>NC_136826.1:2092370-2692370 GCF_951394365.1 Tetrao urogallus
GATGCTGGTGAAGTGGAACTCCTTCTCCAGCCTGGATGGATTTCACTCTGATCTGAAGCTTTCCTGCACCAAAGGTGCAGGAAACAACTTTTCCTTCCTAGCTCTGTTGCAGCTCACACAAGCAGCTCTGTGGAAAATACCAGTTTCATGGCAATTTACTTTCCCTATCTGTGAAATGAGAATACACTCAGAAATATGTGGGAAATGCTCTGAGGTTGAGATCAAATCTTATTACTGTAATTTTTTTTTTCCAAACACAAAGAACAGTGTTTTGCTTTGTCTGTCATCTTTCCTGCACCATTTATCATGGGAAAATTCACATAACTTAAGGTCTCTGCTACAAGCTACAGACAGGAAAAAAACTAAACATGGCATATGAGAGGATGTGTATTTTTGCTAAGCCTATGGGGAGGGATGAAGGGTTTTTCCCCTCTTTCAGCAGTATTTTAAAAAGTAAGAGGTACTTCTTTTTAAATTGGGATAAAGAAGGCCCGGATTTTCACTAATAGTGACAAAGCACACTGGCTATCATCAACAGTATTGCTTTCTGCAACCTACCCAGCACCTTTCACAAAATATGTTGACATCAGAAACTATGACCAGGTCAATAACAAGGACAAATAAAGAGGCACAATTTTGTACTGAGATGTAAGTGTGTTTGTTGGAAGCACAAAATCTGAAGCGGTACACAATTTTTCAAGGCTCATAGCTATAATTTAAAATGACAGAGTAGGATTTCAGAGCAAAAATGCTGCCAAGGAGAAATGGATGCCGTGCTTATCACATACATTAACGATGTGACTCTCCTCACACTGTACCCACCCATTACAAATGGCCAAATTACCTTCTGTTCTGCGATGGTGCTTTGGGGGTTTCAGTTCAATCCCATCTGGTACTCCCGTCCTTGACAAATCTGCCACTCTGCTGCTCAGCAGTTGCCTGGTAACAAACTCCAATTAATGAACAGAACTTCGGGGAGAAACAAAAGAAAAAAAAAAAAGCAAAACAGAAATGACACACACACACACAATGATAAAACAAATGCACAAAACCCCTTCCGTATATACAAGTTCAAAACTCGAGCTACCTTGCTCTCTGAAAACCCAGCACTGGCCACACACGGGGCAAGCACTGCCAGAGCATGCTGCCACTGCTTCACTCTGCATCCCCACTGCACAGGGAAAGGAGCAGGAGCGCAGAGACAGAATGGGGCCACAAGCCCATGGAGTCCAGTACCTTCCACAGCAACCAGAAGCAGGTATTGATGGAAACAGTGAGACCACAGCGAGCACCTCCCGTGACACGCTCTGCGCATGCAGTGTATCTGTGTTCAGAGCTTTTTCACCCAGGTGGAAAAGCCTCAAAGCCTCTGGCCATGCCTCTGTGCTTTTCCATCCCACAGCTTATTCATTCCACTTATTAATGTACACTCCTTTATTTATTCATCACGGTGATGCATTGAAGTGCAGTAGGTTTCTGCCCAGCGCAGTAGCAGAGAAGGTTTGGTGAGAGAGCTGCTGTCCAAGACAAACGTGAAGGAGCAGGAGTGTCATTTGTTTTGTTTTGTTTTTCTTATGGGAGTTGTAAACATTTGCATACTGAACATGGGAGGAACGGCAGCACGTGGAGTAGGATCAAGGATGGGCCTGATCCTAAACAACCTCCATCTCCCATTTGTTGGTGGGACGAAGTACTTACCTGGAAAGCACACATCTGCAGCCACCTTATTTACATTTGGCAGCGTACAAAGAGCAGCAGAAGAAACTGAACTATACAAAATGAACCACAGGAAAAGTGCTTTTAAGGGGGATGGTGTGAAAGCTGCAGGCATTGGAGAAGAACTCTTGGAAGAGTGGGAGAAATGAGTGCTAATGTAGAATACCTGCTACACAGGCAGGTAGGATGCTGGCTCACTGATACCTGTCTTACATCAGAACACTCGTGTGGATGAGGAGGAGTTCAGTGTCATCTCATTGCCATGTCTCAGTCAAAGCCCCCACAGAAACACTCCTACACAATTCTAAGGGCTTCAGCCCTGGTGGCATGCACTGCTGAACATAGTACGAAATACAAAAAGGTTTTGGCCTGATCACGACAGTGAGACCTTTGTCTAGAATAGAGTAAGTTTCAGTGCTGGCTGCTGTTTTCATTTTGACTACTATCCTTTCTGTTTTTTACTTTGTAGCATTCAGGATAAATTTCCCAAACTATCTTTCAATATAAACGATGCTCAGCTGAGGTGAAAGGACTTGGAGCTGGACTGGGCTGGTCTGGGGAAGTGGTGGAGTCACTGTCCTTGGAGGTGCTCCAGAAAAGTGGAGATGTGGTACGAGGGGACATGGATTAGTGGGGAAATATTGGTGGTAGGTGGATGGTTGGACTGAATGATCTTGAAGGCCTTTTTCAACCTTGGTGATTCTATGATTCTATGTCTTTGCTAATAGGCAAGACTGTACTTCAGTTTGACTGCAGTTCTTGTGGTGACTCTTTGCATAGAAGGTAAACCTGGCAGGGATCAGCCTGCTGACCCCATTTCTTTAAGGGACTGCAAAGAAGAAATGCAAAAAACACATGCAGATTTCCAAAGGCAGCAAGACACCTTCAAATCATTACTGCATACGGGGATATAAAAACCAAACACTTATGCAGCAGAAGTCGTTGCTGCAAGGCAAATCTATATTTTTATGTATCTTTCTAAGGTCTAGGATGAGTTCTATGACCTACAGTGAATAAAACTTTTCACGGAGCAGTAAAAAAGTGGTTAAGAAGAGGAGCAATAAGAAAATAAGGCATTATAACAAAAATACAGATTTATCAGGTGTCCTGCAATATTTCTTCTCCTTCCTCATTCCTCAGTTTTGAAAATGCACTTCAGAAATGCAAATCAGGAGCAACATGTGGGTGCAAAAACTCTGCCTTCTTCAGGGCAGTTCAGTGGTAAGGTCTGATGTCAGGCCAATGTGCTGCAGCTTGCCAACAGCCTACAGATCTGTGCATCTCCTCCAGAAGGATGACAAAACTGCATGTGCAATTATGTCCCATCCTAGAGAGCTCTCTGGGGTAGCAATGCACTTTGAAGTAAATCCTAGAACTCTTTAAACTGAAGTCCCTTTGCAAGGAAATTAGAAGTTCTGTTCATTAATACAAAAAAAGTAATTGTGTGTGCTGTTCTAGACAGTAGGATTGACTGACTGGTCACCTTGGTCTAGCAAGAGACTTACAGTCCATTATTTCACAGCAGAATATATATTTTGCATGACAGGTAAAACACCACAAGATGTCAGTCACAAAATCGTCAAGAGAAACTGGAAAACTAGAAATAGTTCATGTGAGATCAGCTTGGTGGAAGCCTCAGCATACATACGATAACTGCAGCCATTGCACAAAATAACAAAAAATACAGCAGATTTTACAGCAGCCCTCTTTATAAGTAGTCCAGGTGAAATTATCAGCTTTTTGGTGGTAATTATTTCCACTGGAGTGAACAGGGTCTGAATAAAAGGGTCACGCTTGCCTTGCTTTTTGTCCTGCAATCTGTATTTAGCACGAAGGTGTATGATTTTCCCTTTTTTCTTTAAAAATTCCATTTAAATGTAGATCAATGTGAAGTAATCTCCAAAGAAGCATTGCCTATTGATATTCAGTTAAAACGAGACATCTCCTCATTGTCCCAGGGCAGCAAGTCATCAAAGCTTATTACATTGCACACATTTGATGGAGGAAACATTTACCCTCGGGAGTTCATTACAGGGAGATTAAACTACTTAATTACAGCTGACATAAGTGACTGATAGCAACTTCAGAGGGGAGGTATTTATGCATGCCGACTTTTTCCAGTTATTTTTAAGCGTGTAATAAAAAGGAAGAAAGAGAAGATAAATGACACCAACCTGGCGTGGCTCGTGTCGTCTTCGTCACTGCTGCTGGCTTCGTCACTTGACGAGGAATAGTCTGCTGCTTTCAGGAACAAATTGGCACTGTCCTTCCCCTTGGCAAAGGAACATGGGCTCTGAATAGAGAAAACCTAGATCAGTTTTTCTCAAGCAAGAACACATCACTAAACAGCACATGCAAGATCGGACTGTCCCGGCAAATTTAGCTGTAATAATTCCCATTCCAAAAGCTTTCTTCAGATGCTGATGCTTTTCTTGGTCTATCACAACCGTGTATTTCACACAGGAGAATGTTCTAAGCTTGTGCGGCTTGCAGTGCAGCCCCCTCCCCTGCCCTGCTCCACTGTGGCAGTGGCCAGAGTGAATCCATCGCTCAGCAGTGACCAACCAATGGTGGGCTGTTAACCCTACCTGGGCTGAAACCAGGACAAGGAGAGGGCACAGAGCAGTGCAAACTCAAGTTACAGCAGCTGTTGTGATAAAGGAATTTGAGACTAAGTTTCAAGATTACAAAAAAATCACCATTTTCCGGTGTATGTGCGACTCCATTTTCAGACAGCATAAATACACCACCTGCACATTTCCAAATGGAATGGACAGAGCTGCCATCAGACAGTCAACTCAAAAATCTGATCACGTCTCTCTGTCAGACTTTCATAAGCCCTGTCTTAGCAAAGAGAAACAGCCCTCGCTTCACAGTCCTGCTTTATTCACATCATTGCTTTTTGGCACTCTGTACATCTGTGAACAGCTGTTTCCAAGAATGAAGCACAGGAAAAATGAAATTTAACCAAAATTCTCTTATGAGCACCTTGTGACCTCACTGAAATTGGAACCACAACCATCAAACCAGAGCAATCCATTAGTTTCACAAAAGCAAGGTCAAATAACCCACTATTGTCTTGTCACTCTCCTTTTTTATGTTTTCATAACAAATATCAAAAATTAAAATGTTTTTACTTATATACATTAGCCATGTAGTATGTTTTATGAGGCCTGCTCCAAAGTCACGCCTCCTATGTTATGATGTTGACCCACACCAGAGGCGGATGTTGGTGGGAAGGCAGTAGGCAGCTCACATCAACAGAAGAGCTGTCTGCCTAAGTGTGCCCTTAGTGAAAACCAAGAGTAAATCAGAAAAAGCAGTTACACAAGAACCTACTGCCATCTGGCCCGGATGAGAAACTTGTTCAGGCTTCTTATGCAGCTGCAAGTGGTTCTGTGACAAAGCATTCTCTCCCTTGGCAGGTCCTGGATTCCCTGAAAAGAAATTACCTCTTATAAACGTGTGTGAAGAAGAGAGTGAGAGAAAGGATCCGTAAGACAAGCGTGTGGAGTTATCACCCAAGGCAGGCAAGAGTATCTGCTAACAAACTTTTTTTTCCTCTTTTTTTCTGTTTTTTGCAGAGTGAAGCCTTTTTGTGTTTCCTGGTGGTTCTGGATGCCACAGTGCTATAAATCGGTACAGGTCCAGATTCACGCTTCACAAATAGGACAAACAGAACAAAACTGTGGCAGCACTCTCACTGCATACCAACAGCATTTCTATAGACTATAAGAAGGCTTAGAAGGGCAAAGGGTGAAGGCACACGAATGCCTTCCTCTGATCCCTGCACGGAGGGGCAGCTCATCACACAGCAGCAGCTGCACACATCCTCACGCTGAGGTGCCACCAGCTGCATCCCCGTGCCTGCAGACAGAGGCTAAAGCCCAGGGTTTGGGGCAAACAGCTGCACTGAACTCCTCTCTTCTCAACACATATTGGGCTAAAAGCAGAAGAGGATTCACCGCTTCCCACAGCAGCACACAGAGAGCCATTTGTCCGTCCCTGCTTCCCCTACGCATCTTGGACTCAAGGCTCCCACTTCCACTCAGCCCCATGGAGAAGTGGGCAGCGAGAGCCTGCACCCATGCAGCACCTCGTGACACCGCCGAGATCAGGCCCTGGTGACGGGGAAGCTGTGGCATTGCTCTTCCCCCCAGGTGCAGCACCGTGCCTGCATGGCCACTGAACACCCACGCAATGGAGGCAGGAGGAGCCAAGGCTCCTGCATGTGCTGCTGCCATCTGAGGAGGGGTTCCTGCAAGTGATCAAGTGAAACTTCCCTTTCAGTACCCCAACAGAGCTATGTGGGAAGAGAGAACACAGCCCTGGAGGGATGCTGCCTTCTGCACGCAAATCATGAGACAAGAGAAGGGCAGGAGGGCAGATGTGCCCCTGCCCTCCCAGTGGGACACACGTCCTCGTTCAGCAGTTTCTTCCAAGGCCATTCCACTGCTACCGACAGGACTCCTTCCCAGACTGGAAGAGAAAATTCAGGCTCCCACAAATTAAGATTGGTGTTTGGTAATTTAGCTAGTTTTATCACGGCAGCTTCATGCATTTGTGCATTTTGCAAAGCTTTTAAAATTCAGAATTCCTTATTGGTCAATGAGTACCTAAGCAATTCAGAGGCAATATTAAAGTATTTATAGGCCTTTCCTGCACATTTCACTGTCCCTGTGGGTTTGGGAAAGCAACAAACTCTGGAACACCATATGCCAGAACTGGCTGTAATTTCACGACACTTAAGAACCCAAGGAGACAGTTTAAACCACAAGGGAGGTTTACTATTCTTTCCAAGGCTAGTGAGGTTTTCATTTCCCCATGCCAAAATAGCACAGGAGTTACACATCATGCAGACGCTGCAAAGTTGAGCTGGGCTGCTGCTCGTTGCTCATCATCATGCTATTATTCAAACATAAAATGACATAAGAGCAAAAAGAAACAAACCCCAAGCAGTTTAAACTGTGCTCCAGTCTTCAGTTGAAGCAACGCTTCCTACCCTGTATGGTTAGGGAAAGCAAAATTGGCTTGGTTGTGTAAATGTAATAAATAAGCAATTTGTTCTGCATTTATCAAGGGTTTGCAAATTAACAATGTGAGCCTCAGTTTAAAAATAAATGACCTCAGCAACTCGCTGCTGTGGTTTCAGAACATTTTTAGCATCCACCCTGCCTTGAACTGGGCGTGATTCCCCATGTCACCCATCTGCATCAACCCGGATGCAAAGTACTCTAAAATACAGTTTTGCAAAGAGCTACACAAGAAGTTGTCCTACAGCTGACCCACAGAAAAGGCATCAGAGGAATAGCAATGGAGGAACAAAGCTTTCCATTTCTGTTTCACATCTCCCTCTGCCCCAGTTTCAGCTCAGGATTCAGGAACCAGAGCCTGTACCACAAAAAATCTGTAAAACCATCAGCAAGCCCCGTGCCTTCTTCCACTGCTACCACTGATATTGAGATATCTTACAATGCTGCACCGTGCTTACACTGGATGAGGTTATCTCCACCTTTTAACTTCCTGTGCCTTTCTTTTCAGTTCCACTTTCTTTCTGCAGATTAGAGGAAGAATGTTCCACAAGATGCTGAAAGGAGAGTCTTGTGCTTCCTAAGGCTTCTATCAGGCAGCACAATGTTGAAGTGCAGAAATATAGGTGTGCAACAACTGCTCATCTGTATCATCTTAGTAGTGGGCAATGCAAAAAATGGCTAATGCAGAAAATGGCAATGGGTGAGCATTAGCACTGAATTAGATCTGTGTATCTGCAAGGTCAGCTCTGTTCAGTTTCAGTAGTGTCAGTATGTACAAGAGAACCATTTTTTTCCACTTCTTAATTGAAGTAACTAAGTTCTTTTTTTGTATGCAAATATGTTTGTAGTCACTTATTGACTCCAAAAAATTTGAGGTGGTATTTATATTTATATCACCTCATTTACACAAACAAACCAATCCACAAAAGCATAACACCCAGCACTCCAGAGAAGCCCATTTTATGTGAAGGAACTTTGCTTGTTTTGACTGACGAACCATTGACTTGGGAATCACCTGAGGTGGGTCGGCTGCTCTGATGAGATGCCATCTCCCATGGTGTGTTGCCAGCAGTGCTGCTGCTGCTGTTGACCTTCAGAGCCTGTCCCCCGGGGGACAGCTGATGGCTGTTACTGAACAGAGAAACAGACAGAATGTCAGGCTATTTGTATTCAGGAACACAACCAAAACGTAGCTCCTAGGCCATGGAACCAGGTTCTCTGCTGTCAATGTATGATAAAGTACTTTCTATACAAAAACTGCTTCCTTGGTGCTCTAGGCAGGGCCACCCAGTAGCCAGACAAGATGGAGGGGGCAGTTCCCCCTGGGAATCTGGGAGAATGCAGTGCCCCAAGTCACTGTTAAATACCCTACTCCATGTAATTCTCCCTTGGCCTCTACAGATCAGCCTCGCTCCTAATTCCAAATCTCATGGTTTTCACAAATAGTGAAACCTGCTCCACCCCCCTCCTGCAGGATACATCATCACCCACTTACCAGTGGAATAAGGAATGCATAAGGCAGTAAAACAAGCTGCCAAACTTGCAAATCAAAAGTGAGGCGTACCCAACAACTCCAGGCTAAGAAGCCCCTCACTCGTAGCACTGTGTCTTACCTACATGTTTCTTTTCTGTTTTGCCTCCTATAATTTTTAAGCAGAATCTATTACAGGTTTGGCTTCACTTGAAGTTTACTTCAGGTGATGTTTCTGACTTTGGCTCATCAGAAGTAACCATTCCAAAGCACTGCACATTACTTGGTTATGTCAGCTGAAACTTCCACCCTTCCAGATCTCTCCAACGCCAGTCCCTCAAGTGTTCCCTGGTCAGCCATCCTGTGGCAGCTGCCCTATGCTGCTGAGCTCTCTTCCTCCCTGGTTCTTTCTCCTGGGACGTAGAGAGCACTCACCTGATGGGCATGCTGCCAGAATATTCCAGATACATCTACAGACAGCATATGTGCCTGCACAAGCTACTATCGAGCAGGTCAAAGCTGCACCCACCAGCTGTAACTACAGTGCCTAGATAGGGAGCTGGGGACAGGGCCACCCTTAGCAAAGTATCCAGGCACAGAATTCCTCCAAAACAACAGTACAGGTGCAAATGTGCCACAGAGCATCTGCAAAAGCATCCTGACCAAGCCACCAGCAGCACCACTCCTGCCACCCCCAGGTGCCAACAGGCAGGCATCTCACAGAATCTGCATTCTCAGCAGTCACTTTCCCTGATGGGAAGGAAAAGTAAAACATTATCAGATGATAAGCAGCTGCTAAATGGCTGCACTACAGAACTGGCGAATGGAAGAAGAACTTGTGTGGAAACCACTCTGTCAATCTGAGCAGGCTGAAACAAATGAAACAACTCATGGCATGATGCAGAGCAGCCTTTATATATTAGAAATACTGCTTTCCATTAGAGAACAAAATTGCCTTATGAGAAAAGGAGGAGATCTACAACAGGTTTGTTTGTCTTTAAATCGGGTCCATCTGTCATTAAAAGGAAGCTTGCTCAGATGCTTCTGTCAGGTTTAATATCGGGGAGTTTGAATAGTTCAGTGGGCAAACTGACACAAAAGGTAAAATAACTGTAACTGCCATCAAATAAGGCACGAACCCATGTTAGTTTTACTGAGTTTATGCCTTTGGTTTTAAATAAATTGGCTACAGTTTTCCTATTGGCAATAAATCAGCATTAGTGTAAGCATCAAATTCTTCGGAGCTTACCTTGAATGGCATCTCTGTTGGCCAGGTTGATCCCTGCTGTAAAATTTGGAGGTTGTCCTTTCTGGAACCTTAAGGATTTAATCAAGCATTTTAGTGCCACTGATGGACTCAATTAATAATCTTAATATTTAACTCCATCAATACAGAAATGAGACTAACCAACACAAAAGAACAGTGCTTTAGTGGGACCTGTAGAGCTGTCTTTCATATAAACCCTGGAAGGTGCAAACTAGCAGCAGGTCCTTCCAATTTGCACTGCAATCTGTCAGGGTGCAGCCTGTGAGTAGTTTGCACCTTTCCCTGGAGTCAGCACTATTCTTGGTCAATATTTAAAGCAGACAGGAAAACACATCTGCAGTCACTTAATGCAGCTTTTTGTAGGTGGTGGATTACCCTGCATTGCTATCTAACTCTGCATATCAAAAGGGGTGTGGAAAGTGGGGAGGAGAAAAAGGACATGCATACATCCCACCTGCAAAGTATTAGAAAGAATACATACATGCATGCACACACACACATCCCAGACAAACACCCTTGTTTTTAGGAATTGTTTAAAAAAAAAAAAAAGAACCAAAAATCTTTCACCTGAATTGTATATATTAATGTGCTTTTCTGAAACAAACCAGTGTGCACAGAAATGGAAGCAAATCCTTACCTACAGAGTGTTCTTTTTAGATTAGTGAGACCCAATTACTGTACAAGCAATGGGATTAATGAAGTGAAGCATTTGGGTAGCACAGAGTGCAGGGGAACTGAGCTGAGTGCTATCAGCTGTGCACGGGGCTGAACACCTGAGTTTTACACACCTTTGGGGGCTGTTCTCCACTCTGACTCCCACTCCAGAATACGTCATCCTGTCCAAGGCCGACCAGTGTGGTCACCATGTCTGACAGTGAGCTGCTGTGGTACACATCTCTACTGGCCTGGAAATTGTCACACTTAAAACAAACAAAAAATTGAATTGCACTTCTCCATTCTGTACAACATGTCCCAATGCCAACAGTTATTGATGGTTCTGTTTGAGAGATCTAACTTTTAGTAAATGCATAACAAGCACTGTGATTCGATACAGCCCTACTCACCTTGTTTGGTGCAAAGTTATTCATTTACAGCTGGCTAGGCACAAACATTTCAAGGTGAAGGGCCCAATATATTAAAAACATCTGTGCAGTACATGCATCTTGTGCTGTTTTACCTGTGGAGGAGCTAACACGTCATTGGCGATGCACAGAGAACCGTTCAACCAAGTGACACAAAAATTACAGCTATGCAGACTTCAGCCTTTCTACAGTCAGTAGACAAACTGCCAAGTGGAAGTGCTTCCAACTCTCCAGCAGTTACAGGGTGCCCTGGTTCCCCTCCGTAACAGATGTACAAGTGTACAAAAGGAAGAAAACTTGAGACTGCACTAAGAAAGAAATCAGAAACTGCCCACACTACACCTCATGCACAGTAACATCCGGGTGCCCCCACTGAGATCACCTTTGTTTAAAAGCTGCCTTCAGTGCTATCAGGTTGGGTAACAGAATAGCAAATGCCCGAATTTGGGTGAAGGGAGGAGCAAATGTGGCATTCATTCCAATGGAACAGAAGGTAAGCAGCGTACACTCGATCTAAAATACTCCAGAGTTGTTTGGCTAACTTTCTGTATTAAAATAAATAAATAAGGAAAGTTCCCTTGAATTCGACACATTAATAATCTATCACATGCGAGTCTTCCAAAGGGAAGAAAGGAAAAGAGCTAAAAATGTCAACTGAATGCACTGATCCTCCCTGAAATGAGAAATCTTCTTGGACACAAGACTGAGGCAGAAAACATGGAAATGCAGTGAGATGGGTCCATCCGGTGGGACTCCAATGCCAGAACCAAAGGAATGTGACAGAAATAGACAGGCAGCAGAGCAGTGCCTGAAGCCATGCCACGCGGTGCTTCCCCTTGGCGTGCAAAGAGGGAGCAGGGATCCCCATGGATCCCCCCAGCCCGGCTGACCCAGCTCTGCACACCAGCACGGGAGGCCCCTGGCCTCAGATGTGCTGCACACCAGCAGCCTCGCAGCCCCCAGGACAAAGAAAGAGGCTGGAAATTTTTGTCTGCATCCAAGTTTAAATGCACGAGAATTAGTTCCCCAGTATGAAGCTCACTTTTAAGAGAAGTTATTCATGCTATTAAAAAATAGCACAGAGTAACAGAACCATAATGTGAAATATGAACTCCCCGTGACTCTAAAACCATTTAAATACTAAAATTCTAAAATTCTAAAACTCTTTCAAGATGTCAAATAACCATTCAAATGTTCCGCCATAACCTTTGAGTCCAGCAAGGACAAATCAGCTGCAGAAAGACACTTCTGAGGAGTTTGCCTGGTTAAATATTCAGGTGCTTCTGCTGCCTTTTGGGGATAACACGTTCTGTGGGCTCTCTTTAAAGAAAATAGCTTTTTCAGCAGTTACAACATCTCATAATCCACGTCCTTGCATTTTGTCAAAATCCTCTTTTTTGTCCGACATGATTGTCACTAATAATAGTTTTTAGTTAACCAGAATTATTTTAACAGCGAAGTGTTCCCCTGAAGTGACTCATCTTAGGGGCAGGAACAGCTTTTATAGCAAGTATGTTATTATCAGAATATAGGAAGATTTTTTTCCTGGCCAGTTTTTCAACAAGATACTTAAATTTCTTCCTAAATTCCAGCTTTGGAGTCCTGCAGCGTACCAGAAAACTGCTCCTGCTTATAAGTGGGGATGAGCTTTGCTGAATCACAATTTAAGTGACCGAGAAACTCTAAAACACAAATATTCCCTCTGCAGATGGTACCCACGTACCTTCTTTGGCAGGGACAGTCCAGTTCCCCAGCTCCATGTAAAACTGAGACATGCTGCCTGTTTCTGGGATGATTTTGCAGGCTGGACGGGGCTGTGAGCAACCTGGTCTGGAGGGAGGCGTCCCTGCCTACAGCACGGGGGCAAGAACTGAATGATCTTAAAGGTTCCTTCCAACCCAAACCATTCTATGATTCTGTAGGACTTAAAAGATCGTACGACTCCAAAGCAAAGTGAAAATGTCTCAGATAACAACATTACCTACCAGGTGCCTTCAAACCACAAACGCACACCTCACAGAGCTAAGGCAAAAGACCTACTGCTTCCTAACAACCACAGGGCTATGCAGGACCACAGACCAATTAGATCAAGAAGATTTAGGAACAGGACGTTTTAAAAAGAAAGGCTATGCTCTCTTTTTTGGGGGACATCCAAGTGATGAATTTGAGTTGAATCTTCATGTGGGAGTAGACATGTGCAACTGCTGTTACAGAACAGCATAAGGAAAAAGATTGCATTAAACTTATGAATAGATCTGGGATACTGCATCAATCAATGACCTAATGCACAGCTAATTATTCTAATACCATTAGCTTTCTTGTTCTATTTTTGCTGCATTACTCCAGACAGTAGAGAACTAGATAGCAAATCCTACAGGACGAACAAAAGAGACGATTAAAAAAAGGAGTTCCTTTCAGATGTGGGCTAAATCTCTCCTCTACTCAGACACTGGGAGACGCTGTGCAGACAGACAGACACAGCGACTCTATTCACAGCCTGTGAATCCCATGGGCTGCCCAGAATGGCTCATCTCACTGCCAGAAAGCCCCACTGCCCACCGTGCTGCAGCTCACCAGAGGCAGAACTGGTACAAAGCAATGGAAATGGGATATTCTGAGCTGGGAATATCTCACATTTCCCTCACTAGACAGAGTACAAGACACTGAGAAATCATGCTTGCTGTCTCTCAGGAACTGCGTTAAGATTTCCAGTGAGATCGCTGCGAGAGAGGCTTGGGGACCCGGGAGGTGCCATACAATCTTACAGGATGGGATCATTTAGAATAAGAAGTCTTTTTGCCTGAGCAGAGCAGTGATGACAGATGATTGCTCCCTCTCAAACATGGCTGAAAGTTCTTCAGTGTAGACATCTGTGATGAATTCAGCTTGCATTTTTAACTCTGCGGTTCACTTTTACTTTAAATCAACAAGGCAGCCACGTACTGAACTCTGCAAGTATATTGCTGCAAGTCTTTTCATCTCCAGGTGACTAACTGGAGCATCACTCATATTGCCTTCTCACTTTATGCAGTTAACACAGGCAGCGTTTACCAGCACAGCTATTAGCATCAACAGCTGCTGCCAGCCAGCAGAACGAAACACAACCCTTAAGAAGATTTATAAATTGCCCATCTAAGTTCATCTGGTTTCCATGCTAACACAGCAGGAAAGACCACGGACTGGCTTCTCCCTGTCCACATGGTCCCTACCTGCTGGATCACCAACCTGTGTGTGGGTAACAGGGCAGTTCCCAGCAGGGAGTGAAATCACACAGTAATGACTATAAATCGCTGCCTGCTATTACCCCTAAGTAACACTATCATTTAACATAGCATTAAACTTTTATTATGTAGTTTCAATCAAGGAATGTGAAAGAGGATGACAAACTCCACTTTGTTCCTTACCACTCCCTGAACAGCTGGGAGAAGTGCTCCCAAACAGAGAAGCGCCAGCAAGGTGCAAAGGGACAAAGTGACATATCCTGGGCAATGTGGGAGGCATGGTCATAGCCATGCTAGGATGCAGCTCCTCTCACCCATAAAGTGACACCATAACAGGGCAGGACTCCCCTCCGTACAGCTAGTGTGCTTCTGCAGAATTCCTGAAGTATGTGCTCTATAGCTTCTATTACATGGCCAAAATATTCACCTGAAGGGAGCTGCCCAAGGCTGAGATATAAGCACCTTACTTTTAGACCTCGCAGCAGCTCTCCAGGGAGTCAACGCTACAGCTGTCAATTTAGACCAGTCACAAAACCTGTGACTTAAGCTGCCAAATGTGCCACGGAAAAAAAAAGGATGTGAAAAGATACACAAATATTTTCTCAAGGTAATGCTATTGGGTGAAACTGGGCCTCTCCTTTCCCGACAGCTGCCCATGTTGATTTTGCCTTCACCAGCAGGACCTGAGGAGGCTATCAGCCACCTATTACCTGCCTCATGCAGACTCACTCCAGGGCATGTGCAGAAGCAGGGCAGCAGAGCACTGGGCCTGGAAGCCTGCCCAGGGGGAACCCTGGCACTGGGAGCAGGAGGAGGCACAGCATTTTATTTGTTTTCTGCTTGCTGTCTTGCTTTGCTTTTGTTTATACATGCTTCTGAAAGAAAAAAAGTAACTGCAGTCTAAGCTACTCATTTCAAACACTGTCAAAAAAATAGGATGTTGAAAGAAAGTCGAGTTTTTGGGCACAGTGGGTACTCTGAATTTGCAGGCCTGGAGCTGGTAGATAGAGCAGGAGCTAAAATGCTTCGAGGAAGATTCTAATGCAGGACTTCCCCAGGGTGTTCTCACTGTATGGGTAGAGGGATCTGCTTAGGCACCACTTTAGGTACCGTTTAACTCTGAAATTTTTGAAGTGATGTAACAGATTCAAGTGACAGATGCTGGGTGAGTTCTGTCAAGCTAATAAAAGTATACAGAAGCTGCAGAGCTAAGCACAAAAAACAAGGAGAAAACATTTAGAAGCACCCTGGAACAAGGGAGGAGTGAAAAGCTCAGTCTGGGAGGTGGAACAACATGAAAGTAAGTAAAATACTTTGTATCTCAACAAGAAAGTAAGCACATAACCACATATACAAACAAGAGAGATCATCTCAGCCGGGAGGCCCATCATAGGACAGTGTATTTGTTGGGGTACCGTGGATGTGCACAACACAGGACACAGAGGACATCTGTTTTTGCACTCAGGAGTCCCTTATGCACGTTTTGAAGTATTCACTCTTATTCACAGATGTGGGCTAGAAGATCTAGAAAATGCTGATGCAGAAATTGAAGACTAGAAACAGGACTTCACAGGCCTGCCATGCCCTACCCACAGGCAAAACCAGACTCTGCATTGGTAACTAGTCCTTATTCCATCTCCTTATACTTTTATATTATTTCGTAAGACCTCTAACAGTCTTGCTTGTGTACCTAGTCTTCAGGGATACAAATTTTGACTTTAGAGTTGTTTTGTAAACTGCCACATATATTTATGGCACCATATAAATAATACATCATCCAGGGGCTATAACAGCACAGTCATTCAGGCTTTTTATGAAACAGTGAAGAGTAATATCAGAGAGTCAGCAGTCAGGCATCAAGCATATTAAAGTAACTGTTATCTAAACCTATGCTGCAATGCATAAGTAAAACTCCACTTGTAACTTAGCAGCACAAGGTGGCACTGAAAATCGGAGGCAAGCTCTCATGGGCCTCCATCGGTTATGGCAGGAGTGAAGGGAACCAGGCACCTTCCTGCTCAGGCACCTTCCTCCCCGCATCAGGGCAGTGATACCACACCGGTACTCACACCATACCTGCACTAAGACGGCTCTCTGCAGCGCAGGGGTGCAGGGGCTGGAGCTGCTGCCAGAGCCCACCCTCGCCTGAGGCATGGCATCGTGCCCCAGCGCCGCAGGCCACTGCAGGGCAGGCTGGATGCCATCACTTCTCTTTCTTC
This sequence comes from Tetrao urogallus, assembly GCF_951394365.1. Taxonomy (NCBI): domain Eukaryota; kingdom Metazoa; phylum Chordata; class Aves; order Galliformes; family Phasianidae; genus Tetrao; species Tetrao urogallus. The sequence goes on from NC_136826.1 coordinate 2,108,380, forward strand.
GGTCCTCGGCCTGCAAAGGAGAAAGGAAAAGGTGTGTCGTGCACTCAGCTTCACGGCCTGGATGCTCTCCAGTGGCAGCGCAGAACCGCACAGACTCTACGGACCTCCCTCTGAGGAGAGGTCAGCCCTGGCACGATACAAACCAGCACTGCCTCTCCATTTGCAACTCCATCTTTCTCATCAAGTTTCCAAGCCACAGCAGGACAAGGGGCAGCTGACATGCCTGAGCTGCAGTCTGCTTTATTCGAGGCTATCCTGCTTGCTGCAGGCTAGGATTTTAGCTGGGAGGAACCATCTCTCTGCATTTATTTACCTTCGACAGCACGCAACCTGTTTTGCTGTGAATTTATTACCCTCTTCTACAGCACTGACTTTACTGCAAGCAGCTTTCTACGTTGAGACACTTCTAATGCTCTGTTGTTTGGTATGTTAACTGCCCTATGGAAAGGACTGAGAGACACTATCGAGGTCCAACAGAAAGAAAGGAAAGGTCCTTCTATGTCCCGAGGGCACTGCTTATTACAAAATCTCCAACCCACAGTTTTGACCCTGCTGCTCTTCCCAGTTTGATTCCCATTCTCTAGCATAAATCTTTAGCTCATCCTCTGATTTAGCAGCCTAGGAACTCTAACTTTAGCAGCTCTACTCTGCAAACAAGAGATTAACGCCATCTTGTACCCAGTTGTCTTTGTCTGGATAGATGTTCTTAACGGTGCCTCTCAATATATCTGGGTGTTTGTGCCTACAGCAAGGGAGTAAGCATATTCTGAATCCAGTTTAGGACCTGCTGAGAAGGTGGAAATGATTCCCCTTAGTCTCACAGATCTTAAGTGGGGGCAGAAAGCAGCTTTAAAACATATTAGACAAGTAACCACAGCCAAATACTGAGGAATTGTAGTGGTGAACTGAGAAGTTACATTACTCTTGAGGCCAGATCTTCATTACTTGCAACTCCTAACAATGAAAGGCAAATTTTACCAAGAAGAAGAAAATGTAAAAATTAGAGTGGTTTCACTAAACTAGAAATGATAATTTAACTTCCACCTCTGCTCTCAACAAGTATTTGCATGCAGCATACTATGATCCAGATGCAAGCTCAAGAAGACGCTCCAGGCTTCCAGCACAGGCACTGAGCACTAAACTTCACGATCCAGCACCAAACCCGAGCTCACAGTCCTTTCCCCAGCTCACCAGCTGCGGTGCCACTGGGATCAGATACAGCACAGGGACAGAGCTCACATCTGCACACAGAAGGGAAATCTGCCCTGACCTGCCTGCCACAGGATGAGCGAGATGACAGAGATGAGAAACTCCCAAGGAAAATTTCCATGGCTCCAAATGTTAAACTTGAGGTTTTGGAAGGCTGTAGGATATTTTTTGATGGTTTTTAATGCTTCAGCTCAACAGTAATTCTGGAGGTCGTTAGTTGCCTATATCAATAGCTGGTCCTGGAAATGCCACTGAGAACCAAAAACCATGGGAAAAAAAGAACTCACTCTACATTTATGTTGCATCTAACCCTGTGCAGACCTCTCCCAGTGCAGGAACAGGCATATTTTTGTCTAGTAAACTGCTAAAGACCAATATTTACAGGAACAAATTCATTGAATTATCACTGTTAAAAACAGTCAAAGCTTTAAAGCATTTCTGACTCCTAAACAGTTACGTCCGCTGACATCACTGCAAAGCATCAAATTTCAACAACAACAAAAGCAATCTTGTTGCATTAATTAGGATTCAATAGAAGGATCTGCATCTTCCAAGAAGTTTTGAGATTAATCAGTATTGTGAAAGAATTTGTCCTCAAAACCAGAGTACACGATGGTACCCAACCACTGTCATCAATACCAGCATCACGCTATGAACCTCAAGGGCAGATCTGTGGATGCGATTTCCCTTTTGTTTTCCTACTGTTTTCCTTCCACGTGTGCCTAACTCACCTGCAATTAGTAATATTATATTTCACCATTACAATAAAAGTTAACAGTGACTGCCTACACTAAATTCCACAGTACATTTCATTCTGCTATAAAGGGGTCATTTAGAAAATGCATGACAAAACTACAGAGTGTGCTGACATTTTACAGCTCTTTTGACTTCTAGCTATAGCAAAATGAAAAAGAAAGTTAAATGAATTAAACAGAGTTGCATTTTCTTCCCCCCCCCGCCAAAACCTAGCAAAGGCAAAGTATTTCAATGACTTAGATGTCATGTATTTAGTGAAAACTGCTCACTGCTCTGTCCACACCCAACTTCCTCTCCAGCCAGAACAACATCCCACCCTCTGTCACTACATAAACAGTGATTTCCAAAAGAGCTCATTCAAATTTCAATAATGATACGTTTAATCAGTCAATGCAATAAAGCCTTAGGATCTTGGGCATTTTTTTGACAGTTAAGTTCTACTTCAAACAGAATTAGACATTCTATTGTTTTCACAAACTGCTGCTCTAACAAGGGACTTACTATCCTTTGTTTTGTTGATTTCACACTGCAGCTTAGCTGTTTGCATACTCCATCCAGTTACTGAAATTCATCATGTCAATAATCCTACCAAAAAGTGTTTCATTTAACTGCTTATCATCATAGAAGATTTCACCTCAGGGAGCCAGCTGCATGCAGACAGAGGTGACATCAAAGAGGGCACCTGCTTAAAAGCTGCAGCAGAAAGTTAATAAGCAGCACTCTGCATTCCTTCTACAAATTTATGCATGTGCTTGGTTTGGGTATTTATGAAAGATGCTTTGCTGCCACCCCCAAGGAAAGATGTGTAAGCTGCTGAGGATTTTGACACTGTCCAAGCCAAGTTCTTTGCTCTGGTAATGTGAAATCTTACCAGCTATAGAAACAGGTTCACAGACCTGTGAAAAATAAATACCAGGAATGGTGAGATATGTGAAACGGACTTGAAGCTTTTAAGTAGAACAAGTTGCAATACAGAATATTTCGGAGTTAAAAAAAAAGGAATGAAACGGACAAGAATTCTTACTGAGGACTCTATGTGTACCCCTTATCCACCAAATCTAATCTACCTAAAATCTGAGGAGAAAAAGAAGATGAAAAGGCATCACAATCTGACATCAGGGACACAGAGACCCATGTCTGGGAGGCACAACACTATTCTGTGTCTGCCTCAGTTTTGTGAACCCAAAAGTCAGGCAAAGACATCTCTTAAAACCTCAGATGACACTACCTTCATTCTTAATCTGGGATTCCCAAATCTTAATTTGGGAAACAAGAGAATGACAGCTAGCTGACCAGAGGGATCATGATTCCTGGTTCACCACAGCTAAAGACTTCTTTCAATTCGAGTAGAATTGACAGACTTAACCATTCCTTTTCCTTATTCTCTACATTAATGGAGACAAAAGGACTTACTGCAGCCTAAATGTGTAGGAAGACATAAGTCAAGCTGTAAGTTTAAAGATCAGACTGTACTCTAGCATCTCCACAGCATAATAAACTGCACCAAAACACAACACTGGCTGAGCTGGTACCTCTTTGGTTGTGTTGCTTGATGGAAGATGTGCTGCCGAATTTGAACTCTTGGAAGGCTCCTTCTTCTTCTGCTTGTGGTCATGCTGGAGAGACAGCAGCTGTGTCTGATCTTTGGGGAGAGTTCGATGCCCCTTCCTGTTGTGCTGCACCTCTTCCACCTTTTTCTGAAAGCAGAGTGATGAACATCAGAGAGAATGATGCCTTGGAGGACAACTGAGGTGACTGCTGAAAATCCTGGCTTTTCAAAAGAGCAAAGTGAGCACAGCTGCAAGACTGACAGAAAAGCCACAACTCTGGGGAAAAGAAAGCAAAAAACAACTCCAAACCCTCAATGTTTGGCTTTTGAAACAGCATAACAGAAAACTGCATTTTTTATTTTTACTTTTCCTAAAAACAGGGCTTTAATTAAACACTCCTTGAGTGCCTCTTGTTCGTTATGAGTCGGCTCATCTGCTGCAACTTTAGCATAGCTTTGCAGTCAAGGTGCCAGTCTTGACAATGAGACCTCAGCATTAAAGTAACCTCAATTTCATTTTTACTTTGTGAGTAAGAGACTATCCTTTGTACAATCCAAAGTAAAACTGTAGACTCTGGAGATTTAAGCTTAAGTTGAGCTTGTGCTGGAAGCTTTCAGGGTAAAGGTACCTTAAATCAGATTAAAGTTACTGAAGATAACTTCAGCAAGGAGAAACAGCAGTGACAGAACTGCCACCCTCAAGGAGAGGAAGTGTCACTGCTGTAGCTCAAGGGGGTAACTCAGTAAGTAATTTGCATGTTACATCCAGAAAAGGTTGTATTCGAGAACAAGAGGCAGTAAACGCATTAAAAAGTCATTCTCTGATCCGTGACTCAGAGGATGGCAGCAACCCCAAGGGGACTGAGAAAGACATCCACAGGAACGGGGAGCTGCAAACTGCTGCCAGCAAACCCTTCCATACCTGCTTCTTTTCTGGTTTCCTCTGCCCATCTGCTATGAACCGTTCATCATCTTCCACGGCCCTTTTGTCTTCCTTACACCTCTCCTCTCTCCTCTGAGCATCCTTAGCCTCAGCCCACCTCTGCTCGCACTCCTGCTGCCTTCGGAGCTCTTGCTCTCGCCTCTGATGCTGGAAGAGAGCCAGGGAATAACACTGCTTATTTTGTTTCCCTTTTGTACCCACCAATTATTTGTGCCAGGAGTCATTAATCACAAGGCTCATTTCCTGAGGTGCAGGCAGTAATACGGGATGCCCGATCACAGCACAGCAGGAGCAGCCAGCCACAGATTGCCACCACAGTAACTATCAAATTCAAAATAAAACCTTTGCCCTTTTGGCAGCTGAGGGCTGATGTGCCATTCATTTAGACAAATACGTGAACTTCTTTTTTGTGGTTGACAGCTCATCTTTCTGTCATTTTGAGAAGGAAGGGTTTTCTGAGAGTTTTCCCCCAGTTTTGCTGGAACAGCATCATGCTTCACAAATGCCATTGCTTGCACAATGCCTGAATTTCATCAGATGCTCCTAAGAACAGACCCGTTGATGATTTAGCAATGCCTGCCACACCATAATGTGTAAGACAGCTGAAAAGGCATCTTGTCTTGTAACACCTTAAAAAGAAGCAGAGCCAGAAACTCTGGATCAGGAAGAGAGACTCAGTATGAATAATGCACAACAGAAAGAAAGCAGGACCTCTCTCCCCACCTGCCTGGGCTTCTACAGCCAAGCTCAAGAGAAATGTCCTGCATCTTCAGCTCCCAAAGCTCAGGGCAGGTTGTCAGCAGGAAAAGAACAAGGCCCTTTTTATATCACTTAATATCATTATGTTCAAAAGCGATACATTCTCCCAGTGTGAAAGACTGCATGACAGGTTGTACTGACAACTTAGCACAGCCTTCTTGCCTTTCATAGCCTACTCTCTACAGGCATATTTTTCATTTGTGAGGGGATGTGGAATAACAATGCAAGCCAGTTCCTACATCCTCCAGCCTCCTCCTCTGCTCTTTCTGCTGCTCGATGCGTTTCTGCCGCTCTGTCAGCAGCTGCTTCTTGTATTTCTCCTGGTCCTTCAGCTGCTGCTGCTGGCGTTGAGGGTCAGAACGGTTTTTGTTTTCCTGCTGCAGTCTCAGAAACTCACGACGGAGAGTTGACTCCCCAGGGAGATTTACTATGGAGCTGAAACAAAGTACAAGTTTCAATATGACTAAACATAGCATTAAAGCAGGGAGAATACAAGGAACTGCTTGTTGTCCCGTGTCAGCAAATGAAAATGACTTGATATATCTCTGCCATGTTGACTATGCATCTGAATGCAGCAGCTTGTTATGCTCAGCATTTATATTCGATAGCTACAAAACAGTTCAAGTATCAGAGTGGATACGGTAGATGAGGGATTTAGAGTAAGGTAAAAAAGCAAATCTGCGTGAGGAGAGCTGCCTTCAGTGAGAACAGTCAATTGGCCAATCAAATTTTATATTCTAATCATAAAATTAACCTTGGTTCTCCTTCATCTTCATTCAGCTCATCGTCTTCCTCCTCACTTCCACTGTAATCATAGTCTGTTTCCTCTATCAAAAAAAGAGAGAGAGACCAATAAATGCCAGTGGAGGATATTGTTATTTAAGATGTTATCTTGAACTTGGCTTCCGAGCACTAAAACTACATGGAGCTCATCAGGAATTTAAAAGCCCTAGGTTGCACTAAGAGGCTGAGTGGATGCAGCAGAAGATACTCAAGTATGCAACACAAAGCCTACTTCAGACCATGGGTCAAAGGGCCCCTTTACGTGTTTCCACTTTTTCCCCTCACTAACTACATAGATTTTGCAAAACTAACTTACTTTTACAATCTGCAATATAATAAGCTAAGCCTACTGCAATAGCCAACCCTCCCAACAACATAAGCAGCAGGGTCATTTCATGTATAAATTTAGATATGGTATGAAAGACTTATACTGACCTTTTCTGCTATTGCATGCCTGCAGCGTAACTAAACTGAGGCCTTTAGTGAATCTGTGTTTCTTTTTGTACTAAAATGAACAATTTTAATGGGGATAATCAAGCAATGTTAGTTTTGACACCGCAGTTCAGGAGAAGATGACCCACATTTTTCAAGTTCTCTTCAAGAGTACCATGGAGGTAACCCATAAGGGAAGACTTCAAATTAGCATGCCACAAAGCTAAAATACAGAGCAGGACCAAAGTGGGACTCAGTTAACTTTTTTTGGCATCAGTGTTTTGAAGTGTATAGTCTGGCAGTTTCACATTGTTCCTTCAGGGGAATTTTAATTAAAACCAGCACTTTCCAGGCCCGACTGTAACTAGTTATCAACACGTGATTGTTATCACCATATCTTTACTCCTTCAAGTGCATTCGTGAAAACCTTTTAACAGGATGTTTTTCCATTTGAAAGTGCCCACAGCTGGAGGAGATGACAGAATTTTCTACAATGGAGTGACAGTAGGTGTGGACAGAGGAAGGGCAACTGATACAGCCTATCTGGACACGTGCAAGGCTTTTGATATGGTCCTGCACCACATCCTTATCTCAACATTGGAGAGATATGGATTTGAAGGCTGGATAAAGAATGGGTTGGATGGCTGCCGCCAGAGAGCTGTGGTCAATGGCTCCATGTCCAGGCGGAGGCTGGTGACAAGTGGTGTGAAGGACATGGGGGTCCTGGTAGACAAAGAGCTGGGCATGAGCCAGCAGTGTGCGCTCACAGCCCAGGAGGCCAACAGTGTCCTGGGCAGCATCAGCAGAGGGCTGGCAGTGGGCAGGGAGGGGATTGCCCCCCTCTGCTCTGCTCTCATGAGGTCTCATCTGCAGAACAGCATCCAGGCCTGGCTCCAGCACAAGGAAGATGTGGGGCTGTTGGAGTGGGTCCAGAGGAGGCTGTGAAGATGCTAACAGGGCTGGAGCACCTCTCCTGTGTGAAGGAAGGCTGGGGGAGCTGGGCTCATTCTGCCTGGAGAATAGAGGGCTCCAGGGAGACTGCACTGCGACCTTCCAGTACATGAAGGGAGCTTACAAGGGGAACCAGCTTTTTACCTGGTTTGATTGTGACAGGACAAGGGAAAATGGCTTTAAACTAAAAGAGGAGAAATTCAAGTTTGATATTAGGAAGAAAAGCTTTACTCAGGGTGGTGAGGTGCTAGAACAGGTTGCCCATAGAAGTTGTGGATGCCCCATTCCTGCAGGTATTCAAGGACACGCTGGATAGGGCCCTGGGTGGCTTGAACTATTGGGTGCCAACCAGGGCACAGTTGGGGGATGGAACTGAATGATCTTTAAGGTCTCTTCCAATCCAAGCCCTTCTATAGTGCTACGATTCCATGACTACTGGAGTCAGTAAATTTACACTGCAACACCAATTTCATTTTAGGCACAAATATTCCTATTGTCAAATCAATACTTAAGAGTTTAAAAATTAATTTATCATCTTTACAGCACTTTGTGAGTTTGCCCTCATAGTCACTAATCTCCACTGTGCCCCTCCCATTGGAAAACACACAAGAGAATGAGAGGTGAGAGAGCAGGGAAAATAACAGGTCAGCAGGCTACTTCACTCTCTGTTGCACATCAAACTGTGCACTGACATATGGACCATTCTCACTCCAACACTGCTTCTTCCAAGTTTTGCTCTGAAGGATAAGGAACCAGCTCAATTTCTCTCTTTCACTTCATGCATCTGGTATAAAAGCCAACCAATTATATCTGTGTGCGTGTCACTGGATCTTGGAAGCCTTTTCAAGGACTTGTACACTCCACTACAGAATGCTTCTGCCTCCAAAGAACTCACAGGCTATAATTATTTTACTTGCTGCATCACCATATAAAGGTATCAGGAACCAAGAGATGAACTGAGACTAGGAAAGGCTCACGGAGTACAGTTTAGATACTCTATTTAGAAAATAGAGGCCTAAGCATTACTTGGACTCTGATCACATTAGCATTTGGGTTGTGTTCAGTGAAGCAGCATCAGTCAACTCCTGAAGACTTTGGCATTACACACCACTGTGGATCAAGGCTGTTGCAGAGATTTGCAGAACGACCCCACTGCTACCAGCAACAAAACTTTCTCAGTTTTTTGTGGTACCATATTTCAGGTGGATCCACCTTTTACTCCACCATCAAAAGTCAGAAAAGGAGCTGCTATTTGCAGTATCTTTTCTTTTTCTCTCCCCTTTTGTTTCTTTTTGCCACGTTACCCTTTTCTCCTTTCTTCTTCCTGGTCCTATCCAGGTGGTCTTTCAGCATGATGCGCACTTGCCGTTCATTCTGCATGTCTCGGATAAAAGAGTGCTTAAGCAAGGTTTCAGTGGACGGACGATGCAAATAATTTTTTACAAGGCAGCTTTCAACAAAGTTAAGGAATTTCTTTGACCTTAAAAAGACAGAAAAACAGGGTAAAATAATAAACCTTTCCAATTGGTTTGCCAAGCATTACCCCAGAGTGCCATAAAGCACTACATTTGCAAGGCTTCATCTTGCACTGGGACTAAAACTGCAGTCACTCATGTCAGCCTTCAGTGACTGCAATGGATGCTGCAGATCATCCAGAGATCAAAAGAACAGCGTTGGTTCCCAAAGGTAAACTACTTCTGCACCCATGGCTCACCCCAGCACTACAGACAGTGGAGGACAGACAACACAGATCACTGCAGGATTTAACAACATCGTGATTTCTTGGACAAGAGCGCTAAAAATCATCAGAAATTACACTTTGCACGGCTTTTTACCATTTTCTGGATTTCAGCTTTGGGGGCGGGTTCCGCGGGATGAGGAAGAGTGCTCTCATTGGGTGCATGTCACACAGGGCTGCAAAGGAGACCACAGAGTTCAGTACACATCCCACGTCCAACCTCTGCCACCCAGGCAGACCCAACCACTTCTCCCACTGCCTACAGCACAGCACCTGCTGCAGGACCTCACTGTTAGTCAGTGCAATTCATGCTACAGCCAAAAAATGAAGTCTCAGAGTACAAAGAAAGCTTTCACAATGATGCACTGCTATTTTACTGGTTGCACGAGATTTAGTTGAAAGAAAGGCTGCGTGGTAACAACTTTATTCTGATTTTTATACGTAAGGCTTCAAAAGGACATTATAAAAACTCACAACTCTAGTATATCAAGAGGTAATTTTTCATAAACAGAAGTTAAATTTAGTATTGAAATATATATAATTTAATATGCTTTGCTTATGGTTCAAATAAACAATAAGATACATTTTCATCAGACTCTTAGCTGTATCATTCATGGCATAAAAGAAAATGTAGGATGAAGAAATGTGATGCAAATTGGAGAGCCCACGAACCGTGTCAGTGGAGCAGAGCATAATGGCTGAGCACATATTTCATCTATTTTGTGTTTCAGGAGCAGGAGCACCATGATTAGGCAATTTGCAATAGATCCTACCAATGCATTCAGATGCTGGTTTCTTTCCAGCCCACTGTACTTCTGCTCAGTGCTACTGTTACAGAAATGTAAAACTACAAATAACTCTGCACAAAAGAAAATACCTTAATATCTCATATACCAGAGACATTTTGTGTGGAATTACAAACAAGTCCCTGTCTGTCACAAAGAAATATTGAGGGTCAGAGGTCTTTCTTCACAAAACAGAGCTACTGAATGGCAACTGAGAGGCTCTATATGGAGGCTGATCACTCATGATATGCAGGTGTTCAGAAGTTATTCTCTTAATAGAAACAGATTTGCAGCGTTGCAGAAATAGCAAAAGCAAGACTATGGCCTGGTTATGCCTTTACTGCCTCCTATTTCTTTCTTTGCCTGTAGCTGCCTGCCATCACTTCTCACATCTGAGTTGACTTTTTTGTCTTTTTCCTCTGTATTTTCAACAGCTTGTGATATAGTGGGGGTGGCAGTTCAAAGAAGTCTGGTTTCTGGATAGGGGTCCTATCACCTCACGTAAAACAAGAAGAAAAACACAACACAATGCAATAGAATATAATCTATTACATTCTCCTGCCAAAAACAGTGATCACATCAATTACAAGTGGAGTGAGGAAAAAGCCACAAAGTCTCTCTCAAAGGAAACTGCACAGAGCCCCGTCTCAGGACGAAGCTAGGCTGGAGCACAGTTTCTGAAAGTGCTTCTCAACTCCAGCTGGATTTGGACCATTGCTAAAAACCAAGCTGGACAGGAAAACAGCCAAAAGTGTTTCTTAAACACAGCCTACGTGCTCTTGAGCTCAGGCCAGGGTATAATTTATTTCATCTCCTGTGCTCCCGGCAGTGACCACGTACACCCTCACAACACAGCTGTTCCTTGGGTGCAGGGATGAAACAACCAGGGTTCTGCAGAAACAAAAGATGCACAAAAGAGGTCTGTGCGACCACCCTGCAGCCATTGATTGCTGCCCACTGCCTGTGAGACACTAACCAGAGTAGTGAAGGGACAGCAAGGGTCTCCCAGCACACTCCTGCTGCTTGGCGTCATGGACGGAAGCAATTACAAGACACAAAATTTACCTAAAGCTAGTAAGAAATCAGGATTGAAATCGAGGAGGGGAAACAGGGAATTAGATGTGGGAAGGGCACAGCAAGAGAGCTGAAATGAGAAAAATTCAGAGATTATTTCTAAGGATCCAGCCAGAACCAGAGCTTTGTACATCTGTGCATTAGTCAAGCGTGAGTTATTTTAATACAGAACATGTTCAGAAAGCATAGAGCCCCCTCCCTGAACCAAACCACTTACGAGGAGCTCCTTCAGCCATTTCAATAGCAGTGATTCCCAAAGACCAGAGGTCACTCTGCAGGAAAAAAAACATTGAACATTGCGACTTGAAACACTCATGCTTTTTTTCAGTTTTCCTTTGTTTCCCTAGAATTCTCTTGGATCAAGTCATTTTCGTGTGAGAGCGACATACATTCTGCTCCCTCCCTTCCCTCCTGAGCTTTTAGGAAAGAAACGTGCTAGTAGCCAGAAGCTTCCCATTCCCCACGCAGTTGTGAGTAGCTGAATCATCATTTAAGCAGCCAGCTCTAAAATGCAAACCTTTTGCATTCGTAAAACCCAAAAGAATTGGAGTACAGCAGACACCATTTAACTACACAGCTTACATCTTTAACCTATTGCTGCGAGGCAGTGAGACACAGCACTGGATGATCTTGAAGGTCTTCTCCAACCTTGGTGATTCTATAAACAGTGCCTCGTGCTCTGTTCCAGGCCAAAAAAATCTTTGTCTTAATGCTTGTACCACAGTAGTCATTGCTGAGTTTCTACACTGACAAAGCTTAAATTATAATCTGACTTTCTGTCCACACAGTCTCCAGTCACATATTTTTGGGCACACAAAAGGAAATTCAGGCTGGAGATTTCATTATCAGCTTATCTGAATGCTAAATGATTTTGATCATGAAAGATTAATTGTGATCATGACCAGTGACTGTAAAAAAATACGTCACAGGCTTCTGCTTGATTAATCAAGTACAGTATTTACTACTTTTTGGTGTCCAAAAGCAGTTAGATGAGAGGCATGTGACCAAACTAACCTGCAGGGTTTATTTAAAAGTAGATTTTATAAGGGTGCAAGAGAAGACAAATCTTCAAAGATTAGCAGCTCATATCCAGCCTGGCACTCTGTCTGAACCTGACTTTACCAACAGAACCTTCTCAACTGAGCTGCTCTGAACTGCTTCATGCAAGCTGGAGGCTGTTTTTGTTACAGTTTGTAGAGACATCTGAGAATATAACTAATGGGACCCTGACTTGCTATGAAATAGATGACAGAAAGTTAGAAAAGTCTTCTAGAGGTAGCATTGCAGGCTCTGGGGATAATGGGAAAAAGAACCAGGCTGCAAAGTACTGTGGTTTCTTGTTTCAAAGTGTGAGAGGCAGACAGCGGAAGTGGAAAATGGTAGCAGTGTTTGAAAGACTGATGTGTATAGGTACACATGCATTTATTTTTTCACTGATTTGTTATAATTTTAACCACTTTTTCACAGAACAAGAAGTTACAGGCACTACAGGATGGCTTCCTGCTACTTTCTCCATCGTATCAGCCATAAATCTCTGTAGAAAAATCAGTTCTGTGCCACCTTCTGAGTCACAGCAGTTTGTGTGGCTGTTTGTTAGTGAAGGCAAGGAAAGTAGATATGCACGTTCCTAACACTTATATCTTCCAAAAAGAAAATCAAGTGGTTTCAGAAAATGAAGACAACCTCATTTTCTGAGGTTTCAGAATGAAATTTACATGGTATGAAAAATAAAGTAACATCCAAGAACATTCTTTGGTCATGACTGCCACTCACAACATGACTTCACAGTGCAGTGCAGAAGGTCTCAGCAAGTGAGAATCATAGCTCCTGAAACAGGAGAAAACAGAGGTAATAGCAGGCTCTTCTAATAACATTTCTCTAGCCACAGTCAGAGCAGCCAAGTGGCAACCAGGAGAACACCAGGACCAAGGGAGTGACCAGGAGAAAGGCTGCTCAGGAAGCCATCCCTGGAGAACACCTGGAAGTCTAAGTGTAGGCAAACAAACAACAACACTGCTGGAAATAATTCAGAGGACAGAGTCACAAGTCTCTTCAGAACAGCATCAGTCTATTAACAAAGGAGAACAAGAAACAGCATATGAACAGCTGTTGTCGGTATCCAAAATGCAGAGCACGCTGGACATCTCAAAAGATAAATTCTTCTTTCAATGAGTAAGTTATCATTAGATGCTTGCGTAGGAGCAAAAATGATGTCAGGGACCACTGAACTAGTGCATATAACAAGAGCAGATAAGGCCTCTGTATTCACTCAGTCATTTCTGTTGAGAAATTGGTGGTGAGTAATCAGCTGCATTAGGATGGGCACTGCTATGGGTCTGGAGAGCTAACAATTCCCACCTCCTTAGCACTGGTGAAATCACCTGTGACCAAATCTGGACTGCATGTGTGCAGCAGAGGCCACAAAGATTATTAGGGGCTTAGAGCTGGGAGGCTTCAGATTGAGAATGCCTGGACCATTCAGGGGATCTTAGCACAAATTCCTCATGGGAAAAGAATAAAGAAGATCAAACCAGTCGCTTCTCTTTTCAGTGTGGCCAAGTAAAGGAGAAGAGGCACCTAGGTACAAACTGAAACTCAGGAAATTCTGTTCAAACCTATATCTTATTTGCTGTGACATTTGCAAACACAGGCACAGGTTGCCTGGAGATGCTGTGATCTCTAATGTTGAATATATTCAAAACCTGAGTGGACATAAGCCACAAGTGGGCAGCCTGCTCTGGCTGACTCTGCTTCAGTAAGAGTTTCAGCAGACAACCTCCAGAGTTGCCCTCACCTCTCAGCCATCCTGTGAACAGCCAGAAATCATTCTGGGATGGAAAACCACTTGCAGTTGCATGTTTATAAATGAGCAACGAGTTATGGTAATTATTACCAACTAAATCAGGATTTACAACTAAGTACAGAGTAAAATAGCTCTTTTACAGAAGAGAGTAATACCTGGCCACATTAGCATTACATTGTTTGTCAAGCATTCCTTACAAATTTACCTCTTTCTTTCCTTTTCCATCCTGACCTGTAACCTCCACATACATCTATCAGTATTTTGTTGCACAGATTAATGAACATGTATTACAGATACGAACAATTCAGAAAGAAACCCCACTCATAGTGAAACTCCACGCTCAAAAAGAGCCACCACCCACATACTACAAATATTCTACTTGTACAGTTATAACATTATTGTGGTTTAAAAGAAAGGAAGATTGAACTTTTCAAGAGAGTTCTTCTCTCAATTTGAGAAGGATTTCAGCAACTCATGTGTTTTGTGATCTGATATTAAGTTGTAACACTTACTCTGTAATCATAGGTAGAATCTGGGTTCTCCTCACAGGCAATGACTTCAGGTGCCATCCAATATGGTGTTCCAATAAAAGTGTTTCTTCTCCCAATGGTTCTATCCAGTTGGGCGCTTACACCAAAATCCACTGAAAAGCCAAGCAAGGGTAAAGGAATTACTAAAGGGTTGCATTCATATGGCAGAGCACTTGCTTAACTACTTCCATACTCCTTGGATACCAAACTTTTGGGCAAGAATGTGTATCAAACCTGATACAAGTTCTCATAGTACATCTTGTCCAGTAACTGAAATTAAGTGGAAAAACTGAAGTTTAAGCCTGAGTAGGACCTGAGATCTTTAACTAGTACTGGAAAGGAAAAAATAGTACCTATGTATGAAGCACGCTTAGATGTGTCTTATGTATTTGTTTATATATCGCTTTGAGTTATTTCAAAGAACTCCTTCCATGCATTCAAAGACTAGCTTACAACAGGCTGGAGAATACACTGGTTTATTCTGATCTTAGCCTCATTATAATGAGAGAATTGTGCCCTGCTCTTTGTGCTGAAAGGATACTACTTTCCTTGGGACTGTACAGCAACACAGTGTTGCTCAGATACGAAGAAGGGTCCATAAAACCAACTGTTATGTGATTGTATTTTTCTTTCAATAAACCTCTAAATCACTAATTGGATCTACTAGGCACAGCATCTAGTGCTATTCACAGGGAAGACTGGGAAACAAAAAATAACAACAATCAAAATAGACTAGCAAGGAAAAGAACTGGAAGGAAGCAGTCCTCTCCTATCATCAAGGAGAAGATTTTCACAGCTGTGTTTCCTCAGTACAGAACATCTGCATACCATTACTACATACTACCACTACTGGTTGTCCCTGTTCAGCAAAATGTCTTCAACAGAAATCTGGATCTGACTTTTGGGTTCATCATACCTTCTGTGCTTCTGATGGGAAATGTGAAAAGTGCTTTTACATAACATGCTGAGATGGAATAGAACCGGACTGAGGATCTCTTGGTTTTCTAGCTTCGCTGCTTTAAGAGGCACTCAATTTAAAACCCTCTGGCAATACTTCTTTTTTGGATTAAAAAAAAAGTCCTTATTTTGGCTTGCTCCAGTCAAGCACCCTATCCCATACTGATAGGCTACGTATATCCTTCTTCTCCATCTCTGTAGTGATTTCTTTCAAATGAAGAAAAGACAGGATAAATAAAGAATCATCCCAAATAAGAAAAGGGTTCTCAAGACTGCTCCTTTAAATCACCGCCATGCATCCTGTGTGAAATCTTCCAAAAACACCAAAGACATCCTCCTCAAGAGAGATATATACTTGAGCTTAATCTTAGGAAGCTGGAAGTCGTTAACAGTTGACACATCACAGCTAGAAAAGGAAATGAGTAAACAGGCTGACATTGTTGAGAGATGAGTATTAGTAAGATCTATTCGTGTGAGAGGGCTACCACTGAAGAGTAATTTCACCTATCCTCAGATTTACGAAAATCTCTAAGCCTGTTTCCCTTAGAGAAATGGATCAGTTTAACTTACTGTTGGTGTGAGGGTTTTTGTTGTTGGCTTTTTTTTTGGATGCCTTTGTACACTGGGAGCCTGCTGTGAAGACGTGGTGGCGATTTGACTGACTACAAGGTTATCTGTGTGACTGTCTAGAAGTAGCTGCATTTCCCACAGGCTGTGAGTGACACTGCTGTAGAATATATCACGTTTTCACCTTCTTCTAGCTGACAGACATTTTGTAAGCCCGAGCATTAACAGTATTTGATACATCTTGGGTTCCTGAAAGTTCTTTCCAAGGTAAGACAGAAATTTTAAACAAACAGGTTTGTAGCACACATTTACAGAAACATACCCAGTTTCACTTCTGCATTTTCTGTGAGAAGAACATTCTGTCCTTTAATATCTCGATGGATGACATGATGAGCGTGAAGGTGTGCCAAGCCCTAAAAATAAAGCAAAACAAAAGCAAGACTTCCCTTATTCTCATTATCATGAACTTGGCATTGTTGCCTTTTTACACTTTTATCCTTCTCAGACTTCATGGAGAAAGTCCTTCACGTGTGATCAGCAACATCAAGTCCCCAGGTTTGGCAAGGAGAGAAGACGACAACCAGAAGGCACGACTGTAGTGTAGCATCTCTAAAGTAAAGTGTGAATAAAATGAGGTACCAATATTTTTTACTTCTCTCTCAGAATCAATGCTACATATTAAAAGCAAAAAAAAAGTTAAAAAAAAATAATTGGTGAAGAGCATTGCAGAATGCTCTCAATGAGGTGCAGAGACAGGATGTGTCTGGCTGCACTGGGCTAAATTCCACTTTCAACAGAACAGCAAAACTCTGAATTCAATGAAAAATTGATCACAGAGAGCTCAAAATACCATGTCAGATTATTGTTGAATGCAACAAATATTGAATAGTTGTCATTCAGCTAATATTTGCAATATTCTGTCTCCTTCTTTCCCAAACTGCAGAGATATAACACTGAAATAATACACTATAAGACAAGGGATACTCTGCTGAAATACTTAGATTCTGTGATACAGTATTAGTGACTTCAAATGCAGCTTCCACCCAACTCCTAAGTTTTCCAGAAGGAAACATTTTCAACCCAGACGCAACGAGTTATTCTCTGTTTTAAAATGAAGATGATTCAATCCAATCGCTTGTTTCAGGCAAGCTTGATGCTATTACTTTCTGCTGCAAGAGCATAAATCAAAGGTTTTAATATCAACTGCTTTAACAGAGATATTACAGCCACGCAACCACAAGAACTTAACCAGACCATCACGATTTTCTTTTTCTTTTTTTGCATAAGAGCTCTCCCCACAATCTCCAGCTACAGTTATTGCAATATGCAGTCCAATGCCAAATCCAGGTGAGATGGCTGATGCTCTCCACTGAACATACTTATCAATAACACCTGCAGAAGCAGAGACTTACTCCTGTTCAAGCATTACCTTGGCACACTATCTGAATTCTAGTTCCTGGAATATGCAGTTATCTTAACGTTATTTAGAAAAGAAGTAAAACTCCATTACATGGAAGATGGATCAGTAAGTCTGTAATGGGTTTTGAATTTACAATGATGGGTTTCAATCATGGTTGTTGTTTTTTTTTTTTTCCAGCCCAGTTCACCAGATTACACTTTGGAACTGTTTTATCCTCTCTACTTTCTAGGAGCACATACACAAAAATAATTTTAAAAAGAATCCCAAAGCACACACAGAATGAAATATAGTTGCAAGGATTATCTTGGGGAATACTGCTGCAGCAGGGCTGCCTTTACAATTTTGAGATGCTATTTAGCCAACACTGCTTTTAATAGTGCAGAAAAAAGGTCCCCTACTGTGTGCAGGAAAAGGAATTGTGAGCAGACTGATCTTACACAGCAAGAACAGTCAAAGCAGTGAGCAGTAGTAATATCACAAGATATGGAGGAGGATGGTATTTGTCACAGAAGACAATAACCAATGTGCTCTTCACACAGAAAATGGGATTAACTGGAGTACTGCAAGATGTTAAGTAGCCATCATGCAGGCTGATGGACATTTTGGCTCTTCTGAACTAAAGGACCACAGCTCACAAGCCCCACGGATCAAATTCTTCAAAAACTAGAGCTTACTGTTGCTTTACATTAATGACCAAGGGCCAGGAAAGGCTTTTTTGTTCCAAATGAGCAACAAAGTTCTGGTCCACAACTCACCCTGAGAACCTCTCTGCAGATGTATGCAATCCAGTCTTCCTTAAAACAGTTCCCTTTTGTCTTTTTCACCAGATCAGTGACAGAGCCAGCACCACAGTACTCCATCACCAGCTGCAGGAAGACAAATGCAACACATCGTTACCACAGCATCAGCAGAGATATCAAAGTGATGCCTGCTGCACCACTAACAAGGTGAAGTGAACTATGTGCCACCCTCCTGGGTGCCAAATGATGCAAAATCTCATTTCCTGAGCAATGCACACCACTGAATAAATAAATAACAAACAAGAACACAGGAGTGCACCTCTCCTATTACAGGTCAAGGGTAAACATTTTCTTTCTAGTAAAAATGTAAATCAGAAGAAAACCAAGAACAAAAATAGCACTAACAAAGGTGGGATTTTTTTTCAAAATTTAAAATATCTCATCTTGCTGCAGATCTCTTGCAGACAAAAAAAAATTGAGAGTTTATTTTTCTTTGCTTCATTGCCAGCTCCTCTGTTTGCTTTTTTATTTTTCAACTGGAAAAGAATGTAGAAAGTGACAAGGAAAAAGACGGGAGAGGAAAAGACAAGTTCTATTTCATCACTGTTAAAAAAAGATGGAAACATTTAATTTGGGAAAAGAAAGTTCTAACAACAAATCTGATCAACAACCTAAGTCACAGCTATTATACTTTATGCTCATCCTCTTAAGGGAGGTGGGAAGCAAATGGATGAGGCCAGCCTCATCTCGGTTGTGTGCAGTGAAAGGACAAGGAGCAGTGGCCTAAAACTTGATCATAGGAAGTTCCATACAAACATGTGGAAGAATTTCTTTACGGTAAGGGTGATGCAGTACTGGAATGGGCTGCCCAGAACGTGCTGGAGTCTCCTATGGAGATATTCAAGACTCGTCTCAACGTCCACCTGTGCGACTTATTGTAGGGAACCTGCTTTAGCAGGGGGGTTGAATTCAATCTCTTGAGGTCCCTCCCAAACCTTGTGATTCTGTGATTCTGTGTGTAAAGGAAGAGGGATGTTTCTTTTTTATTACTTCTCAGAACGATGACTTCAACATTCCACCAAGACAAGGTCTGAGACAAGTACATTGGAGCTCTAAAGAAAGGAGCTGGACATGCAATGAACACAACACAAAGCACTTACCCAGAGCTGATCATCTTGGCCTGCAGGACTCTTCTTTACAAACGCACCATAATACGTAGCAATATTCCGATGATGGGAATATTTTTTTAGCATATTTATCTCCAACTTGATTTCCTCCTCTTCATTCTGTGTCAGAAGAGAACAGAAGGCTCTTGAAGTGCTGAGAGGTCACCAAGGCTATGCACACTCCAGCTTTGGCAACGTTTGGGACCCCAATGAAACAAGCCCCAAGCAACCCACCCTGCTTTGGGCAGGAGTTTGGGCTGGAGTCCTGAGGCCTCTCCAACCAGAATTGTTCTATCAGACTGCAGTCCAAGCACAGCTCATAAACTGAGCATGGAATCATTTGGATCCTTTCGCCTAGGATTGAGCTAGAGAATCAAAAATATCCCCATGTGGTTGTAAGAAAATCACATCATCCCCTCATGGGACTAGCCAGGATCAATAAGCCAGGATCCTGTTTGCTGTTCCAGTATGCAGTAATTTAGTCTTGGAGAAATGAACTGGACTTAAACAAATAAAAATATTCCTAACACTCCATTATGTGAATACTCACAAAGTACTTGAGAGCGCACATCAACCAATTCATCTTCCCACTGCCACCAAGGGCCCAGCTGAGAGGAAACTACAGCAGAGCAACAGGCTCATGGCCACACGTTGGCCTCCAGGGCCAGGGCTTGCCCCCTTTCCAGCAGCCCCACACCCCACACAGTCACAGTGTGCCCCACATCAAGCCATTGGCCGAGTGCTGGGGAGTGGAGCCTAGTGCTGTCAGCCCAGCCAACGCTGTGGGGTGCTAATGGGAATAGTTTTACAACCGCCCTATAAGGAAACGGCATTTTTCAGTGAGGTCTTTTTTCAAGAGGTCCTCTCAGAGCAGCTTGTTTGTTTTACAGTCCCCGAGAGAAATGGTGCACAACACTCTGTGAAACGTCTGTAGATTTTGCTGTCTCATTTGCTTTATTAGGAAACGCATAGCACTGCCAGGTATCCATGCATCAGTTAAAGGGAGTTGAAAATTAATTTACCTTGCTGCAAAACATTCCAGTCAGCACTTACTAGCTGAAGGGAAAAAAAGGAAGCAGCAAGAATAGTTCAGACCCACAGGACATTCTTCTGCACTTTCTCACTGTTTTCCAGTCACTTTGCCATTGAAGCTTTCTTTTAGCCATCACAACAGAGTGCTTACAAAACTGGCTGCACTGTCCCCTCAACCTGTACCAAAACACTGAAACCTGGCAGGCTGAAACCAAATTCCCTCAAACATCTTATTAAATCTGACCTGAAAAAAGCATTCCCAGCAGGAATAGACAAGAACTTCCCTAATAGCTTCAATACACAGGAGATGTGCTGCCAAACCAAAGCCCAACTTTCTTAAGTTTTAGGAAAAGGGAAATGTGAAATAACTCAACTTGAAGCAAAAGCAGCTATTTCTGGTTTCAGAAGAGCCTCTCTGCTGAACAAAGACTCTCAAGACACACTTATTACACCAGGTACTTAATTTGTCTTTTGTTTGCAATTAAGGACAAAGGAAAACCTTTAATCTTTGGCTTAATAGGACCCTGGGTGTCATACAACTTAGAAAGGGTAAGGACAAGGCTGGAGTAGCATCTGGAGCATCCAAGAGAAATCAGAGCTGTCTCCCAGACAGCATGCAGGAAACCCAGGAAATACGCAAGGTCGTATTTCTGTCTGTGTGTAGCCAGGCCCAGATCAAAGGGAGCTTGTGCTCTTGCCTTCTGGAGGGGAAACAAAGCCCTGCTCCCTCTGAGACTCCAAATTGTGCATGTGAAAAATTGAAATAGGCAGGTGAGGACAGAGCGACTGGAGACAAAGTCACCCTTCAGCTTTTCAGTGCGCAAAGGTATTCGGAAATTCCACTTTCCACCACCCTTTCTGTTAGTGCCACATAAGCCACATCTCCCAGGGGTCTGGAACCTGCTCGTGACTCATGTGCTTAAGAGAAGAAACAAGCTCAGAGATATGCAGGTGCAAAAAGCTGCTGGCTTTCAAAACCGATGCAGTTCTGGGTGCAGATGACTGCAAGCACAAAGATGACAAGCTCACAATCAAAGGCAATGACACTAAGAAGCAACAAATGAGAAAGCACATGCCTCTGACCTCAGGCAGAAACAAAATCATCAGCTGGTAAGTACTCTACCAAAAGATCCCTCGGTGCTGGGGGTACTAATGACAGGTTTCTCTTCACACATTATTTCACTATCAGCAAAGCCTGAAAGCAACGGCAGGGAATGGCCTGCTGCAGAAGAGCCCCTTGACCAGCTGCACTGACACCCGACGAGAACAGCAGCAAGGATCATCAAGGATCCCATCTCTCCATGCATCCTCTGTTTACTTGGCACAGCCAGCAAGCAGGAAGCTCAGCCTGCGCAGAGACCCAGGAAAGCACACCACCAACAGCTCCACTCAACGATTTCAAAGGCTCTCCACCCTGCAACTTCCCCCAGCAAAATGTGACACTGCAGCACTTCCTGACAGATGTCCATAAGATCCCACAGTGACCACAGCATCCTGCTGCTCCTCTTCAGAAAGCAGCCCGGGGCTAGAACTTGCAGCAGCAAAGGGCAGATTTGCTCAGCTCCTGGTAAGCCTCAGATCTCAGAGCTGAATAATCACAGCTGAAGCTGGGCAGTGGTTTTCTGATGAAATAGTTTATTGCCAGAAAAAAAAAAAAAAACCAAACAACAAACAACGTAGGATTTGATGAAACAACAGCTGAGATGTACCAGTTATGATGAAGCATGAGCTGGAAGACTCCTTGGGTTGGATTTTCTAGTGAAAACAGAATGCTGGGGGAGAAAAATCCACTGCAGAACATTGCAGAGGCGTAGAAGTGCCCCAGGCTCTCTTGATATGATTGATATCCTTGTTCAACACCCTTCTCTCTCATATCAGATAACAACAACCAATTGCTGAGCAGTGCTGTGGGCTGCTGATCAAACTGCCACCAATCTACACTGACATGTGTAGACCTGGTGACTGGAACTGCCCTAAGAGAGATGTCTCCTGGAGGCTTGAAATGCAGAGTCTTGAAAGCAGGCATTCAAATCTCCAGGCTGTTACAAGCATTCAGCTCTTCTCCACTTTCAGCTTTTGGACAGAGATGAAGGTAAAAAGACTGCATTTGTCCAGGTTTCTTTAAACATCTACCTGTCTTCCATTACATGAAATTTTGCTCCACAAGAAAGCTGCTCCCAGTGAAGCACATTCAGTCACTACCCAAAGATGAAAATGACCAGAGGGGCTAGAAGCCTCCCAACTCACTCAGGCAGGATTACTATGACAGCTTCCATTTCTCACAAACCAAACTGTGAGATGTTGCTCTCAGGTGCAATTTATATGCAGGACACTGAAGATGAGGATTTCAATATTTTAAAGGCTTTATTTAATGCTTCAAGCCAGCTTTTCAAGCCCAAAGGAACAGAAAATAATTTCAACCTGAGCAGACTAACAACACAAGAGAAACACTGAATCTTTGGCAGGCTCTGAATTGATCACACTGGATTTCTGCATTACAGTTCAGTCTATTGCCTCAGTGCCCACACACTGTGAAGCAGAGGAAGGCTATTCCTATTTTAGAGGCAGAGAAGCGAGGTTCAGAGATGCTGTGGACTCATTTAGCACCAGCCTCAGCCATGCTGCACCCATGCTCCTACTGCCTGCAGCAGCAGAGCAGGCACCAGCTTCAGCCAATCTGCAGCGCAGGGGGCCAGAAGCACGGTCCCTGATCAGACAGACCAGCTCAGAAGGCAAGCAGTGAACCAGAGCAGCCTTAGTTTATCAGCACGCTCACTATTAAGCTCTTAAACTGTCACAACTGCTTTTGTGTTAAGCGATTCAATGTGAAAACAGCACGAGCTGTCACTGCTGTTCAGCCCCTCTAGCAATGGGACAGATTCCCTAGGGAGGTGCTGACTTTCCAGCCCACAGAGAAGTAGCAAATCAAACCTGAGCAGCTGTGTTTTGTCCCCAGAATCATGCAATGTGAATTCCTGAAGCTTTCCAAGGCTTTCTTCCATCTAAATTTTGTGTCCATGCAAGTAGGCACTACTGGATGCTGCATTGTGTTGCTTACATACAAAGGAGACTGTTATGTACAGCAAAGGAAATCTTCCCAAGGTTCCCTTCCTGAAGTTTTTGCTTCAATTGTTACATCAAGGAAGGGACTGTCACTGGTGTGAACATGACAGCCTACAAGTGACATCTGTGACTAGCCTTCAAACAATGCTGGCTGACCCAGCAAGGCGTGAAAGCCATCTGCACAGAAGCTCTGGCTCACTTCTGAGTCCCACATAGGATCTGTTCTGTGGGTTCCTTTGTCCAACCACACGTTTCTTTTTACAAGGTAGTAGTCATAGACAAACCAGTCCTTGGACATTCCTCATAGAAGCGCTACAGCAGCATCAACCAGCATGCAATTCAGACCACTCTCTGTTCAGGGCTGGATTCCCATTCCATCAGCAGAGACACCTGGCCTGGACCTGCTCTACGTGACAATGCTCACATGGACTAACTTGCTCTGTTGCCTTCCAAGACAGGCAGAAGACATAAAAACATAGACAGAGCTTGCTGATGCTTGTTCAAAATGCTCCACATAGTTGTACCACTGGCAGACTTGGCCCAGAGGACCTATTTCTTATCTTGGGCTATGACCCTTCCACAACTTCCCAAGAAGACCAACTTTATCTTGGAGTTTTATGCACCACATTCACGCTGCCAGAGCAAGAAAATGGGGAGCTGGTCATCCATGCAAACGGGTGTACTCCATGGAACCAAAATTCCAGCACACTTTGAGGAGAGGGTGCAAGCTCATTCCAGTCCTTCTGGGGCACAGGAGCGTAAGATTTCAAGAAGGCAAGCTGCTTCACTACTAGCTGTGCTCAGAAACAAAAATCAATACTTAGCTAATTTTTTGACACCTTGTTCCAGCACTGACACCACTTTATAAATGTGAGCAGGGACAGTGCCAATTACGCTGTCTGCTTCTCTCATCTGTCAAATAACAATAAAGAAGTGCTACATTTGCATTTCTAACATGTTCTTGCTTGCTTGCTGTCACGGTAGCTACACTGAGGAATGGCTGGCATGTGAAGGGAGAGGATGTGATAAAACACAATAGGGGTACTGCACAGCTACAGGAAATCTTTTACGTGCTGTCTTGGGAAGACAGCTCTCTTCATTACTTTAGAGCAAGAAAACAAATAGAAATGTATTCCTTATTGCTTTGTCCCCACTGGACAGGTACAATTGAAATTCTGGTTGCACTAACACCTCAGAATTTCAAAAAACAAACTACTACTCAGCGACCATAATTTATACCACCGGATTATCTTTCATAAGCTATCCACATTCTCATGATCTGATTCTTTATTTTCTCTTACACCTTGATAATTGCTTTTTGATTTTTGGTTCTCTACTCACCTCAGTAACATTCATCACTTTGATTGCAGCTAGCTGCCCAGTCTTAACGTGGCGGCCCTGTTAAAATAACAAAATACTGTAAGCAAAACAGGCATGCAAACTAAATACACAGTAGCTAATGATGCATTTAACAGGGCTGTTGGAGCATAATGTCAGAGGAGTTTATGGGTCTTCATCCAACTGCCATGGAGGAGGCGCAGCCACTAAAGCTGTATGCACTTTGCGGCTTCTTAAAACAAAAGTTTTTTGAAGACCGTGAGGAAAAGGAAGGAATAAAGCTATAAAAAGAGCAAACTCGATATGAAGACTGACAACCTTTGGTTCACAAGAACGTGTACTAGAAATGCAATCAGGCATCTTGCTACAGAGTGCACAGTTTCTTGGCTAGACAAGAACAAGTTACTCCACACATGCAAAGCATAGTGCTTTCTCCTGATAACCAGCACTAATCTCACACTGAAGGATGGTATCAAAAGATTTGCATGGACAGCGGACTGGCTATGCATCCTAATTTCTCCCTTACGTTAAACGTTCAGAAATGAGTCTGAAGCTTTAAGACTGCAATTTTGTTCTTTAAGTAGTGGTGCCTGAAAAGCTGTGCATTAAAACATCTAACCGGCATCAGCTAAGTAAGCAAGCCATAGGAAAACAGATATGAACGGCTGCAATTTGGAGACTAAATGATTTGCAGGTCCAATTTACACCTGCAAAATTAAAAGCTGAGTTGATGTAACTTTACAACTCAGGTCCTGTCTGTACACAACTGCACACAAGTATTATTTCAACGACTAAGCAATTCTGCATCAAAGAAAAGTGATGCCTCGGTTCTGAGTGATCTGTCACAGTCATGTTTTCTTTTACAGACAACTGAACCCTGCTGAATTTTGTTTATTTGCAAGTGCCCTCGATCTCTGGGAACACCCTGGGACTGCAAAGCTTTTTCTCAAAAAGCAGAGCGCGGGGATTTCTGCACCATCAGACGCCGGGAGGAAGGCGAATGGCAGCCTGCTTCCTCCACACTGCCACAGCCACCGCTGCAGGCCACTGTGAGCACTTCCAGGCACTGTGTGCCATGGCAATACAGAGAGGGGCTTGCCACAGAACACAGGCACACACACCATGCTGGCACCACAAGGTGCCTCCAGGAGCAGGTGAGCAGGCTGCTGGGTGCCCTCAGATCGCTCTGCATCCTGCAGAGAGCCATGGCAAGAATCGACTGATTTTTGTAATTACAATGCTGCATTGAGACAAATTTCTTTACTAAAAAAAAAATAAAAATCAATACCACTGCACTTGATACAGAGCATTCAGAGTCCAGTTTTCATGGCGTTCAGTTTTATTTCAGTGTAGAAGACCTACTCAGATTGCCCCTCTCCATTAAGCTCCCAGGTCTGCAATGGTGCTGACTGTCGGACGAGAGGAGCTCAGCCCTTGCAGAACCTTGTCTCAGGGCAACGTCTGCCTTGTACCATGCAAAGTTTCCTTCCCAGTGTGCAAAACCCATTGGCCCATACGCCACCACTCGCATGCACAAGCTCATCTGCAATAAATGCTCCCTGACCAAGTAAAGCAGCATGCTATGGTAACTATGTGCACATCCCATCCTTACATTCTCCTAGACCCCTTCACTGTCCTAGAACAGAACACAGCGAGGGTTGGCGCATGGTAGAACCCAAACATTTCTCAAGAAGGCAAAAGGAAAAGTGTGGAGTGGAGAGTAAAGGAGCAATGAAGACACATTCTTGTTGGTTCAATCCAGCTCTCAACTTGCTTCAAGTTACTTCCAATAACTGTTATCACATCTTTGTAAAAGAGTTTCCATGTTTCTTGGCTGCATTAAGCTGGAGAGCCTCATCTTCCTCCACACAAAAGCTGGTGTGCAGTCACACTAAGGGCTGAAGGCTTACCCTCACAAAAAGGTTATCTAAACCTAAAGGAAATGATCTAAGAGGAATTAATTTACATGTGTTTCGAGACTAAGGGAAAAAAGAAACTTGGAAAGCATGCCTAAATGCTTATCTATAGATATATATCTCAATGTTGAGATCATTTTACTGCTATTTTTTGGCACATTTAATTTCAATTACAATGCAATTTCCTTAAAAAAAAAAAAAAAAGATTCATTATTATTGTAGAGTGATAGATGTCTCAAAAGCCCCTGTACCAAAAAAATGTGTCAGAATTAGATAGCACACAGCATCATTGACACAGCACACAGCATCATTGACACAGCACACAGCATCATTTCCGTCTGTCTGACATCATCTCAACATGCACAACTCAAACCCTTCCTTCAAGATCTGCCAAAGGAAAATGCTCAGCTTGCCACCGCCACCCAAAATGGCAGAGCACACATACAGATGCTCACACAAAGTGCCATTAATGCCCGGGCAGACTGACTGAGCAGGGCAACAGGCTGCACACTGTGCTTGCTTTAATGCACAAACCACAACGGTTCTGGCAGTCAGAGTGAAAACCTCAGGTTTCTCCCCTTTTCTTTTTTTTTTTTTTTTTTTTTTTTTTTAACTGTTTCAAGTACATTTTCCTAGAAATCTCTAAAAGTGGTAAACATCCTGAGCTCAGCCCTGGGGTTCTCGCTAACACACCAATATTAGTGCCTAAGTAAGGGTTTCAGGGCCTGGCCCCATACTTTCTCAGTTATCAATAAATCTCAGAGGTTAGGCAGGGTTCATGGGAACTCTTACACACTGCTGCTTCTGCTGAAGCCACAAGGTTGACCATGTTTGAATTGTTTTTAGAAAGGCGGTGTTTTGATTTTTTGATTTTTATTATTATTATTTTTTTTGCATAAAGCTCCCCAGCAGCAATTGGCTGCTTTAACTCTTACCCAACTAAACAAGGTCAACAGATGCACTTACTTCTGGGACCAGACATATTAATGTATCCCTCACGATTCACACAGAGGGAGGTGAGGCACTGGAACAGGTTGCCCAAGCAGGCTGTGGATGCCCCATCCCTGGAGGCACTCAAGGCCAGGCTGGACGTGGCTCTGGTCAGAACAGGGACTGTCTGATGATAAGAGTTTAAATGTGACTGTTCTGGAGCAAATAATCACTTTGGAGACCCACAGCTATTTTCTGCAGGATATTGATTGTATTAAAATCAGAACTACGCAAAATGGCACCAGAGAGTGATTTGTACCACCTCTAATTACAGGACACCTCGGCTGGGTGTCAAGATTTAGTTTTTGATTATGACAGTGCAGGAAATGGTTTCTCGAGGTGGGCTTTCCAGCTTGGTGCGGTGCGGATGGGGAGCCTGCTCTTTCAGCACAAACAGCTTTGTGAACTTCTTTGAGTTGCGCTCCCGTGATTTTAACCAAAAATGGTAACAATGCAAACAGCGAGGCATTCCCTTGTTGTAAGCTGGGGGTCACCAGGAGTGGATTCAGAAGGAAGGAGCAGGAGGCAGAGAGCAGGAGGGGAGAGGAGACGCGGGCAGTGCCTGAGGGCTGTGCAGTCGGGCAACAGCAGTGACTTGCTTGAGAGTGGCCCCTCTGCTCCGCTTCTGCTCACAAAACACACCAGAACCTTGATGAGGCTGCGTTTGCTAGGACTTTCCTGTGCTTCTACCCAGCCGCTTAAGAAGACGTCCTCTGCCTGCTTTTGGCACAAATGCTCTGCTGCTAATGGCAGAGGCAATTTGCAGGTCTGCATGGGAGCTAAACTACACGCCGATGGTTGCCAGGAACTCCACTACTTATGGTTGTGTATTTCCTCCGTGGGAAGACAGCAGCTGATCTGTGGGTGCCCAGCCTTTTGGCTTGCCCGGGCTGCTCCCACAGAAGAGGGGCTGCCTCAGTTTCCCGCAAACCAAGGTGTCACTCAGGCTTGATGGCCATCTCAGCAGTTCTCAGGGAGCTCTCGAGGTGCTGCTCAGAGAGTTTAGATCAAGTTTTACTCCTGCTGTGCTTCACCCTTGAGAGCAGCTGCTCACGCAGGCACGTCCTGCCAAGCAGCCATGGCGTGAGTGAGGCGTGACTGTGGAGCGGGGGATGTTTCTCTCCGGTACAAGAGACCTGATCAAGTTTTTGAGTAGAACACCTGACTGCAGCTCCATGCGCTCTGCTCACAGGTATTGCATTTCTGTCGACTGGGCACTGAGAACCAGAGACAGGCTGTAGGTACCACCTTCCAGGGTGGACACAGGAAGGGAGGGCGGGCACTGTGATGACCAGAGGGCTGAAGCAGCTCTCCCACGAAGAAAGGCTGAAGGAACAGAGCTTGTTTAGCTTGGAGAAGGATCCAGGGAGACTTTATTGTGGCTTTCCAGTACTGGAAGGGAGCGTACAAACAGGAGGGAGAATGGCTGCTTATGGGGTGGATAGTGACAGGACAAGGAGTGGTTTTCAACTGACACAGGGCAGGTTTAGGTTGGATCTGAGGAGGAAGTTTGTCACACAGAGAGAGGTGAGGCACTGGAACAGGTTGCCCAAGCAGGCTGTGGATGCCCCATCCCTGGAGGCATTCAAGGCCAGGCTGGACGTGGCTCTGGGCAGCCTGGTCTGCTGGTTGGCGACCCTGCACACAGCAGGGGGTTGAAAGCAGATGATCACTGTGGGCCTTTCCAACCCAGGCCATTCTATGATTCTTTAGCAAGACATGGCTTGAGAAGGTGGATGCTAGTCCAGACATGGGGGCAGACCCCCCTTGTGGGTCCCTTGTGGGACAGTGGGAACCAGCAGCTCCAAGAACAGGAATGGAGTGCCACTGGAGGGGCACTGCTGGACGAGGGCAGCACCCTGGTGATACAGGACATGCTTTAGGTGGAAAGACTTCACCAGCACGGGCGGCCTTGAGAGAGCTGTGCCCAGTCTCGGGTGCCCAGCACATGGCAGTGTCAGAGGTACGGGAGAGCCCACAGAGGAGCACGGGGCTGAGCAAAGGGAGGCATGGCAGAAGAACACAGGGGACCCCGCTGACCCGGGCCTCCCTGTGGGCACGCCAGCTGCTATCCCTAGGGCAGCTGCGAGCACATGGGCCTCTGTGGGCCCACAGCCACAGCCAGGCCTTTGTGATGGCTGGGCGGCACCACGCCCAGAGGCCATTGTGATGTGGACGGGTAACCGCAGCAGCGACACCCCTGGCAGGGCCAGAGCCCTCGGGTGCTCACTCCGAGGAGAGCAGCTCTGTCAGGAGGCAGCAGCTCGACTTGGTGCTTTTCTCTGGTCTCCAGACGAGGACATGGAGATGCTGAAGGAAGAGGAGCCTAAGGCTCACTCTCAGCCCAACCAAGGGCTGCCGAGCGGACAGGAGCAAGACGAGGTGAGGCTCAGGGAGTGAGGGAGAGACCAGCAGCATGACAGGATGGTGTGGAGAGCAGCAGGAGGAGGGACGTGGTGCTGGGGAGAGCCGGCCAGCTGGCCCTGAGCTCCTTACAGCCTGAGCACTGCGCTTCCTGACACCTGGGAGCATCTCCACACAGAGCCAACGATGCCTGGGAAGGCCAAGGCCCACGTGGCCCTGGAAGCTTGGAGACGAGGGGCAGAGAGCAGCTTGGCCACGCTCAGCTCTGCCATCCATGGGGCAGGCAAAGCCCAGGCCCAGGCCCAGTGGGCCCGGTGGCACAGCGGGTGCTGTCGGGCCAGTGTGGGCGCTCAATCCCTCTCCTTCTGTTCCCCGCAGGTGATCCGCAGGCCACCTCACACAATGACAGCGGGCAGCCAGAGCCCAGAATCCTCCCTCCGAGAGGACAGGCTGCCGCCGCTGCCGGCTCCACACGGCAGCCACCAGGCACAGGTAGGGAGCCCCAGGGAGACCAGGTGCTGACAAGCAGGCAGCTGGCAAACAGCAGGACTTGCTAGAGGAGACAGCCAGGCCATCTCCATGTCAGACTGAGCCAGGGGAGAGAGGAGCTGCTCTCTTCCCAGCCAGCTCTGTGATGGCAGCGGCCCATGCAGCTGCGCCACCAGGACAGGTTGCAGGAGCATTTGCAGCAGGGCCATGGAAGGCAACACACGGAAGAGCCCAAAGTAACTCGGCCTTTCTCCTTGCCTTCTCTTGCAGGCAAACGATGCGGAAGGCAATGAGACGCTGTCCCGCGGAAGCGTCTTGCAGGGAGACACGGCCAGCGTGCCCACCTTGCCACCTCCGCCAGAGCAGGCAGTGGCTCAGGCAGCCGCAGCACAGCACGTGCCCGCAGCTGAGGCACCAACATCTGCCAGCGGCACCCGCGAGCTGCCTGATCTGCCAGCAGCAGCCTCTGTCTCCAGCTGCAGCGGAAGGGAAAAGGCCTTCGTACCTGAAGCCCCTGGCCATCAGGAGCTTTGCGCAACTGCTCTGGACAGCCTCGGCAAACAGGACGAAGCAGCAGGATCGGGCAAACAGAAAACTGCTCCACCGAGCCCAGCCGTCCCTGACGCAGCAGTGGAGAACACTGTGCAATCCCCCGTGCCACAAGTCCCAGCAGAAACTGTGGCTGTACGCATCACACAGCAGGACCTGACACAAGCTCAGCAAGCAGCGGGAGCAGCCAAAGCAGACGAGGCCCAGAAGGCCGCTCACAGATTTGGGCCTGATCCCCAAGAGCTTACAGCAGCAATGGCTGCCCACAGAGAAGCTGCGCGCGCTTTCTCACGCTGGGGCTACAAGTCAGGGCACCGTGGAGGGCCATGGGCCTATCGGTACCCAGCCGCCATGAAGCCGTGCATGCGGTGCCAAGAGATGGGCGCTAGGCTGTGGCTGCACCATGAGACTCGAAAGCCATGTCAAAAGATCCTGTCAGAGAACACAAAGCTTCTGACAAAGATGGCTAAAAGTTGTGCGGCCTGTACCGGGCACAGCCTAGACGAATACTGGGAAATAAAAAGGCAGGCGAGGAACACCAGGAAGCAGAGAGCAAGGCAGAAACTCCCGTGTGTTCCAGAGCACGAGCCACGGGGCACGGCAAAGGAGGATGAGCTGGAAGAAGCTGGTGATGAAGAGCCAAAGATCATAAGCCACTGGGTCAACCCCAGGATCGCAGCCTTCATCCGGGACCCGCAGGCTTCTCCTCAGCAAACGCCCGGCTCTTCCAGCATCACGGACACAGAGGTTTTGGGAGAGTCAGATGGCCAGGCACAGAGCACGGCTCTTCCTGCCTCAAGGCACGCAGATGCCAAGGCTGCAGGTGATACGCACGATGGCCATGGGATGCCAGCATCCACACCAACAGCGGAAGAGGAGGAAGCTCCAGGTTCATCTCTCCTGAGCGAACAGAGCCCAGCGGCGAGGGATGAGAGCCAGAGGCCTTGTCTGCATGAGCCAACAGCCTGTGCCATTCCTCTGCAGGACACAGCCCGGGCCATGGTGAGTCCAGGCGTCGGGAAGTGCTGGAGGAGACAGGTGGGCCGACCCCCTGTCAGACTGAGCCGCACCGAGCGTGGTCAGCTGTCGGGGCATGGCGGGGGCTGCTGCAGGGAGCCCCCAGGCCCAGCAGGTGCCACATGAGGAGCTGCTCTCTTCCCAGCCAGCTCTGTGGAGCAGGGTGGCAGCGGCCCATGCGGCTGCGCCACCAGGACAGGTTGCAGGAGCATTTGCAGCAGGGCCATGGAGGACAACACAGGGAAATGTCCCAACTCACTTCTTTCTTCTTGCCTTCTCTTGCAGGAGAACAAGCTGGAAGACGATGAGACACTGCCCGGCGATGGGGTCCCGCAGGGAGACACGGCCAGCGTGCCCACCTTGCCACCAGAGCAGGCAGTGGCTCAGGCAGCCGCAGCACAGCACGTGCCCGCAGCTGAGGCACCAACATCTGCCAGCGGCACCCGCGAGCTGCCTGATCTGCCAGCAGCAGCCTCTGTCTCCAGCGGCAGAGGAACGGAAGAGGTCTTGGTGCCTGAAGCCCCTGGCCAACAAGAATCTCTCCCGTCTTCTGGCGCGAGTCGCGGTGAGCGCCGGCCACGGCGCAATCTGCTCAGGAGGGCGCTTGGGCGTCTGCTCAGGGTTTGCTGCTGCTGCTGCATCACAAGGCAGGAAGAGTAGCGCTGTCGGGCCACCAGCACCAGGCGACTTCTCAGAGCTGATCTCGCCCAGGCATGCCGAGACTGCGACGCTGGCTCCAAGATGAGACCAAGACCTTTGCCCGAGACAACAGCCCATCTTGCTAGAGGACACAATCCTCTCCACCCATGGCAGGTCGATTTAATGGGGCCCCTCCCTCCGCCTGAGGGGGTGAGATATGCCCTCATCTGCGTCAGTCAGGTCCCTTCCAACCCAAGCCATTCTGTAATCCTACCTGATTCTACAACTGTGCTTTAAAACTTCTCTGGTTGTCAGACCTTCAATCAGATTGTAGCTCTTGCTTGATAATAAATCCACCAACATTTAACACCCCAGAAAGACGTTTGAATTCTCTCGCCAACTCCTTATCTCACGAATTCAAAAGACCTGGGCATAAGAACTCATAGGAACATAAAAAAGCAGAAGGCTCTCTCCCAGCTCTGAATAAGGGATCCAAATTGCCTAACTACATTCAACACAGACCAGAGGGCACTCACACCCCATGTCGTGGTTGCCCCCATCAGCTGTGCTAGCCCCACTCCTGGAGATTTCCAGCTTTCCTCCAGGCAAAATCCCAAGCAAGCCCCAAGTGCCTCACTTGCTCCCACAGCTGGCTCTGCCTGGACAAGGAACCTTGGGCTCCCAAGACGACAGCCGTTTTTACTCTTGCAGACACACAGACTTTGCAGTGAGTTAGAATTTGCAAGGGTAAGCATAGACCCGTGAAAACATGGGACAGCAAGCGATGCATACATCTGGCAATTACATTTTGGCTACTGCTGACTTCTTCACAACAGAAGCACCTGAAAAGACAGAGCCCTGGGGGTGACCGTGATTGCTAGGCTGATTGCCTCTGTGGCCAGGATGTTTCTTTCTCATCCGGTACCTCTGGGCAGAGACTTCGAATGCTGTCATTATTCCATGCCTGCAAGACGTGGTTGAAGTTAAGGCATGGATCTGAAAGCCACCCCAGAACTTCTGGGTCGGTAATGCTGTTGGATTGCTTGTAAACATTCTGCTGTGAGGGTTTTTGTTTGTTTGTTTGTTTTTGAGTATTCCGGTGTGATCTAAAGCTCAATACAGGCCAGTGGCTACCAAAGCTGGATCAGTGGGAGAGCTTGGGCCTGGCCCCCCTATTTGCTCAGACAGCCACTGCTATGCGAGCAGCTCCGTGCTGTGCTCTAACTCCTCACTCAATACAGCAACCAGAGCCTGAAGCCTAACCGATGGCAGGTTTATTCATCTGCTTTGTGAAGGGGTTTGACCAAGTTCTTGACCAAGTCTTGCCAGCACTTGAAGTTTAATCCCACCCACACCCTGCTAGTCAAACTGCTCAAGAGCTTTTCTTCAACAGCATTTATTGCACCGAAAGCTGGCTGTCCTGACACATTCTCTGGGGAGGATTCCCCTTAGATATCCCCCTTCAGCCAGCTGTTGCTGGCCACCTGCTCCACGCTGGGCCGGGAGGATGGTAAGAACTGCAGCAGCTGGACAAGGAGGGCCTGGCAGGGCTCCGGCAGCGCGGACACCCCCCTCAGGTGCTGGACCCCATCCTTCTGATGCTGGATCGTGTTGCAGAGGCAGCCGTGGAAGGGCAAGCTGCCAGTCACCATGGCAAGAAGGACCACCCCCAGGCTCCAGATGTCCAACTTCTTGGCATCGTGGGGGTAATGCAGCCACATCTCCGGGGCCATGTAGGCTTCTGTTCCGCAGAAGGTGCTGCTCAGTTCTGGGTAGCTGCTCATTTCCTTGCTGAGGCTAAAGTCAGCAATCTTGGCCTGGCGGCCATCAGCACTGAGCAGTACGTTCTCACACTTGAGGTCACGATGCACGATGTTGCGGTCGTGGAGGCAGTGCACGGCCCCCACCACCTGCACAAAGATGTCCCGGGCGTCGGGGACGCAGGGCAGCTTGCCCAGCTGCTGCAGCCGCTGCTGCAGGTCGAAGGCTGCCGACTCCATCACGATGTAGACCATACCGTCGGTCAGCTCGAAGATCTCAAAGATGAGCACGATGTTGGGATGATCCAGCTCACGCAGGATGGAGAGCTCCCGGGGCAGAAACTTCTCCACAGATTCTGGAGAGGCCCTTCGCTTGTCCACCATCTTGATAGCTAGGGGGACCGTGTACTTGGTGGAGGTGGCCGCCCTCACCGTGGAGAACGCACCCTCTCCTAAGGTCTCCCCCAGCGTGAAGCCCAGCTTGTGGAGTAGCTTCTTGTCTTTGTCAGTGTTTGGCATCTTAGCTGGTCCGGATAGGACGAAAGCGTGTCCGCAGTCGACCTTCACAAACCTGCAGTTGTTCCACAGGTGCCCTGTGGGGCTGAGGGTCCACCCAGGCACTGTGACAAAGTGTGACAGTGCCTCACTGTGACTGTGATGTCAACATGGTCCGACGGGTCTGCGCTGCTCCTGGGTGTCCCAGCTTGTCATGCATACGCACTGGGAGAACTTCCAGCACTGAATATATATATATTCTTTTACCTGTTTCTGCTCTTGAGTTGTCAGAACAGGGACTGTCTGATGATAAGAGTTTAAATGTGACTGTTCTGGAGCAAATAATCACTTTGGAGACCCACAGCTATTTTCTGCAGGATATTGATTGTATTAAAATCAGAACTACGCAAAATGGCACCAGAGAGTGATTTGTACCACCTCTAATTACAGGACACCTCGGCTGGGTGTCAAGATTTAGTTTTTGATTATGACAGTGCAGGAAATGGTTTCTCGAGGTGGGCTTTCCAGCTTGGTGCGGTGCGGATGGGGAGCCTGCTCTTTCAGCACAAACAGCTTTGTGAACTTCTTTGAGTTGCGCTCCCGTGATTTTAACCAAAAATGGTAGCAATGCAAACAGCGAGGCATTCCCTTGTTGTAAGCTGGGGGTCACCAGGAGTGGATTCAGAAGGAAGGAGCAGGAGGCAGAGAGCAGGAGGGGAGAGGAGACGCGGGCAGTGCCTGAGGGCTGTGCAGTCGGGCAACAGCAGTGACTTGCTTGAGAGTGGCCCCTCTGCTCCGCTTCTGCTCACAAAACACACCAGAACCTTGATGAGCCTGGTTTTGGCACAAATGCTCTGCTGCTAATGGCAGAGGCAATTTCCAGGTCTGCATGGGAGCTAAACTACATGCCGATGGTTGCCAGGAACTCCACTATTTATGGGTGTGTATTTCCTCAGTGGGAAGACAGCAGCTGATCTGTGGGTGCCCAGCCTTTTGGCTTGCCCGGGCTGCTCCCACAGAAGAGGGGCTGCCTCGGTTTCCCGCAAACCAAGGTGTCACTCAGGCTTGATGGCCATCTCAGCAGTTCTCAGGGAGCTCTCGAGGTGCTGCTCAGAGAGTTTAGATCAAGTTTTACTCCTGCTGTGCTTCACCCTTGAGAGCAGCTGCTCACGCAGGCACGTCCTGCCAAGCAGCCATGGCGTGAGTGAGGCGTGACTGTGGAGCGGGGGATGTTTCTCTCCGGTACAAGAGACCTGATCAAGTTTTTGAGTAGAACACCTGACTGCAGCTCCATGCGCTCTGCTCACAGGTATTGCATTTCTGTCGACTGGGCACTGAGAACCAGAGACAGGCTGTAGTTACCACCTTCCAGGGTGGACACAGAAAGGGAGGGCGGGCACTGTGATGACCAGAGGGCTGAAGCAGCTCTCCCACGAAGAAAGGCTGAAGGAACAGAGCTTGTTTAGCTTGGAGAAGGATCCAGGGAGACTTTATTGTGGCTTTCCAGTACTGGAAGGGAGCGTACAAACAGGAGGGAGAATGGCTGCTTATGGGGTGGATAGTGACAGGACAAGGAGTGGTTTTCAACTGACACAGGGCAGGTTTAGGTTGGATCTGAGGAGGAAGTTTGTCACACAGAGAGAGGTGAGGCACTGGAACAGGTTGCCCAAGCAGGCTGTGGATGCCCCATCCCTGGAGGCATTCAAGGCCAGGCTGGACGTGGCTCTGGGCAGCCTGGTCTGCTGGTTGGCGACCCTGCACACAGCAGGGGGTTGAAAGCAGATGAGCACTGTGGGCCTTT
Source organism: Tetrao urogallus (assembly GCF_951394365.1). Classification (NCBI taxonomy): domain Eukaryota; kingdom Metazoa; phylum Chordata; class Aves; order Galliformes; family Phasianidae; genus Tetrao; species Tetrao urogallus. Next base: position 2,144,995 of record NC_136826.1, read on the forward strand.
CCAACCCAGGCCATTCTATGATTCTTTAGCAAGAGATGGCTTGAGAAGGTGGATGCTAGTCCAGACATGGGGGCAGCTCCAAGAACAGGAATGGAGTGCCACTGGAGGAGCACTGCTGGACGAGGGCAGCACCCTGGTGATACAGGACATGCTTTAGGTGGAAAGACTTCACCAGCACGGGCGGCCTTGAGAGAGCTGTGCCCAGTCTCGGGTGCCCAGCACATGGCAGTGTCGGAGCTACGGGAGAGCCCACAGAGGAGCACGGGGCTGAGCAAAGGGAGGCATGGCAGAAGAACACAGGGGACCCCGCTGACCCGGGCCTCCCTGTGGGCACGCCAGCTGCTATCCCTAGGGCAGCTGCGAGCACATGGGCCTCTGTGGGCCCACAGCCACAGCCAGGCCTTTGTGATGGCTGGGCGGCACCACGCCCAGAGGCCATTGTGATGTGGACGGGTAACCGCAGCAGCGACACCCCTGGCAGGGCCAGAGCCCTCGGGTGCTCACTCCGAGGAGAGCAGCTCTGTCAGGAGGCAGCAGCTCGACTTGGTGCTTTTCTCTGGTCTCCAGACGAGGACATGGAGATGCTGAAGGAAGAGGAGCCTAAGGCTCACTCTCAGCCCAACCAAGGGCTGCCGAGCGGACAGGAGCAAGACGAGGTGAGGCTCAGGGAGTGAGGGAGAGACCAGCAGCATGACAGGATGGTGTGGAGAGCAGCAGGAGGAGGGACGTGGTGCTGGGGAGAGCCGGCCAGCTGGCCCTGAGCTCCTTACAGCCTGAGCACTGCGCTTCCTGACACCTGGGAGCATCTCCACACAGAGCCAACGATGCCTGGGAAGGCCAAGGCCCACGTGGCCCTGGAAGCTTGGAGACGAGGGGCAGAGAGCAGCTTGGCCACGCTCAGCTCTGCCATCCATGGGGCAGGCAAAGCCCAGGCCCAGGCCCAGTGGGCCCAGTGGGCCCAGTGGGCCCGGTGGCACAGCGGGTGCTGTCGGGCCAGTGTGGGCGCTCAATCCCTCTCCTTCTGTTCCCCGCAGGTGATCCGCAGGCCACCTCACACAATGACAGCGGGCAGCCAGGAGCTTTGCGCAACTGCTCTGGACAGCTTCAGCAAACAGGACGAAGCAGCAGGATCGGGCAAACAGAAAACTGCTCCATCGAGCCCAGCCGTCCCTGACGCAGCAGTGGAGAACACTGTGCAATCCCCTGTGCCACAAATCCCAGCAGAAACTGTGGCTGTACGCATCACACAGCAGGACCTGACACAAGCTCAGCAAGCAGCGGGAGCAGCCAAAGCAGACGAGGCCCAGGAGGCCGCAAACAGAGTGCACGTCACTCCTCAATCAGGGCCTCATCCCCAAGAGCTTACAGCAGCAATGGCTGCCCACAGAGAAGTTGCGCGCACTTCCTCAAGCTGGGGCGACAAGTCAGGGCACCATGGAGGGCCATGGGCCTATCGGAACCCAGCCATCCTGAAGCCGTGCATCCGGTGCCAAGAGATGGGCGCTAGGCTGTGGCTGCACCATGAGACTCGAAGGTCATGTCTAAAGATCCTGTCAGAGAACACAGAGCTTCTGACAAAGATGGCTAAAAGTTGTGCGGCCTGTACCGGGCACAGCCTAAATGAATTGTGGGAAATAAATAGGCAGGCGAGGAACACCAGGAAGCAGAGAGCAAGGCAGAAACTCCCGTGTGTTCCAGAGCACGAGCCACGGGGCACGGCAAAGGAGGATGAGCTGGGAGAAGCTGATGATGAAGAGCCAAAGATCATAAGCCACTGGGTCAACCCCAGGATCGCAGCCTTCATCCGGGACCCGCAGGCTTCTCCTCAGCAAACGCCCGGCTCTTCCAGCATCACGGACACAGAGGTTTTGGGAGAGTCAGCTGGCCAGGCACAGAGCACGGCTCTTCCTGCCTCAAGGCACGCAGATGCCAAGGCTGGAAGTGATATGCACGATGGCCATGGGATGCCAGCATCCACACCAACAGCGGAAGAGGAGGAAGCTCCAGCTTCATCTCTCCTGAGCGAACAGAGCCCAGCGGCGAGGGATGAGAGCCAGAGGCCTTGTCTGCATGAGCCAACAGCCTGTGCCATTCCTCTGCAGGACACAGCCCAGGCCATGGTGAGTCCAGGCGTCGGGAAGTGCTGGAGGAGACAGGTGGGCCGACCCCCTGTCAGACTGAGCCGCACCGAGCGTGGTCAGCTGTCGGGGCATGGCGGGGGCTGCTGCAGGGAGCCCCCAGGCCCAGCAGGTGCCACATGAGGAGCTGCTCTCTTCCCAGCCAGCTCTGTGGAGCAGGGTGGCAGCGGCCCATGCGGCTGCGCCACCAGGACAGGTTGCAGGAGCATTTGCAGCGGAGCCATGGAGGACAACACAGGGAAATGTCCCAACTCACTTCTTTCTTCTTGCCTTCTCTTGCAGGAGAACAAGCTGGAAGACGATGAGACACTGCCCGGCGATGGGGTCCCGCAGGGAGACACGGCCAGCGTGCCCACCTTGCCACCAGAGCAGGCAGTGGCTCAGGCAGCCGCAGCACAGCACGTGCCCGCAGCTGAGGCACCAACATCTGCCAGCGGCACCCGCGAGCTGCCTGATCTGCCAGCAGCAGCCTCTGTCTCTAGCGGCAGAGGAACGGAAGAGGTCTTGGTGCCTGAAGCCCCTGGCCAACAAGAATCTCTCCCGTCTTCTGGCACGAGTCGCGGTGAGCGCCGGCCACGGCGCAATCTGCTCAGGAGGGCGCTTGGGCGTCTGCTCAGGGTTTGCTGCTGCTGCTGCATCACAAGGCAGGAAGAGTAGCGCTGTCGGGCCACCAGTACCAGGCGACTTCTCAGAGCTGATCTCGCCCAGGCATGCCGAGACTGCGACGCTGGCTCCAAGATGAGACCAAGACCTTTGCCTGAGACAACAGCCCATCTTGCTAGAGGACACAATCCTCTCCACCCATGGCAGGTCGATTTAATGGGGCCCCTCCCTCCGCCTGAGGGGGTGAGATATGCCCTCATCTGCGTCAGTCAGGTCCCTTCCAACCCAAGCCATTCTGTAATCCTACCTGATTCTACAACTGTGCTTTAAAACTTCTCTGGTTGTCAGACCTTCAATCAGATTGTAGCTCTTGCTTGATAATAAATCCACCAACATTTAACACCCCAGAAAGATGTTTGAATTCTCTCGCCAACTCCTTATCTCACGAATTCACAAGACCTGGGCATAAGAACTCATAGGAACATAAAAAAGCAGAAGGCTCTCTCCCAGCTCTGAATAAGGGATCCAAATTGCCTAACTACATTCAACACAGACCAGAGGGCACTCACACCCCATGTCGTGGTTGCCCCCATCAGCTGTGCTAGCTCCACTCCTGGAGATTTCCAGCTTTCCTCCAGGCAAAATCCCAAGCAAGCCCCAAGTGCCTCGCTTGCTCCCACAGCTGGCTCTGCCTGGACAAGGAACCTTGGGCTCCCAAGATGACAGCTGTTCAGGCATTCAAGGCCAGACTGGATGTGGCTCTGGGCAGCCTGATATGGTGGTTGGCGACCCTGCACATAGCAGGGGGTTGAAACCAGATGAGCACTGTGGACCTTTCCAACCCAGGCCATTCTATGATTCTATGATTCTCCCCAAATGATAGGAGGAACAACGGGCACAGCACTTCCAGTCTGCCATGCAATGCGCAGTGCTCATCGTCTGCAGACCACCAAAGGGAATCAATCTGCTGTGATTGAAGATCCAGCATTCCATATTTCCCCGGAAACTGGGCTGATGACAGTGTGGTCCATGGGCTTTTATTTCACGAATAGAAGGTTTCATCTTTCATCCAAATCCTTGCTTTGAGAGTACCTTTCAACTCTTGAGAATGCAGCCAACACACTCAGTGGCTATCTACAAATCACCCATATCTCCATCCAGGATTAGAGCATTAAATGTTATCAATTCCATACACAACTCAGACTTGAATAATTCTGAAGCTCAAGGACTCTGACATCGAAGATCCTGCCTGCATTTTGGTGAGGTATCCAAGCTGGAAGAAATTTTCCCATTAGCTTTGAGTCCAACTAAATTTCTCACCCAGAAAACACTTCCGTGTAAAATCTTCCGCAATTGCCATTTAGTTACTACAGTAACATTCTGCAAACCCGGGGCCAGCACTCAAATTTTTCAAATCTGAATGTTAGTCATTGCAGCCACATTTGCAGGTGGTGCTCTGTGCCAAAGATCTGTTTCTGATGAGGTCCAACTGTGCGTTATCTCTGCAGGGAGAGCTATGGGGAATGGGATAGATCACCGGGTGCTTTGAATACGCGTTTATCTTCTTAGTTCAGATAGATAAAGGCACCATTTATTTATGTGCTCTACTGAGGGCCAGGACATACATTTTCCTATTTGGATGAAACAAGAATGTCAGCATTAGCAGGTAAGTTATTAGCTGATAAGGGAGTTTAACTCGCATTAAGTGTATTTACACGAAAACACGCTCAATTATGTACAACGCCTTTTCCTTTTAAATCCAAACTAATTCCTGAGGCCTTGCATTGGGGCCACGTTTCTCTGGAGATCAGAGGGGCCAGCCCCCCGTGACAAGGTCCTGGTCTGACAGGGTCACCTCTGCCATCACACATGCATGTGGGATAGTAGCATACTTAATGCTGTTGGTCAGAACAGGGGCAGAAAGCCGTGGGACTCCAGAGTGACCCTTCACAAAACTGTCTACTTGCTTATAACCCAGATACCACACCCTGAACTATTAGGACAGCCTCTGTGTCTTCTTTGTACTTGAAAGGCAGCCTGGCTGTCAGAGCTGGCGGACCTTGCTATGGGATGACCTCTGCAGCCGGCTGCCAGCCACCCGTGCAGAGCAGGGTGAAGGCTCAGCTGCTCAGCTGCAGGCTCTTCCTGAAAGTGAATTCAGCGAGCAGATTTCCCGTTCAAAACCCACATATGAACTTTGAAGTCTGAGCCCATCTTGGGTGAGCCAGTGCGAGGCTCTGCGGTTGCTGGTGCGCTGCCAGCTGGGCTGTCTGCATCAGGGCGGATCCCCACCCTCTCGCCCCTCTCCTCTCCACCCTTTCCACCCTGGTCAGGCAAGGAAAGCCTTTAGGAGACTACACAGCAAGCAAACAATGCTCCACAAGGGGATTCAGGAAACCCCACATTCTGTTCCACATGACCTCGATGAAGTCATGATCCTTCTGTTTCCCTTTCCACCTACACAGGGCTTCTCCACTCAGACTCAGCAATTCAGATCAGTCGAGCAATGCCTGCTGTTGCCAGCCTGCTGACAACATGAGAGCAGCCTCCTGTGCAGCTCAGCCAGGAGGGTGCCCAGGGCATCAGACCTGCTCTCAGACTGCTCGACAGAAGGCACTGCTTGGAGCCAATGCTGCCTTCAGATCTTCCTAGAGAAGAATTTTGCACTCATCCAAACTGAAAAATAATATTTTGTAGCTTTTTAAAAAAATATATAGTTAAAAAAAAATCACTGGAACTCATTTCACTGTAGAAGGCAACTAAGCTGGCATTTGTGTAAGACTTCCCTTAAACTAAAACAGCAACTCATTAGCCAGAGAAGAAATCAGAACACACATCATTCACTTAAATTTCTACTCAAGTCCACACTGGCTAGAGGGGAGGCACGGACATGGGTCATTTTTATGGCACCAGATACTGCAACCTTCATCCCTGGAGGACAAGGACATTCCTTCACCCCTGCAGCAAATGTCTGTGCCACAGTTCTCATGAACCACAAAAACCCAAAAACCTACAAAAACCCAAAAACCACCAGATGCAGTTTTTCTGTCCAGTTCTTTTTTTTTTTTTAAAAACTCCTGCTGTTCCTATTTCCTCCCATTGTACAAGTGGAAATGCAGATTGTTTGCTTTGCTTAATGTTTGTCTGTGTTTGACTGCAGACCAGTGGGAAAACAAAACGAAACAAAGAATTGAATTCAAGCCCTTGTGCAAACACGTACTTGAGTATCTACACTTCTGCAGTATCTATGTTACTCACTTGATCAGATTACTGTCCTGAAGCAAAACATGAACCACTGAAGGCTACTCCATTCTTGTGTAAGATTGGACTAGAGATTTATCTCTAGGGATTTTGAAATCTGCCTCCAAAGAGGTCATTTGTGTTGCAATTAGCAAGATCAAGGCACGCACTAAGAAACAGCAACCTGAGAAAATACCTTGCTAGACATAACATGGCAACAGAAGCCTTATCTGGGACTTACTTGAAACCAAGGGGCAGAGGAACATCTATTGTCACCCTCGGCACCTTCACCTCATTTAGAGGAGTCTGGGAGGGCAGGCATGAAGAGCTGCCTGTCCACTTCTCCTCTTTTCCTCACACTTCACTTACTAGGACAAAAATCCTGAATTCCCTGTGTCTAAACATCAATATTTACACAAATAGTGGTTCCAGCAGCCTTGCTGAACCAATTGTCACATCTCCTGACACCTACAGAAGCCCACCACCATTCCAGCCCTGTGTTGGGAGACAGGGATGTCATCCTGCTGAGGATGCAGCCTTGTGCCCATGAAGCTCTGGCCAGAAGTCAGTCCCTCTCAACACCTGCAGCACCCAGCAGGTCCACCATGCCAAAAATCTGTACATTCAGAAAAATAAACAAACTGAGAAAGAAAAAAAAAAAAAAAAAAAAAAAAGGATCTCACTTTGCTGACAGGCCTGTTGAGAAGTTGACTGCAGGGAGAGGTACAAATCCCTCCTCCTCAGTGACTCACATCCATCCGCTACAGAACTGCGGGACACTAGAGAAAACCTCCATGCTACACATCCCTGCTACATGACGTCATGGGCAGCTGGAGGCGTCCCATGGCCCCATCCTGCAGAAAGGAGGTCGTGGCAGGGCTGCAGGTTGGCTGATAGGTGGCCAGGTTTTGGAGCAGGCAGCCAAAGGCGGGACTTTTGGCTCACCACCACTGCAAAGCTCTGAAGGTCAAACTGTGCAAAGCAATTACAAACCTTGTGCACGAGATTCATGTTTTAAGCCTGTAACACAGACTTCCCAAACACACGCTAGTAAGCAAGGCTTTAACTCTGCATGTACATAAGATCTGTTACTACGTGACTGAACTCTTAACAGTTATGATTAAAAAGTCCTTCAGCACTCTCGTGAACAATAAGAGTAACTTAGTTGAATTTTATGTTCTGTACAGTGTACAGCATGGACAAGGTTATGTGTGGATTTAAAATGCATTGCAGGTTTCTGTTTCTCTGTGGAAAGGACAGTAAGGAGGGGAGCACAGAGGGCTTCAGCCTACAGGATGAGAGCTGTTTTCTTACATGGGTTGCAGTATGTGTGTCTTCACTGATTTTTGCATGAGCCTGCATTCTGCAAAAGACAGTCAGCCCAATGCTAAAACCTGTTACAAGGGGGTTTTTGCAGTCTGAGCCTTTCCTCCAGTAGGACAAATCATGACCTACAGTTCCCTTTACCTAAGGTGAATCCTGAAAGCCAAATACTGCATGGAGAACCATTGTTGAGCTCAGGTCTAAGATCTGCCTAAGGAAAGGGTGCTGTTTCAAACAAGTGAAAATTAAAAAGCAAGGTCTACTCCTGGGGTCTTCTCATTAGCTTCTATTTCATGCACCATCTTCACTATAAAGGTACTTAATGGGCACGATTAGTCTGTGAGAAAACACACCAGCCATTAGATTTCTCAATGAGTGTTTCAAGAGATAACTGTAAAGCACTGATCTTTCAGGCAGCTGGTTCCATTCCCTCCAAAATCCTATTGGCCAGATGGTCCACAATTCTCAATGGAGAATGAGTTACAAATTTGAAAAGATTTTCAGCATCAAATTGTCTCCAGAATGAAACTTGACTATCTTTCTAATTATTCTTAAAAGCAAAGTACACTTGGCTTTTCTAATTAACTAAGAAAGAACAGCGCTTCCAAGTTCACTTTCCTAAAGAAAAATTTGGATTTGAGAAGAGTCCTGATGTTATTTTTTCTAAACTGACCTAATTAGCTACATAAAGCAGAAGCCTGTGCCTGGTTAAGGCTCCCTCTCAGGCAAGCTGTAGGTCAGATGTGCAGCAGTAGTTCCTCCACAGCTACGAGCTGCTGCTTTCCAACGCTGTGTCTTCCAATTTTCTGTAGAGAAGCACAATTTCACAAAAATAGCTAAACGCATTATAGCTGAAGAACCACAGAACATTAAGCAACGCAGATGGTAATTACCGGTACGTACAAAAAAATAAAGCAGAAGCTAACTGTAGGAAGAGCTGTTTGCAAAAGGGACCGAGAGTTTCCTGTACCAACCACAGGAGAGCTTTACCAGCGCTCTGAGCTGTGACCTGAGCTTTGCCCCGTGTGAAGGATCTGCCAGCAGTGCTCAGGGCACAGGAAGCCCTGGATGCACAGCTGCGGTCCCAGCAGGCAGGGCCGGCCCCACGCTGCACAGCCCCGGCCCAAGGCCTGCACTCCTGTGCGTGCTGCTGCCTCCGCTGAAGCCAACAGAATATTCACTGCTGGATTCACTGCATCTGGATTTACACTGTAACAGCCAAATTTCTTTAAGCGAATCCCACTTTGCGCCAAGTTTTACTACCCAAAGCTACTGCCCATTGGAAATTAGTCTCCTCGTATGGCTGTGGATGTAGGGCAGATGGAAAGAGAAAGCACTTGCTATCCTGACTGATAGACATTGGTAGACTGATAGACAGATGGTAGACAGGCATGTGCTCACTGTCATATGCATAAGGGCATGTAGTGACAGGACGAGTGGAAATGGCTTTGAACTGGCAGAGGGTAGATTTAGACTAGATATTAGGAAGAAATTCTTTGCTATGAGGGTGGTGAGACACTGGAACAGGTTGCCCAGAGGCTGTGGATGCCCCATCCCTGGAAGCATTCAAGGCCAGGCTGGATGGGGCTGTGAGCAGCCTGCTGTCGTGGTTGGTGCCCCTGCCTATAGCAGGGGGTTGGAACGAGATGACCTTAAAGGTCTCTTTCAACTCAAACCACTCCATGATTCTATGATTCTTTTTCCCTCACTCAGGATGTCATATCAAACTTTCCCAGTCAGGAAACATTGCTAACTTGTATGACAGCAAACACTACAAAGTCCAAGGTGCTGTAGATAAATGTGCACACAGACACACATTTTCCAAACTGAAATGCATGGGCTCAGTCCCTGAAGCTACAAGCGTCAGTGAAGCTGCACCACAACCTTTCTTGTGACTCAGTTCCAAACCCAGTTCTCATTTTCTCAGCTCTGAACACTATCTACTCATTTGGAGATTCTAATGGCAATAGGCTGTCCAGACAGCTGCAGCCCATCACAAAGCAGCTGTCATGAAAGAAAAAAACCCCAACAAAACAGAACAGCAAAACAACCTAAACATTCCACGAAGCATCCAGTGAATGCAGGCAGCTGAGGGGAGAAATGCCTCTATCAGTAGCAGCGTGTGTCTGTAACCTGGCTTATGTGTGTAAGATAAACTTCCCAAAGTGGCACTCCTGCCTAAACGCCTTCCTCTAATTGTATTCACATTAGACTTGACTCTAAAAGTTTAACCTTCCACCAGTTTAAAAATAATTTCCTTTTGCAGCTTCCTTGCACGTGCTGTCATCCACACCCAGATGCAAAAACGCACCACCAACAACTCGTTGCTCCTTAGGATAAATTTGGTACTAAGTACAGAAGAAAAACTGCGCAGGGCCAGCTAGAACTCTACAGCACTGCCAGTGCACGTATTTAGATATCACAAATACCACGAACAACAAAAATGTCTTTCAAAAAAATAAATCAAAGAGCATACAAAAACAACACGAGCAAATCTATTTCCTGAGCGCTTTCTACTGCCTTCTAGTTTCTGAACATTTGGGGGCAGAGAGGGATATGGAATTACGAAGACCTGCAAGCTTTCCTCCTGTATCAAAGCCAGACGCTTAGCCAAGTTTCTTGCTCTCCCGAGAAAACTAGGTTTAGAGGACTGCGCTGCCCTTGCGTCCACCCGTGCTTTAACCCGTCAACACATTTCAACCCCAACTGACAGACAGAAGCCACAAAGACAAGCGAAATCCACTGTACTCTGTGAGAAGTGCAGATGAGCCTCTCACCCTCCGAAGAGGAGGGCTGCAGCACGGCAGCACGGCTCCCTGCCCCACACTGCCTGCTGGCTGCCTGCAGCCAGTCCAGCCCACCCTGCCCACAGCGCAGAGGCACACACGCAGCCCAAGCTGCAGCAGTGCCTGGCCGTGCCCATGGGCTAGCACAGACCACGAAGGACTCGGCAAAGGAACTGGACTGTCGAGGTTAGGAGTGAACAGGGTAAGGAAGGACAAACTTCCAAGCAACTGCATTTCCCCACCTCCCCCTCCCCCCAGAAAGTATAAACTTCAGGACTTCCTTCAATGTAAAAACTGATATTTCGTCAGCACTTGCAGGCTTCTCACCCTTAATCTTAGCAGTAACACTATGAAAGTGCCATCATGTTTGCACCACTGTAGGTTATAGAACATATGTATTTTTGACATCTGCTTGCCCAAGAAAACAACTATATACCATAACAGAAGCATTAAAGAAACCCAAATACCAGCAGGGAAGGGGTTCTGAAATCAGGCAGGAAATGGCTCATCAGCACTGATTTTTATTTGCCACTTATCTGCCTGATGAGTGCAAGGTGAGCAACCTCCCGTCACTGCTAGGATTTTACATCCACTTGGAAGAAATAAAACAAATGACATCACCGGAAAAGGACTGGAAAGAAACAAAGTTCCAAATAATTATTTTTAAAGACTTGGCTCGCAGACGTGATTGACCCAGTTAAATCAGAAATGTATTTCCAGCTCAGTTTTGTAAAGTGTGGACATGCTCACTGGCTTGCATCACTTTTGTTTGCCACTTCCTTTTTGCTGATCCATCCAGACATCATTTTCCAAAGTGCTCTGCATAACTTTGACCCTGCAGTTTCAAAGTGGCTTTAACAAATGAAGAAATGAAGAGAGAGATTAACGCTGAGTTCTTTTACCTGTGCGACCTATGGTATGGAATCTGCCTTAGCAAGGAGGCTGGACTCAATGATCTCTTGGGGTCCCTTCCAGCCTCTGTAATTCTGTGATTCTGAATTTTTCCTTTACCAGGTTTGAAGATTTTTGTTGTTATTGTTGTGTTTAAACAAAGAATTTGGTTTAAGAAAGTCGGCAGTTAACAGTGGTGAAAAGCCTGCCTGGTGCTAGGCTATCCACACTAACCGGGACAGCAACCCCAGGCCAGAGCTGGGGGTGGATGCAGTCGGTGGCTTTGCCCTTGCAGCAGCCATACACAAGGGCATGTTTCTGTGGCAAGGCAACAACATTCTACCTGCTAATGCTTCCTATTGTTTTTGCCAAGAAAGTCAAGAATAATAATGTATGAAGCTATTTTCTGCCAAACCACAGGAGCGCTGCTGTTCTGCTTCATCACCAGCTCCATGCACACACCCAGTTATGTAAAAGCAGCAGCAGAGATTGTACAAATCAGCCCAGAGCAAGTGGGTTACAAATGCCAGGCCTTAGAAGCACGTCTGCAGCAGTGAATGGCTACACTGATGGTAAGCACAGATACAGTAAACAGAATAACGGGGAAAAAATAAAAAATCCAGGGGCAAAAAGCTCCACATCATCTCTTATACTTCATACCCTGCTCACCAATGAAGCTTCCTTCAGTGGGTGATGAACCACAAACGTAGGCATCTGCAGCCAGGCCACGAGCCAGACTTAGCTTATGAGATCCCAGCCAACCCTAGGAACACCTAGAGAAGAGCACAGTCAGCAGCCTGCCGGGGGATGAAAAGTGCAGAAGCAGCCAGCTTCCCCGCTTCTCTTTCTGACCATGCTCCCTGCTCTATAAAGAGGTCTCTGGAAATGGAAATGCTTCAAGCAGTCTCTGGGGACTTTTTATAAAGCACAATGACTACAGAAAGCAGACAGTTTAGATAAGAAGGGCACTGTATAATGCCATTACTTGCTTGGCAGGAAAGGAAGCCAGCGAGGAAGGAAAACCCACTGCTGGCATAACATACAGCAGTAATCAGAGAGAACAATCCCTCTGGAAGTTCCAGGAGTTTATACACAGTGAGATTCTACCAGCCAGGCTTAATAATCGATTAATAATCACAGCTTATTTTGCACAGTGACATATCCATCCCCACCTCCTCCAGGCCAACAATCCCAGCCCTGCCCCAGCCCAGAGCTGGGGACAGCCCAGCGCCACGGCAGTGTCTGTCAGAGTTGCACCAGGAGCCCGTCTCAACAATATAAAGCATTCTATACTAATAACATCAAAAAGGTGAGGCCTGCCAGAATTCTGTACTAAATAATACAGCAACCCCAAAAGCTCAGAGAGCCAAGCTGCCTTTAATCTGCTCGCAGTGACACCCAAAGCCCATCTGTGCGGCAGGCAGGATCAGCGCCATGCGCGCTCCAGGCATCACCCTGGGCTGACAGGGTAACAGACACTTTCTTTCCTGGTCAGAGATCTGTGAATTTGAAAGTAGTGAAATGACATCAGAGGAGTTAAACAGGAATTTGTTGTGCCTCTGAGCAGCGTAATGAATGCATCAGGTGTTTTGTGAACACATCTAAATGCCTGCTCCCCAGCTGACATCACATGCACAGCTGTGTGTCCAGATTCCTGTGCAACAGGAAAACACTAATTTCAACATGCAAGCCATGGCCACATATCATGCAGTCTTTTACCAGGTGGGCAGCTAAAAACCGATGTGAAGCAAAGAAAGGAAATCAGGAAGAGAAGGAAGGGTGAATCCTGAATCCTCTCTCTCCAACCCTTATTCTCCAGCACGCAGGATGAGAGACCTGAGTTTCCAGCTTTTGTTTTGCAACTTCCTTTATTCCAAACATTCCTGACTGAAGTCTTCCAAGTGTCCAAGAGAGAGGAAAGCTGGTACTTCTCTTCATTCCTTCATCCTTTCTCCATGTTCAGTTGGCTACAAGACATTTCGTTTCTCCAGACCCTATCTATTTTGGCCAAGGAAACGTGGGCAGCCAGAAATCCCCCGCATCCTGTGCACATGCACACCTCCTCACCACCATGTGAGCCGGGAGCTCAATGCATGTGGGGAATGTCAGGTGTACTTAGGCTGACGTGCACGTGTACAGCAAGCCCAGCGCTGCCCACATGTACTCCACTACAGCACGTTCTGCCATGCCCAAGCTGCCCAGGACACATAGCTTCTGGGAGCACCCCACACACCCAGTGTCTGTGCTGTCATCCCAGAGCAGCCTGGCAGCCTTCCACCAGAAGAGCTGGCAAAACAAATTCCATGGCTGAGGGAAAAAATCACCCCTCACTGTGTGGAGCAAACGGCCTGGTGCACCCACCTCACGTTTTGGTGTTGCTCGTCCCCTCCTCTGGACCAAAAAGCACAGGCAGCAGGGCACGCAGGACGGAAACCCTTCACCTCAGCAGTGGGACACCTCAGTCCCCAATACCCACCCCTGCCCCCTAATACTGATATAAGGGAACCATCTGCTGATGTTATTTGGCTTCTGAGTGCAGAGCATTTGCAAAGAAGCCTCTCACGATAAATATTTCATGTTAGATGGGAAAACGCAAATATTAAAGCACAGAATTTTTCTCTTGGTTCTTCTCTTTTTCCATGCTACAAGACAACATCACGGACAATCTGTGTTAATAATACATTATAGAGTCCATTACCTAAACCATAGGCATATTTATTTTATATTGTTTTGTTGCATATTTTAGTATAATTGTTCACATGTTTTAAGCAAAGAAAAAAGGAAGAGTAGAAATAATACTCTAGCAGAAATAATCAGTAAATTGCTTACTTTTTTGCCTTTATTTTTAAATATGGAAAAAAAATCATGCCAAAATGTAGTATAAACAAGAAAGCTAGAAAGTTCCTCAAGCTCAGTAACATATATTTCCTGAAGACAATATTGTGTTTCTCTTATGTTCTTTTCCTCCAAAATTTCCCATTTGTAACAAAAGAAATAAATAGAAGAAAACCTACCCAGCATCGAAACTGCTGATGACAAGTGTAGCAAGTGAGTAACTGTAGTCAGATAATGGGATTTCATCAGCCCCAGTATTCAGCAAACTCAACAAAACGTCCATGTGCTGCCAATGTTCTCACATTCGGCTGTAAACAATCCGCACAAAACGGAAATTCAGCAATGTACGAGCTCATTAATATTTACATACATCTTATGGCGATGCCAAATTACTCCAGTGTGACAGCGCCTCCTTTTAGAACACGCAGCACTAAAGACAACCTATGAAATATTAAACATCCCGCTAAATTAAAATGTACGTTCAGACAAAGGAAACAAACAAAATGCAATATTTGGATGTTTCTGAAGCAAAGTTTCCAAATGAAAGCCAACACGTCTCACAAAACGATGCCACCAACGCTCCTGCTGAACGCAGTGTGTTCCGACTCAGACGCGGCTGTTTCTGAGCAGCGTGCTGCTCACCATTCCACAGCCAGCTCCCACGTATCCCAATTCCTTTCAAACAGAATCACGAGATGCTTCACAAAATAAGGACTGCTCCATCAGACCAACTGCAGTCACGTGGACAGCCCAGGTCCTCAGGACTTTTTGAGCACCCAGAGTTCCAAGGAAGCTCAGAGCCTTGGCTGATCCTTTGGAAGCCTAGACAAGTACCAGCACAGGAGGAGGTGCTCTGTGCTCATCCTCACCTCCAAAGCCTGGCCTTCCATCAGGGCAGCAGCGCCTTTGCAGAAACACTGCCGAGACAGAGCAGGAGACAGGCAGAGGGAGGAAGGAAAGCTCCATCGCCTGATCTGCAACTGCCCACGTCAAACCTCTCTCTGACCTCTAAGAAGTACTTCTCTCACACAGCGGGAGTGCCTAACAGGACGGGCTCAGACCACAGGCTGGCTGCACATCAGCTAACACAGTCACGTGTGCAGGGGACTGGGAAGGTCACTAAGTTTACTACGAAGAACGTCTGCTGGATCATCCATTCCCTGAGATCTCAGAAGTTTGTAAGGCTTTGTGCTTTGCTGAGGGAAAAGGAGATGAGGCAGGAATGGCCTTTGAAAATGTGCTTCTAAAACAAATCTCAAAACCTTTCAGGGATTTACTGGGACGCCAGTAGGGTTACAAGGGCAGGACCAGAACACAGCAGGCTTTAAAAAATAAAATTAAAAAAAAAAAAGCCTACTACAAACAGCTGAAAAATAGTTTCTTTGTCAGTTTTATTCCTAAGACCTGTATTTGCAGCTCTGCACAGGCCGGAAAAATCAGCACTGGCCAGCAGACTGAGGGCAGCTGAACACCAGATAAGGTTTTTATCACATTTACGTACGTTATAATTTAAGATCACTTACTGAAAATTGCATTACAATAGAACAAGGGCCAGCCTACACCTGTGCCCACTGCCTCAGCAAGCTGTCCAACTCAGCTGGCAATGAAAGCCAGCTTTCTGCCCCACTTCCTCACCCCCCCCTCAGAAGGGCAGGATTACTGTCTGTCCCACCAGGTTCCACTGCTGTCCACCCAGGCAGCTGCAGCCTGAATAGCTGTGCTGGGGCCAGACACTGCCCCACCTGGCTCAGAACCCAGCAGGAAGACAAATGCTGCTTTCTGCTGGGTGCTGGAACTGCAGCACCCCAGGGAACCCCCCAGAAAAGCCACACAACAAAGGGGTTGCTGCTGCTGCAAATCAGCTGCGGCCCCATCCTGAGTGCAAGGATTGACCACAAAGCTCCCTGACACAAGTGCTTCTATCTGCTGCTGGATGGCCATCAGAGGGCAAAATTACATCGCTACAGTTACAAGGAGGCAGCTGGTAACACAAGTGCTGGTGGAGCATGTCCAGCGACGGGCAATGGAGCTGTGTGGGCTCTGGAGCACAAGTGTGACGGGGAGCGGCTGAGGGAGCTGGGATGGGTCAGTCTGGAGCAGAGGAGGCTCAGGGGAGATCTTAAAGCACAGCTCCCCGAATGGAGGCTGTGGTGAGGTGGGGTCAGCCTCTGCTCCCAGGTAACAGTGATAGGATGAGAGGCGACAGCCTTAAGTTGCTCCAGGGGAGGTTCAGGCTGGATATTAGGAAACATTTCTTCTCAGAAAAAGTGATAACATAGTGGCACAGGCTGCCCTGGGGGCGGTGCAGGCACCATCCCTGGAGGTGTTCCAGAGCCGTGAGATGTGGCACTGAGGGACGTGGTCAGTGGGCAGGCTGGGATGGGTTGCACGAGATGATCTTAGCGGTCTTTTCCAGCCTTAGTGATTCTAGGTTTCCATGATTCTGTGGCATGCCTGCTCCACTCGAGGACAAGCTGGGTGTGAATGTGCCTCACCTCTGCAGAGAAGGCAGAACAAACCACAAGGTGTGTTCCGCAGCTCGAGCAACCTGACGTCCATCCTAAAGGCGTGTGACATTCAAAAAGGTACAGTTACTAAAGCTAGCCTGAACCAGGACTTAACACCTAAAACAACACATTGACTTTCTGCTGTTTAAAATCAAGAGACATTGTCTCACTTATTCAGCCACTAGCTCATGACATGCCCAGAGGTTTTTTGGGCTGCGTGTGGTCTGTTTGTCATAAATCTTCCCTTAACCCCGCCAATTCTCTTTAAGGAAGTGATAACAATAAAACATTTCACAGTAGTTAAGACACAGTAAAACCTCCACGCAAACTGCTGGCCACTGACCCATACCTTCGCGTGGGCACAAACCTGCTGAGCACTCATCTAATCATTGGGGTTCAAAGGGTCCTTAAGGCCCGCCCGGTTCCAACCTCAGTTCAGGATGGGATACGTCCACCAGCTCGGGCTGCCCAGGGCCCCATCCAACCCGACCTCTAACGCCTCCAGTCAGAAGTACTGAGACCACTGCGCCAGTAGGGACTAACAGCGCAGCTGTGCGCAGGACTTGGGAAATTAAGAGGCTGAACTCGTTTTCTACCACACTTAAATTATCACCAGTGCTTTTTTATTTTTTCTTCTTCTTTTTTTTTTTTTTTTCCTAGGATATTCTCTTAGCTTCACAGCAGCATGTCCCAGCGCCGACATCTGAGCTCAAAACGCCTCCAGTCTGTGACAGAATGCACTGCGCTCTCCCATGTGGACATTCAAGTTGAAAACATGGAGGAGCTGGAAGTGGCAGGCCTGACAACAAATTATTTGCAAGGATTTTACTATCCTCTAATGGCTGATATGGCACATCTAATTATTGTACACTGCTCTGCTCAGTCAAAGAGCATTTACTGTATTAGAAGCACACCACAGCTGAGAGGCCTTTTTTTCACATTCTTACTCTTCTATTTTTGATAAACTAGCCCTATACTTAAGAATCTTAATTGAATTCCTCTAAAATATTCACTAACTAGAACCAGGACTTCATGACTTGCTAATTAATTCCACATGTATGAGCCATTATTTTAAATTCCCATGCTGAATATTGTTTAATATTACCATGCAATTAAGCAGAGATAGCAGAGAAGCCAAGATTTAAAAAAAAAAACAACACAAACCCTAAAAAAAACTGGACTCAGGTTCTGACAACTGAATACACAAGCTATGTTACTTCTTTAAAAATATATGTTCATAAATAAAAGATATTTTCACTACTGCTTTGCTTATTCTTCAAGTCACTTACACACTACCTGGTGACACTGATGTTGGGTATGATGTATCCATTGAGATTAACAAGTCCTGCACACAGCACCCAGGTGTAAAAAGCCATCAGGAATATAAGATATAGAGTACTTCAAGTCTAGAGAAAACTCCCTTCCAGAAATACAAGGGTGATTTAAAGAAATTAATTTTAGGTAAGCTCCAGCTGCTCTTCAACTCCAGCACATCTCCCCTCAAGGTCCCCTCAAGCATAAGCAAACCTTACTGACCTGTTACACAAGTATGGGCTTTGACAAAGCTGAGGATTGAGGAAATAAGATCCCAAATCGTTCACGATGCACAATGATGAACTGGCCACACTGGAGTCACTCATGAGAAACAGTTTGAGTTGACACCCTTAAGTAGCTTCTCAGATGGTTTAATGGGAAGTCCAAGACAGAAAATTCCAGCACTGGCATGTACCAAGTGATACCAAGTGGGATGGCAACCCCTCTAGGCACACTCAGCCTCTGAGATGCGCTCACAAGCCCCACAGCATGTCAGATCTCATCACGATGGCACTAGCACATATCAAGGTCACACTTTTTCCTGAACAAAGCCCCTGCTGCCAGGATGAGCAGCTCAAATCCACCGGCTGCTCACACTGCTGAGCCCAGGACACACACACCTACCTGCTGACTTCCGCCGGTACGCTGCTGCAGCACTTTCTTATTCGCTGCTGTCTGCCATTAACTCATTGTGCACGATCATAGAATCACAGAATCATAGAATGGCCTGGGTTGATAATCAACAACGCCACTAAAAACCCAAGGATAGAAATGAATAGACAAACACTGCTACCAACTGTGAAGCAGAAGCAGTGTTCTATCATCTCTATAAAGAACACCCACTTGTCTGTCCAAAACCTCAGTGCCTTGAAGGCTGAGATTGGCTTTAAAAGCATAACTGACCACAAATGTTAACAAGATGCCCTGAGATGATATGACATCTGTAATCTCTCTTGGCAGCAGTCTGGAGACTGTTTCATTTCAGCTGCGAGAGGCATCCATCACGTGGCTGCTCCTGACTGCCCCAAAGAGAGCTCTTGGGAGTTTTCAGCCTATTCACGTTCTCCCTCTGGACTGCAATGGGCATAACGGTAACATTCCTTAACTTGAGCTTTCCCTTAACTGCCTGAGGCACTGCCATCACACTTTGCAATTTAGCACGGTCTTGTGATCTTCCCATGGAGTATCAGATCTTCCTGAAAAACCACACTGCTTTTCCCCTTCCCCTTGCTCTCAATTACTTCAGCCATTCAATGAAAATTAATATGAAGAGCTCAGCAGACAGACAGCAAATTAAGACAAACTGAAAAGTCGTATTTGTGCCTCACAACACCCCTGCCACCATAGCTCAACAGCAGAGTAACTCATCACTCACATCAACCACTGAAGTATGGTTCAATGCCAAGAAGCAGCCGTATTAAAAAACAAAAAGGCACTTCCTTACGCAGACCTGCTTCTTTTACATATCCAGCATCTTATCTGACTATACAGAAATAAAGGCATTGGTTGTGCAGAAAGACTGCAGGGTAGTTCTGTTGATTCTCCTGTCTTTGCTAATCCCCAGCAAGAACACTGCTTTGTCTCCATCAGTTGCGTTACGGGGAATCCACATCTTCCTTTTTCAATTTCACAGCCCCAAAACAGCACTCCTCTCAAGTTCTCTGTGCCTTCAGACTCTGTGACAAACACAACCATTCTGCATGCCAAACAGCTGCAGATCTGTCATGGTTTTCCAGCACTCTTCAAGACCATACTCCAAAAAGTCAGCCCCTGGATCATGGCAAAGCCACCGGCCTCTCATTCCCCATTCTGCCCAAAGATGCTGGCCCCAGAAGAGGGATAATCCACCTCGTTATGATGAAGGGAAGTCAGACACCTCAGCCTCTCCACACCAGCAAATGAACAGTGTGTACAGTTGCTGACTTCATTCAACTCATGAAAGCCTTCTCAGAAGGCTGAGGACTGCCACAGTCCAGCTGAACCAGTAGGATTAGGAGAAATTCATCTTGTTAACTCTACCTTGATGACTGAAAAAAAACAAAACAATATGGAAGCTATAAACAGAATCCTAAACATCTCTTCCACAGTTGGACCGCATGCTCAAGAGCAGTGTCTGACTCAAACAACACATCCATGTCAGGTGCCCAGCTCTCCCTTCCCCTAGTCATCCACCAGAAAACTGACCCTGCAATTAAAGCAGAGCACTGAAAATTAAAAGACAGAAAAGACATTAACAGGCTTCTGTGGAAGCCACACACAACGAAACTCAGAGCTGAAATCTTTGCGAAAAGTAGTATTTCACACACATGCACAAAATTACAGTTCAGTTACTACTAAACACACAAGAACAGACAGAGCTAGAGCTGAGACTGCTCTACGTCAAGGCTGACACACAATCACCATCCAGTTCTTCACAGTAGTAGAGTACAGCTGTGAAAGGAAAACAAGAGCATCCCTATAATTAAAGTCCTGGAGGTAGTGGGAGTGGGCAAAGGGTTATCCAGGAGGGGACACTGCTAGCTCTCCAGTGCAAGACAGAGCCTTGGGCACTGGTGAAGACCAGTCTGCTCCCCCACAGTGCCTGCAAAGGCACTCCCTCTAACAGCACACTGCTGTGTCACCATAATGCAGCAACTTCTAGCAAATGAAAAAGATGCTATTGTCTCCTACATTGCTTCCCACAGCTCCACTGCTGCCCCAAAGGACAGCAGCTTCTCTTCTGAGCTGCTCTGGGAAGCAGTTACAGGGCGAGGGGGCTGCAGCTCAGAAGGGAAGCGAAACCCCAGAGTTTGCGGGTGACACAAATCTCACTTCCTTCCAGAGGACAGCGCCAAGCTCACCGCGGAGCATGCAAAGCCCAGGAACTTCTCTTTGCAATCAATGGAGATGGTGCAGGGCCTGGATGCTACCCCACCTGCACTTCAAGCCTCAGGAAGCGGGGGCATGAAAGAGCAAATATGCATACTTCTCCAGCTGCCCCAAATGCCTCCACTGAAACAGCCACCGCCTCCCCTTCCCTGGTCTCACCCAGAACTGCTCCATGCATGGCTCTGCTCTTCAGACTTTGTCACCTGGAAGCAAGCAATTAGCTGAAAAACTCATCCGTCATGTCAAGAGATAATGAAGCCCAAGTCTCATGACTTCTAAGCACTATCAGCATTTTTAATATCTAATTCATACTTTTCCAGAGGCTGAAGTTGCCAATGCTGGCATGCTTACACCCCACTACTGCGTAAGTTGTCAACAAACCCTCTAGCTTTCAGGCAGTTATTACACGCAAATCCTGACTTTGTGACATTTGTAGACAGCTCAGCGTTACCACCGGTGCATTTATCCCCCTTCCATTTCATTTAGAGGACACTGAACTGGAACTGGTCCGGAACAATTCACTACAAACAACATCCTCCTCCAGCAAATCTGTTAAACATTGTTTTTTAAATCCAACGATAAATCTCCTAAGTTTTATTTTCATTTTTATGCAGCTGCATTTATTAAAGCGCAGAGCCTTCTGAGTCATCTTCAGAGCCAAGCAAACAGTTTAGTAATCTTGAACATACTTTGTTTAGCTTGAAATACACTTTACTTTGATACTATGTGTATCTATTTCTGAATGCACAGAAGAATCCGATGCCTCCAAAAAATGAAAACATGCACTAGTGACATGACAATATATGGACAACCATCACTGCTTTATAAATTATGGTCTCAAGCTGACACTCTAACTAGATAAAGTAAAAAATAATTACAATATGCTCCATCAGTCCTAGCAGTCAAAAAGCAAAGGGAACATCAGTGCCCAGCTTCTTATGGTCCTTTCAGAAGCTGTGGTACTGCAGGCCAGGCCCTCGTGGTGCTGCCACGATCCCAGATCCAGATCTCCTCATCCACAGAGAGCAGACCTTGCTCTCACATGTTCAGTGGAGAGCAGCCTTCAGGTACAGTTTTTAATCTTTACTGTCAATATTCCTTACTTGTTTTTTCCAGTGGATGTCTAAGAGATCCACGGTCACACAGAACATTTTCTTTGGCAGCAGAGGAGTGAGCTGCGCTGCTCCTTCCTGCTCCTGCCATGATTAAGCAGCTGATTCACTCTCGACAGCCTTACCAGATGACCAGATTGAATTTTTTTTCTCCTAGTATAAAATAAATCTAGGCAAAGACATAAAGGCCTCTTTCAGAGACCACTTGGGAGTTTTCAGACCTTCTACAAGAACAGATGTCAATGGTTCCACCAACATAGCACCCCTACATGCCTCCTAGCTTCACACAAACTATACAAACCCCCTGAGTTTCCATTTTTAATTTCATAATATTCAGTATCTGAATGATAATCTCACAAACGACGCAGACAAACAGTTACACAAGAAAAATTCTGTTTTCTGACAGAAAAATAAAATAAAAACATATATGGGAAGGCGGAAACTTCCCCAGAAGGTCTTTCAGGTTTTTTTAGAAAGTGTCTATACTTTCATGTGGGAACTGAAAGGTGATCACAGCAGATTGCAGCCAGGAGATGGACTCTGAGATGCAATGTGTGGCCATGTGCTGGGGGCCCGGTGCTGGAGCAGCCTGCCCCATGCTGAGGCTCACGGCACAGCAGTCTGGAGCAGCAGGACTCGAGGGAGAACAGCACCAGACAGCTTCCTCCCTTGCCGCTGCTCTTCCCTCCTGCCGCCACCCCGATCCAGCAGCATGGCCCTTTCCTTCCTTCCTGTCTTATTTCTCCAAATCAGAGCAACACAGACCCAGTGAACTACTTTATCCCTTAGACTGTCTTGACCACTTCCTTCAGGCAAGTTCTTACACCTCAAAGCATGCACAGCGCATGTAACATATTATGGCAGACAAGGTTTAATTGCTGCAGTTTCGTGGCCAGTAGGCCTGCTTTGGCACCAACGTGACAAAGGTAACACAAAGCAAACACCTGGCAGCCTGGCTACTTCACACCTCTGTGCTGGAGAGCAGTGCTGCAGCAGCGTGTGCAGGGCTCTCACACACCCCAGGCCAAGTTCAGCCATCGCCAATTTCAGTTGTGCCTGTCAAACAGTTGTGAAGAAGAAAAAAATAACCACAGGACAGAAGAAGGGCAAAGGGAGTAGCAGAGCCAGCAGCCAAATGATCTGCGGCAGGACTGAAGGCAGGCCGGGAGGAAGGGCACAGCTGATGGAGACAGACAGACAAACCAGGCTGCTAACGGGACAACACAGCTCCCAGCAGAGCTCATTTCTGCTTTAGGAAACACGGCTTTATAGAGATCACCATCATAAAATAAAGAGAAGCCCAAACCTTATAGACTTGTCCATACGTCCCATTGCCAACAACCTGCACCAGTTCAAATATTCCCGCAGGGTCCTGCAAAAAGCAGAAAGAAAAGAACATCACTTGCAGCAAAGCAAACACATCGTAATGGAGTGCAACTATTCACAATCAAAATGAAAATGTCTGTGGCATGTCTCTTAATGGTGTGTATTATACACTAAATGGGGAAATAACTGGTAAGTAAGGGTTCAAGAAATATATTTCTATCAAAGTTTCCAGTCAGATTGCTCGAGATAACTCAGAAGATTCAAAGCACAGCAATAGAGCAGATGGAACAAACAAATGGGAATGCAGGAGGAATACGAGCATTCAATTGATTCAGGTTAGCAGTAGAGCAAGCTTCAAAACACAAAGCTAGTCTGGAGGCTGAGCTGCTGTCCTGTGCTATGAAATGCTTAGCATCAGCAAGGCAACAATGGAAAGAACCTCTATAATGGAATAGAAAGGTGCTACACAAAGCTCAGGCCTGACTGCCTTTCAGAAAGGAGATGGAGCATCCCAAGCAACACAGGAACACCACACAGGCTGAAAATGCTCAGCTGGCTGTTCTGCAAACATAACATGGTGAATTTGAGCAATGTACTGAAGTCTTGGTTTTGAACGCGAACCAGACTGCTGTTTGTTTTCATGAAAGATCCACGTGCCAGCAGTCAGTGTGCCACACGAGCCAGTGCATGTCCTGCTGGTCTAGCACCAGCTACCCCAACGCCAGCCGGTTTTGAGATCGCACAGCTTTGCAGATGGAGGAGGAACATCCCATTGCAAGGCACAGGCAAGGAACTGTTTGCTCCTGCATGAGTGAGCACATTAATAAATCTGTACCTTCAGCTGAAACTCACTTGAGATCTATATAAAAACATTAAGAAACCAGTTTCCTGGTTTCTGAGCCATTTTATCAGTCCTGCTCATTTCTTGGGACGATTTCATTGCGAGATGTATATAAAGTATTATTAGTTCCATGTGTCAGTTTTACCACATCTGTTTCAGCAATCTGTCATGCCAGTCAACGCACATCAGTACCGCTGAGGGATGTGATACAAAAAAACAACCCTACACGAAAACTTTTTTTTAATTGTAGCAAGCTACTTCTCCACTCCACTTACATGTTATTCTTTTAATATAAATATTGCCTTCATCATATCACATGTGGAAATTTTTACTTACAGAATATCCCAGAGCAAATACGCGGGCGTTTTTCTGAGCAGAATCTGCCCCCCCCCGGCACGACTATCATGATAAATGGCAGCAGCTTCCACTGCCAGGGCAACACAACAGGGACTTCCACAACTTCCACAAGCCGGGGAACCCATGACTGTCAACTTCACAAAACATTTTTTTGTACCAGGGCCTCCTGGTGCATGACATCCCTGTGCACGACATCCCGCTGCTCACACCTCTCCCCTGGGAAGCTTGCTCTCTGCTCCTGTCCCTCTCCTGCAGAAAGCAGTGCTGCTGAATTGCAGTGCATGCATGGGACACAAAGCCTGGAAGGAGCTAAAGTGCATTTTTCAACTCAAAGGAGTTACCACCCCTCTCATTTAACTGACTGCCCTGCCCTGACTCTTCTCTGCATTTGTTTATTATGCAAATACAATCATTTCACGTGCCTCAGAATCAGCTTCCCACTCTCCCTCCACTCAATTTCTGATTTAGCATCCCAGTAGCTCATTTCAGGAGGCTTCAGACACTCCAGGAAAAACCCAAACAATTACCTAAAATAACTGACAGCATTAACTTGAATATAGCTGAAATCCTCCCCATCCTCGCAGGCCAATGGAGCACTAACGCTGCTAGCCTCCGCAGCTCTGAGCACAGCCAAAATACTTGGCCATTTCCTTTTTAATGAAGATGCAGGAGTGAACTGAGCCTAAGAATCATAAAAGATATTAATTTGGGCTCTCACTTTGGTCCTTGGATTGTCCTTGTTTGCTTGGCCATCAGCATAGCATCCTCTGCTGGCAGAGCCCCCACAACCAGCTAGCTTCCTAATTACCTGGGAGCCAGCACCATCGCTGCTGCAGTGCTTCCTCACAGCTAGAATCTGGGACCCTTGATCCACCTAACCCTTCCCAGCCAGCCCCTGCACGTCACCAGCTTCACTTTGACAGATGCCAACACCTTGGCCTGGACATCCATCACTCTGAGGTTAATTACTGTAAGGCACAGCACCATATGGTGAGCTTCTTGCCTTCCTGCAAGTTCATGGCAGAGTGCTCCAAAGGCAGCAATACATCTGCTGGCACAGAGGCAACACAGCCACGTCCACTTCCACTGCAAGGTAGAATGGAAGCCCACGTGCGCAGCAGGAGCCTGCCCAAATGCACTACCTTGCAGGTAACAACAGACAGGTGCCTGAAGCCCAGGCTTCTGTGCTGGGCACCTCTGCCATCAGCAGTTTTTTAACCACCTGACTGCCCCAGTGAACACACACTTGGAAAGTTTGCAATTGCCACTGTCACAGTAGGGCAGGGCTGCACCAGGATGCTCCTGCAGCATCTGCAACTGCAACCCAAAGCGCCTTGGTCCAGGAACAGGGACAGGACACAGCAAGCAACTCTGGGGCAGGGTTAGCTGGTGCTGGAGAATGGCCTGGCTGCAGCTGGCCAGACTCCGCCGGGAACCAAGGGTGAGGGGAAAGGAAGCGGCCATCCCTGCTTGGTGTGCGTGGGCCTGGCCCCCCTGGGTGCTGAGCACAGTCCAGCACAGATCCCCCCTCCCAGACCTTTGCCCCTTCTGCTGAGGACCAGGCCCACACTACACAGCCTCAGTGAGGCTTCTCCTCGTGCAGGGCTTTACACGAAGCCTGCAGGCTACCTGCAGGACACTGCGAGCTTAAACTGCTTTCTTATCACTTACTGAAGGAGATCAGATTCAGCTGCTATGCTCAGAGACTCGCGCTGCTCCGAGCACAGCTGGGCTAAAGCCCTACTCCCAGCCGGCAGCTCCGTGCCAACCCCGCGGCCGCTCCCGACCCCGCTGCCGCCTTTCTCCCTCTGCCTCCTCTCTAGAGCACTCTCCCTACCATGTGATTTTGTGCAAAGCCTTTTCCCAACCCTCTTTCTTCGGTATTTTTAGCCAGCAGCTCTCTGCGCTCCCTCCGGCCGCGTTCCGTCCCAACCCAACGCTTCCCCGCGCGGTGCCCGGAGCAGCGCGGGGCCGTCACGCACCGGCGGGGCGGCTGCCAACGCGGCCAGACTTCGGGCGACGTGAAAAGACAACGAGAAGCGCACGATCACAATGACAAAAACAGAGTAAAGCGGTCGCGGGCTGACTCGTCAGCTCCACGACCTCCCTCCCGGCGCTATTTTCTCCGGCACCCCTCACGTCCCGCTCGCCGCCCCGCCCCGCCGGCCTTACCCGCAGCGCGGCCAGGTCGATGCCGTCCAGGCTGCGGGCGGCGCACTGCCGCTCCATGGCGCCCCGCGGCCGCGGCTAACGGTGCGCTCCGGTCCGCCCGCCTCGCCTCAACCCGCGCCCCGCGGGCGGCCCGCGGCGGCCCGGCCGTGCTCCGGCGAGCGCAGGGAGGCGGGCATGCCCGAGCCGGAACGCCCTCCCCGCTCAGCGGGCCGGGAGGCAGCCCCGGGGCCGGGCGGCCGCGGGCAACTTTCGCAGACACATTTCCTCGGGCCAACTTTGCGAGGAAGTGACGCGGCTCGGCGTGCGGCGCCGGGGGCCACCTGCACGCCACGAGCGGCCCCCGCCCCGAGGGGGTGCGCACGCGCCGCCCCGCGCCCTGTGCCGGGGCGAGGCGAGGCGAAGCGAAGCGCGCTCGGGGTCCGGCCGTGCCTCCCTCCCCTCGGAGCGCGGCTGTACGGCAGCCCCGGCACCGCGCCGCCCGCGGGCCCAGGTGCGCGCCGCGCCTCAGGCAGGGCTTTGCGCCCCGCTTCCGCTGTTCGCCGTGCGGGAGGCGGCCGTCCCACCGCGCCGCCGGGCCCTGCAGCCACGGCGCGCCGGCAGCGGTTCTGACTTTTCATTAAAATTAGATACATCTCGATAAGGAATAGTCACGCCTGGATCCCATCCCGGGGGCCTGAGAAGCCGCTGGCAATGTCCAAGAGCCCCATGGCTCAGCCCCCCGCGACAGCGAGACAGCGTAAAGAAGGGCAACGAGCAAAACTTAAAAATGCTAAATGAATAATAGAGAAATTGGAGCAATAGCAGGGTACAAGAGGGAAAAAGCAGCGGTTGCAAAGTAAAATTCAGGCTAAGGGTCACTGCTGTGCAGACACGGCCCTGCATGCAGCGGGTGTCTGGCGTGGAAAGGGAAGTGCAGTACATGAGGACTGAGCTTCCTTTACTTCCCCCAAGGAAACTCTGTGCCCAGGACTGCAGAGGCATCCCCAGCCCACTGCGGACTGCAGAAGCTCAGCCAGCATGCTGCCTGCTTCCTCTGGTGTTGTTTGTGCCCTCGCTACAGGTGTGAGGTTGGCAGGAAAAGGAAAAAATAGATAACCCCTAACGGAGCAGGATTTCCTGTCTGCAGGAAGTAAACAGCTTCTTGAACGTTAGTTTTAGCCTGCATTGGGCAAACTGACTCCTTTCAGCATTTCTCAGCCCTCTGAACTGCTCTGAAAATTCAGAGTAACTGTTATTCAGCAGAGCTGGACACCAGGGCTGCTCCCTGGCTCCAACCCACAGCTCTGCACTGGGAGGCTGGGAATCCCAGCACTCGGCTGGGGACAAACCCTGCTCCAAGCCCCGTGCCTGCACTCCCCAAGCCCAGGCAGAACAGGATCCCTGCAGGCCCCAGCACCAAGCACTTCCCTTCCAGCTTTGCTGGAAGCTCTCTGACTTCCTGGAGAGAAATCACATCCTGCCCGTGCCAGAGGTGCTGCAGGCTCTAGGGGTCAGGGATCAGCACCTTCCTTTCAGAGCACAGATCCTTCACAAAATTCCCTGCAACTTCTTCTGTATAACCTGGAGATTTTGGACATATCTTCAGAGCACAGCCCTTAGCTGAGAGGTGCTAAAGCGATTCCAAAGCACACAGAACGTCTGGACTGCACTTCCTTCTTTCCCAGGAGCTCTGTGCATTGCTTAGGAAGGAAGGCCAATGCTTTCCCATCTCACACTCTCACAGACTGCTCTGCCCTCCCTTGGTAGCCCCCAAGTTGCCCAGTGCTGACCACAGGAGCTCCACATCCCCCCACCTGCAGGGCTCCTGCCTGCCCCCTGCATTCATGGCGATCTACAGCACCATTCTGGAAGGGATTTATTGGTACTAACAGCCTCTGTGAACTGGAGTACAACATCTCTGCTGACAGAAATCCTGATTCAGTAGACCAGCCACTAATTTAGAAGCCAATCCCTTCCATTTCATTTGTTGTGTGATTTCTTGCCATGGCTGGCTGTGGAGGGAGGTCAGGAGCAAGACTACACATCAAAACCAGTACAGGGTGGTGCATAGCCTGGGACTGGCTATGTGGTATCTGAGCGCTGTGTCTGCACTGTGTGTGGAGCCTCACTGCATCGTGCCTTGGAAAACACCTTCATGGCTCAGCCAAGCTGCACCACATCCCTGAGATGGCCGGGGAAGGTCTGAGCTTCATGCTGGGGGCACCCGCTTGCTTACCTCTCTGTTTAAAGGGCGTTGAAGTAAATGTTCCTCCTGCCCAGCCCACTTTGTAGCTTTGCGCTTTCCAGGACCCAGCCCTGCTTTGAAACCACAGCAAGATGTCTTTGTTTGCAATGGATTTTTGGATCAGGCTCTGATGGCTCTGATGGCGGATGGATTTTTAGATGAGGCTGATGCTTTCTCCTATTTGAACTAAAGAAAATTCCTCTTCTTTCCAAACGTGGCCAGCGCATGCAAACCTGGCTCTGCCCTCAGCCCTGTGCTTTGCAAGTTGCTGCACTAGGACTGAGGGACAGGGCCACTGCTGCTGGGGAGCCAGCAATGCAGAAACCCAGACAAACCGAGCGCTACTTCCCACGCGGCAGCACACGCAGTAGTTTGCAGCCCTTTAAAAATTAAACAGCGTTGTCAGTTCCTGGCAGCCGCACTAGTTTAGCCACACAGGATATCCAAAAGGAGACCAAGCAGCTTCCTTCCCCGGTGATTCCTGAATGGATGGGGCGAGGTGGAAAGATTGCCTCTCGCTGCTGGCCTGCGGCCAGGACGCCCACCACACTCCCACAGAACCCAAACGCCACTCACTGGGACTCCTGCAGAAATTCACATCCTTTCTAGTGGCAAGCAGAGGCCTGCTGGCAGCACACCCCACACATCAGGAGCCCCTTCTCCAGCTTTTCCCCGCTGGCAGCGCAGCCCACAGCACTGTCCAACCTCAGCAGCTCCCGGGCAGCAGTGCTGCTGCGGGCAGTGCTGGTTTTTACAGGCGAGCACACGTCCCTGTCACTCTGGCAGCACCAACCCCTCCAGCTAGGAGAGCTGGAGCTTTGGGAATGGCGACATTCTGCATTTTTGGCTTTTGAATTTTCCGTTTCAGAGCCAATTGAATCCCTGACTTGGTGTCGTAACACACAGATCACACCTATGGCCATGTCCTTGTGTAAGAGCTATTTCTACTGCGCTGCCTCTCCATTGGAGGTTTTTCTGCTCCTGTTTTCTTTCCTTCTCCACTGGGTATTTCACCTCGACTATATGCCTGAACACTAACACAGATCTGCACGCAATGGCAACACCAGTGCATGCAGCCTGGCTTGCAAATTTGCAACATTAAGAACAAGATGATTTATGGAAATAAACTGAACTCATACATTTTACACTGCTGCCGTCTGCTGAGCCAGGGGTTATTCCCTCCTTTCATCTGCAAAGTTCTCTCTTCAGTCAAGTGGCAACTGCTGTAACTGCTTTGCAAGGAACGGTAGCTATATGTTACTGGGTCATCAGATCCCAATGGGTTTTATGAATACCATAATGAATTTCAGCCCAACATCTGTCTGCTCTCTGAAACAGATGCAATTATGGGAAAAAATAGCTGCTGCCACTTTGCAGGCAGATTTCTGAGAAGGAAAAAAAAAAAAAAGAAGAAACAAAATACAAAGCAAACTGACATCTCACAGTTTAATGACTACCACATTAAACTTAATCAGTAAAAATATAATGTAGCATACACCCAACTCCTTTTGTGGAAGGAGAAGACGAGATGTGACAACTTCTCTGACACACAGAGGGTTATTTGACATTTAGAAAATCTCGTAGGCACAACTTGGATTTTGCCAAACAAATGCTGACCTCAGCTGACTCAGTCCGGGGTTCCCTTTTATCCAAGCCACTGAAGTTTGGTGGTTAGCTAAGAGGGAACTTGTCTCTGAATCACCCTTCGTTTGAGGGAACTGTCAGATTACAAAAAATCAATAAAAACAGAAAAAATGGACATGGGGCCTTGGGCTTCAGGGCGGGATGTTTGATTTTGGTTTGTCCCCTTCCATCCCAGAGGGAAGGAAAATCCACCAACTTGAGGTAGAAATGACATTCATGTACTGACAAAAAAACCCAAACCCTTAACTTTGTCCTATCTTCCTAAACTTCTCGGTGCCACGTGTCAGCCTGAGTGCATTCTCAGCAAATTGAGCAATTGAACAGAGTTTTTTTTTCTGTCATGGTGCAAGCCTAACTCATGCGTAAAATTGTGTAATTTTGTGAGGCACATCTTCAACTACAAAAGAAATGCTTACATCATTGCTCAAGTACAGCCACACATCTGGAGCCCCCTGCTTCTCCTTTCTTAGAGGAAAGAAGGGAAAAAGAGTAGAAGAGGAACTGTACTTTAGGAGGCCTCCTCCAGCCCTTCGCAATAGAACCTGCCCTTTGTGACCCATCAGACATCTCCAGGAACGTCTCTCTATTTTCACTTCAAATTCCATTCAGTTCCAAGCTGCTTTTCATCTTGGTACTTTGGCAACTTTGAATATTGCAAACACGCTCAGGTGCCCCAGTGCAGTGCTGGAGCCCCTTAAATCCTTTTATTTTCCTCAAGGGAAATGCATTCCCATCCCTGGGACGTTGCCTAATTTTGTATTAGAGTGTGAGTGAGACTGCTGGATAGGGAAGCTCATATGATCCTTGAGCAACAGTGTCCTTTTCCAACATTAACTCATGAATAAGAAGTCCGTGCATTTTGCTGCCAGCCCTATCTGCACGTTTGCTATCTTTGTGCATTAGCAACCAGTGCACAGCCCCCAGCCAAGTTTCATTTCTGCCTGCAGCACAGTGCTCAGCCTGGAGCAGGCAGCGCCGATGCTTCGCTTCGCCCCACGGCGCATGGGGCGGCAGTGGGTGGCTGCAGCCACCTTGCTGCTGTGTACTGCAGCTGTCAGATGAGCCTGTAAACATTTTAAAAATTAAAAGTAACAGGTTGTTCAGCGGCTTGGGAAGCACACTGAGTCTCTGTTCATCTGCCAGTCATTGACCAATATCAAGTCCTGGATGCACTGTGGGGAAGGAACGCAATCGTGACAGCAGTTTGAGGCTGGCTGTGTTCACCGTTTTCAGTTGATGACCTGGAAGCAAACACTCAATAATCGCTGCTTCGTTCCCAGAGGGTACAAAGGAAGTGAATGCCTTGGTGCAACACTGTGCTGGGAGTTGTGGTAGTGTGAGCAGAAAAGTCAGATGCTCCCACTTGGCTTTGGTGAGGTGATGCTCCAGATCCACTCTGTCCATTGTGAGAAAGGTGCTGCAGGCTTGGACTCCGTGCAAGGAAGTGGTACAAACATTAACAACCAAGGACAGAAGAGCTTATTGTGCCCTGAGCTGAAGCTCTTACCTTATTAACAGAGCAGTGACTTGATATTTTCTTCCAAGGAGAAAATGGTGGGCACTTCAATTACAAAAGACACAATGAGAACCAGGAATTGAAGCAGAAACCAGGCAAAGAACCAAAGCAGAAACAAAGGCTGCATATGCAGGCAGACCAGTTGGTTCCCATTTCTGAGCCTCTAGTTCCAGCGAGGGCAAGGAGGAGTGCTCAGAGCCCCCAAGGACAGTGGCTCCCAGCAACTGCCCAGGCTGCTCCCAAGCTTCCAACAGGGAGAGCTGGGGATTTCAGCCATCACAGCGGCTTAAGTTCTTTATGGAGTTTAGCTCCATAAACCAATTAAGCATCTTTAAGTCCTTGAGCCCTCATACCTTCTCTGAGCAGTTTGCGTGCCAACCCTGCTCCAAGGAGTGAGAACTGAGTTCGCCTCTCTGGGACCTGATCTCTGATGGGGCCATGGGCAGCAGCCTCCAGCGCAGCCCAGAACTCTCCAGACCCACGCGAAGCACTTTTTTCCAACAGCCTCATTTCTGCTGTCAGATGCTTACAAGTTTGGAAAACCACATTGTAAGATCCTATGGGAATACCCATCACCAGCCCCTTTGGTTTCCTGTAGGACAGATCTTGCAAAAGTATATGCAATTGCATAGGAAATGCATAGGTTTGCATGATAGGCATATAAATAAAATCACTGCACATCTCCTGCTGTGGCTTTCATAGACACTTTTTATGCAGTTACCCTACACCGTTACCTCATACTAAGACACAGTTGTAACACCTGCACAGGCTGAGCAGCAAGCTGTGATCGCGGTGTGGCTCTGTGGGTGGTTGTGGATTAGCAGTCAGTGACCACTGAACCTCCACCGTGACTGAAACCCCCACTGACCGCCTAACCTGCCTCTGTCAGTGCCTTCCCACGATGGGCCCCAACCCAGCACAGCTCTGGGTGCGGTGTTTCACGAGGTCTAACCGCAGCCCTAACCATGACACCTCCGGCCTCACATCCCCCCCAAAAGAGGAGTGCCCTCACCAGTTGCTCCCCGCAAATGCAGAGGACATTTTGGACAGTGAGCTCGCCTTCCATCCAAAGCTCCCCAAGGCCATGCAGCTCCCGCTGAAGCCCTCTCCACACCCCTGCCTGCAGCCCAGCCCGCGCACACCCATCACTTGTGCCACCCTGCAGAGATCAATCGTTCTCCTGGCCCAGACATGCCTTACGCCATTTGCTGCATTCTGTGGGCTGGGGATGGTCGTGCTTCTGTGAACAATGCAGCACAGTCACATGTCTGTATTCCCACTTGCTTTTCTCCTTTTGGCTCATTTGATGGCTCTCCCATACTGATGCTAGCTGTTTCTTCAGCCATATTTAATCCCCCCCGAGGCCTCCTACACTTTTTCAGTGCATATACTGGCATTAAATTGTCTGTTATCCTGTCCCAGTTTCCACGTTACAACTGCAGGAAGGATAATCATCACTTACCTTTTTTTCTTTTTTTTTTTTTTCCTCCCCTTTGCTGCGTCCCTTTCCATTGTTTATTCTGCATCTAGACTGGGAGGGCCTACAAGTCTTTTCATGACTATTATTTTTTCCACATGTCCAAGCTCAAACTGAGAATGAGAGAGCTTCCAAGGCTGATCCTGACTTGGCTGGCATTTCTGTTGCATTTTTCTTTTTAACCTTTTGAGAGCATTTTCTGTCGTCCCTCCTCACTTAGCAGCTGTGAAGCTGGAGGTGCCAGGGGTGGGTTGGGGCCAGGTGCTGAGACCTCCTGGTGTCCAGGTGCAGGGACATGGCTCAGCAGAGAGGCTCCTGAATTTCACTTAGGCTGGAACCTGCCTGCAGCTGGGTCCAGGGAGGTGCTAGTCATCACCCTGTCACTTCTGTGATCTTCGGTGCAGCTCAGCTGGGGCCCTTTTGGTTGACTTCAAAAATACTGGATACCTTCTTGAAATCCAGGTGGAACGCTTGGTTTTCTTCTTTGGATAGCAAACTAAAACTACACCTGGTAAGAACTAGTATGGGTGCCAAACCTGTGGAGTGCAGGTGTTTTTCTGTCCTCGGTAGAAGCTGCTGGATCACCAGAAGCCAAGCGCTTGGTGAAAATGCCATCTTTTAAGCTGCTCAGATTAGTGGGAAAATCCTTATTCAGAGGAATTGGGTACAGATCCCCAGTGCCTGCACTGCCTTGACTCTGGCTGTAGAGTAGTACAAATTACAGCAGAATATCATCATTAATTTCAGCTGTCCTGTTCTGGTAAATTATCATTCATCTCCCGAAATGGATATCTCAGCAGGAGACCTTTATTTTATTGCCTCAGTGTAAAAGATCCCCACCGGTACCTCCCTCTCAATTAGCAGCCTCTGATTTCTCTGGGGAAGTCAATCTTAGGCGTAGTGCTGTGACTTATGCCTGACTAACAGCACCAAGACCAGACACAGCACCAGGATACTTTCACCTTCCAACACATACCTGCAATCTCTCACCAGGGCCTTGTCTGCCTGCTCAGGAGTTAGTCACTTCCTCCAGCCTGTGGGGAAAAGAGCAAAATTAAAGAGGTTTTGCTGTGTTCCCACAAAGCCCACGGCCAGTGCGCCAGATCTCTGCTGTTCTGTATGCAAAGCCCCCAGGAGTGTGAGCTCACACCTGATCTCAGTATCATTACTGCCTTCACCTGACTGGGGGCTTCACCAGCGCCTTACCTGGGATTATGTCCCCGAATTAGCTGAATAGTATAAAATGTAGTTTGCAATTGTTACGGTGAGCTCTGCTGTGGTGTGTGGCTGTTCAGCCGAGCTTGGCTTGCCTCAATTGCTTTGTGGAAAAATGCCTCCCACATTACCATTTGTGAGTGCTATTTAAGAAGCTCGTAACTTGCTACAAATTAAAATAGTTGAGGAGGTTACTTAGGGATGCTTTAGACTAATTTTGATGTGCAGCTTTGCCATTACTGCCAGTGCTGTGGTGTCTGATGGTTCTGGGTTAAGAAACAGAAACAGGAGAGACCCTGTTGTGGACTTCCAATACCTAAAAGGAGCTTATAAGCAGGAGAGAAAGTGAGTTTTTACACAGCTAGATAGTGATAGGACAAGGGGGAATAGCTTTAAACTAAAAGATGGGAAATTTAGGTTCGCTATTGGGGAAATTTTTCCCTGAGAGGGCAGTGAGGCCCTGGTTCTGCTGCCAGACCTGTGGGTGCCATCTCTGGAGGTGCCCCAGGCTGAGCTGGGTGGGATGCAGGTAGCCTGAGCTGGTGCCTGGTTCAGTGGTTGGCAACCTTGTCTTTGTCAGGGGTTGGAGCTGGGTGATGGTCCCTTCTAACCCAAGCTGTGCTTTGATTCTACAAAATCATACAGCTTGGTGAGGTTCTGGGGCCAGCATGGCCTCATGGCGCAGTGTTTAAGTGCCACTGCATCTCCTTTAGGGCAGGTGCCCAGGACGCCAGCCCCAGGCAATGCCCCCATGCCACCAATTGTGAGCAGACCCCTCTGCTGCTGAACTGGGACAAAAATTCAGTCTCAGGGCTTGCACTCACCTCTTGCTGAGTGAAGGGAAAAGGCAGCCAAGGGAGAAGCCCAGACCTGGCACTGCCACACCAGGAGCAGCCATCACACGGTGCAGCCGGGCACTGCCTGAGGTGAGCGTGGCCATTCCATGGGGCCATGTGGCTTCATCCCCTCCTACCCACGCCTACCTCGGCTTCTGCTACAGCCCACCCAAACCACTGCTCCTTCCTTGAGCTCTCCTGGGGACAGATTGTGCTTTACAGCCTTACTGTAAAATAACAAGAACCGGGCTTCTAAAATCAGGAAGTTTCTCCGAAAGTCTTCTGTGCTTTTACTGTAATTGCTCCATATGCTCCTCTGACAATTCCTGTGACCTCACCTCCACCCTCCAAAAAACCAAAAAGAAAGAAAGAGAAGGCAATTCCCACCATGCCTGAGACTCAGCAGAGCTCTCTGCACATTAAAGAAGTAGAGGCTGCCAGCTCTGAGTCTGGAACTCTTCTCATACAAGATTGTTAACCCTCAGGGTACATTGGATGAGAATTACTCTCTTGCAACATTTGCTTGGCTGCCAAAATGGAAAAATGATTAGCAGCTCAAAGGTTGCACTGCTGTATTTTGCAAGAGAAGTCCTTGTCATAGTCTGCCACCATTCTGCTGCCTGGAGGCAATATTGCACAGTCCTGGCACTTGTGGTCACAGGGAGTTCCTCTGTTGCCCTGTGGACACATGCCTTCTCTTTCTCCCATGGAAGGAGTCTCTCATCTCACCCGATGTCTGCACCCAGCCCTGTGCTGCACATAGGCCCCCTGCTACAGCAATGCTGTTTCAATACCTCCTCAAGGACTTTGGCACCTGAGTGAGAAGGAAGATGATGAGTTTGGAACATACAGCTGCTGGCTTAGCAAAGGGATTTGAAACAGATTTCTGAATTTTTAGTATAACTGTTCTCACGATTAGCCACTTCAGCCTCTGGTTGCTCCTCACAGCCTGTCAGCTGGGAGCAGAGCAGTGTGGGTAGCTGTCTTTGGACCCTGTGGAGCACAGGAGTTGGGTACTTGCATTTTGGAAGCCGTGTCATAGAATCACAGACTGACAGAATGGCCTGGGTTGGAAAGGCCCACAGTGCTCATCTGCTTTCAACCGCCTGCTGTGTGCAGGGTCGCCAACCAGCAGACCAGGCTGCCCAGAGCCACGTCCAGCCTGGCCTTGAATGCCTCCAGGGATGGGGCATCCACAGCCTGCTTGGGCAACCTGTTCCAGTGCCTCACCTCCCTCTGTGTGACAAACTTCCTCCTAAGATCTAACCTAAACCTGTCTCAGTTTAAAACCATTCCCCCTTGTCCTATCACTATCCACACTTGTTAACAGTCATTCTCCCTCCTGTTTATAAACTCCCTTCAAGTGCTGGAAGGCCACAATGAGGTCTCCCCGCAGCCTTCTCTTCTCCAAGCCCAACAAGCCCAGTTCCCTCAACCCTTCCTCATAGGAGAGCTGCTCCAGCCCTCTGATCACCTCAGTGCCCTCCTCTGGACTCCCTCCAAGAACTCCAGTCCTTCTTGTGCTGGGGGCCCCAGGTCTGGACGCAGAACTCGCACAACCCTTGAGACATCTGTGTGCCTCAGAGCATGCTGCAGTTACCACTGAAGTGCATTCCCACCCGTGACTGATCTTCCAAGCACACAACTTCAACAGTGAGTGCTGCTTTGGGCTGTGGGCCCAGACATAGCCATACCTGCGCTGGTGTAAGCATTTTGTAAGCAGAAATTGTTCAGAAGGGTGACTGAAAACTTCCGGCCCTGGACTGAAGCCTCCCCCTCAGGCTGGCAGTACCGTATCACAGATGCTGACTCTGTTCATTATGTTGATGGGTGTCAGCAATAAAGTTTGAACTCTGTTCAGATTTTCCCTGAGATTGGCAGTGAGGAGCCAGAGCTTTGAGCTGGGTTCAGGCTGGTTGTTAGGTATAAATTATCTGTCAATTCCATTTTTTCCCCACCATCTCCGTTTGCCAATAATTTGCTACAACAGAGATTTCCTGTCACCTCATCTTCTCGTCAGCCTGTGTCCTTCCAAAACCACTTTGTTGCCAGTGATTAGCTTCTGTCTTGTCATCTCTCTGCAGTGAGCTGCTGATCCCAAAGGAAGCGTCCCACTCAGTTCCGGGAGAGCCCTTCTGTGTTCTCCAAAACGTGCAACCCATGTACAGGACATTTGGAGGCTGCTCACGCAGACTGGAATAATCTTTTTTTTTGGTTGAGAGAAGATGTGGCCCCAGAGCCAGGCTGGGGCAATTCGCAGTCTAATCACCAACCTTGTCCAGGGAATGTGCAGAGCTTGGGACTGGGTGATGGAGCATGACCCCACCTCTGCCTATGGCTTTTGTTTGGATCTTGGGCAAAATGGATCCTGACCCTGTTTTTCATTTCCTAAAGAGAGGATGAAAAGATTTCCCTAGCCCAGTTAGGTGTTAGATTGATTCATGATCATAAAGCCTTTGATATCTTTTAATCAAGGAGCTGTTAAGGGCTTTAAAAGTTGTTTTTATTTGTGGAGTAGATGCTAATTTTCTCTGCACAGCCTACAAGGAATTCAGACTAATGCTATCTGGGGTGTAGGTATTCAGTCCTCCCTCCTATGTGTTGGCAGAAGTTACCTTTAAGCCATATACACACACCGATCAGAGTACATTGTACTTTAAAAGCTTCTTCACATTTCATTAGAGCTTCTCGAGTTCTCTCATAAGAGGCAAATTTACATTAAGTCTAGGCTATGTCAGGGTCTGGATTTCTCAGGAAAATGTCTTGGTAGTAAAGACAAAGCCCCTGACACTACCAGCATGAGAATCGTTAGTGCTCTCCTCCACATAAATCCCAGAGCCATGATCAGAATCTCAAATAATTTGAATTTAAATAGAAATGAGAAGCAAGGTTCTCCCTCTGACAACTCTTACTTTCACCTTGCCTTGCCTACACTGCTCCACTAGAAGAGGTCACAAGAGACTTTGTAAATCCCTCCATATAGCACAGTCTTTACTCGTGTGTTATTCTCTAGTCATCAGCCAGCACATCAGCAGCCAACAGCCAACACCTGAGCCCATCTGTCATGCGTGAGCGCGGTGGCTACTGGCTACCCCACTGAGCTCCAGCCCTGTTGGCCCTTTCGTTCTGGTGGATTCAGCAGTAGCTGTCGCTGCTCACGCTTTGGCCATCCACTTGCAGCCAGGAAAATATTTATCACTCACTGCTTTGTAAAAAGGAATTATTTTACAGAATTGAAAGAAAGACTGAAACTCATCTAATACAAAATACGTTGTTTTCTCTTTGTGTTTGTCCTGAAGAGAAAGCTCTTAAAATCTTGCAAAGCCTATTACACTCTATCAAAATGAATTACAAGGGGTGTTTATGGAATACCTACCATAATAATCTGGCTCAGCTTGACAAACTGTATTTTTATTATTTATTTGTTTTTCTGCTCGGCCTATAGCTGTGCAATGATATTGTAATGAAGCAAAAATGCTGACAGGTCATGTTCTGCGTCTATTGGCAGTGCTGCTGTTTTAGATTTAAATGACAACAATCCTGGCAAAGCTCGGTAACTTTTGCTTCACAGTTCTTTCTTTCAGACCTTGTATGCCTCTCCGAAGCAGCCTTATTAGCCTCTGGATTTCTCCAGCAGCACTGAAATGATGAAATGCCTTTTTGCAGTGAGCAACGTAAGCAATGCAAAGCTGTCTCCCACTCACCACCCCAAACACATCATGTCATTTCTTTGTGAATTGCTTCTTAGTGGAAGCAAAGTACATTTCAGCAACAAGAAAGTGCAAATCAATATTGTTCTCTGTGTTTCCCCAGACGTGACATGCCCTCGCTATCCATTTTCAAATTTTTATTTCCTCCTGTAACATACAGCGTATTTCAGATTCCCATATTTTTAACATATGCTGTGCTAACTGGAGTCAAAAAGGAACAATTTGAGTCACTGTTGCTTACGAAGTTTAAAAACCTTAAATACTTTCAAGACACAGGGCATGGTACTTTTATATGTTGGGAGTACAGACTCCCCAGCAATAGGAGCCATGGCACAGCACAACCTGTGCCCCTTGTGCTGCTTACCAGAGGTTGGCATCACACTGTTGGCATCGCGTGTGAGCTCCAAACCCACAGGACCAGCAGGAAGCACAGATTTCAACTTTGTGGGGAATTTCCACACACATAAAACAGAAGGGTTTTTTGTGTGTGCGTATGGAATACACCAAGAAAATTTTCTGTCCGATGGGAAATGACAGTTTAATTTTAAAAGGATCAAAACAAGAGTTCTGAAGCAAGTGAGCTGGCAAAAAATGGTATTGTTCAGGGGAACTTTGCCCAGCGACCACTGAATAGTGGACAAACATGAAGTGTTCATGCAAGAGTTGTCACTGTGCTGTGCTGAATCGGCATTTCTGCCTGCAAAACACTTGGACTCTGTGACAACTCTTTTCTTCCTCTCCTTTCTTCACGCTCTGCACTCTCTTTGCCTTCCAATAACTCTGCGGTCCCAGCACGAACCTTCAAGTGGGACAAGATGCACAAAATGCTGCACGGAGGAAGAGGCTTCCTGCATTGTGCTGCTCATCAAGGTCACAGGGAAAGCCCTCGGATGGCCCAGTGGGACACAAGAGACATTGCTCCCCACTCTGGCACTGAGCTTCCAGGGCAATGTCACTGCCAAGCTGGTGAGCACCAAGGACTGCCTGTCCTGTACCCACGATGGCAAGACTTGCCAG
Organism: Tetrao urogallus; assembly: GCF_951394365.1. Classification (NCBI taxonomy): domain Eukaryota; kingdom Metazoa; phylum Chordata; class Aves; order Galliformes; family Phasianidae; genus Tetrao; species Tetrao urogallus. Next base: position 2,184,947 of record NC_136826.1, read on the forward strand.
CTGCTCTGCCACAGCACTTAAATCTATGCAGGAACCAAAATCAGACAAGCTGCTCTGAGGATCTGCATAAGGGCATAATTCTTAAAGTGCTTAAATACCGTTATTTCAGGCACTGGTCTATGAACCAGTCTTCTAAACCCCACACGGTAAAGTATTTCTCACCCAATTAAGGGGAATTTAAGTATGTCCTTATGAATTTGCATGAATTAAGTCTGTTGAATCAAAAGAAGCTGCTGAGAGTGGAGTAGAAGTCCTTAAAAACCACATGGGTTTTGTTCTAAAAGTATCTGTTATTTATTCTCAAGTCCTTATCTTGTTTATAACAAAGAAATGAACAGAATTCCTTTCCCAAGGCTGGACAGTGCTGGAGCACATCCGCACCAAACAGAGACAAAAATAAGCTTGATTCAAGACAGAGTAAATAATCAAATGCTTATTAGTCTCTAGACTTACTTCTTTCTGGCCCTTTGGTCTTCTCTTTATTCCCCTGAACACAGTAAAAGTACTGCTTGGCTTTATAGCTTTACTCTAGGTCTACTGCATTTGATGGAACTATTTTTGTTAGACTGGAGGGTTTTTGCAGCAGGCTTTGCAGACAGAAGATGGCAATATGTTAATACAGCTTTCTCATTCAGTGTCTACAGAAAGGATTACTAGAACACTGGCTAAGCACGCAGTCCCATTCCCACACCCCCCTCCACAACTGCCCATCTTCACTCTGCCTTGTTACTAACATCAAAATTACCCTGCCCTCTCTCTGAATGTTCTTTAGGAGTGTAAAATCTGTAGAGTGAATAGGTTTTCAATTTCTATCCAATTTCTATATACAACCTTCAAACCATAATTGCTTCTGAAGCACATCACACACAAAGGTAAATATCCAAAGAAACATTACAACCAAAGCACTTAAGATGGACGTGCCCCAAATCAGAAGCTGTGTATGGCTGCAGGAAGGATCTTTACTGCCTGTGAGCTTGTCAGGCTGTTGTACAGGTTGTCATACAGGTTGTCATGCAGACATACAGGCTGCATACAGGCCTACAGTCTGTTATACAGGCTGTCATAGAGGCCTGCAGGCTGTTATACAGACTGTTACACAAGCCATCACATGGGCTGTCACAGAGGCCCACAGGCTGCCATAGAGGCCTGCAGGCTGTTATACAGGCCACTACACAGGTTGCCATACGGCACTGTGGGTGGTAGGGGCTGCACAGCCGTGTGAGCAGGGTGCAGCCATAAGCACTGCCAAGGGAGAGCCCTGGCTTCATCCCCAGTATCTCCAGCTGAATAAGTACGAGGCTTTTTGGTGAGAGGAACGCAGAATGCCCTTCTATTTCAGCTAATGAAGTTTGTATGAACGAGCAAAATGTTTTGGCATCCCTGGCCCCGATCCAGCTGCAGGGCAGCTACAGCACGACGCCCATGGCTGCACACTGGGAAGGGCCCCAGCCTCGGTGCCACCCAGGTCCCACTCACACATGCGTTTCACTGCTTGGCAGGACTTTTCCAGGCCCTTCATCGCTACCTACAGTGATGTCTGACCTCCGGCACGTCACAGCAGTGCTACACGAAGCTGAGACAGCAGAGGCCTCCTGAGCTCAAGTCCCTTCCCCGCACTGAAAGCAGAGGGGTACAGGCAGTTCTGATTCATGTATATATTGTCATCGTACTCAATACACACTCTGAAATCTTAAAGCAGATTGTGACTTGTCATCTATCACTAAAATATATCGATACATGGACACACAGTGTGCTTTGCAAAATGACAGAAAAACTGTTCTTTTCATGTTACTTCAATACAAACATGACTGCATTTTGCTTTTGCATAGCTACTGCTCTAAGAGTAAGCCGTCAAGTAAATGAATTTGCTATCCAAATCTAATCATTGTAAGTAAAAGAAGCAGACCAATCTGTATGTGGATTTTTCTTTTCTTTTTTTTTTTTTGCAGTTTGCATGCTTAATACAGAACTAGTAGGTTTGAAATCTCACTGAACATTCTATGTGAATTAACTGGATTCTAAAGTAAAGTGGAAAGGAAAATAATGAAAAGTACAGCTTTTCATTTAAACATACGCAGCTCTCTTCATGCAGGGTTTTCTTTACTTTTTTTTGTTCTTTTTCAAAATTACATTTTGCATTAAAGGACACAGCCAGTGTAAACACAGTCCGTAACACTTATAAAACAGTGCAAATCTCATAGATTTCTGGGAGGAGGTTGAGATACATATATTTATAATGGAGGTAAAATCACTCTCTTTCTCAGTAGAAAAATATGTATATTAAACACCTATCGATATGTTCCGAACTTAACTTCACAAAAGAGCAAGTTATAGTCCTACACTGTGTAATAAATTAGTATCTTTCCTAGAGAACCGTTGTGGTGTTAGTGTCAAATGCATAATGACAATACTGGAAAAAGCAACAGGAGAAATGTATTTTTTTAGAACCTAAGGAGAAGTTTACAGATAAAACTGATGTAAGAGGGCACAGAATAAAGTACTGGGGAAAGAAGCAATGGAAAAGTATCGACCTCTATGAATTATTGCATGTTTGAGATCGTTCTCATGGCCTTTGGGCCAATTCTGGATACTTCTAAGTCTTATGTCAGTGTTTGTTTTCACTTTGACCGTAGGGTACAATTTAGGAACCACTACTAAACATTAAAGATTTACTGAGCTTGTTTGCTGATGGAACCACAGGCAGCTGAGTGCAGAATGCTAACTTTTATCCATGCAATCAAAGAGGACAATGCAAAAAACATACTGAAATACAGGCGAGATTGCCTGCCTTACAAACATTTCGGGGACTTGCTCCAGCAGATCTTACTGAGACAAAACTCTCATGCCTACTGTGTTTTCAGTGAAGCTGTGCCAAAGGCTTCTGCCTTTGTTATTACAGCTTTTTCCATGAGTACGGCTGTCTTCATGGTCTGACTGGAACCTGTGATCAGCTGGGTCTGGAAATCCTTATGAAACATACTTGTCTGAACAAAACTCAGATTCAGTGCTTTCCACGGAAGATAAATGAGAGTGTCCTCGTTTGACTGATGGGAGTGTGTACAGAAGAAATGGAAGAAATGCAAGACTTTACCAGCTTCTTAAAAATATCACTTTTCACTAGTTGCACAGAGTGGAAATATTCCTGCTTCAGCCATATTTTAAGAGGACGTAAATTGTCAGGTAGATAGAGAGAGAACTGCCTCAGGTGATTATCACTGCATTTGAAGTCAGTTTACTAGTAAACCTGGATAATTCAGCACTTCATCTCTGAATATTGCTGCAGTAATGATTTTCTATTGCTGATGTTTTCAGAAAAAAAAGGTTAATTTGAAATTTTAACTGTTCATTTTGGGAAAAAAAATACCGTGTAAAGTTACACCGCCTTTTTACAAACCTTAACACAGCTCGGGAGATCTTAGGAAATTTCAAATCAATGCATTCACCGACAGACAAATTTATACTTCAGTCAGTTTTAAAAATGTCATTAAAAACCTGCAAAAATAAGTCTGAAATAATCTATTAATCACAGAAAAGTTGTTTTAAATCCCGCCAAACACCTTCCAGTACCCTAATAAGCTGTTTAACAAAACCATATTGCTAACCAGCCACTGGGAATGCAACATGTCTCAACAAACAAATGAAGAGGTGCTGATGCAAGCAGGTGATTTATTCTTTAGGAAGTGTTACTGTGCACTTTATTGATAAAGCTTCATCTGCATTGTTTCAGCTCGTCATCTTCTAAAATGCATCTGAGAGACAACGATACTGGGAGGAGTTCCTCCTCCTTCCTATTGAACGATTAACCCCTTGTGGTCTGTGCAGGAGATAATTTCTGTAGCATGATATGATACTGGAATTTCAAACTGTACTGAAGTTCACACGAAAAAGCCAACAACTTCAGTGTATTTGAAATATTGTTACTTAGATACAAATGCTGGAGATCATATACAGCAAACTGCTATCCATCCCTAAGTGCAGAATGACGGGATGTGCTTTTTCTCTCCCCCTTTTTTAAAGAAGCAATCAAGCTGTACATTAAAAGACAGGAAGGACATTGCTGACTTACAAAAGAATGCCCTCTTTGTAAGTAATTTGTAAATGTAAACAAAAAAGTTCAAGTAGAAAAGCAAGTAAGTGTGCCGCTGCTTCAAATATGATTTGATGCCCCGTGGGGTTTGGGCAAAGTTCTTTAAAAATGTGTCTTCATGGCAGTCATGAAGCATCTCAAAAGTCTCCTGATCTTCACTACCAAATATCACTGGTGAAGCTAAGCTCCCTTGCTGATAAAGGTAGCAATGGGTTGTTCCTGTGAAACTCCTGGGAGTCCTTCATGGTATTGTTAAGAGGTAGCTGTCCATTTAGGAGTGTCAAAGGTATGTTACAGTATGTATGATGGTTGCTTATGGAAGCTATTGGCAATGTTGCTGCTGACACATCATATTCGTATCCTCTGCAATAATGTCTCATTTGCACAGAATCTGCTCGATGGCAATCAGTTAGATCAGCCCGCGACTCTACCAGCGTGGCAGAAGTGCCTGTGACGGCAAGAGAGGGTACAGTCTGGAGGTCTCCAAAAAGGCCCTGCTCCGCAGAATCCAGGACCTGACGCCGAGACACCACCTCCTTTTTCTTCCCTGGCATTTCAAAGACTAGGCGCTTCCAAAACTTAGAATTCAGTTTGCTGCTTTTTGGTCCTTTCCACTTGACCACTGAGAGAAGTTTGATGGTGTGCTTTAAAGATTCCACTTCATGATAATTCACTTTCCCTTTTAATTCAGTACACTCAATCAAAATAACTTTGATTTCTCCACTGACTAGCATGTTATGGAGTCTGTTTTCCATCTCAAAAATACTCCATCCTCTCCTGAGAATATAGTCTGGAGTTAACACGATAATGAGTCTTCTGCTTTGCTCAACACATCTTGTGAGATCTTCAATGTAGGCTACAAATTATAGAAAGAGAGAAAGAGTAAAGAATAAAGAAGACTATTGTATCAAAACATCAGGCTTGCAATTAAGTTTAACAAAATCCTACGGCTCACTGATCCACCCCACTTAAGACAAGGGGCACTTCATTACATACTCCAACAGAAATAGGATTGTGTATCACAACACATTGCTATTAATAGGATATATAGAGAAAATGCCTTCATAACATCCTCAATCCTTAACTGTTTTTGTCTGCTCATCTCAACAGGATGACATTTCCGTAACCTCCTCGCTGTGCAGATGCATTAGTGCCTAAAAATACACAGTTGACTTACTGAGAAATTCTAGGTCAAGATCAATGTAATACTTGTGTAAATTTTAACATTAACACTGCTTATGATTAAAGTCACACTGAGGGAAGCACACTCTGGGAAGCAGTTCTTGTGTTTCGGATGGAAGGACATGAGGATGCTGTGGGGTGTGGAAACTGTAACTAGCAAGAGCTTAAAAAGAAATCAACCCTGAACACATGCAGAAATTGTGCTATTGCATAGAAGCAGCAAGGCAGCTCTTTCTTCTTCGGGTACTGGCCACAAAATCACAAGAGTGTTCTTTGTAGCCCAACAGTCTGTTTTAATATTGCAACCTGTGCTTCTATGTACCCTAAGGTATTAACAGAAACTTCACAAGTGATGGGAACAAATGGAAAATTTAAGCATATTGGATGTGTTTATTTGCTCAAACATCAGTGACAAGGAAAATAATAGTAGTCTTCTTTTATTCATGCACACCAAGTAGTTGTGAATGATCAGTGTAAACAGAAATACCAGCCCCATCATCAGCTCCATGGTGTCAGCTTACTGATCTAGAAAATAATCTTGCAGTTGGACTCAGGGTTTTGATCCAGAGTTTTATTTGTCCAGGGAGGGTAGGAAGAGATGCCAATTGTATTCTTGACATGGAACGGGATGGGAAAGAGATCTACTTACAGACCTGATCCAAAACCCATATAAATGACCAAACTTCACCAAATTTTGAAGGGTTTTGGGTCAAGACCAGAGAAATGAAAATAATAATAATTAAAAAAAACCAAAACAAACAGCTAGAATCAGAAAAGTGTTCACTGGTTGCACAGCATTGTGACTGCAAGCTTAGAGACATGATATAACCACTGTTTTTTCTTTATAACTATGTGACCCTCTTGATCATGCTACTCAGAATGTGCTGCTGACAACAGAGGAGAAGCATGTGTTATAAATGAAGACTTGGACACAAGAGCTGCACAGAACAGATCTTTACTCAGCACAGGGCAGGGCCTCTCTTACACACACTGCCCTCTAGCAGGAACAATGATTACAAATAACATCATTAATCAACATCTGTTACTGCAAGACTCATTTTTATAGAGACTCATTTTTATAGCCTCAGGCACCATACCACAGCATGCTTATTCACACCACTTCCAGTAAAGCAAATAGCTACAAAATAGGCCAACAGGAACACATTCTAAAATAGCTTAGAGATTGAAGGCGTAGTTAGCATCAAATCTGCCTTTACTAATGTTTTATTTCACCACCTAGCAGCAAGAGGAATTTCTTTCACAAACGGGAAAAAAGAGGCAATTGCAAACATCCCACAGACAAACAAAAATTCAAGACATACACATACATTACAAATCTCTGCGCAACAATCCTGACTTTTAGTTAACGTTTTAAGACTTAAATCATGCAGCAATTACAGTTATTTGATTTTTTTTTTCTTAAAATATTTTATGAAGAAAAACCCCACATTGCTCTGTGTAAGATGGCTACTCATTAATGAAAAAACGCCAACATTAGGATCCACGGGAGAGGCAGCGGAGAGGGGAGAGAATCAGCAACAATAAGAAAATGATAAGCAGAACTGGTGAAACAAAACTTAAGGAAAGGTAGAAATGTTCAATACAATGGAAAGAGATTATCCCAATGTATCAACAGCTCAGACTCTTCATTTTCTTCCTTTCTTTCTGCTCCCAAAAAGAAAGAATTTAGGTGGGAAGCTTCATCATTAGAGGTTGAATCTGCAAGATACAGTAAAACAACATGCTATCATGCATCTTTCCTGAGACATATTTACCCCTCCTCCAAAAAACTCAGAACACTGCAATGTACAAGACATTCTCAGCAGGACACAATACCATTCAGTACCACGTATCCAGGTTAGAGCTAAGCACAGCCATGCATATCCTATATGCAACAAATTAAAAAGAAAAGTCACTTCCCTTTCACATCTCCAAATATCCAGCAGTAATAATTTCAATAGAAACAATCCCTCTGTTACTCATTACATCATTTCAATCAAAAACTCACCAAACTTTGTTTTAGTTGAAATTAGGTGGGAAGATGACAGGAAAAATTCCCTATTTACGGGTGGACACTTCTCCCCTCTGTGCCTCTCCCCTGCTATGCCCAGCTTACTTGATGGACATTGCAACAATTTAGAGCTCTTCCTACAGACAACTGAATAGAAACCTTCACAAATGAGCACGAGGCGCTCCTGCAAAGTCCAGCAGCTGGTTCAACGACAGACACAGCAAATGTACAGGAGCCTACTGCTGCACTGAAGATGAAATACGCTGTATTACAGAAAAATGGAGACCCAGATGAAAAGTAAATACATTTTCCAGCCATCTGCCCCAGAAGCATTGTATACTCTCAATAACTTCAGCCTGAGACTACTACTAAGGTCAAGTGACAGCTTCTCTGGAACGTGTGGTTCCATTGGGCAAGCTCTACAGCACGTCCAACACGTACATCGAACAATCCTGCATGGAAGAGCAAAGACAGACTGATTCTTGTCTTAATAAGGCCTGTGGAAATCCACACCTTATTTTCTTCAGTGGAACAAAACTGATTGTATAAATTGTGGAGTTGCTAAATCATCCTTTACTTCCAAATTAGACACTGCTCCAAAAACTGTAGGTTGATGCTGCAGTGTGGGACGGAGAAAGAGAGTAGATTCTTCCTTCCAGAGAGCTAAAAAGTAATTGTTAGGCAATGGCTGTTTCACTTTCATGAAGAAGTTAAAAAAAGACTTCAGGATTCACATCACCGACCATCATCAACTGCAAGACTCCACACAAACATATTTCCACCAGGTAAATCTCATCTCGTTAAGACTTCATTTCTTTTCAAAAGAAGAGTCAACTTCAATGACATTTCATTGTGAGGGGAGAAAAAAAATCTTCAAAAACATTGGTATGGAATAGTTAGCTTTTCTTTCCCAAAAGTATGTTTTATCATAAACTTTAATACAAAAATAAAACACCAGAATCAGAATTAACCCACATGATTTTAATGAAGAACACCTAAATCATTTTAACCTTTTTTAAACCTTTTTTTTTTCTTTTTCTCCTTTCCTTAAAATACCATTTTGCAATATGTTGTCCAACCAGTTTCACGTTAGCATTTCTCACAGGTCAAAAAATCTTGCACTTTGGGTAGCTGTATCAGTAACTTGCTTACATCACGTACAGTGTGATGTCCAAGGAACTATGAACAAGAAATCTACACCCATGAACAATCATGGTTTTTTGCATGATTACCCTCATTAATGAAGATAAACGACCTGACAGCAAATACACACACACTCAATACTCAGCGTGAAGTGATGCTGAACTGCAGTTTGGAGCACTGAAGTCCAAGATACGCATCCTATTTGGAAGAATGTAATTATGCATAATTGCCTATTGAATCTTGAATGAGCTACATTAACCATGGGCTAAAAGTAAACCCAGACAACCAAATATGCAAACAATCCAAGATCAAGAAAACTAATAAGCACCATGGACACAGAGTTGCTTACACAAAGAAAAGCCTGACTAACTAGACTCAGATGATCTTCAGAAGCAGCTGAGAGATAAAGAAAAGCAATTATGTCATGTTTTATGTATGTTTTTAACCAGGGTAGTCTGCAGCACCACAAAGACCAAAGAGCATGCACCATCAACCATGCTGGTTCCTAGTGCTCTGAGAATAACCATGCATTCGGCAACATGACTATTACTTGAGGATGAATTATTTATAGAACTATAATTCAGTCCTACCTTCTTAACTGAATATTCACCAAACCCTAACTTAGGTTACTTCAATACAACAAAAATAATTACATCTTGCTATTCCTATTTCAAACAAATTTGATATTTGTTTGTTGTTTATGTTAGCCTCAGTCAGAACAGCAACACAGTTGGTACTGCTGGAGCACAGATAAGAGTGACAGCCCTGCCCCAAAGACAGCATAATCTCATATAAGCTAAGGGTCAGCTCATGAATACAATGGAAAGAAGCAAATAACACAGATCAGCTTGACACGCAACCCTCTCAGTGCTAAGGATGAGGAACAGAAGAACAGCTCTGGCAATGTCTCCTTGCAGACTGAGGTGAAGTTGATGATTTTGATGACACTGATATGGTGGTGGATGTTGGAATCAAAATTCTGGATATCTGGAATCAAAAGTTTGTAGAATCACACAAGACAGAAGTGGGATCTGGGGGTCTCTGGGTCAATCCTCTGCCCAAACCAGGAACAGATAAGATTGCTCACGGCCTCGTTCAGTAAAACTTTGAAGATCTCCAAGGATGGAAGTTTCTCCTCCAGTGATTTTGGGTATTGTTCTGGTGTCTGAACACCCTCATGGCAAGGAAATATTTACAAATGATTAATTGGAATTTTCATTGTTTTCTCTTATTTAACAACTGTGCATCTCTGAGAAGAGCCTGGCTCCATCTTCTCTGTGTGTTCCATCAGAAAGAGAACAGTAAGATTCCCCCTTGGTTTTATCTTTGTTGGTCTTTTCTTCAAGAAACACAGCTCTCTTGGCCTCTCCTCTTACGCTGTGTGCTCCAGCTTCCTGATCATCTTGATGGCCTTCAGAAAACCAGGGTGGCCAGTCTGTCTTGGCTGACTCTAAAGATGGGTGGGAGTTTGTTCATATTTGTTTCGTTTTTAACTGCCGTTCCTCTGTATTTCATTTTTACATGCTTGTCATTAACTGTAAGATTCATATTGAGCAGACAGTGAGGGACTTGTGAAAGGACTTTGTGCTGCTGAGCACTCTATTTCCATTCCACATAAATGGTGTCACGTACCTGATGAGCGCTCCTTGGGAACCCCAGGCACACTGTCCATGTGTCCATCTTCATCCAGGAATCCAAAAAGTTGGAATCACCAGGTAAAAAAAAAATCAAAACCCACAAGAACAACAACCCCTCCTCCACACACACCCCCCCTACACACACAAAAAAAGAAAAAAAACAACAACAACCAATAAAAGAAAACCAAACCAAACAAAAAAGAAACCCACCACACATAGGCAGACAAAACTACAAAAAACTAGAACTGTAACATTGACTGATGGGTGCTTTTTATCACACGCCTGAGGTGCTCTCTTGTTGTGCTGCCAACATCTCATTTTCCAGTAAAAGTGGATTTTCATTTTCAGTGCCTGATCTCTATACCCTGGGCTGAGCTGGAGCAAATTGCTGGTGTGTTTCCAATCCTGCCAACATCAGATATAAGTATGCTTGGAAAGCAACTAGATGATGTTCTAAGAGATTTGCATTGCTGGAATTAAAAACACAGATTGACAGTCTTGACCTCTTTACTTCCTGAGTTTAAAATAATTTGTAGAAATGATGGGAGAAAAGTATCTTTCTCTGGTGTGGACCCAGTTTTAGAAGAGCCAAGTGCAAATATATTATTCCCTTTGTAGAAACATCATCCTTAGTGAGACAGAAAATGGCTCAGATAAAAATTTAAGTATTTCCATTTTTTTCTTTCAACAACTCAGGCTCCTCAGGTCTTCTAACATTGAATTAAAAAGCTCATGGGGTTCAAGAGTCTGCTTGGTTGTGGGAAAGGGTTTGTTGAAACAAAGCCCTGAAAATGTGTGGAAAAAATGATAACAGCTAAGGAATTCATAGCTACTGCAACTGTTTGTTAGTGATCATAGTGTCCTTATGGAGGTCCAACACATTCAGTTATGCCTCAGGTGCCTAAGCAGAAAGCTCCATGTGCTGTCAGCTTCGAGGGAATGAAGAGTGCTCTCTACTAAGAGCAAAGAAAACTCTTTAAGAAAAGCTGCAGTGAATGTCGAACTTGGTCTTTGCTGCTTACAAAACACACTGCATCTATGTCTCGTTGCCCTCTTGCCTCTTCTCCAGCCTCCATGGTCACGTGGGCTTCTGCATGAACCGGAGCAGAGGAGTAGTGGCTGTCTGAGCCCTGCTTACACCTCGCCAGCTCAGGAGCTGGATCCTTTCTCTCAGACAACACCAAGAGTGACTTCAAAGGTTCTGGCTGGCCATTGCAAGGTGGGCAACACTGAGACCCTCAGTGCCCTTCCCAGCAGTTCTGAACTGCTGAACAAAACTGCTCTGCAGGAATAGAAATTGTATTCCAGCTTTGAAGGACTCAGAAACGAATGCCTACTGCAAATGTGATGCATTTCCAAGAGTGAAGAGGTGGCCTTGGCCTCCACAGCCATCATCTTTGTCCTTGAGTTGGCAACAGCTGCTCCATATGCACCTTGAAACAGACAGTCTCAGCACTGAGCCAGAGTGCCGAGCTAGGCTACGCAGTGGGGACACTGCCAGGGTCTCCCTTTGGCAGAGGAGCAGTCTGATGGGTGAGTGAGTCCCTGCTCAGGCACATCTGGATCTGATCTGTCCTTCATCTGCAGAGGGACATGCATAGCCTATCATGGCTTTTCCCCAGAGGTTAGAGATGAACCAGCTGGCAAAAGCATAATCAAGCTTGTCCCTGAATTTTCCGAAGTCAGCTTTTCAGTTTGTTCAGGGAAGAGTCCAAGAAAGATAAATGAAATACTATTTAACAAATCTATTTTTTGCTAGCTCTCAAATCCGAATAGCAGCTGAATGTACTGCTTCATGCCAAGAAGCAAGCCCAATAATGCACACCCTCCTGTGGCAGCACCTTAACATTGCAGAGACTGTACAAAACAACCCGTCTTATAAAACACATCTGATTTGCTGGAATCACACATTTAAGTATTCAGAAAAGATACATAAGGAATCATCAGGGCGGAGAGTGGAAAAATATAACATCACACAAAGTCGTTTACACGAAAAGACAGTGAAATGCAATGCATGTGAGAATATTTCCTAAAATCAAAAAAGGTCACTAGGATCAAAACCTCATTCTGTACAAACCTGTCCTGAAGCGCCACATATTTTGTCGCATCTGAATACGTTATGTTCAGCTCTAAAACTTCTGGGAGGTCAATGCCATCCCACGATGCCTGGTCTCTTCGCTATGCACTCCAAGCCCTTGTAAGACTGGTGAGTATTGCATAGAGCACAAGAAACAGCCATGTTCCACCTCTCACAGGCACACAGAGAGTTTACAAACAACTGAGTCCGACTCCTCCATCCTTCTCCATCACCTCTCAAAATAAAATGTCATCCCCACATCTTTTTCAAAGCCAAGGCATGCAAATCACACTCATTTCAGATCCACATTTTATTCTGCATTGCCATTATGTCTGATTAAGCACACTTGAAGCTTCACATGCTGGTGTCAGGCCCCTTCATAACACTGGAGAAGTGAGTTTGAGAGGAAAAAAGAAGTATTAAGTCTGTGAATGCTCATAAATGAGAATTGACATTTTCAGGTATCCTACATTTTCAGGAGAGTTTTAATGAAGACCCAAAGTGATGACAAGTATTTGCTGAGTGTCTGACTGACAAAAATAGACAAGAATACAACATCATACTGGATAGCATGGCAATTGGAAAGATGAAGCTCATTTCAGATGAATTTGTGCTTCAGTGCAGTTATCCCTGAAAGACCAGATTTAAACTGCTTAATAACTTGTATAATTGCAATATATAACTGCTTCGTTGCTGGATATAAAACAACCATTTACTATAGTTCTGTGATTTTTAACACAAAAAAACGTACTTTTCCCTAATTATCTAATAATTCAGTACCGCTTGCTTGGGCTGCCTTAAATAAAAAGGCTACTTTTTCTATAACCTGTCTTTTGTTTCTGGGGACTAATGGAGTAAAACTCATACTTTGCAGGGCATGACTTTCCTCACAGAGCAAAGGAACAGAGGAAGCAGCTCTAGCCTAGGAGCTGCAAAAGCACAAGGTCTGTTCAAGCCCCTACCGGAACTGTGCCTGACCTCAGACTAGGCTCTGACTTCTCCCAGTGGGACTGGAGTCAGAAATCTGCTTCCAGCTCCCTCAAATAGAGAAGAAATAGGCTCCAACTTCTAGGGCAGGCACTGGGGTTTGGCAGCAGCTTCAAGTCTTTGGCAGGCAGGCTGCTAAAGCAGTCGTGCTGTAGCTGTTTCATGTTTGGGGACATCTGCTCCAGCACTGTCACTGCTTTGTTCTCTTGTGCATGTTTCCTATCCAGTAGTACATGCGGAGAGAAGAACTCTCTTTTAGCATTTTTCATTGAAATGATTTTCAGACCGAATTAGTTAAAACAATAAAATAAGGAAAGGGATGGGTAGAATTTCAGTATTTCAGAGAATAAATAGATATTAAAACAATCCTACTATGCATTCATCAACATAGTGCATTTGATTTATCCAAAAATGAATCAGGAAGATGAGATGCTATAAACACAGCTAAGAAGGCATTCAGTGTTGATTAAGTGTTAAGGACGCCGCTGAATGTTCAGACATGCCAGTGAAACTGATTGAAATGGACATCTGTATTACACTGTCAGAGTGGAAGATGGCATCAGGTTGCAGGACTGTACAGAGCTGTCTGAAGAATCAGTACTACACAGTAACAATCCTGCTCAGAAATGCAACATTTGGTCAAAACCCTAATGAAAAACTGCATGTATGGCATTGATAGGGAAATTAATGTAGCTATTTATGAGACTTCAAAGTAAGGGAAAAAAGACAGACAAAAAAGAAATTACTTCCAAAAAAAAATCCGTTTTCAATGATTATACAGAGACTACAAAATCTTTCTGGGGAGTTGCATTTTTAGGTGACTGAGTCTGACAGAAATTTTAGATTACAGCATTGCTTGCAGCACTGCAAATTCCTCTGTAGAAAGGTCTGGCTTCTGCCTCCACTGAAATCAATAACAGGTCCCTCTGGTTTCAGTGGTGCAGGAACTGCCTCTAACCTAGAGTTCAAATCTGTAGCAGCAGGGAGACTTATCCACTCCCTAAAACTGCTTCACAGAAAGAAGTTTTTGTACCAAGCCCTTGTTGCACAGACCAGGCCTTCGTAAAGCATCAGAAATTACATTAAAACTTGAAGGTCAGAAATACTTACTTCCACTAGGGATCAGGTCCCTATCTGGAATGAAGAGCTTATATCCATAGTGCTTTTCTAGAACATCCGGCAGAATTTCTAGTGCAAACTGCTCCTCTTCATTATTATCACAATCCAGCGCATCAGGATCCACTTTGGTGTATGAAAGATACGCATCATATTCCTTGTTATCTGTAAGGAAACAAACTCACACTCAGACTGCTGTTTGCAAGAATGCTACAAAAAGCACACAGCAGTTCTAGAAAATTGCATTATTCCTATTAATGATCATGGAATCACAGAGTATCCCGAGTTGGAAGAGACGCACAAGCCGAGCTCAGCTCCTGTCCCCACAGAGCAGCAACTCAAACCCAACCCTGCTGCTGAGAGCAGTGTCCCAGGGCTCTGGAGAGCTGCTCCATGTGCACAACCCTCTGGTGCAGAACCTGTCCCTTGCCCTCACCCAGCCCTCCCCTCACACAGCTCCATGCCGTCCCCTCAGCCCATCACTGCTGCATAGAGCAGAGCTCGGCGCTGCCCTCTGCTCCCTGTGAGGAGCTGCAGCCGCCATCAGGCCTCCTCTCAGCTCCTCTGCTCTGGGCCCAACAAACCCAGGGGCCTCAGCTGCTCCTCACCCCTCTTGCCTTCCCAATCTTCCAGTCCCTCCTCTGGATGCTCTGTAAGAGTTTTATGTCTTTCTTATGTTGTGGCACCCAAACCTACACGGAAATTTCTCTTTTAACTCCTAAGTGCTATGATTATGGGAAAGTTCTGAGCTCTCAAGGGAGAACTTTTTTCTACAAGTAAATGTAAGAAATGTATGACTTAAGTGAATACTCAGTGTGCAGAAAACAGTGTCAAGCACTAACAACCTAAAGCATTGTTTCAGATCTCTTTTCCCTGTTTTTAAAACTGATATAATTTTAGAGGTCACTTAATCCAGAATGATTTACATACATGGGGCTCACAACATCAGAACTAGGAATAACTCCAGAAGCAGGAGGGATTGCTCCTGCACTGTGGTACCTGCAGCTGTGGGGTGCAGGGAAAGCTTTGCTGCTTCATCAAAAGGCAGAGGCAGGCAGTGGGTGACAGAAGGGACCCCGAGCAATGCCTTGCAAGCATGGCAAGGCTGCGAACAGAGGTTTGGCTAGAAGGGACAACATAATTACTTCCTCCTGCAGAGCACTGCGGTAATCTTCAGCTCTCTGCATCTGACACACAGAGCTGAGAGCTTGGCCAAGCGTACCGAGAACAGAAGTGGCACCGCTACTGAGCCTGGGATCAAACTGTCTTAGCAACATTTGCCCTTGTTACTCCCCTACGGTAAGGGAAAATAGTGCACTGAAAGTCAACCTGGAGCAATTCAGTCTTGGGCAAAGAGCACAGCTGCCATTATTTACAGAAAATGAAAAATCAAATAGTTAATGTTGTGAGGACAAAACTGAATAAATGGAGGATTGCTGAGCACCAATTATGTGTAAAGAATTGTGCACATCAAATATAATGAAAGCAGTTAAAACTCACCAACATTTTCGAATAAGAAGAAAAAATAGCTAATCATAACGCAAAACATTTGATGACTTTAAAATTATGGTTCTTTCTTATGATTGTTGACGCAAAGCCAGACTCGTGAGGGTCAGAGCTACAGACTAAGCATGTGAATAGCTGTATGTCTGTAAAAGGCAATTTGCCCAGTGCCACTGGAGCTGTATGGGAGGAGGTCCACCTGGCTTGCTCATATTCCTCTGAAATCAACAGTTTACAAAAATAGCAATTGCTGAAGGAAAGATGACAGAAGAATAAACAGCAAACAAAAAAAGGCCAGTCAGCTTTGGAGGCCTGTCCAAAACACGCTATCCTGTCCATAATGAAACTTGTTGAAAGCTTTCAAGAGAAACCAGTGACCACGAGATACAGGGGGCAGACATCCCTGAAAATATTTGAAAGCTCTGCAAGGCAGCAAAGCAAACCCTGGAGCACTGATGTGCTTGGTTACAAAGCAGCCTGGAAACTCTGCACACACAGACAGGAAGGTATGGGCTGGGAATGGTGTGCGTGCAGACTCTGAGCTGAGTCCTGCTCCTTCCAGCTGCGTGGGAGCGCTCCCTCGTCTCCTCTATTCACAATGCAAACAAGCAAGAGGAGTTCCCCTGGGCCTCCTGTGAGCCCATATGCTTGTGTTATATCTCCGCAGCCTTGGCTCCCTCCTCACAGGCTTCACATACACTGGATTTTAGCAGAAGGACCTATGCTTGCCCACTGCTTCCTCTGTGTGCTTTGGAAGCAGTGTTGTTGAGGTTATTTTCTAAATGGCTTCCCTTAATCTTCACTATTGCCAGAATGTTTTGTCTAAAAACAAAGCTATGTACAACACAGGAAGTAAATGCATCCAGCATAGCCTACATGGCTATTTTCAGAAATAGGGTTAAAAAATCTGTTAGGTTTCATGTCTTTTGTTTTAAAGAAATGCACATACAAGTGGGATATATGCAATTGCACCTACACAGATGATGGCTCACAGAACCTCTGTAGGCTCACTCTGTAGCAAGAAGAAGTAGAATGAATCACCAAAACACCCTTATATACACTTTGACTTCAGCAGCATTCTGCCTTCATCTTTCACAGTGCAGGATCAGAATAAGACGCACGGCTGCAATAGTTCTAAAATGATGTACGAAAAGCAAGAGATCGATCCCAGAACTAACATGCACACAGAATCCTCTAAGTATCACGGGGTTGGTCTAAACAAGTGAAAAATAGCAATGTTTCATAAATTAAAAAGTAACAGAAGAAAAAAAGCTACATCAACAAAAATGTGGCAGCTTAACTTTGGAAAAAAAGGGACCAGAATACTTTCATTCTGGGGGAAAGTTAATACTTTGGGTCATTTTTGGTTGGTGTCAAACAGGGAAATCACATTGGTATAATCCCAAAGTATTAGATACAAGTCACCTCTAAAACCATTCAGTCTTACTCTTTGTTTTCTCCTCTCTATCAATATAAATATTTCCCTGCATTGTACGAAAAAAAAGCGCAACAATTTCAGGTTTTCCCACTCACACAAAGCTTGAGAAAGGAAGTTTCCTGACCTCTGTTCCTGCTATTTATCATACCACGTTCTATAATCCGTTGGATGTCATTCCACCCATCCTCCAACACTCCTATGGATTTCATTGTAGCCAACTTTTTCACGGCTTATCTACCCAGTGCTTAACAGAACGCTTCATTATTTTGATAGTGGTGATGCTAGCTGCAGAAAGCAGAAGGCCTGTGCAAACGCACATTGTTTTTGCACAATGGGGGTAATGTGATTCCTGCTCCTTTTTCAAATATGTTATTGTTTCTGAAGATACCATTACAGACTGCCTACGTGACTTGTAAGTGCCGCAGTGGCTTTATTTGATCACTACACCTGGGATCTTCAGCAGGTACTATTTTTAATACATAATATACAATCAATGTGCACATTATAAACACTAAGAATATGATGATATGATTTAAAGCACTTGGACTGAGTTCACCAATGCTTATTCAAGCTTCATAGGAGCAGGGAATGTTCTATATTCAGAGGAATTAAAGCTTCAATTTGAAAAACAGCTTTAGCTTTAAGCATTAAAGAAACCACATGCCTACTGAAGCGGGGGATGGAGGGAGGAAGTGCAAAACACCCCTTGCTATTCTTAAACATACTCTACAGGCAAGCTATGCAGCTGTGTATTTCCATTATGTTTCATATTCTCAATTAACAGAGGTAACTAGTTAACCTCAATAACAATTGACTCACTAACTCCTAGAGGTAGTTGGCTGATAACAATTTAACAGAAACGTTTAGTGGAAGATACCTGGTGAATTTATGTCAACATACAGTACGGATATCAAAAGAAGAGATGCTGGGCACTGGGACATGCAAACACAGAGTTTTCCTGAGCGATCAGTTCAAAAATGACATTCAAACCTCTATTATACACTCCTGAAGAATTCTTCCTATTCCTCTTCATATGGAATAGACCTGTGACACTTCAGTGAACAGATTCATTGATTTAAGCAGGCTTAGCGAGAAAGTGTTAGAGATTTACACTGTTGAGTGCTTAGCAGTTTGAACTTAAACTAGAAATTTCATCACTTTGGACCTCTGAAGTATTTCCATTGTAAATATTCCACTGTATGTATAAGCAACTTCTTACCGTCTGCTGCTTCATCTCCTCCAAAGTTTTGTCTGTAGAACAGCATTAACTCTATGTTGTAGCACTTATAGATGGTCACAAGCAAAATAAGCAGAAGAAGGATAGCTCCCAATCCTCCAGCAAGCTCTATTTTGTAGATCAAATCTAAAATTAGCAAGGAAAGACAGAAAGGTTATGATCTTTCGAAGCTCTAATTGCTGTAATCCACTGTACAATTCCACATGGAATTGCACAACTTCCTGTTATAACCACTGTAACATTAAGGATGTCTTATTTTTGTTCTTAGCCCATTATTTAACTTCAATCATCCTACTGTCTGTCCGAAATTTCAGACAGAATGCATTTGAGGCTATAGTGATAATTCTAGAAGGCAATTAGGCAGTGATTTGATACTGAGGATTAATCAACCTTTAATGAACTTGTTTGAAACTTCCACTTTGTAGGAGAGCATCAAATGTTGTATGCTGCGTGTGAGAATAGGCTTACTAAGCATGTTGTACCCCATTTGGGACCCCAGCTCTCCAAATAACATTAACTTTAGCTTTATAGCTGTGGTGCCAGTGGATGAGCTGATGTCTGTTGCTCAGCCAAAGCTTCAGCTGAGTCACTGGTAGATGAATCAGCATCCAGAACGCCCAAAACAATGTGAGAAGCAGAAAGCACACATCAGGCTGCTAAGAGCCACTTTGATTGAGTTGTGACTAACAGAGGTCTTACATGATTGCTTAGCACACATTATACTGTAATGGAAACTAGCACTAGCTCAGATTTCTGACTGGGATACTTTTGTTAGGAAACATCACAAGCAGGCTATCTCAAAGTACTTCACAAATTCATTGAAATGCAATTATCCATCTTTTACAGCTGAGGAAACAGGCATGGAAAAGCGAAGCAGCATGTCCAACGTCATTTAGCAAGCCAACGCCAGAGCAAGATAAAAAACCTTGGGTAGCACTCCAGTGCTTCACCTGACATAAGATGCTAGATTTAACAGTGTTGTACCTTAGCCTGAAATATCCTCAGAATGCAATATTGCTCATGCCACCTCTTGGCGTATTACATCACCATAAAGGACAAAGGACAGAAATTTGACAATAGCTACCCCTAACAATCTGTATCAGTTCAGATAAGATGACATGAAGATACACTGTGATAAATACAGTACAAAGATATGCTGCTATAAATACAATAGGAAGATCCTAAATGCAGGAGGGAAAAAGTTTTCGAGATCTTTAAGCTTCTAAAACACACGTCAGAAGAAATTACTGGTATGTCATTCGTGTCATTTTCAAGATAGAAAGCAAATTAGTTGGGTATCTTTTGGGGTTAGTCTCACCTTTCCATGCCTTGTATTTCAATAATTAACATCAGATGACAAGTTATTCCCAGTCTGCAGTATCTCTGATGTCTGGTGAGAAGTCCTGAGCTAATAGAAGGAAGAAGCCTATTACAATAGCTATTTAATCTCTCTGAGAACAGGGAATTTCTGGGACTTTTATTACACTGCAAAATAAAGTTGGCATGTGCTTGGGGATAAATCTGGTCAAATGAAGAAAAGAGTTGGTTAAAATTACTTTTCAGTGAAAAAAAAAATAACCTTTCTTATTGTACTGAAACTTTTCTACCAGGAAATTGGGATGATGGCAAAACTGCCAGGTTGGAAGGAGAGAAATTGCTGAAGGCCATTCAGTTCTGATAACTGAAGTTGATCTGTGCTACCTTGCAGAATAAAGTCCCTATACTAAACCTGTTGTGTTCTCTGATCCATACTGCAGCTGTATCCCAATTGCTGGACAATGAAAGCCTGTAGGAAAGCACTTGACAAATCCCTCAGCATCTTATGCTGCACAGTGTCAGACTTTTTTTGGTTTTACTTGCTTGCTTCAGCAGCATTTGAAGCCGCTGCATGGTAGAGAACTGAATAAACAGCCCATCCATGGCAGTGGCCTGCCTACACCACCAGAAGAGCTAGGCTTGTTGGCCACGCTGCGTCCTGAAGATCACGCGCAGCTCAGACTTGCACACATGTGCCAGGGCGAGGGCAGGATACTGAGCAAAAACACAACCTGCAACTCAAAACGCAAATCAATCTGCTTTTGCATCTCCTTTACCTCTCCTAGGCTCCAAACTTACCTTTTGGTCTCCTTATCTGCATTCCAAGGCAGAGGTAATGGAGGAAACCCCCAAATGCTCAGTTTTCTTGCCTACTCCAGCTCTTACTCTTTGCCCCTGAGTTGTCCTCACTGAGATTGGTGGGAAAGGCAGTCGAGTAAACACAATACCAGGAAAGTCATAGAAGCTGAACTTTTGCTTTAACAGCAACTGAAACCTAGTGAATAATAACATTCAGGTGGGTTCTAATATAAAATAATACAGAAAGACCGAGGCACAGCCTATGACGCAGCGGATTATAATCTTTAAAATAATTTGAATTTTACTACACCTCATGAGTGGCTTGAGACCAAGACACTTCAGAAGGTCCTTCAGCATTTAATACTACATCAACATAAAAAGAGCACTCACTTGTTCCTGTATGTCTTGAACAAACGCAGTCTCCTTGAAAGTAAAAGCTGAGCCAACATAGCTGTAATATTTACTTTTACCTAAATTCACAGCTTCTTTCACTAGGAGTGCTGCTTGATTTTGCACTGCATTTCCTGATAACTTATTCTCTTTCCAAGACAGCTGTTCTATAGTGCATTGTGACTTCAATTAGGAAAACATGCTTTTCAAATTAATTTGAAGGGAATCCCAAGCTATTTCCACATCTAAGGATCAAGTGAGTGTATACTGTTACTGCAGGTAATTCAAACATGGGAAAAAAAAAAAAACAAAAACAAAGCCAGGACTGCCCAGAATTTATATTTGAATTTATATTTGAGCTACTTGAAAGTGAAGAACAATGTGTCTCAAATGAAGTCAGTGAAGAAGAATGTAACAACAGAAAGTGGCATCCAGGTCTCAGCAGCATGCCTAATTCTGCCTTTTCACTGTTAGGTCTAGGGTCTGAAGCTGGATTTGGTTCCTTTTTCAGTCAAAAATGAAAATCTCAAGTGGTGATACACGCTGCGAGGTTATCAAAACACAATGTTGTACAGAAGGCACTGCTGCATTCTAAGAAAGCATTTGTGAGGTCTGTCCCACTAGTTAGCAAAAGACTTCAACATTTGTACCTTAAATATTTGTGCAATTCCTTTTTCTTCCTCAAAGAACTCCAGAGCTTTAACTTGGATCTGACTTTCTGGCTTTTATCCCTGTTTTTAGTTAGTTTTTTTTTTTAATTCCAACCTTCCTAATTTAGCAGTACTCACGACCAATGCCATCTCGGGTACCCCCTGATGTGCTGCAGTCACTCCTGAGAACTGCTAAAACCTGTAGTACTGTGGCAAGCTGGAGACAAAACCGAGCTACAAGCACCTCCTGGTGAACAGGGATAAGGCAGCCCCAAGCAGGTTGGACTTTGGGGGAGGTGTGTTTCTCTGAAAGAGATCTGTGCTTCTCTCGTTGTTCCCAAATGTTGTTCCCAGCTTCTGAAAAACTGAGGCACGTTGTAATAGGAATCCATGATCCTCTGACACACATACAGGGTACTGGTAAACAGCCTTCTACCAGTCCTGGCCTAACTCTTGCCACAGGTGAGTAATGATGTAGTGCTGCCTAGCTTATGAATGCTCTACAACCAAATCCAAGCAGGAGAAAGCTAGAATAAGAAGTATTATATCAAGGTGCAGAAGGGAAAAGTTTGGTCAAGTGCTAGTAAGAATTTAATAAAACCATGACAACAGGATATGTAGTCAAAGCACAAAGTGAAAATACTGGGGATATTTTAAATGACACTTTAATAGCTTCAAAACAAACCACTTAAAATGCCTGAGGGGAATGGAGAAATGAAATAGCAGCTGAGAAGTGATTCTGTCCACCTCCGAATTCAGTATTCAGCAGTGCTTCTTCCATAATTTCAGCAGAGGTCTGAAATGTCTGCATTTTCTTGTTATAAATAAACCCAGCTTGTTATTCTAATATATGCAACACAGCTGAACATTTAACAGTGTCAACAAAGATATCAGTTGTGTATTTATTAGGTTCAATGGATGGGAAGGTAGAATGCTTTCTGCACTAACGAGACTAATCCTTCATCATGATGACCAGTTTCCTTAATTAAAGTTGTGACATTCCGTCAATTGAGATGTTGAATAAACATTTGTGTGCGTTCTGCATCACAGCAGCGGGCCCCTGTTTTTCAGAATGGCTTTGCAGCTCATGTATTTCTATCCTTAGCATAAAGCACAGCCAGTGAGAGGCAGTGGAGTCTCCTTCCCTGAAGATCTTAAAAACCTGCCTGCATGCTTTCTGGGCAACTGCTGGAAGGGACTGCTTTCATATGGGGTTGGGCTGGGTGGGCTTCAGAGGTTTCTTCCAAGCCCTATGATTTGATGACTCTATGTTACACTCTTCTTTCTGAGAGGGCATAAACTCCTGCATGAACAGGAAACGGTTTAAGCAGAATTGATCCAATTTTGTCAGGACTCAGTAATGTACTTTCATACGTACAACCTGTGGGTCACTGGAAAGAATAGTAAAAATAGGACAGTGACTCCAAAATTTCTTCTTCCCACTAGCCCTTTTTTGAAGCTATACCACTTCTCCCTCACTGTTGATTTTATACAAATTATCTGAAGGCATAAATTATGGCCATGAAGCACAGCAGTTAGCATTCAGCACGGCTCTAGGTGAACCTAGTGGCTAGGGTTGTCTTCTGGAACCAAGGTGCTGGTGGACCTGGTCACAACCCCACCTACAGATACCTTGACTGGTCTTCCTATTCAGTCACCTGCTCTTAGTTCATTAGTGCCATGGTGGCCTCTAACCCTAAGTTCAGCCTGTAGCATGCTCAGATAACAACGGTCTATTTAAACCTTTTGAAAAGGGATATCTGTGCAGATATCCCTGCTAGGGTGATGATGGAGAGCACTGCTTTTTTTAACTGCACTAACATGCAACATTTCCTTGCTCTCTCAACAGCTTTTGTACTCACTCTGCCTTAAAGAGACCACAAGTTCAAATATCACTGTACTAACAGTTAGAGGAGGTAATTGAACTAAGCAGGTAAGAACTGTAATGAGATACTGTTGCATGCCTTATAATAATGACTACAAATGGAAGAGAATAGTAGCACCTTGTAGTTTGGAGCATTCAAACTCAAAGGGTTCCTATTCTACAGACAAATTGTCAGTAGTAGTCCCAATTCTAGGCAAATCTCAAGACAGGTAACATGAAAAGAAGTAATGATTCTCCATCCATCTATAGCTCCCACTGCAAAGTGTTCATTCCTCTTTGCATTTATGAATCAAAATGTATGGCAATATTTAAAGATTTCAGTTTAAACACAGCTAGGAAGTGGAAAAGTATGACAACATCTGGCCTTGTTTTGAGGTACCTAATCTAACAAATGCACATTTTAACTATGTCTTTAACACTCTTACCTCTAGTCTAATCTGTCTACTCTCGGTCAGTTTCATGAATTGTTTGCCCAAAACACATGCACTGAATTTTGTAGGGCTTTACAGGTAGCTGTGTCCCAGGCAAGTGCATCAACCGTGCGGCCGATTTGCTAGTGGTAGTTTGTGACTTTTTCCCCCACAGATGGTAAACTGAAGCCATAACACAACCATACTTCAGCTCCAGCAAGCACAGAGCTCAGCTTGGCTCAGCCAGATTAGCAGGACCTCGGCTGCTGGCTGACCCATGGCTGCAGAGGCAAGAGGGAGCGTGGCTAATAAGATTAAGGGCATTACCTTTCTTGCGCAGAAGGATGCTGGCATGTTTCCGTCCGTTTCTGTTTTCCACATGACACGTATAGTTAGCCAGATCTGCCTCCTCGACAGCATCAAAGATCAATGTCAGTTCAACTTCTTTTTCTCCAAGATGTTCTCTGAGGAGTCTGAAAGGAAAGATGCAACCTTCTGGAATTTTCCTCTTTTTTTTTGGTGCAGATCGTAACTTTTAAAGGTGACAGTATCAAGAACAAGAACTCGAAAAGACAGAATGAACAAACAAAATCTCAACAAAGGAAAAAGAAAGTTGTAGTGAGGCCAGAGGTACAGCCTTTTCATGTCATTGTTCTAACATGAACATGACAAATAATGCAACATAAATGCAAGTTTTTCTCGGTGACGCCATAAGTCTAAAAATAAAATGCCCTTCTTTTTGTGAAAGGTTTCTTATCAGTTGCTCAAGAAAGTGACTGGCCCTTTGAACAAGGAAATGTAACGTCATGTGTAGTCTGCCAGGTTTATTTGATCCTGTTAGTATTCTGCTGCAAAATACAGCAGGCGATAAACATAGCATGCACGATGCCCTCACAGTCCCAAGCCTGTGAACTCAACCTTGCACATAGCTCTGCTGGCAGTCTGACGTGGCTTTACAGATACAACTATTTCGTTTTAATTTAATTTAATTTAGTTTTATTCTATTTACCAAAATGAAATCTCTTCTCCAGAGACAGGTGGGAGGCACAAGGGAAAACAGGTAATTAACCAGCATGCCGCTTGTGCTGGATGGAAATTGCCTCTTCTGGAGACCTTCACACTTTACATTAATAGCAACAGACACCAAAATTCTCTATGATAAGCCAAAGTTGTTTTGGGTTTTTAACAAGAGATGTTTCAGCTACTGCCAGAGGAACGTGGTGACAGATTTTCAGGCACCTAAGTAGCTCTTATGTCTTAAAAGTTTATTTGCTGGAGAGAGTGTATCTCACGCTGCCCTGCCTCCAAGTCATTTATCAGTCTTTAGATGCAGAACTGTTTCCAATTCCAATTACAAATGTGTTCTGAAAACAAACCACAAACAGGCTTTTGGGACGTACCACATTTCTAAAACTAAGCACTCCAAAAAGTACCTGATTTCACCTTCTCTAATGTGACCTTCTAATTCTTCTATGAATTTTTCCCCTTTCATCCAGTAGATCATGGGGCCAGATTCACCACTGAACCCAAAGAAAGCTTTGCAGGCCACAGTCAGTGGGTTGCCTGAGGACCACAAGAAGAGAGATGGTTAGAGGCATTGACACAGCTGCTGTGTGAGAAAACCCAGCACTTGATGAATCTCTCCACCTAAAACTGGGAGGGGGGGAAAGTGTGCAACTATAAAATGGAGGAAAAACACCAATGTGGATTTGCAGCTAGGAGGAAATTGCTGTGAAAGGAAACTTTGAGGTTATGCTTCATTTCATTTTTCCCAGAAAGATACTATGCGAGCAATGAGAAGGTATGGAAATTGTCACAATGTACAGACTTGTCAAATTGGTTATTAAGGAAAAAAAAGAAAAAAGATGACTTTGTCAGACTCCTGGAATTCCTACAAGGACTGGAGAGCGTGCCCTAAAAGGCAGGTAAATCACCAAAGCTGCTCACTGCTGCCTACCCACCTGCAAAGAAAGGACAGTGGTAATTTTTTCCTCACTTGGATAGAAATCAAATGTTAATGAAGGCTTGGAAAGCTGCTCAGAGGGCTTTTAAACATCCCCAGGTGATATGTGCCAGTAAGCACCAACAACACTTCAACAGGCTTTTGGCAAAGTAATACAGGAAAGAACTCTCCCTTTCAGCTCTTCAAGAACACTTTCAAAAGGAAGAAAATAACACTTGGAAATTAATCATTTTCCTTTTCTTTCCAAGAATTCAACATTTACATGGCTTTCTGTCTGGCTATGGCTTTAGCTGTACTAGCTAGTCAAAGACTGCAGTGTTTATGCCAGGACAGATGGTTGTCTGCCTGAGAAAGACAAAGGAAAAAAAATAAGCCAGGAAATTCAAGACAACCACCCCATTTCCTAGCGTGCAAATACAGCTGCTTCTGCATCCACTTTTTCTTTTTATCCAGCATAGGTAGTTTGGGTCACAAAAGCAGCTGTAGTGTCACCACCCTACATGGGAGCACAGGCTCCATCTCATGTCAATGGAGACTACTGTCGAACCTTCCAGGACTCGTATCAAATGGGGAAAATCCAAGTAATGCATTTTACTGTAGTTAGAAGGAATGTTTTATCATGCCACTCATTCTTAGTGCCAGCAGGAGACTCTTCTGACACTCAAAGAAGAACAGACTTACACTTTCCAAAGAGGGCTGCCCATCTGGAGCGCATCACTTGGCTGAACATGGGCTAACGGTCTCACATGCCAGACTTTCTGTGCCTTAATCAGGGCCTCTTGTCTGCTCAGCAATGATAACTGGCTGCGTGCATATCAGAGCATATCAGAGATGTGTGTTTAAGCATCTTTGCCTAAACCCCCACGGAGCTGTGCTAAGTCAACTTCTTGTATCTGCCTATCCATTACTCCAGTGCCCAATTTAAGATGCGTCAAAAGAGTCTGATTATTCAGGAAGAGCAGCATTCCCAGCCACTGAAAATCAGATGCCTTCACATTGTTTCCAAGAGCCAAAATTACAAGTCCTTTTGAAACATCAGGACACGGCAAGAAAAAGTTTAAGGGCTGTACTTGTGTCTGCATTTCTCAACTACCAAAAGACAAAAATGGAAAGAAAATCAGAATGTTTATCCTGAAGACGTTCCACAGAAGCTTTCATTATCCTGGCATTCTCTATGATCTCGGGTCCCACAGCTGGCCACTGAGCACGTGCTGACGCTTACAGATTACACACAGCCAGCTCGAACATCCAGAAGATGAGGAGCAGTGGATATCCACAGCAATCTGTGCATCCCAGAGCACCGATCGTCATCTCTAGGAAGCTTCAGACTCCACCTGTGAGTGATGCGTCGGACGGCTCCAGGCCCATCTCTCGTTGCACCGCAGGCCAAGCCGGGAGCCGCCTGCCTTCTGCTCCCAGCCCACTGCCCAGCACTGCCTGCCCCAGCAGGCGGGGAGAGCTGGAGCCCCACGTGCCTCCCAGCACGCGCAGTGCCAGGTGTGAGCCTGGTGCCTCCTGCCTCCCAGGTGTGATAAGTGTCTATTTAAACACCGCTTAACGATTCCCAGCATGGAGCTGCTCGGTCCATGCTTGATTTTAATGGAAAAAGACAATTTTAGCAGTGTGAAAAAGGAAGAAAGGCTAGACGTGGCCTATCAGCACTGATGGTATATGCCCTTTACTTGGCACACTGTGACGGGCACGAAGCGTTACAGGCAAGATATATCACAGGGTGTGCTTCTTCTCAAACCAGCAGTTTTTTCACTTTAAAAAAAGCACCGCAAAGCCCTGAGGAAATGGAAATATTCCAAGGTGAACCTAAAACTTCTATACTCGCAGAGCAAATATCCTGAGGTAATATGCCAGTTCTGAAACAAAAAGTGTTCTATACAAATTGCAAAAATGACTAGAACATCTGTTGGTACACAGCTCCCACAATAAACCCAATACGAGGGGTCGGTAGCCCTTCCTGTGACAGCCTCTGTGCTCTGAATGTGCTCAGGTGGATTTGTTTCCCAGTTCTGCTGCCAGGGAAAGCCCTTAAAATAAACTGACATGGCCAATGGCAACCTTTGTCAGAGGGAATTAGTATGTTCAACTCTGAGCCTGGGACTGGTCACACCTAAATCTCCCCATCCCGTGCCATCCCATGCCATCCCAAGCCATCCCAAGCCATCCCATCCCATCCCTTGGAGGGAAGGTTTAGATTGGATGTCAGAGGGAAGCCCTTCACAGAAAGAGTGGTGAGGTCTCGAACAGACTGCCCAGAAAGGTTGTGGATGCCCCATCCCTGGAAGTGTTCAAGATCCAGACTGGATGGGGCCCTGGGCAGCCTAGGCTGGTATTGAATGTGGAGGTTGGTGGCCCTGCCTGTGGTGGGGCATTGGATCTTGATGATCGTTGAGGTCCCTTCCAACCCGGGCCATTCTGTGATTCTGTGATCCCATCCCATCCTATCAGAACAGCCATCACTTGGCAGAAAAAGGTGGAAGCAGCTGCCTCATAGAAACAAGTTACTTCCCTCTCAATGGCAGCATGACACACATCATCTGGGTCCAGCTGATCTGTCCTGAGATGGAAGGAGCTGGAGGTCTGTCCAGGTCCCACCCAAATCCCAGCTTTCCCACACCACTCCTCTCATCCCCAGGCAGACAGGGACATCCCACTCTTCTGCAGCTTCTGAAGCAGAGTATGGATTGCAGCTCAGTCATTCTTCTCTGCATCCACAAGTAGCCAGCAGGACATAGTCAGGAAACACAACATGGGCTCCTCCTTGCAGCAGCTCTGTACCTCCTCAGACAAGCTCCTGTAAGGACAGCTAGGGGCATGTCCCTCTCTGGCCTCACTAAGATACAGCTGGTGACAGCAGCAACCTGTTTTTAGTGTTTTTCTGGGAATTCCATGCAATTCCCATCTAGAAGAGGACAGGGTGTGCCTCACTGCACCACAGCCCAAGAAGTGGAATTCTAACACTGCAGCCAAATTCCCCCGTTCTTAATTGTAGAATATAGAGAGAAACACTGAGCCCAGAAAGTGCTTGTTACAGGTCCTGATTTTGGCTCCCAGAACAGAGGGGCACAGCTAGAGGCAAGAAGAATGGGCAGGCAACCTGCAACTCCAACAGCACTGCATGCAAGGCCCAACGCTTCCGGACAACATTCTGTACCACTGAAGAGCTCCACTACTGACTATTCTTATTAAAGTAGAATTCCCCCTGGCATCACTTAATTAACCACACCGGAGTTCCTAGAATGACTAGTATCCTGAAAGTTTTCCACTTATAAACTGTTTCTGTTTAAGTCAGATTGACATTTCAGCTGCAATTTCAATTAATAAAACAAATTGCTGAGAAAGAGAAAATGACTAGAGAGGTTTCTAATGAATCAACACTGAAAGAATGTTTTAAGAAACAAGGGGAGGAATCAGAAAAGTCTGCTGCTCACAGACAGCACGGGCTCTCGTGCTTTTCTGGGTCACCTTGTGACAGAAAGCCGCAGGTTCCAGCACTCTGCTAAGCCTGAGCTTTGTTCCCTCCTCTGCCCATCATGCAGACTTGTTGCAAGCTCCCAGATGACAACACACAACTGCTGGCAATGAGAATTACTTACATTGCTGAATCTTACTGTGTATTTTTCACCTGATCATTTTCACAATAAATCTGTGGAACTCTGCTACATGCTTTTTTTTTTTTTTTTTTTTTTTTCCCCTCTGAAAAAGAGAATTTTGCAGAAATGCAATTGTTCAGGCAAAACAGCTGCCTGGTGGGGGCAGGGGTTCTGGTTAAGGATGGAAAAGGAATCTGCAAAATAATTTAGCCAGGCATGATTCTGGGTGTGCTTACTGCAGGTCTGACATGCTTTGAAAGAGAATGACAAATACCGCAGCCCAGGCTTTCTGAAACAAGTCATGCTCCAAGCATCAGAGAAATGAAGCTTAAAATACCTAAAAGTTCTTCAGCCCTCTAAAAACTTAAATGCCAAGGCTAGATGACTGACCAGCACAGAAAACAAAAGCTGTTCACAGACCATGACAAATTTTCAGTGATTTTTTTTTCCCACAAGACAGTGTATTAATCTTTTTATTTATTTTTGCTAATATGCCAGCATCCAGTCAGGGTTGCAGTGCAGTTCACACACTCTGATGTACATATTCTGCTGCTGCTCCATTCTTGCAACAAATCAGGCTTTCGCTCCCGGAGCAAATCACCCCATCTAACAGCAAAAGCCATTTGTGAATCCTTCTTTGGCTTTTCACTACAGCATGAAACGTTTGGGTTTTCTTCCAATCCTTTTGTGGTTCTGTATCAGACACAGCACCACTCACAATCCTGATCTGCGCTTCAGCACCCACAGCAGTGGGAGGCTGTTCATCAGTCACAGCCCCAAACAGCTGTCACTCCTCTGAGAAACAGAAAGAAGCAACGACAGAAATGAAAGCCAGAGGTGACATCACTGCAGCCTCTTCTCTCACAATTCTGATTGTCGAAATTAAATACTGACTGTCGGAGCACTGCACAATTACTCTCAAAAGGAGAGAGCCTGTGCCCAGCACTGCCCTTCGGCGCTGCTTAATGTGAAGCAAATAGAGCAGGTTAGAAAGGAAGTAACTGCAGGGGGATAACCACAGAAAGGTGTGTTAATCCTCGGGAGAAATCAGATGGCTGAGCTGGATTTCACTGCTGGGCCGAGGGGCAGAGGTGCTGGCAGAGTCCCAGGCCCCACCTGTACCTCTGGGACACAGAAAGTGGCAGACAGGGACCCTCCTCTTGAACCAAGCAACAGCATTGCTGCCCACAGAGCTAGCTGGATTTCCATCAGCAGCTCCACCAGGGTAGACCAATGTATCGCTGCTTTGGTCCAACATTACCTGCAGCAGGGTTGGATGATGTACACACACAGAAAGGAAGACAACCACACTGCTGCCACAGAAAAACTTATCCCATCGCTCCAAGCCTCTGCCATCAAAGCATATGCACTGTGCAGGTCCTCTGCTACCGCTGCTGTGTCTTTCCCTACAAAGCCGACAGAGGTGTCTGCAAAGCAGCTGCCTTAGCTCCCCACCCCGCACAAACAGATGGAACACAGGCTCTTTGCTGGCTTTGTTCCCTCACTTTGCTGAGGCAAAGGGCGAGGAAGTCAGGCCGCTTATCACAGCTCTGTGAGTGCACTCTGCAGGCTGTCAGCAGGATCGGCTCTGACTCTCCAGGCTGTGAGGCTTGTAAGGCAAATCACCATGTCACTGACAAGAACATTATTGCTCTAATGTGTTTTACAAGTGCTAGAAACTGGCCAAAGAGCAGCAGAGTGATTTAAATTCCTCTGGTAAGGCAGCCTGGGTTGTATACAACCACAAATAAAGAACACATTTCCTTTTCCTTCAGAAGGATGCCCTGGACAAGAAGATATGGGAGACAGAGCTTCTGCTTGCAATTTATCCACAAAACAAATGCCCGGGGCACCACAGACCTTGACTCATGAAAAATAATCTCTCTGTGTGTGGTGGCTTCTATTTGCTTTGCAGAGAACTTCTGTTTTCTCCCAGTCCTTTGCAAGGACATCCTCTTCACCATTCCAAAAGATGGGTGGAAGCCAATGGCACGCTGCTGTGGCATCTCATGGGATACATCTGCCATGGTTCACTATTGCGTTTGATCAAAAAACTGCTGCTTGTCCACTTATCCTCAACTGACATGGTAAGCAATGAATGCTGATATTGCAAAGTTTGGAGATAAGCTGCAGACTGTGGAAACGAGGGAACAAGACTGCCCTAATTCAGTATTCAAATTCTGTTTCTGGATGTTCTGACAGACCAGCACTTACAAAGAAGCCCATCTTCCACGGTTCAGAGCTGGTCTGCATGTCCCAATAGAGCACCTCCACGTACCATTTAAACTCACAACCCCTGAAGTATGACTGCAGTCCCATTCACGAGAATGAGTAACACAATTAAAAACGTATTTTCAATTGTCCTTGCTGGTTGCTCCATCCACAATCTTATGCCTACCCAGAAGCTCTATGATTAGATGAGCAGCTCTGAGCTCCACTGACCTGTTCAAGGGCTGAATTCTTTTTTTGCTTCATCATCCCGCGCTGCCCAGCTGGCTCCACACAGAAGAGGATGCTGCTATGCCTCATCCATGACCCAGCTGGGATGACTTCCTAAAGAGGTCTTTATATTTTTCAAGACAGTAAGATTTATAAAATCTGTGCTAATTACTATACCTGGGCTTATTCTACCTCCTCTTTCACTTGGTTATTCTACAGAACACAAGCCTAGCTGTGTGCTAAAAGGTTATCCTTTTTAGATACCATGCTCGTGGAATCCAGTGGCTATCTTGAGCATTACTGAATCAAATGAATGTAACGTACATTCAAAACAAATTATTTTATCTGACAAAAAAACAACAAAAAAAAAAACCCCACACAACAAAAGATCAAAACAAACCAGAAAATCCTGTGGTGTTTCAAAGCTCTATTTCAGCAGCCAGGAAATTTATGACTGAAAGTGACCCTGACAAACATTTGCATAATTAAAGATCAGCTAGAAATTAATGAACTGAAAGCATTTTAAATAAAATTAATACAGAAAGAAACCTGCTTTGTGCAGTGATAATAATTGACTTAATTAGAGAAATTTATTGTGAAATCAAATCTACCTAGCCTCCAGACATTTCAAATCAGTTTACCAGAATTTAAAAACATTTGTACAGAATTGTAGAATCATTTGAGTTGAAAGGGATCCTTAAAAGCCATCTGGTGCAACTCCCTGCAATAAGCAGGGACACCCACAGCTCCATCAGGTGCTCAGAGCCCCGTCCAGCCTGACCTTGGGTGTCTCCAGGGATGGGGCATCATCACCTCTCTGAGCAACCTGTGCCAGTGCTTCACTACTCTTACTGTGAAATTTTTTTTCTTATATCCAGTCTTAATCTCCCCTTTCGTTTGAAATTATTTCCCATTGTACTATCAGACCCTGCTCAATAATCTGTTCCCTTCCATCTCACAGCCCCCCTAGATACCCACAGGCCGCTCTCAGCTCTCCCCACAGCCTTCCCTTCTCCGTGCTGCACAGCCCAGCTCTCAGCCTGTCCTCGCAGGGAGGTGTTCCATCCCTCACATCGTTTTTGTGCCCTCCTCTGGATGCGCTCCAACAGCTCCGTGTCTCTCCTGTGCTGAGCACTCCCCATCTGGACGCAGCGCTCCAGGTGAGGTCTCACAGCACGGAGCAGAAGGGCAGATCCCCTCCCTCGCCCTTCTTGACCTCACCTCAGAGCTTGGCGCCATCTGCAAACTGCTGAGTGCATTCATTTTCACTGCTGATGTCACTGACAAAGATGTTAGAGAGCACTGGTCCCAGCACTGACCCCTGATCTGCACCCAGACATTGAGCCACTGACCTCCACTCTTGGGAACGATCTCACAACCAGTTCATCACCCGTCAAACAGTTCACCCACCAAATCCACATCTTTCCAATATGGAGAGAAGGATGTTATGGGGGACTGTGTCAGAGGGCTTACTGAAGTCCTGATAGGTGACATCAGTGGCTCTTCCCTTGTCCATTATTCTCTGAGTTTGTATGAAGAAACAGTCCAGTGCTTCTCCCCCTCCCCTGTTATGAACAGCATACACTAGCCACTGATATTCTCTGTCAGCTGTACTGATATATAGGAAAAAATAAATGGCAATACGTGGCATACAATTGGCTGTTCACTCAAATAAAAGCTCCTTCTCTAAGGTAAAGTCTTCAGTGAGAAGAAATAGCCAAGGAAAAACTCTGACAGGAAACGTGCAAAAGATCTTTAGGTCTCGTTTCGTCCCCTGCAATTTACGATCTTAATTCTAACCTGCTTTGGTACCCTGTTCTTATTTCTTATGCCCTGAGACATCACAGAACGCACAGCCACCAGATGTTTGTGCTCTTCTGCCTCGCTCAAGTAAGCAAATGGCATATATAAAAAGCAGCATAAAAACAGCACTGACTAACAGCAAGTAGCAAAACCCCAAACATGAAACAAACCCAACTCAATCTCTAGACAGCTTGTTGCCAGAAACACAAGTCAGCACATTTGCTGTCATTCCATACAGCCACAACCATTCCTAATTTAAACACCACAAGCATGACCCAGCGCAAGGGCTGCTTGTAGGCTTCACTGTGGCTCTCACGAAAAGAGCAAAACAAAACTAAAGCATACTCAGGGCTGAAATTCTGCTGATACAAATTTATCAGATGTTCCTCGAGCCTTTAGGAAAACAAAGCGAAGAAAACCCAAATCAATCAAGGCAAAAAAATCTCCTAGAGCAATCTTCTCTCAGAAAGACGTCCACAAACAGCTCCCCAGCTCCCCAAAGCTCACCTGAACCATCTAAAATCCTTTATCTCCTTTTCAAAACTGTCCTAAGGGCAGCTTTAGAAGGTCTTGGTCATTGAGAGCTCAGGTATAAATGATAGCCAAGGATTTTTGCTTGTCAGTTATTTGCCTGCAATGTAGATAGATGTTAAGTGGGATTTCCAGAAGCAGCTTGACAGCTGCCTTGTACTGACGACCCTGTGCTCAACGTTGAGGTCCCTTTGAGAATCTCATTTCTGTGCATTTTTAGGCATAGGGATGTGATTTAAGAAAAGCACTGTGATGAAGGTCCTCTGTGAGAGCAGCGCAGGAGCCAGAACACAGTCCTGCACAATTTGCACATGGCAAAAGCAGGCACCGTGTTTGGCTCTGCCAACTTCCAACATGCAGTGCTGAGTGACAGGCCAGGTGGGGAGCTTTGATTTCACATTGTCACTACCTGTCGCTGGCATCCAGAACCAGAGCGCTCTTCTCCCATGGCCATGGCCTAATGAAAGCTCTCAGTGAGCTGATTCAGAATTGCCCCACACGGATGTGCTTTCATTCAGTGTAGCGATGAATGTGAGAATGGGCTGCAGATTTCTGGCTCATTTCTTCTCTGTTTGAAATAAAATCTGTTTTGCTTTCATTAATTGCATTCTGTGGAAGACTAGGTCTTGTATTCCCATCTGACACCTGCAAGGAAAATTGTCTAAAGACTGTTTGCTAATGACTTGACTTCTTTTTCTAATAGAAATGTATCTTCCATTTTTGCCTATTCTTGTCTCCTTTTGCTCCAGACAAGAGCTGTCCTTCATCCCTGTGCAGTCATTCTCCTTCACTCTTCTGAAAAAGCACAAAAAAGCATCAGCAAACAGCAGAAGGTCCTCCAGCATAAATGCTTTAGGAGATGAAGTCAGTGGAACAGAAGAGAAGTTCACCTTCGAGCCTTCAGGCGCACTGCTTCGGGAGAAGAGCAGGAAGGGAAAAAGTGTTTGGCAGGATGGTGAGAAGGGGAAAGAGACGAATGTTTGTTTCAGCCTCAAAGATATGGGCCAAAGAGGTGCTCCTGTCTCCTCCTAGCAGTCTGCTGGCTCAAGGAGAAGGCAAGGACCTGTCCCACAGCCTGCTGTGTTTTGCCAGTCTTGGGACTCTCCTGCTCTCCAACTTGCCCCCCGTTTTTTTCCTACAGAATTCCATTCCTTTCCTCAGCAAGTATGTCTTAACCTTTTCTTTCAGACATGAAATCCAGCCTCTCTTTCTGAAGGGCAGTTTAGCTTCATTAGAAGAAAGAAGTGCATGGAAAAACCAATTCAACCAAGATAGGCCACCACTGGTATGGACACATCCTCCGCTTTACTCACGAGAGTGTGAGCTGTGGGCTGCATCAGGCTGAAGAAATGACCCTATAAATGCATCAGGCTGAATAAATGACCCTATCTCCTATGGGAGATAAAGATCTCCCAGCTTGTACTCGGAGCTGACTGATGTGCTTAAAACTCAACAAATGCTCCAGCATTTTGCTGAACAGGAGAGGTTTCCTTGCTCTTTAGATTTAAGCATGTATTTAAGACCTGCACTGAGTCAGGGCAACAGTCAGTGTTCAATACTGTATTTACTAAAACACTGCAAAAAGAAAAGTAACAGCCCCACAGATTGGCATTTTCTCCAAGTTAACTCCGGTAAATGATTTCCATTTGTTGTTTGCTTAAGTTCAGACATAACATTCAGGGAGAGGAGGAATGTCAAGCAGTTCAATAAATACAACTTGCATTTTGCTCCTTGAGCGAATCAATGCTGCTCATCAGTTACCCAATAAAGAATTTACAAGGAAGTTAAATCTCTTTAATTTGTCAAAATTAAAGGAAACACTGTTTATTTGCCCTTCCTATTGTTAAAAGGAAAGTACTGATAAAAACCATAACAACATTAAGGTCAGCAGTATTTTTAGAAAAAAAATAAACAGAATCTCAATAAAATAGGAATGGTTTCATGTTGTTTTTTCTTTTTTCCCCTTAGAATCTTGGGTTAAGAATCTTCTCATCAAGACACAAGACACAAGCCAGGGTCTTGTACCTTGGGCACAATTCTGCAAGCACATAAAGATGGAAAGAGTAGTAAGAAATTTTATAAACTCAGACAACTTCCCAGTGTTCAAAGCACTCCTCAAAGAGATACAGTGACATCCCCATGTGCTCAGTGACTCGAGCCATAATCTATCAGCCCAGGTAAGTGCCACTGAGAACGACCTTGTTTTTCTCACTGACAGATGTGATTTACAGGAGTCAGTAGACCAATTGCCCTAAACCTGTTAGTGGTGAGGACTCAGAATTACTCCAAGCCTCATGCCTTGTGTGCAGTTGATAGCCCTCACATTAACCACACATTAAATGTAATTTTAGTTGCACAGGAGTCTAATAACCCCAGATTTCCCTAGGTGACCGCCAGATTAGAAGCCTTACTCAGAACTGTGTTCTGCCACACTGCTTTCTTCCCTGGCTCTCTACACACAGGGAAGGCAATGTCCCACATCCATAACTCACCCTTCCCTCTACACTACTGAGCAATGATGAATAAACACTAAAAATCAAAGAATGTTCTGCTGGCCTAAGTAGGGATCCCACAAGGGGGAACTGCCCTATTCAAATTCATGGTGATTTGTGCTCCAGAACCCCAGGCACAGAGCCTGTGTGACTAGAGAGAAAATTCTCACTAACTACCCCATCCCACAAATACCTCCTGGAAAGACAGGTGTTGGGTCCTTTTCAAGTCCTTCAAGTCTTTAAAAGATGCTCTGAATTTGAGTCGGAAATATACTGAGGAGGGGGAAGCTCCCCATCCCTGCTGTGGAGAACTCCATGACCTTGTTCCATTTGGAAGAGCCTATTAATCTGAGTGACCTCCTGAGAATTTAGTCTGTGCTTATGTGGTTGACCTTAAAAAGGCAGCTCACTATTCTAAAATACAGGGCATGGAGAGCCCTGTCCCTCAGCCTGCAGCTTTCCTTTCCTACAGTCCCGGGGCCTCAGATTGCCCTCCTCATGTCTTGCTCATGGTGCCACTGGGATATAAGGCAGTACCTTAGAAGCTCAGAGAGGGATCTTAAAAACCCTTTCTGAGAGAGCAAAGTTTTGCTCTTCTTTATTGCTTATCTCTTTTTGTTGGTTGATAGTGCCAAGAAAGAAATTAAGCTGCAAAATCTAATGTGAAACCATGGGCACTTGGGTTTCAAGACAGCTATTTTAGCTCTTTTCTCGGGCCAGAAATGCATTTGCATTAACCAGGCATGTTTGCAGACCTGCTCACTCGGGAGAGCTCAAAATGGAGCGAGGACTCAGGTAACTGCGATGGTCTGGCAGCACAATGTTCCCATCACACAGGGACATGCAAGGCAGAACTGGAGGACTGTCTCCCAGAGCTGTGCTTCTGCTCCCTGCCGGAGCGCTGCACAGAGCTGTGCCTCAGCCTAGAATGGATTTTTTGGCTCAGAAAACCCACTGATGCTTCATGCACAGGGCAATGTGAAACGCTGGCAGTGCTTTGAGGTTATTTCTCCCTCCGGATCTCTGAAGTACAGCTCTGGGATACAGAGTCTGAAGTCAGAGAGGTTCTTCTCCAGCTCTCCTCTGCTGAGTACTGGAGACAGAACATGCTGCCTACCGTGATCCCACTGGTCGAGTACCTTCTGTTGCATCACACTGAAAACTAACTTGTCTGAACTGATTTTCTCCATTTCTCTGTCAAAAATATCATAATTTCCTTACCCACTCAATTCTTCCTTGGGCTGGAGCTCAGACAAGGACACAAATTCAATTCTGTTTGGCAGGAATTGGCACGACCAAACTCAGCCAGACTTCCCAAAACCTGAATCTCCATCAGTGCCACTGTGCTGACTGATGGATAGAAATATTCTTTTCTTGGGTCTAGTTCATATCCTCTGGGACTGCACTGGAGGCCCTAACTGGAGGGTTGCTCTGAAAGTAAGGCCTCCTATTTTATGGTGGCATGGCAGTAGGGGCTGAATCTTCCCACCAACGTCCCATTACATTTTACAGCTGTGTGACAAATGGCAGCAGAGGGGCACTGTGACAGAACGACATTTTGACATGGAAGTGTGTATGGAGCCAAGACGTGTCGCTGAATTCCTCCATGCACCCACTGCATTCACTGATGCTTGCTGAACGCTGATGGAGACCAAAGAGTGGATGTGAGCACAGTGAGGCAGAGGGTGGTGAGTTTCAGCAGTGGTGACAGTGACAGTGAGGTACCTCTGCTGGTGCAGATTCGTACAAGCACATCATGCAGGCTCTTCCTCAACACTGGTGTGTGAAAATGCAGAGCTAATAGTGATGACTATATTGAAAAGCAGTGCTTTGTAGCTGGGAATTTGCCCTATTTGGTAGTGTTATTGTGCGCTTTGTGTCTGTTTTAATTTCCATGGACATAAATAGGAGCCATTACTTTTGGAGCAACCTATGCATCTATATGTGCTAACAAATAAATAACAAAAATAAGTTAGCTTTTTTTTTTCTTCTTTTCCAGTGCTTTTTCAATTCCAGTGTTTCTTATTTTCCCAACACCCCAAAAAGGCTTCAGAGAGATGGCTTCAATAGGTAGGTAGTAAAAGGGGACTTCAGGGAAAGGAGGAATTAAACCTCAGAAGAGGAAACACCTCCCACATGTCTGGCAGAGGGACGTGCTGGGATAGGGAATGAGCCTTCAGGGCACGAAAGCCTCAGCTGGGTGAATGCAAGGACCCATGTGGAGATCCTCACCTGTGCCTTATCAAAGCCATCTCAGCAGCCCAAGAGTTAGCTCAAACAGAGGCTCGAACTCCCCAAAGATGTTGATGGGAGCAGGTTGCCCTTCAGCTGCTGGAGAAAGGTCTGTTCTCCCATTTCAAAGGAGACCAGAGAAGAACTTGCCCTGCGTGCCAATGGAAAATGCCAAGACATGTCTGGGGAGTGAGGGATGACACAGCCCCTGGAGCAACTGCCTGGAGGAGCAGCCACAGAGCATGTCCCCATGGGGCTGACAGCCCAGATCTGGTGCTCAGAGCAGCCAGGGAGATGCATGGTACTTCTCATCCCCTGGTTCTCTGTCCTGCCTCCATCTTCTGCCTCTCATCTTCACAGCTTGCCTTGCCTGACCCTCAGACAGTGCCACCCAAGATGCCATCACACTTAGAGCTAGCACAGCTTTTCTCAGAGAGTTAAAGGAGATGCAGCCTCACCGTGCACAACCACCAGCACAGCGGAGCTGGAGGGCTCTGTGCTCTCCCAGGTCCCAAACTTGCTCCCTGACACCATCTGGCCACACTTTGCCTGGCTTCAGATGCACAGCAGAGGACAACGTGACAGCCAGGCTGTAGGAGCTCCTGCTTGCTGGCACCCCACACTTTGCTTTTGTCATGTTGAGTCATCTGCAAGCTGCTCCAAGCCTGTGCCACGGTGCTTTTTGCTTGCTCAAATGGAAATGAAGTCAGAGCCAGAGTGACATTCATTACTGTGCAGAGAGACAAACACAGAGCCACAGAGTGGCACTTCCACCCGGTGTGAGGCCATCAGCCTCCCTGGTGCCTGAGGAGAGGATATTTCACAGAGAGGAATTTCACATGGAACTAAAGGAAGACAAGGTTTATGTAAACCTCAAATGCAAAAGCAGCCAGAGGAGCATCCGTGCTGCCTGCAGAAGCTGGCTGCTCCGCTTTTGGCTGTGCCTTCCCTTCCTTGGTCTCTGTGAAGGGCTTCACACTGGCTGTTCACCATGCAGAGCTGTCCAACCTTGCAGTCACCTTTTGTGTGACCAGCCCTGGGCCAGGGGCTCTGCTCCTGTGCAGAGAAATCTGAGCACCAGGCAGGAATGTAAGGAAGTCACCCTCAGCTGTAAGTGTGTACTATGGCCCTGCTGGTTTGCAGCCATCCATCCAGACAGCCTCTCTCCTCTATCTCCTCCTCTTTCTGCCTTTGTATGAAGAGCAAGTGGCTTCTTGCACAACTCTTTTAATGCATCCTGCAATCTATTTTCTTAATAAATTAAAAACATATGCTTATTCCCCAGCATCAAGAAAACTTTTTTTTTTTCTTTTTTTTTTTGCATTTTGCATTTTGCATTTTGGGACCACAGCTAAACAGAGAGGAGAAACCATTACTGAACAGTAAAGCAACAATGCTTCTGCTTGCTCTGAATGGTAAGTCTACTGTTGCAGTGGATTTGATTCCCCATGGAAACCTGAGCAGTAAGGCCTGACATGACCACAGATAACAGCAGTGGACCAGCCAGGAGCCAGTGGTGGTAGTTCCTGTCCCATGTGCAGATGCATAAGTGTGGGTGGCAGCGTATATTGTGCCCTCCTCAACAAAAACATGCTCAGATGCCTTCAACTGCAGAAAGAAGACCATAGTTGTCTCCTAAATACCCTCATCTGACACAGAAATGGTTTAATTTTCTGTTGTTTCACACCAGCTATGCTCCAGATGTGCCAGCCTGGTCTCTGAGGGCTTCCCTGCCTATCGCAGTCTCCTCTTCCAATTTCTCATCAAAGCACACTGGGTACAGATTTCCTGTGCACCTCTATGCTCACTGTGACCCTGTCATTTCAATTTCTCACAACTTTTATTTCCCCTTTCCTATCTCCCTGCAAAGTCTCATCTCTCCTGCTTATTGCCATTGGCTACAAGCGTTGAACAAAGCCCTATCAATTTCATAATTTCAAACATAATGAAAAGAAAAATCAGTAACACAAAAGAGAAGATTAACCGCGGAAACCACTCTTCCAGGGCCGTGTCTGTTCTTCAGGTTCAGCTCCTGAACTGGCCCGGCAGCAACACAGCTGCAGTGCTGCTGTTGTCCCTTTTCTCCAAGGCTGCCCCACCAACGGCTGCTGCTGGCAAGGAGGGACAGCACTCAGAGATGCTGAGAGCCCCCATGCCCTGCTGAGCAGCACAAAGGCAGTGCCGTGCTCCTGTACACCTTCCATGGGCATGCACGCAGGACCATGCATCCCCTGCAGTAGCCCAAGATCTGTTTTATAGCAAGCAGCAGTTAAGAGGCACTTAGGAACCATTCCCTCAATTTTTTTGAGATATGCAAACCCTTCCTGCATTCCTGGTGGGGTTCAGGCAATGCTCACATACCAAACTTTCACTTTAATGAGCAATTTGTCAGCACAAAGGGACACCTGAATGTTACATATGGTTTGTGCTGAGGTCTAGAGTCAGACAAGACACAGCAAAGCTGCCTTCTTCAACTGGGGGTTGCTAGCCAAAACTCTGTGCTAATTGCCACTGTTTAAACTTTTAAAGGACTTAACATCAACAATGGCTTCTCAGAAGTCAGAAGGAGGGGAAGGGTGGACCTGAAGACACAGCCTGCACTCGGCAGCGCTGATAAAAGCACCACAAGCAGGCTTTCTCACAGGACACTGTCTCCACATTACCCAGCGCTTCTCATCTCCTCATTTTTCACCAGACACCTCCCAGCTGCTGAGAAAGTTCTGGAGGGGCTCCAGCAGCATCCCAGCAGACAGCCAGGGAGCTGCTTCCAAGCCACAGCCTGGGGAAGTGATTCCTGAGGGACTGCGAGGAGCTGTTCCCAACCCGTGGAAAAAGCAGATCCCACAGCCAGGACACGGCCAGAATGGAAGCATACAGCGAACGCTCCTAACAGGATGTTACGGTGAACAGACCGAGGGTCACAATCACAGATCAACGATTCCTCTTTGCCAGTTCTATCGAGCAGGAGGAAAGGAGGCCAAGGTACAGCAGAAAAGGGGGCAGTAAGAGCGGTGGGAAACCAGAGACCGTCCTGCAGCTACTGAAGCTCTGCTGTATGACCCCACTACTGGCTCACCTTGCTGCACTGCTTGCTGCCCACCTATGGGCTGGCAAAGGCTTGCACAGCCAACTGTATTGGCAGTCCCACAGGGCCACCAGCCTGCAGGCACACTTGTGCTTTCATCCCAAAGCATTACACAATTAATAGATTTAGTTAATAAATTCCTTCAGTTACTTTAATGATGCCTTGCAGGAAATTACCTTTTGATTAAAAAAGACAAAATTACATGAAATAAGTCTCACTCCAGCTGACACAAAGTGGGTGCCACACGTTGCATAGGTCTTGAAGATTATACGTAGAGGTAATAAGCACGAACAGCCGAAGGTGGTACACATTACAATTACAATAGTGCTGACCTGAACAGAATAGGAAAAGCAGATGGACACAGCAAGGCACGTGCAACACACACAAACATGACTGGGAGCACAGAGGATGTGACAGACAGCTTGCTTTTAACTGCAGCCTTCCCTAAAAAGCTGTACAACAGGCACAGTTGAGCCTCTTAAGATAATGAGCCTGAAAATGTGGTGGAAATACAGTTTCACACGTGTCATTAGCTATGTACCTTCAGAGCAACCAGCAAAGAGAATCAATGTGTAAATTACTCAGAAAATGCTTTCCCAAGAACATGTGAGTTTTGCACTGCATGCTCAGTGACCATCAGCCCTTCCCTTATGCAGTTGGAGGCCAGCCCTCCCAAAGCTAATGCATCTAAGCAGTTCAGAACACGTGTATAATCCTGCCGAGGATGTTAAGTACACATACATGCCTTTTCAGATTAGGATCTTAGATACTACACTGCTTTATGACTTTGAAGAATGACTTAGCGATTTATTTATTTACCTTGCATTTTGCAAGAAAACACAAATTTGAACTTTATTCTTGTCCACAATGGCCTACTGTGCTCAGTACTGGGATACACACTGACACTGCATGTTTGCTTTGTGCATCTCCTTAAATAACCCTAGATGGAATAGCCCCCTGTAGCTGCTGCACTGTGAGATGCTGACCCAAATTTTCCACACATTGTGGTGTAAAACAAGAGAAACAGCGACAGTCCATGCAGTTACACAATGGCTAGAGAAGAAGAATTGAGCGCAGCAATGCTCAGGTTGATGTAAAAAAGAGGTCCTGGAAATCCACCTGAGCCCACCATGCAGCACATCGCCTCCCAAGCCATCACGATTACGCAGAACATTGAAGCTCTCTCCTGCTGTTTAATTGGTGTTGTTTTAGTAACAGCCAGGATTCGCTTGGCTAACATTGCTTTGCTCCCCTGGTAGCTGCAGGCTTTCTGCAGGCATCATGGATTTTTAAGGCCAGAATGGGCAATGAAGACCAGCTCTCCCTGTCGCTGCTCATAATGCTGTTCTTACTGACCCTCATGTTGTGCCCATTAATTTGTGCTTTGGCAAGAGCACGTCTGGAAAGAGGCTGAGTCTCTGTGTTTTTGGGAATGGGAACTGCTTTGTAATCTCTGATCCAGTACTCAGAAAAGCTGTGGGGTGAAGCTGGCTGGCAGGTCTGTTCGGGAGAGAGCTTAGCTGTGACAGGACGCCTTCTGTCAGGATCCATTTGCTTGGGCACAATGTGTTCAAGAAGCCTTGCAAAAATATTGCCCTCTTATAGATAGCTCTGGCTACGCCAGAAAGCCTCTTGCGTGCACTTCCCCAAGGCAAGAAGGGTTTATAGCTTCTTTGTCCTCAGCAAGATAAAAATCATACCGAATCATCCGTTTTCTCCTTCAGCACCCCTCCTTGTCTACACTGCTCCGATCCACCTTAAAAAAAACTCTGGCAAAGAGTCATCATTCACTTGGAATATAAGA
This sequence comes from Tetrao urogallus, assembly GCF_951394365.1. Classification (NCBI taxonomy): domain Eukaryota; kingdom Metazoa; phylum Chordata; class Aves; order Galliformes; family Phasianidae; genus Tetrao; species Tetrao urogallus. The sequence goes on from NC_136826.1 coordinate 2,228,769, forward strand.
GCAGATATTTCATGAAACTTAATAAAAGTAATACCCATATTCTTCACCCAGACATAAAACATGATAGATATGGATTGGTTGCCATTTTTTATGAATCTGTTTAGAGCGTTAGTGGATAAATTATGGCACAGGGCAAACTGCAAGTTCTACATGAGTTGGCTTGTAGTAATGAGAAACCAATCCTGCACGCAGCATGTCACCAGATGACATAGTTTTTCTGTACTTATCGTTAGTATCCATCGACTTCTTGCTGGGGGAATTTTCCACGTACTTAGCTGTTCCTCTGTGTCAGCGTCCTTGATAACAATTGAGCAGGTTTGGCTGCTTAACCAGAACTGAAGACCAGTGACCAGTTGTAAAGACCCTTGTTTTTCAAAACCAAATTTACTTTTAAGACATAAAGCCAAGGGGAAAATAGAAGTATCTTACTGCTTTTGAAGCAAGCCTGATCTCTATCATTACGGCATCTCCCAGAAGTAGGTTTTCAAATCCAGGGCATTTATGTCTTTTATTACACATAGCAACACGAGGAGACAGAACATCAGGCTATGATCCTGTAAATACTTATTGGTGTGAGATGCCCAGATCCCGAATACAACGTGATCTGCTGGGAGTAGGGGTGGAGAGGAAGAAGAAAAAAGATTCTCACTGAGACAGAACACGGCCTATGGCAAAACACCAGTGCTTTGATAGTTCCTTCTCAACGCGCAAAATTGAGGAAAACAAGCTATTTCAATGTGCTTTGACCCACGTTCGTCTTATCTTTCTGTCATGAGTACATGGCTTTATTTAACCACCTCAGGAAGCCAGCAGAATCCTTGATACACGGTACCATGTTGCTCAGAGTCAGTGCAAAATTTTCACATAGACCTTTCTCAGTAGAGTCCTTCCATCTGAGGGCAGGAGAAGTATTCCAGCATCTGTTTGGATTTGCAATTCTTATTCTCCCATGAGGAGAAAACCAAACCATTGCATCCAAAGCAGCAAATGAGAGGAGGAAACAGGCTGGGACAGCACTGTGCCTTGACCTACCTTAGCACTCCTAGGTACCTCAGATATGCACCCTCTCCTTTACCCGCCTTGCTGACACAGTCCGAGCAAGAGACAAGTGAGCAGAAACAGCTCTGCTTTAAATCACATTCTCTGTTGAGCATGCAATGATGCTGAAGTTTCAGAAGAGCAAAAAGAATTCCTGCGACTGCACTGTGCATAGACATGTACTTTGGTGCTCTGTCTCCTTTAGGCACAGACCCAGAGGAGAATGTTAGGTTTTATCCTGATGGTTACGGGGGAATCTGAAGCTCAGTGATCTAATTGAAATATGAAGAAGTGCCCAGCAATGCCTGAAGACCATTCAGGCATTTATGTATTTTTTCAAACTATCTCATGCATTCTTTTGAGCCTTTTTTTTTTTTTTAACTCTTTGAGATACCCATAGTAGAAAAGACTAATGTGACCTTTCAGCTCCCTGCAAGGAAGCACAGTTGGCAGAGAATCAGCCACAGGGCTAGGGAATGGATTTATGTAAGGAATCATGACTGATCCCTCTCCTCTCCACTGCCGGAGTGGATGGCTGTGGATAAAGAAGTCCCAGTAGAATTCATGCCAACATGGTGTTGGTTGAGAAAATTGCCACAAGCAACCCACAGTGAACTGTAATCCAATTTACTACCTACTCCAAGTCCCAGCATTCCCTTTTTGAAGATATACAGAACACTTCAAAAGTAATGCCATTTATTTATTTCTTTGGAAACTGCAACAGACACAAAGAGCACAATAACAATAATGGATAGAGCAAATTTTCAGATACAAAGCACTGCTTTTCAATATAGTCACCATCATTAGCTGTGTATTTTCACCAGTGAACAGCAGCCTGCATGATGTGCTCATACAAATCTGCACCAGGCAGGAGACCACTCTTGCCATCACCACTGCTGAAACACACCACACTCTGCCTCGCTGTGCTCACATCCACTGTTTGGTCTCCACCAACATTCAGCAGGCATCAATGGATGTCAGTGGGTGCTGTTTTTTCCTCATGGAGAAATTCAATTCCACCCCTTTGTTTCATCTGTACTTTCATATCATACACCACTCTACCAGAGTGCCCCTCTGCTGCCATCTGTCACACGGCCGCACAATGTAATGGGACACTGGTGGGAAGGTTCAACTTCTACTGCCATGCCATCAACATCCACCTCTGCTATCATGGGCCAGCAGAATAAAACAGGAGGCATTACTTTCCAAGCAGCCCTCATATTTCAAGAGAATCCACATCAAACTCTTCTCCTACAATACTCAGTTTTTAAATACAGCTGCTGCATATTTCTTTATACTATTATTACTTTTTTTTTTTTTTTTTTTTTTTTTTTTTTAACAGACCCTGGCAATGCAACGACTCTGCAGAGACTGGATGGATACACGTGAGCAGAAAGGAAGGAAAAGAGGCTCTCCTCATCCTGCACTTTCAAAAGAACTCCTGCAGGGCTTAAAGCTTCTATGAGACAAACAGCTTTTTCCAAGAGGTACCACTGAAACACTATTTGGCGATGTATTCATCAGTGGACATTCACAGCGTTGTCAGTTTCAGGCAAGATAACCTAAGATCAGGTATTATATTGGGTACTGCTAACAAATGTCAGAAGCATTACTCAGGAAATTGATCTTGACTTTATGCAATTTAAAGATCGATAGAAACCAGCAAACAATTAGCAGGCTATTAGTAAGGGTGCACTGATACTGTTATTGACAGTTCCCCTGGAATTTCTGTACTCACCGATACACACACTGTGTTTACACACCCATCAGCCACAGGTTATCTGTACCCTCAGCACACACACAAAGCTCGCGCTGACTTTCAGAGCTGCTCCAGAGGCTCATCCCTTCTGTGATTTGGACTTATCATTATCAGTATTTCATTTCCACCGTGATGCCTGTACATGTTTTTCTTGGGATAGGCAATGAAGTTCCAGCTGTACTCAGCAGCTTTGGGATTCTACACAAGCACGTCAGGAGCCCATTTATTAAGGAAGCTGATAAAGCCCATCACTGGGGAATTAGAGAAATCTAGATGGCTGTTTTTACAAAATCCGAAATTACATCAATTACGTTTGCATTACTGTTCTGATGGAATATTTCTGAAGTATTAAGATGTCCAGGAACGCACAGCATTTCTCATCCACTTGTTCATGCATCTTCAGGACTGACCCTAGCAATCAGAGCCCTACCACCCATATGAAAGAAGATGACCTGCTGCCTCTCTGATCAGAAGGGTGTCAGTAGGCACAGAAGCTGTCTGTGAAATTGCCCTTTATTTTCTTCCAATCTGGCTACTTGTTGGATTACCCTGTTTTCCTGTTCCTAAGCTTCCAACAGTTAGAAAATTCCACATTTTTCATCAGGGACTTCGAAAGGATTTAAGAATGTAGAAAATGCAGCTTGATTTCCTTTTCTTCTCTGAAAAAAGAGGCTCATTAGCCGAGCTGCCAGTGTTTTGAAAGCAGATAATGACTGTCCAGTTGCAGGTGAACAGAAATCTGATACACAAATCTCTCAGCTATGTTCACAGTCCCATGGTTTCATTTTGGTTGTTAAAAAAAAAATCCTTAAGCACCAGTGTAAGGAACAAGATAAAAGGTCTCCTATGATTCCTTATTGCCATGTTAAATCACACCTGCTCGTTCACCTCATTCACTTCTGGCCCTTTTCCATTCCCTTCCCATCCTCTTCCATGATCCATGAATACTGGAAGACCATTAGAAGATTTGCCTGCAGATGCAAATGCTCTGGGTGGCTCAGGTGAGACTGATTTGAAACGATAAAGACACGATTTTGGGAAGCTTCTTCAATGCCTTTCAGCCTGACAGCAAAGATCACAAAGAATCTGCTTCTTCAGACAGGCCTATTCTCACCTTCCAGGGTGATGCTTTAGAGGTTATCAAAAAGAACGAACAGAAGTACTGGTGAGAATCTCTTTGTGGAGTCAAAAGAGGCTAAGGGGAAGAGCAGGAACGGATTTTTGGACAGATCCTCTGAAAAACAAATGTCAAATCAAGTGACTGAAGCAAAAATATCACTGATGCCTTACAGGCTAGTCTTCCCATTTCCTTGCTGATTTGTCAGAAAAAGCATTAACATTGAAGGGCAGACAATGACCCTCTAATGTCCAACTACACAAAGACATTTTTGTCTTCAGCTCAGTGCTCCTTGGAGTAGTGCAGAGACCAGACCATTCAAAACTCAACGAGGGCTTTGGCTTTCTCAGTTCCAACTCATTTTCGCAAAGCTACAGCCACTCGTTCTGTTTCCTTGTCACTGACATTGCAACTGTCAAATGAATAAATAGTGATGCTTCAAAGGAACATCACACATCGAGAAGAGGGCACTAATGCAATCAGGACACTGAGCTGGAGCCCAGCTGTCACAGGAGGCACGTTAGGGACCGACTTTGTAACTGCCTGAGAATGCAGCTGTGCGGTCAGTAAATACTGGCACAGCCTTTTCATTTTATTCCTACCGGCACAGCTGCCAAAGGAAGAGCTGCTAATTTAATAGATTCCTGCCAACTACACTAAGGGGAATGGGTGCATTTGCAGCATCTGAGGGTTTTGTTAGATGGCACCATGTTTTAAAGCTCCCAAAGATCTGTCTAATAACGAAGCGCACAAACTCAGATGCTGCTATTGGCAGGTTCTCTGATTTAAGTGTGCTCGTCCCTTTGTTGTGCTAAAGAAAACAAGTTGTGCTTTTGCATTTTTGATGTGTTTGTAAAAGCAATGTGATATGACATCAAAGCAACTCCCGTAGCATTGCCCACAATCTCTCTCGCAAGAGAAGCAGAAGGCATTATCAGCACCTGGGAATAAACAAGAAAGAATCCTGCTGATGTGCTTCTACTCTGTGTCGAAAAAGTTAACTTTCCTAGAGATTAAGCACTCAATGATGTGACTCAGTGATTACATTTCAGCAAGTTGTGTGCAATTTCCTTGTATGCCAAATGTGGACTGGCTGACTGTAGCAAATTTAACTAAACTGCTTGGCAGCATCCAGTGCTGAACAACGCTTCTTCTCTTTACTCGCATGTGAAGAGGCACAGTCCGGCTCCCACTGCATCTGATAGGAATTCACACCACTCCACCTACTGAGCCAAGCCCTTGATTTACCATTTGGTTATGATTCTGTGAAAATTTCCTTAATGAAGCAGCGACATTTGTTATGGTCACCAAGTCCTGAGATGTTGGTGCGGCCCCTGCAAGGGCCGGGGAGAGGCCTTGTGGGAGGCATTCAGTACCAGTGTGGTCAGGTTGTCAAAAGGAGGATCAGGAGGTGCTGCACAACGGCGTACAAGGATTTCGCTGGGAGGAAACACAAGAGATTGGAAGTACAGCAGGGAAGGCATTTGGAGAACTGAAAGGTGAAGCAAGTAGTCCTCACTGCAAAGAAAGCACCAAGGTGGGACGGCGAACACGAAGAGCAATTAGAACAGGTTACTATGAAATAGTGAATTCTCCAGCCCTCAACAGCCTCAGACTAAAGCCTGTGGTCTTTCTGAACAATACCATTTATTTTAACACATTCTGTTGGGCTCAATGCAGGGAGTTACTGAAAATTCAATTGCCTGTAATGAAAAAAAAGAAAAAAGAAGTGAACTAACAATACTGTTTTTCCTTAAGCTCTGAAAATCTATGGACTAACGTTGACAGGATTAATGGCACGGAAAATATTCAGATAAAGGAGAATTTGTATGACTGCATCATGTTCTACTGGTAACTGCTCCCAATTTATATCATCTGTGTGATATACTCCATCTAAACAATGCAAGATGACCTACGCCTTAATTAGCAAAACCTATGAAGAATTTTAGCAAAAATACTTTTTTTTTTTTTAATGCCTTTGTTTTCACAGGATTTTTTGTTATTGTTTTCTGCAGACTTGGCTACTGAAGTGCTGTTGCCCAAATCTAATCTCACCACATTTCTTATCTTGGAATTTCACACATCTAATGAAATCTTCTTTCTCATGACTCTACACACATTGTTTGATTTTTTTCCCATTTTACAGATAGGAAGAAACACTATTACCCTTTAAATGCAGAGGTCACTAATAGGATTTGGGGAAAGGTCATTTTAGTAATTTATCTGCAATAGAAATGTTATTCAAAATACAAAACATGAAATGTCCTAAATTAGTTTTAGGTTAAGTAGAGGAACAAACAAATACAAAAGAGGTCCCCAGGCTTGAATGAAAATCCTCTTATCAGTAAATCAATCCTTTTTCAGAGTTCTCTTGGCAGTTCTGGCCTGAGGGAAGGTCTAGAATGGTATGGCTGCTTTCTTAGTGGAACAATAAGATAAATTAGACAGATTCCCATTTGCTGTAAACAGACAGCTCTCTGGAACTGGGCTGAAGATGTAGCCCAATCAAATCATACGTACAAGGATTTCAGAGAGATGAGCCAATTCTTAAAGGAGACATTAGAATTTCAAAAAGCCATAAAAATATGAAAACATCACTTTGGCTGGTAATGCTAAAAATGGACTCTTTCCTATCCTCCTCCAAGCAGCAGAGGGTAGTGGACCTTCTGTGACTCATTTCTGATTTTTCTGTTCATCTGAGTCTGCGGTGCTGCTCTGAGAATGCCTGCCCAACATACACTGGCAATTATTCTGAACCAAGAGGATGTCTTAACTAGCTAGAACTCTGTTGCTGACCTGTTTCCAACTCATTAATGCTTCTAAAGTCTTTGCCATCTTTCACTTCCACATCAAACTCTTCACAGATGCACTTAGCAGTACACGTGGCACTTTGCTAACAGATGACACGGGGCACTGCTCTCAGTCTGGACGAGATCTTACACTGAAATTAAAGCCACACTTTAAAAGTATGTTTGGAATGACAGGGGACATGACCAGGCCTTGACTGCTTATTAAATCCACAGCACCTGTGCAGTTGTCTGAGTTTACCATAATTTTTCACTGATGCTGTACTATTCTAAAGAATATCTTCTATGTTCTTGAATAATTAACAGTATCCTTGAAACATAAAAACAGCCATACTGGATTGGGCCAAAAGTTCATCCATCCTCCTATCTTTTCTCTGACAGTAACTGGGACAGATGCCAAAGGAAAACAGCCTTCCCCTGAAGTGCAATCCATCCCTTCAGCAGTCAGCACGAGGAGGCAGCAGGCCACACTGCATCCCAGCATTGCTGCTGGTGAACCCCATCTGGGAACAGAATCACTTTATCACCTGAGATTTTGATCAACTATACACAAACATCAGCAGTGTACAAAAATCAATTGCAATTGTTCTGCTAATGATCATTCTCCTTGTAGATACATAATCATTACCAGAAGTCACGCACAAAATTTAGCTTGTGACAAAGACCAATAGGCTGGCTTCCTGTTTCCCAGTTTCCTGTTGGTTTCAAATGCATCACGTAAATTTTTCCATTGTTATTACCTGTGTAGTAACCTCTTAGGCTCAGTATACTTGGACAGAGACCCAGAGTTGTTCTTTCTCCCACTGAGGTATCTTTGATGTGCGTTCTGTTGCCTGAAAGAACACCAAGCATTCATTTGATGCTTTTCCTACATTTTATAAGGTAGACACCTTAAGCCTTCTGCAAGACAGGCACTCCTGGGGCTGTAGGCTTTTACACAGCCAGTAGTGCCTGGACTAGGCCAATGGTGACAGTGCACTGACACCAGCACCCCTTCTGCCAGCTGCTGAGCGGGAGCTGCTGGAGCTCTGCTGCTGTGGGAGCCCGGGGTAGGTACAAATTGCTTAGGCTTGATTCTCCATAGCTGTACAGTACGTTAGGTTGTGTCCTGCCTGAACAGACTACAGTGCTCTAGAAATCATATCTCCTTTGAGAAATAGATGCCACAAAGTCCATTCTGAAGGATGGAGCATCCCAGGCAGCCTTGTGGGAGAGACGGGGCTGGTTGAGGACTGAACTCTGGGGAGAATGGAGCTAGGTTATCCTGATAGGGTCCTGCATTTCCTCCAAGTCATGCTGTGAACCTGGGATGCTCCCTTCGTGAGCCAGGGGTGAGGGTGCAAGTGTGAGGCTGCTTCCTGATGCTGCCTGCTCAGCACAGCATGAGAGATGGAGGGGTGCCTGAGTGATGAGAGAATAACACAGCAGCAGCTCTTCCCTGGGGTCTGAAGAGATTATATATAAACAGGGTGCTAAAGCTGTCACAAAGCAAATGTGCTGCGTTGGTTAAGATGTAAATTGTCTGCAGAGAGTTACTTACAAATACAATAACAATAACTCACTGAGTAGGTAGCTGAAGCTGGAGGTGGAAGCCATGCTAGCAGCACAGCTCGCTTGTCTTTCAGAGCTTTTACTGCTTGGATTTTAATGTTATTCCTCTTCAGACATGTCTCATGTTCTACAACAGCAACGTGCTTTGCAAGATTAATGACACATTTATCCAAGAAGTGTGCTCCCAGACCTCGCAGCCATCAGTAGTGAGCCTCTCACTCATTGCACTGTCCCCTATCATAAGGAGGAGTTCATCCATTCCACAATATATTCCCATAAACTAATAGTACTTTAAGTGCGTGCTCTACCTATTGGAAATCATCAGTGGAAGACACATCTGTTGCCTTTTGCCTCCATCAGCAGAGAGCTGCCATCAGTTGCATTCAAATTAATCTACAAGTCATCCACAATGCTCTGAGCCTTCGCAGCTGAGGACAGAGCAGTTCCCACAGTGGAACATGTTCCTGCTGCCCTAATGCCTAAAATTCATACAAAGGATGCAACGCCCCCAGCTGAACTCTTCCCACTATTAGATAGAAAGGGGGGCATCCAGTTTGCATGAGGTCAGAGTGCTGTTCAGTCTACAAAGCCAAAAGCTGCCCACCACCTTCCCAGAAAAAAATAGAATAATAATTTTTAAAAAAGCCTTGAAAGCTGAAAATGTTTTCACCGATGCTGTCTGTACAGTGCTTCACATGACTTCTATTTCATACAAGAACAACTTCCTTTGAAGCCCCCATTCACCAGAATACTTAAAAGCATGCAAATTTGAGTGTGAATACCAGGGCCAGGTACCTGCATTCTTAAAAAACCTAAATGGACATCTTGGGCTATATCACATTGAAAAAATGGGTCCTGTCTACATTAGGACAACAGCCAACAGAAGTGCTGTGAGAAGAAGGTGCTGTAATTCTCACACTATTTTAATGAACTGAGATTACCCTTTTACGGATATGGCCTACACTGCAACTTCTCAGGTTGGATATTAGGTAAAACTTCTTTGAAAGAGTGGTCAGATGCTGGAACGGGCTGCCCAGGGAGGTGGTGGAGCCACCATCCATGCAGCTGTGCAAGAAATGTGTAGACTAAGGGACGTGGTTTAGTGGGTAATATTGGTGGTAGGTGAATGGTTGGACTGGATGATCCTAGAGGTCCTTTCCAACTTTAATGATTCCATGATTCTGCGATTATCTGGACTGAGGTAAGAGAAATCACTGACTCCAGACACCACTACAACAGGACAGATCCCAGCAGGACTGCAGTGTATCGTGAGGTCCTATAGTGAGAACGGCACTGACAGAGAAAGCAGATTGATAAAACTGCCCCACTGATTGCACGAGGGAAGGAGTGTGCCACAATCATGAGTTTGTCAGAACATTTCTACAGAAATAAGAAATTAAAAACTACATCATCAGGAGATTTCTGTTGGCGACAGGCAAGTACATTTTCTGAAGTTTATTTGCCTCAAGCAGAGAGCTCTCAAGGCTTCTTTTTGTAGGGTGGTCCCGTGTTCTCTATTTCAAAGTCTGTAGAAGTGGCTACAATCCACACTGTGGATTGTTTGGGATTTATAACCATCATCGTAGTCAGCACAGTTTTAAACTCAGGATAAACGTGGTGCAAAATAGGATTTTTAAGGAACGGTCACTATTTGGGATGAATGTTACAGACAAGCTTCTTGGCAGGGTGATTTTATAACCTCGCCGCAGAAACCATTTACAGTGCTTGATATATTTATACATGGAACCTCAGAGAACATTTTTTAGTGTCAGTGAAGAAAATCTTTTGCAGAGGGCTCGAGATACTGGTCAAACCTTGTTAATTAGTCAGGCTGTCAGCCTGTCAGATGAATTATGGGGATTTGCAGGTAATAGCTCATTAACAAGAAATAGCTACTGCTAATTATAACAAGGTCATGGAAGCAATATCATTCCAAATTTATGATGGAATTAAAAATAATAAGGCAAATGTCTTTTCATCTGAATGCAGATTAAATGAGTAGTAAATTCCTTTTCTCAGCCTATAGTAGAAAGTTCTGGTAGCTGGTGGTATAGCTGGGTCTCTCTTTTACTGCAAGATGAGATTAAATTAGAGAAGCCCTGCTAATTTAACCTCACCCCATTATTCAGCTATTCACATCTATTCATAACAAGTGCTACTCAGCCTTTACTCGTTTTCCTCCTATTTTCTATGCCAAGGCCCTTGTAAACAACCACGTGTGCAATTACAAAATTTTGCTCTCCAGATCAGCTTGTAAATGGGTTTAACTGCCACTAAATATCATGTTTGTAATAAATTGCTCTACTCTGCAACTTGGTTTAGCCTAAGGTAATGACACATGTAACTTTCTCTGAACAGTTTGCTGTTTTCACACAGGCAAATGTTTGTGTACTGAAATGTTCCTCAAGGCAGTTGTCTGATGCTCTGGAACCGGCAATGCTGGCTTAGCACAGAGGATGAAGTCCCGAGTAGAGGAAGACTGTGCTTCTTCCAGGCTGGACTAGATTAACTTCAAGGTCTTTTCCAACCTTGGTGATTCTATGATTCTTGGGGGTTGGAAGCAGAGTCATCCAAGTGCCCTCATCCTCCCTCACTACACGCTGCTGCTGAACACCTCTGAAGCAAAATGCCCAACCAACGCTCGTTTCTGTACAACAAAACTCAGCAACTTATTTGATTCCATGGGAAATTTGCTGTTGATTCCAGAAGGGCACTAACATCTAATTGCGTGAATGAATTTCATATCCTGCTGTGGCCAGAATCATAGATACCCTGCTAAAATCCACAACTCCAGAGTAGGTGAAGAGGTTACCTGGGCTTTGGGCACCATCACTGCCCTGGTGATAGAATGGTGGCAGGTCTGTTCTGCTCTGTTATGTGTTACAGCCTGGCAGATGACTTCACTTGCCATCGGTTTCCAAGCACTTCAGTAGCACAGCTTGTGAAGTGCATGGGCTGTTCTGTCACCATTTGCTGGGGCTCTAACCTCCGGCACCAGGAAGCTGGAGATTACATTTGGAACAGCCAAAATGAACAATTCAGCAGAGCTCTAACACTCACAAACTGAGGAGGAAATCATAGCCTGGCCATGCCTGCTGGTAGAAGAGAAGCAGGGCAGTGAACTAGAAAGACTGATACACAGCACAGAAAATTTCAGCCATTACCATTTTCTTTTCTACCAGACAATATGGGCAGTGGTTTCTTCCAGATGGCTGTTATGGGCAGCAAGGACAGTGATGAGGCATTTTCAGAAACAGTTTGCAGTGGTGTCTCAGTGGCCAATTCCATCAGAATTAGCACAACAAAAGACAGCTGCTGTATATATTTGCACCACTGAACTTAACAAAACGTCAAGAAGCAAATCAAGATTTTCCTTTTGCATCCAACTTAAGGAATTTTCACTTTGATCTCCTGTACCTGAAGGTCTTCCATTATGTCGCCAAAACCCAGAGACAACACATTCCCTCTTTGAAATGAAAACATGAAGCAATTCAAAGTCTGGCCTTACATTCCAATCCATAGCATCCGAACACAGAACTGTTTCCCTGACGGGAGCTCTGAAGGGCAACAAATCTAAGGCATAGCCTGTTTTGTATGGAAATGGTAATGGTTTTAGAGTATGGAACCCTACCAGATGATTCTCCATGAGGAAACAAGTCTGTTTGGAGCACACAAAATGTTTCCCAGAGTAGTTGAGATAATTGCTCATTTCTGTTCCTGTGGTGGGAAGTACTTCCATGGCTCTGGTGGGTGAACTGAGTCTTAAATGCCGAAATAAAGAAGTAAAATAAGCCCACGAGAAAAGCAGGCAGTGACTGAATTTCAAAAAGACAAAAACACATACAGAAAACCAACAACAATGAAACAAACAAACAAAAACCAACAAAAAATACTTTAACTCTTAGGAAAAGCTTATGAACATCTGCCAAAACATGTAACAAAGCCAGAGCCAGCAGCTGAGGAAGCCTCGTTACTTTCAAAGATGGAAAGACAGAGTCAATTCCAAATTCCACTTCTCTCAGTGTAACATATAAAACACTCAAGTAATAAGAAAAAGCAAAGGATTGAATTAATTTCTGGACACCACACGTTTTTAGCTTGGAACACTGCATTTCTAAAGTGCTCCTGTGTGCACAGCAAAACATTCTCCTCTTATCCAGCTGCAGGTTGTTTGAAGGTCTACCTGGTTTTCTAAGTTCTTTACATGGACAATTAGCAGAAATGTTCTCTGCCAGTGATCTCCAATGCAACAGGGCTCCCAAATCCAACAGGGGAATCACTGCTCCTCCATGCCATCCATCATGCCTCTTAAAGAGATTCAGCACTTTGCTTACAAAGCTTTCTATCCCATCTGAAGAATGAATCTCTGGGTAGGTTCTTCCATCACCACATACCACATGAGCTCACGTAACTGCAGGCAACGCCAATGAAACGAGCAGGGTGTTCCCTCAGTGCCCTGCAGAGGTCCACAGGATTTGCCTATAAAGGCACATCTCTGTTCCCCCAAAAAGAAGCTTAAGGAGAGAGGCTTCCTGTACTGAAAGTCAGGTTAGGGCTGTGCTCCTGGTTTTTTTAATCCGGTCACTTCGATGGTAAAAATAGTAACATATTTATTACTGCTTTTATCACAGTCTGTCAAACTACCCTGTGTCTCCTCCAAGCCTGCAGGAGCACGGTGAAGTATGAGTAGAAATAATTCTAGGTTTATTACTGAAGTCAGGGTGCGGTTTACACTTAGAGGCTTAGTCTCAATTTCCTAACAGGCAGGAGCCCGAGGCCATCAAACACCTGGCAGTCAAACATTTTGGGGAAAGAAGATGTGTGTGACTTGGGGATTCAAGGAGACATTTGCAGAAAACCTGGTGAGTTCCTCAGGGTCTCTACATGCTGAGGAAATTTTCATCTCAGCAGGATTATAAGCACCAAAAGTTTTAACGAACGTTAACAAAGTATAATTCATGCCTCTATGATATCTGTACCACCCTACTTCACGGGAGATCTGGCAACCGAGTCCCAGACTTGGCACCAAGCTATCGCATGCTCTCTGCTCACCACGCTGCTCACCATCTGTCTGTCAGCAGCTGGAGAAGTTCCCCTGCTGCAGTCCTCGGGCACTGTGCATGATGCATGCTGCTGGCAGCTCCCAGCACACTGCGGCGCAACCAGGCCAGCAGCGACCGGACCTCGCAGCTGGAACGTGCTGGGACCCCACAGTGCTTCATTTAGTGGCTGACTGCTTATAGTGCAGCTTAAAGTGATGAAGGGAGGACCTGTGCAGAGGAAATGGGATGCAGGAATTGCAGTGAGGTTATGATGAACATTCCCAGCTTTCAGAAATCCCTAATTAAGCATTTAATGTCGCATCCTGGGAAATACAACCTCTCTGGCAATTTGATGTTTCCTTTAGTTTACAGCTCTGTTCTGTTCTGATATTTTGGTGTGCTGGTATACCTGCACGAATAAATAAGACAGATTTGGGTGGGTGTACACTAATAGTCAAGGGCCAGGGAGAAGGAGGGAAACCTGATCATGGCAGTTACAACCAACTGCCAAGGAAATCACTGATGTATAAACTAAATTAGCAGTACAGAGTGATCTGTAGTGGCTCTGTTTGTGAAAGGTGTGATAAGTAACAGACACCTAAGTGTGTGTGAGTTGGAATGAGCTCTGTGTCCTAGGGACTAATGGATAAAGCAAGACATCAGAGTGCTGGAAATCTGGGTTTTACTCCTAGCTCTGTCACCAACCTGCGGCGTGTCCTTGGACACGTGTGGGTGCCAGTTTGCCCATCTGCACAGCACTGGGCTTCTTGCTATCATGCTCTGAGCTGCAGAGACTGGAGCAGACTCAACCTGAGCCAGCCTGTCTCCAGCACAGCTAGTGCTGAGCTGGAACGTCGACCTCCATCTGGATTCTTTTTGCCTTTGCAGAATGGCTTCACTAGCCCTGAGCCCTGCCCTGCAAGGCTCCCGGCAGAAGGCTTGGTATTTTCTGGGCTGCACAACACAGAAATACAGGAGGAGCTTGAATCTGGTGCTGCTCCCAAGCTAGCAAGCTCTTCTGAAGCCCAGGAATTGGGTGAGCAAATATAAGGGCTTTATTAATTCCTCCTCCGTAGGCACCATCCTGAACCCACATCCTTGGCTCTGTGCTGCCCAGAAGCAGTAAGCTGCATGCTGCCCGGGCAAATCAGACAGCCAGTGCTGCTCCTCGGCCTCCTCACCATACAGATAAATGGTAATGAGTGTGTCATTATTTACCTCCTCCTGCTGAGCCCTACAAACACCACTGGAGAGAAGACACACAGGCCTGAATTATTATGTTGGAGAAAGGAATCTTTTTGGAGTCAGAATCTGAGTTTTGCCCATTGAATCCAAACGCACCGGCAAGGCCTTTTTGCTTATCCAAACCAGCTCCACTGCAGTCACTACATCAGATAACTGGCTACTGCTATCACGTTAACAGCCAAGAGAATGTCACTTTCAAGGACTGCAGTTACTGACTTCAACATATTAGTACACACTGAACCTGCGTACATTTGGGTATTTTGTTTTAGTGATGGCTTTAGAAGTTTTTAAACACCTAGCTCTCTCAAGCAAAATGAGTTTAAAAAAGACTATTCATGGAGGACCCTAAGTGCTCGTACAGATGAGCACGGCCTTGCTGTGCTAGCTGAGTAAAAGTCTGAGCACTCACAGAACTTAACTGCACACCTTCCCCTGGCTTCAGGGCTTAAACCTGCAGGGATACAACACAAAAACCCAGCATGGCTTTACCTACCAACTTTTTAATCTCTTAATTTCTTCTTTCTGCCTGCAGAATAGAGCCCTTCACCAAATTTTCAGCTTATACTTTGCACATGCTCATTTCCTACTTGGTTTCTATCCTTGTTATCACCAACAAAAGTAATACCAATAGAGATGGATAGATTTGAAAGAAAAACGTAAGATGTGCTCATTGAACACTTGATTTCCAACTGATTTTCATCTGATTTATATTTAAGTGAGCTCTGAGAACACATAGATCAACCCTTCCTTAAGATCCATCATAGCTTACCATCATGTCTTTTAGATGCTTTGAAAGTATCACTCAGATCTTCATTTTAAGTTTTCAGTAGCTTGTGCCAAGGAACACTTTTCATTTGGTTCTACTAACACTGACAAATGAATGCAATAATGAGATTAACAGTCCAGCTGTGAAACAAAGCTCTCCGATTTTGTAGTTTTGCCAGGACAGTTACATTTTGGGAGGTGTGATCAACTGATTTGCTTTCTCCGGTATCCTCCTGATGAGGAAGATGAGGGCTTTTCAAACACCACAAGGGTTGTCTGCACGTCCATCTTGCTGTGAAGTGTCTGTGTCTCAAACTTATGAGCCCCTGAAGAGGTGGACATTCCATTTCCTCCCTTTCAGTAAAATGCCAAAGCAAGGAGCAGAACTTTGAAGACAAAAGGACTCTTGATTGGCCTGAAGCGTGAAGACACAGCTGGACAAACAGGGCACAGTGATGTCAGCTGTGGGTATGAACCCTCTGTCTGCCAGGACTGTGCCCCACAGGAGGGGTTGCACCAACAGGCACAGGCACTACTGCATGTAGGGGGGCTCTCCGACACCCTGGAAGCAACCACAAGATCACTTACACTCATTTGCAGGTGACAAAGTGGTTCGGGGATGCATGGTGAGGAGACTGTCAGCAAGCTGGGTCTTGTCAAATGAAGTACAAGGCCTTTAGAGACGATAAATGCAAATCTATCTGCAGGAAGGGCAGTGTGCTTGTGACTCCAGAGAGGATCTGCACTATTGTAAAGCACTTTATACAGGTGTTTACATATACACACAAGCTCCCATTCTGATCTCAGCCAGATGAAAATGCTAATTTATTCCTTAACTGTGAATACCAGAGGGTAACAAAGAGAAACGGAGAAGTGCATCATACAGTACTTGTGAGACCTCTGTTAGCACAGAGTGTGTTCTTGTCTCAGAAAAGCTGGGGAGAACGCAGAAAACAGACCCAAAACCTTGGCTATGGTGAGACTACAGAAATCTCAGTACCTTTTATTTTGTGAAAAGAAGACTGACAAGTGACAAGTTTATGCAATGTAAGCCCTTTGCCAGGGAGAAAACAAACACTGGGTACTTACAGGCTCCTGGGTTGAGCAGGGAAATTACACAAGAAGAACCAGTGGTTGGGAACTGAAGCCTGACAAATTCGTTTGGGAAACAAGGCATTAAATTTAACACTGAGCAAAACAACGCAGTGTGTTTCCTGTTTCTTGAGTTTTCAGTTGGCAGATGCCTTTGGAGAATAATCGCTGCACAGACGCGAGTCTGTGGGCTTAGTTTGAGAGTATAAGGGTAAATTAGGATGTAATGGTGCTTCGTTTTATCTGACCTTACAGTAAATACATTTGTCCATGCACATGAACTTTTTTTCTACTTTCAAAGAGATGTAATAGCTTATTTTAACCATCAAACACTGCAGGGCAGCAATGAGGGAACTACTGGCTCGAATGAAAAATCTGCTTCTATCAGGTAGCAGCACCTTTCACAGTCACAGGTATTAAAGCAGTATGCCACTGCTCCTGCTGTAACACTACTAAACCACATCTTTAACATTATTCTGCAAAGGACAGCTCATCCATTACTACTAGCTCCTCTCTGGTGATATTCCCCACCAAAATTTGCTGGTAATTTCATATGCTACCTAGAACTGAGCCTAGCTCTGTCCCACAGCCCTTATGTGGCATCCCAAGGTGCTTCTGTTCAAGTTTAGCTCACCAGCACTGCTATTCTAGGTTGGCTCCTTCATCAACAAACAACAGACATTACACTGACAAGCACAGACAAAATCTACAGATTGCCACTGTAGTAAAGAAAACAGAATCCTAAACCTAAAAATTGTACAAATTATACTATGAAAACCTTTTCTTGTACTTCAGACAGCTAGTCTGTGGTGAACACTATAGAAGACCCAGAAGGAAAGACCTGTGGCAGCAAATACACAAGGCAGCACCTCACTGTGAATCCCTCTATACTCTGATGCATGTGGCTTTCTTCAGCAGTCAGGGACTTCCCTATATCACCTCTCTTCCACAACCGTCATCTCTCCAAAAAAAAACCCAAAAGGCCACATGAGTGAAAAACCCAGGCACATTTTAGAACAGGCCTTGAAGTAGGAAGTATTCACTTGCAAAAAGAGAAGTGAGATGAACTGTAAGCATTCCTACCACATTAAACATAAATATTCTAATGTTCCAGCCTTGGTCAAGCTTCTGAAGTCTCTTGTTAGCTGATTTCACTTCAATTAGCTCCATTTGCAAAAAAAAAAAAAAAACAAAACCAACAAATAAAAAAACATAAAAAAAAAAAAAAGCTGGCATGAGAGATCTGTAAAACAAAAGGAGAGTTTGCTTATCCATTTTGCCTTCTTATTATGCATGAAGCCCTAAGAGTGGAACTACTCAAACATGCCTTCGACATTCTTGTCTGCATCAGCTGCTGACACACTAACAGTGGTGCTGCTCGTGTTCTCATCCCAGAAGCACATGTCTTACTGCAGGTTTGTGAGGAGCGTTTACGTTCCCTGCTGTAGAGCTCCTGAACAGATATCCCACAGCACCTCCCCACATCGCACTGCAGTTACACATGGGGTCTGCCAGGTAAGCAGCAGCGGGCAGGTGCAATCCCTCCCACCTGCAGGTGCACAGGATGGCTGTCACAGAGGCCCCTGCTGCAGGACCTCTCACTGTGACACCTGAGAGTGATGCTGAACTCTACTCCTACTCCTGGCTGCAGCAAGGTACAATTCTGCACAGTCCTGGAGATCAGAAAGTGCTTACAGCCTGCTAGACAATTAACAGGTGGACATGCACAGGGCCAAAGCCCCACAGGAGACAGCTGTGTTTGTGCTCCAGGCCCCACATTACCTCTCCAGCTCTATGTGGCAAAACATACACAGGTTGCAATAGAAAGAAGCTCCAGGTTTGATGCCCACCAGGGTATGCAAGCAAATGCTCAAGTGTTCAGTGATGGACTTCAGCACAAGCTTTGCTTAACTGAGCCTTGAAATTTCAGGTTTTAATACCTCTGATGTCACAGCAAAGAGCAAGCAAATGCATGGCACACACAGTCAGCCAGCCCCTCCTCAGCTCTGCATGCTCTCTCCCATAAACCTGTGCATCTACACACACCAAGGCAGTGGGAAATTATCAGGGCCTACTGCTGATGGAGAGGAAAAAGGATTGTATCTGAGAAGAGATGGCAAGCAGAGCCAGTGCTCCAGCTGGTTTTAGCAGAACAGAATGAAAAGATTTAACCTGAGCTGCTCTACTGGCAATAGCTCACAGAGAGGACCTGAAGTGGGAGATTTCCCTGTGGAACTACAGAAAGGATGGTGCTTCCACTGAGAGGATGTCATGGTTCCTCTCCAGGAATTAGGGTGGCAAACCAGCACCCACATGGTTCAAAAAGGAGCTGGACTAGATAAATTCCTGGAGCAGGCAGGAACTTAGCAACTACAATTCATACAACCACTGATTTCAGCAGGATGACTATGGAGCTCCCTGGTCACTGCCCTCGTATTTCCCCCAACATTTTCCCCGCCCTGTAAAAACTGAGCTCTGTGATGTGCGCAATGGCCAGGACAATAACAACAGGGCTGGTGCAGCCTCAGGCTCTCAAGGGAAGGGCCCACATTGGCTGTGGCCCCGTGGGAAGGTGAAGCAGGTATTTCTTGGATCACTAAAGCAGTATGGTATCACTGGCTTCAGAGCTAGCTGAGAACTATCTGTTAGATTGAATGCAGCTCTTTCATCTACTTAATGGTGCCAGTATGATGTCTCAACCCATTTTGTGACCCGAATTCTTATTTAGGCTTGTAAATCTGTGTTTAACATTTCCCATTATTATAGAAATAAGCTTCTTTAAACATTCTGTTGTTTTTTATTCATTTTGATTAGAACATTTAAATCCTCACAGGCTTAGTTCCCAAGTACACACGTCAACTCCCAAAACCCCTTTTTGCTTCTGAAATAATGGTTTTATCGTTCGTGACATTCTGCAAGCTGTTTCTCTCTTGCAGCCTGTTCTTTTTGGGTTACTTGTAAAGTAACATCTCAGACTGCTTCACTGCTCACTCAAAAAGATGAATTCAACAACTAAAGGGCTCATCTTTAGAGGACTGAGGCACTTCTGAACCACCTCCTTAATGACACACCAGCTACCAGGGCTCTGCTCAGGATGCCCAGGGGGGTGGTGGAGTCACTGTCCCTGGAGGTGTTCAGGAACCATGGAGATGCGGCACTGAGGGACGTGGCCATGGGCATGGTGGAGATAAGCTGGGGTTGGACTGGATGATCTTAGTGTTCTCTTCCAACCTTAATGATTCTATGATTCTACAATTTATCACAACTGCCTTCATCAGGATGACATCAAGCACTCTAAAGTCTGTCTTTGAGTCACCCTGTCATCTTAGTCCCACACATGGTTCTTCTTCCCCAGGAATATACTGATGCTAACACACTAGTTCTTGAAAACACCGCATTCAAAACTATTCTTGTTCTCAGCAACTTCTCAGTCAAACAGGATTTTTTCATTTCTTCCTTGAGCTCTGGCAGCATGCTTTATCATCTCTGAGGAGATGATTTCTATATACCTTAAAACTACTCTTCTTTCAGTCTCTCTTCCTCTGAATAGCAAACTGTGGTTCACGTCTATGTAAGAAATAATAGTTTACTTTTTCTTATACCTGCTGATACCTGCGCTCTTTCCCAGTAGTCCTTATTTAGCATCTCTCTCCCACCTACAGGTTTCTTCTGTTGTTTTTTTTTTTACAAATGATTATTCATATTTCTCTGTCATTTCAGAGCTGTTGTGGACAGAAGAAGTGTTTAAGCCTTGAACCCATTACTCTTATGTCCCTTCTAAGAAAGAGAATTTACTGTCATCTTTTGTACAGCAAGAACATAACCTGACTTCCAAAAAGTGGGAAGATGTTGGAAAACAAGAATAACCCAGGACTGACACTTTTTCTTCTCTAGTCTTATTTACGTAACTGCAGTGCATCTCAAAGCTTTTGAGTTCCATTTTGGCAGCATCCAAACTCGAAGCCCCAGAATCCCTGATCTGTAAAACAGTGACAGGGTAATGGGTAAAGTGGCATTATGGAGTGCCAGCAGCCAGCATGGTGGGAGTTCATTTACGCCACTTTAACGGGAATTTAAATTAAGCAAGATCTGATTGTGCACATCAGTATGCAATATTAATACAGCACTATTAGTAACTCCAAGGTTTGGGCCTGCCAAATTCTAAAATTCATCATAAGAGAACACAGCACAGGGTAGACTTGTCACAATACAAAGCTGAATCACAACTTGGTGTTCCATTGATTCTTCCCACAGATATCTAAATTTCTACCATATATTACCAAACACCATGTGGCTTAAACATGTCATCACTGAGTAAAATACCAAGCACTCGATCATCCTTCCAATTCGAGTAGCTGATAGCACTCTGTTTTAAATCTGCGCAGGGAGAGATGCTGAGCAGGTGCTGACCACCACTGTCCAGCTGGGCAGAACTTTCCTGACCGAGTGTCACGGAGTTCCACTGGGTACATCCAAACAAGCATGTAACATGTCCTGTCTTATTTAATCAGTGAGCTTTTTCACTTACTACAAACCAACTACAACATGTTTTGGACACAATACCACTTCCTTTTATTACAGCAGTGGAGAGAGTGCCCTTCAAAGCCTCTTCGTATCAGCAGTTGTGTCAGTCTGTGTAGATTTTATTCCCCTAGTCAACTGCCAGCACTAGAGAGAATTACTCAGCAAAGCTGGCATTCGTTTGTTAGAGCTGACAGGTGCAACACAAAGTTCTTAGGGGTGCAAAGAAGACACCTCAAAGGATGGTGCACCCTAATAATCAAGTT
Source organism: Tetrao urogallus (assembly GCF_951394365.1). NCBI lineage: Eukaryota > Metazoa > Chordata > Aves > Galliformes > Phasianidae > Tetrao > Tetrao urogallus. The sequence continues at coordinate 2,249,972 of NC_136826.1, forward strand.
AATTGTGTGTTTCCTGTTCACAGAATCACAGGACCTCACCAGAGGAGATTCCCCCACCTCTCCAAACAGCTGTGCCCAGGCTCTGTCACTCTCACAGGAAAGGATTTCTTCCTTATGTTCACATGAAACTTTCTATGTTCCAGTTTGTGCCTGCTGTCCTTGTCCTGTAGCTAGGTACCACTAAAAAGAGCCTGGCCCTGTCCACCTAACTCCCACCCGTTAGATATGTATAAGCACTGATGAGATCCCTCCCAGCCTTCTCTCCAGGAAAAACAGCCTGATGGCTCTCAGCCTTTCCTCATAATGAAGACACTATAGGACCCAACCATCTTTGTAGCCCTTTCCCAGCTGTCTGTAGGCTTTTTCCTTTGCTAGTATTGCATCTGACAGCTAACTGACAGCAATCAGATGCAGCTCACAATTAAAGCTACATAAGCACTGTAAGGACCACAGTTCATCTGATGTCTATCTCTTGCTCTCTGAGGTTGTAATCAGAAGTCCACTGCTGTAGGAGTTTAATAAGTTACAGCTATCTTGGCAATGGTGTCAGCTTACTGAGAGCTTCACGATGGTATCTACCATAAGATGAAAGTCAGAAAGTGAAAAGGTTCAGATCCTCCTCTACTGCGCTTTACAAAATATTTAATGCTCTTTATGTGTGTGTGCATCTTGACTCTGAGAGCCTACAGCTCACTCAGCTGCTTTGCTGCACATCCTTGCATTAGAAGGGGTTGCAGGGTACCAGCAGGACAGGGCAGAGACCCCACGAAGCCAAGCAGCAGCCTGGGGCTGAGTCAAGTGAGGCAATACACAGCTCATCAATGAGAGATTGATTCTACTATTCTCTGAAAACTGGAAGACTGCAAGGGTGCATTTGCTCTTGTTACTGAGTTTTGTGGCAGTAGCAGTTGTGGTTTTCCATCATTTTTCAGAATCCAAGCACTCTGATTTTGAGTGGCATGCAACCTCTCCAAACCAGCACCGCAGCACTATCATGGGGAAGAGTAATCTTCATGTGAAAGTGGGGAAAGAACATGAGGTGCAGAGCTCCCAGCATGACCCAGAGCTAGACGCAGGCTTGCAGAGAATGAAGACGAGCAGGGATGAAGCAGGGCTCTGGTCTGCACCTATGCAATCCAGGATCTGCTTCTTCCATCACCATCATCAAGGACAGGATCTAGCAGGGCAAGTGAAGAACGGAGCATTGTGAAACTGGCTTGAAAAACTCCAATTTGCACCGTATCCTTATTTGCCGTGTTTCAGCTATGTTTTATTAGTCACCCTCAAATGACACATCAAATTCTATTTTATCTTATGATTCTCTGGGCATGACCTAATCACACAAAAAATAGCAAAGTCATTCATGTCTAATCAGATGGCCATGTGATTAACTCATCCACAAGCATTTTAAAGGCAATTTTATAAATGGATGTAAAGGCCTTTGTCTCCAAACTCGAAAAGTCTATTTCAGAGTACGTACACAGCCAGTCTGAGTCACTCCCTTTCTGCCAGTCAGCGAAAAGACACGCTATTTTGGGACACCAAACTCCTCTATTTGCTGGTTACATTTATAGCTCAGAAAGACTCCAGTTATTTCTTTATTTTTGCCCATTACATGCAGCTGGCGCCTGGGGACAAGAGAGCTAGGTGACACCAGAGTCAAACTCGCCCAGAACCTATTTTTGAAAACCAGATCTTTTCAGCCCAACTTCCCCCCTGCGAGAGAGAGAAGGCAGCAGCCATCCCCCAGCGATGCTGTCATTGGGGAAGGCCTTATTCCAGCACGTTGGAGCCTGGGAAAAACAGATGCAGAGTGCAGTTATCCTCCTATTCAGAAATTCTGGGCCTCTTCTAGAAAGTGGACTCTGCACTTGCAAGTGGGGCTTTTGGGAAGCTAGTAGCACAGAACAAAAAACAGACAGAGCAATGCAACAGCCCCTTCTCTGGTGCTCCACTGAGGTTCACACTGCAGCTAAGAGTGCGGGCGAGCAGCAGCGCTCAGCTCCCGAGTAACAGCTCATGGAGCTCAGGAACAAATCAGTCTGATTAGGAGAAGAACGGAAGCACTTCCGGAGTAAAGAGCTCTGAGCAAAGTAAAGCAAATACAAGGTAGAATTCTGCCCCAGGCTGAGATTAATTCTGTCATAAGAGAGAAGGCAAAACTTACAGTCAGAGAGTCAAAGTGCTATAACAAAACTTGACACTTAGCAGATTTAATTAAAGCACAGATTTCCTAAATCTGTTTTCCATGATTATTGTTATTATTCTTCGGAAGTTGATGAGGCAATAGCAGATGTCACAACTGTGCAAATCGAAATTCACATGCACAAATATCATCCTTAGAAGATTTCTGAGGTCTTGCCAGAAGTTGTCTGTTGAGGAGCTGAAGTTGTTGTTGAGGAGTAAAAAAGAAAGTTTGATCCAAATATTTCCCAACATTTATTCCAAAACCAAACCAAGCTACTACCAGAATCAAACTGTAGCTCTCTACCGCAGGGATTATCTGCCTGACCCGCTCAGATGGAGGGACGTGGTGGGCCCAGCTGCTCCATGCAGCACAGCAGCACACAGAGATAAGTGAAGCACCATACAGGTAGACTGAAATGGAAACAGCCCGACTGTCCCCATTTGGCTGCTTATCTCAGCTGTGTGGTTGCCCAGGTTCAGCCCTGCCCCTTGAGCTGGTGTTTAGGAAGAGGTGTATGAAGTCTGTGCTTGATTAACGCACTGCAAGAGGTCCTGTGAACATCAGACAGGGCAGACCCATGCATGAAGTAGGAATAGGGGCGTACGGAATCAGGGCTTGTACTGTTAGCCCCTCAGAGATGCCACGTTCAAAATCCATTGAGCTCAATGGAAGGATCTCATGTTTTTAACAGGCACCTAATGAGTTAGCAATGGCACTAGGCCATGTTAGCTCCTGTCACAGCACTTGTACATGAGGGTGTGCGTGTACTTCTATATAAACATATATTTCAGTTGTATTTGCATCAGCAGTGTATGCGTTCTGCAGTAAATAGAAATTCATGCAGAAACCAGTAAAAAGTCAAAGTGTCTTCTCTCTATTAAATAAATATAAATTCCTCTAGTGCTAGTGAAGTGCAGTTTGTATTATCTGCATGTCTGAGAATACGGAACAATTTTAAGACCTTTCCTTATAATATTAAATCACAACACACAAACTGAAAAGCAGGTCTCCTTATTTGTGGGGAAAAAAATCCCATCAAACTCATAACAGGATAACAGAGCAACAGGACATAGTTTGATGGAAACATGCTTTGTGTCCTATGTAAATGTCTTCTAAGAGGATTTTCAAAAAACTACCCATGCAGTCTGAATACTCCTTGGTTTCCATTGAAAGACGGGGCATATTTGTACTTCTATAGGAATGGGATTTGTGTTGAAAGTTCACTCCTCTCAGCCTGCAAGTACCTCAGATAACAGCCTGCTTCATTTTTTTCGCCTTTCCTTTTACCATCATTAGCTTTAAGCAATTCCTGCCAAGTAATGCACTATCTCTGACTACTGATACACAAGCTGAATCAGTTCCTGGACAGCAACAGCTATTTTCTTTTTTAAATTTCCCTTCTCTTTTTGCTGAGCTGCTTCATGCTGTTGCTCTCTTCAACAATGAGGTGGAGCTCTCTGTATCAATAGGTTTGTTGCAAAAATAAACAGTCTTCTCAAGACAGCCCATCTTCATTCAAATGAAAGACATCCAGTTTGGAAAGAGAAAAGCCAAAGGTTATTATTACTAGACTTTAAAACAATAAAAAGATGAGAAACACAATGCTCCCATGGGATACAACCGATATTTAAGAGGTAAAATTGCAGGACTGTGAATGTCATTTAAAGGAATGTCTTTTAGAATTTGACTGGTTCTGAATGAAGTCTTACATGTTTAAATTGCACAGTGCATTTGTACGCAGGAAGTATCTAAGATTAATAACATGATGAAGACATCAGCTCTTGCCGTAGCAATAAAAGGAACAGTTTCAAATGCAAACCACTGAACGACACTGTAAGTGGAGAAATCATATCTGCATAGCAAATATCCTGACATTTACAGGCAACTCTAATCCATGGTAATGGTTAGTGTTTGCTAGGATGGGACCTGGGCTGCCAAGACTGTGTCCTTCCCACTGCAGGAGATGCTTCCCACTCAGTGCAGGGGGTGGGAACCAGGTTCAGGATGCAGCTGTGGGCAGAAGCCACGAAAGGGTGCTTTAGAAAATACACAAAACACAGCTCAGGATTAACAACCACCCCTGTATCTATGGAATTTTTTCAGCTACATACAGAGCTGTTTGCCCTCCACCCAGCTTTCAATCCTCTCCCCCTTAAGGAAGACAAGTTCATTTCCTCACTGAAAAAGCCTTATTTGCAAGGCCAATGGGAACCCTCTGCAAACCTTCTTAGTGCTACACCAACATCCCCAGAGGCTCATGGGATCCAGCAAATTCACACAGGCAGGGAAAGCACATCCCCAAGTTTGTCCTTCTGGGAGCATCAAGTCTTCTTAAGAGATACCTTGACTGGGCTTCAGACAACAGATCCACTGGTGAGATAAACCACAGCTACCACTAGCTGCTTTTGTCCTCTTCACAGGGCAGGTGTTAGGATAAAGTGCTCTTCTTCTTTGCATAGACGGAGTGAAGGTAAAAGTTCAAAGCAGTTCTTTCCAACAGATCTCCTCTGGATGGCCAGATCCAACACAGAGGTTGGATCCAACTGCATTTGTCCATGTAGGCAAGCCCCAAATAAGGACAGAAAATGCAAAAGCTGCAAGAGTCTGGATGTTTATGTGCATAGCTTGGTCACATTGGGCAGGTTTTCAAGTGAAATGTTCCTTAAGTTCATGTTTGCTTTCATCTCCAAACTAGCAAGCTTTGGTTTGCGAAGCTGCCGTTAAACAGAATATTTTCTTCTGCTGTGTTCCTAGATACATTTGAATTGCTTCAATTTCAGTTAATCGTTTGCTTGCTTAGGCACACCCTCAGAATGGAAAACATCATTTCAAAGGTTACATTTTACCCACAGTAAATGAAGATTAAGAAAAATAGTGTCTTACCGTGGAAAGCATCCAGTAACCTTAATCAGACAATGATACAAGTGCTGCTATCACTGCTGAAAGTCTACAAGTACTTTCCAGCACCATTTAGTGAGGGTGAGCACCCACAGAGTGCAAGGCAAACGTTGTTACACCAACTATCCACACCACATTTGCAGATACGAGGAAAAAAAAACAACAAAGCCATAGAACAGGAAGGAAACCTAGAAGTGACTGCCATTTCTATTAACAGCATTTGAACCTGCACCCTAGAATTGGGTTTTAGCGCACAGAAAGAAACGGCTGTGGTGATTGTTTCATTTTGTACTGTTGTCTGACAGCGCAAGCTATATTCCATTTTCAGTTTTCAGATAAGGGAAGATATAAGGGATAAAACACTGCATTCACGTGACCATCAGCTGAATTAGTGTTCTGGGAGTAGACACTGGGGCTCCAGATCAGGCAGCCTCCATATTTCTGAGCAGTGACTTTGAAACTTTCAAGGTCTGAAGATATCCTTTAGCTACAGCATTGCCAGTGATATTGCAATACGTGGAAATTGAGTGCCTCTGCTGTGTGGTACTTCAGAACAATGGCAGCTTTTCAAGTTCAGTCTGGATTAAGCACACCAATGTTTCCTGTAACAGCCCTGGTATCACCCACAAGAGAGCAGAAGAGGAACTGCTACAGCTCTGCACGAAAGCAAACACATTGATTGCATCGGACCCTGAATGAGATCTACTTTCTGGAAAAAAACACCCAGAGGCTTGATTTATCCACAGGATTCCGTCCTCAGGACTGTTTCAACATTAGCCATACAACCCTTTGCTTTTTTTTTTTTTTTAAACTGAGAATAAGCTGACACACTTACGGGTTGGTTAAATAACGGCTCATCCATAAGCAGTGATTAGATTTGTGAATCCAACTTGCAGCATCTAAATCATGAGGGTAAATGATTTGAAAAACAAGCAAACTATTAATGCTGTAAACCGTTTAGCTGACTGGCACATTGTGAGAGCATTCTGCATAACTAATTCTTTGAAAGCAGTTGTTCCTACAAGCAGCTACCACTTGGCACAATGTTAAACCCTTCTGCTTTGCCCTGGGCTGTTAGCTGACTGAATGATCATTAATTCTTTGGAAATAACAAATACCTCAGAGATTACCACTTTAATGTTGAAGGAAAATCTATTTTAGTACAAGGAATGCAGAGAAATACTATGCCAGCTTCCTGTAGTGTATTAATATTTCTAGTTATCTTGAATGCACATTTTAACGTGGTAGACAAGGCCACAGTTTTAAAAATCAGGAATATCTATCCAGGTTTCAACATATTTACTCAGGCACCTGAGTTCTCAACAAATCGTCCTGATGACTTACATGAATTTCACAGGAAAATAAATACTTAGATACTCGGTGTCAAATCTGCAAGCATTTTGCACCTTGTTAAAAAGAGACTGAAAGGACTCACCAGTAGTTTGCCTTTGTCTTTTCTCATTACAGCCAAAACTTCTTGCTACTTGTCAGAGCAGCTCAGTGGGACATCAGTGCCGCCAGGAGCTAACACTTTCTGCAACTGGTTCCTTGAAAGTCATTTGGTGTTTGTCAGCCTTCTAGGTTCCTTTGGGCTAATAAAATATGGCAGCTGAGACACAGCCATAATTATCCCATGAGTTGGCTTCTAAATTCATATAGTCTTCCTGCATCTTTTCCAAGCGCTCTCGGTCAAATGTCACAGGTGGTTGAAAGACACTTTGAGAAAGACATCCTCATTTTCCCCATGGAATTGTAGTGCCTGTGGCACAGCGGAGCAGGACTCATGGCCTGGCAGGTCTCAGCTCTACCAGCCCGCCCTTGACAGCACTGGTGTTACATCCCAGTTCTGATAACATGCTATCAATACAGATCCAGAGGTTTCCTTATGGGCACCAAAACCACGTCCAAGTGAAGGAAGCCACAGCTGCAGGTGCTTTACAGCTGACAAACAGGAGCTCCTTTTTTCAGTGTGACACCACTGATGCCTTACAGCATATTTAGCATCAAGGAGAAAATAATCAGAACCATGAAACAATTGTTCCTGCCCCCAAAACAACTCAGAGTTTGCAAAGGACTATTAGAAATTCAATGCTTGCATGAAACCTGCAGCAATTTACTATGGAAGCGTAACAACTATTTTTACCAACGTCATAAACTATTCAAAACAACATGGATTACCACCAAATCCCTTTACAGCTCCGTTCTCTGAAGTGCCAAATCTCCAAGGAGACACACACACCGTATTATCTACCACTTTCATGCAAAACACTGGAAAATAGATGCCAGAGAGGAGAACAGGAACTCTGTAATTAACAACCACTGTGAAGGAAATGGGAGAAGAAAATAAATGAAGGGTTGTTGGTGGGAAAAGTCAAAGTTGCCAGCTTGATTTGAAACGAAGGATGAGCCTTTTATCTGTAGGATGACATTCTGACTCACGCTGTGCTAACCTGAGGGTTGTGGCTAGCCCCACTGATACAGATACCAGCCTTTCCTTCAGCAAGTGGCCTAACTTGCAAAGTAGAGAGGTGCCTGTGAGAAATGCATCACAGCTGAGCAGGCAAGGCACCTGGCAGCAAAATGCCAGAGGAGTCAGCAGGCCCTTCCGCACAGCCACACACTGCACTCGTCTGCTCCCTGAACCTATCTGCCTTTTTTGGTGTGCATGTGGTCTTCGTAAGCCTAATGCTGGGAGATTCTGCTGAAGTAGCACAGACAGAATCTAGATTATACGGCAAAGTAAGGAACCTTAAAAAAAAAAAAATATATATATATATATGCAAATTAGGGTACCACCAAATAACTAAAGCCCAAGACTCACTTTGGTAATAAATAAATTTATTACCAAAACCACTAAACAGAAGCAAAATTCCACGTGTGTTCAACACTTCCTTGCCATTACTATCCAGAAAAGTAAGTCAGACTAGAAATGGAGTTTACCCTAAATTATGATGGTATGAGATATCTCTCTTTCATATGTCAGAGTGTAATATACGTGACAAATGATACTGTGTCCATTTGTAAAGGGTTTATAAAAGAGTTAGTGGCTAAGATTATACTGAGGGATTCTAACTTCTGCCTTTATGGAGCATAACAGGGTTAGGCACCATGGCATCTCAGCCTCTCACAGCTATGACAGCCTTACAATGTACGGGATGGCATCAAATTGGAAGATTTTCAGACTGAATCAAAGTGGGACAACAGAAACAAAAGCAAAATATCAGCAAACACCTGCAGAAAAGCTGCCTAACAGAATTCTAAACCACATGAAGCAGATGTGATGAGATTTGCTTTTAAAAGTATTTGCAGCAAAGGCTTCTACATTTAAGAACAAAAGAAATCTTTCATGCAACAAGCAGCCTATAATAACAGTTCTTAGGAGTGGAGGAGAATATCTGCTACAAGCACCACTACTCACCAGCCCAGAAGAGGAGTGCAGATTTATTTTCCAGCCATTACCTGGAACAGGATTACCTGCAGCAGCCCCTTCCGGGCTGCCCTTCCCTGAGGGAGGCCTGAATAGATGAACTTTGAAGGATATGGGACGAGCAGCAAGGTGCAACAGGCAGGCAAGCACCAGTCAGCAGCACGGCTGCAAGGGGAAAAAGTTCCCCAACGCTGCTGCTTTGCCTGCAGGCGAGGGAAAAGCAGGCAGCAAGGTGTGGGAGCTGATATGGAGTGTTTCCTGGATGGATAGATGGATGGATACCACCTTTGGGTTTAACTGAAACTCTGCCCTTCTGATGAAAAGTCTGGGCTAGGAGTCACAGCACTTAAGGTCCAAAATGAGCAGAGGGTTCTTGGTCTTTTCCTCTGCTCCTTCTTGAATGTGCTCCTGTTGGCTATCAGCTGCTCTGCTCGTCTCTCTATATCGTCTCTGTCACAGAACTACCCAGGAAGCAAGAGCCCACAAAGGACCATCCTGTTCCCCAGCCTTTCTCAACTCCCACAGCTCCACGCAGAATGGGAACCAGACCCCGCTTTCCCCACATCATCATCTTTGGAAACGTCCCACAAAAGCTCACTTCCAACTTTTTTACTGCACAACGGAAGGAGGGCAAATCATCTCCAGAATTTTTCATCTCCTTGAACATTACTGTCATTGGAGAATTACCACGCATTCCCAGTGCACGATCCCTGCCTGCTATCTGCCCCATAGTTAAGCAAAAGATTGGCACTTTCCACTTATAAAATATCGTGCGAGCTGGCTGGAAGCTGCACAAAGGGGAACTTTCCGATTACTTCTGACTAAGGATTATACAGATGAGACTGTAAATAATATCAGAGCTATTGAAATGACCTGACAGGACAGAAAGATTTATTTCACAGTTTATGTGAACACTTTTGTGAGTGAGAAGATGGAACGAAGCTTGAGCGTTCCATTTAATCTCTCCCTCCCTTTTTTATTGAGTCAGGAGATGTTTAAAGGAATTTATGTAGCTGTTTGAAAGTCAGAATTTTTAATAAGTGACACAGAAAAAGAGATTACAGTGAGCAGGAGATGCAGGTAATACAATACTGTACCTCAGAATGAAATGGCTTTGCAATGACTTTCCCTATGAGGGCAGAGGGACAGAAGATGTTATTTTTTGTGATTTATCCATTCTGTTCCCTTAACCACCAACTAGAGGAGATAAAGCAAAAAAAAAAAAAAAAAAAAAAAAAGGATTGGTTGGCTGGCTTCTTCATTGCAGAAATGCATCACATGGGTGCAGAACTTTCCAGGAGGACAGCATACATACAGGAATATACATATGTGAGCAGTGATCACACTGAGCATTGTGACTTACTGTCTGCTCACAAGCTGAGCTCAGCTATCCTCAGGAATATGTGGACAGTGAAGGAAACCATTTCTTTCATTTGTAGCAGCTTTGTCCTCAGCTCCTCTGGAGCCATTTCACCTCTCAGACTGAATTCTGAGCCGAAACAAAAAGGAGAGCAGCTGAGAGAGCTGCACGAGCCCTTATGCAAGATGCTTTCAGGGTTATGGGCACCCCAACTTAGCACCATGTTCTCACTCTGAATGCAGACGTTTTCTCCAGTGTATGAGATGCTTCCAAAGCAGATAAAATTGCACACTATCCTCCTCCCTCACTTCAGATTTAATGTTGATATCCTAATTAAAGATTCATCTCAGATTCAAACAAGTAGAGAATAATTTGGATTTATATCTCACGTAACTGTAGTTTTAAACCCTCACTTGCAAGCAAAATATAATATTTATGCAGAAATCTGTTTCCAAGCTTCTGCGTGAAGCAGAAGCAGCAATAATTCATCTCTAAAGGACAGCTGAAATATGCACTGCTTTGAATTGTTTTAATACTGCGCACAAGGGATTGGTGAAGAGAATTAAGTGCCTTATGTTGCCTGATTGTATGTATCCAATGGATAACAATAAAATAGAAAACAAAATCATTTAGAACCCTTTCAGGACCATATGCTCAACTTCACAGGCAATAATCAACAATAACTATAATACTGTATGATTCACGGCAGAGAACCAGAGAGATGATCTGTGCTCATTACAAAGAGAGCTGCAGAACCCAGCACACAAACTCTTGCTGCCCTGTTTGCGGCACAACTCTGGGCAGCCCTGAAGATAAACACACGTGTCTGGGCTCATCCATCTACATGCGTCCAGTGTGAATTCTTTTAGCAGTCACACATACTGCCAACAGATATTTAATAGAAAAAGCATCAGGATGTGCTGTGATTTTCAAAGTAATTCCGGCAGGTTTCAGGGAGTGGGCAGCACGGATGCCAGGGTTTGAACACAGCTGCTGGACATTAATCAAACTGCATTAAACAAACAGGCATCTTAGTAAACAGCCAAGCAAAGTGAAGTATCCTATTTACCTCTTTTCCTGTTAGGACAGCTCTCCAGAGGCTGGATGGTATGGAAAGACATTTTAAAATTCTTAAACGAAAACAAACAAAAGAACTCTCTCTCATTCATCAATCTTCTCATTTTGTCTTTCTTCCCACTGATGAATGACGATTATTTCTCTCTTCCTACCACTCTGCCATTCTTCCCCACAATGGCTTTTTCCTTCCTTCCCTCCAGCTCCCACCCTGGTTCATGTTTTATCTCCTAACATCTCTCATTTTCTTTCTCTCCTGCTGTTACCTCATCCTCAATTCACTACCTTTCACAGGCCATTCATCTCCGAATAGGGAAAACGTATTAAAGAGACCTTGTGCATAAACTTTCTTAGAGAAAAGGAGAAATTCCCCACCTCACTCATCATTGTTGCCATTTTTAAAACATCAACACCATTTTTGGGACATTTAGAAGTTTTAACACGTAGCACTGATAATTCTTCCTGCAAACCAGAGCTTATTTCTTCTCCATGGAAATGCTGACAAGTATCATAGTCAAACAAAGAGAAGTCCTAAAAGAAACAGAACCACAGTTACGGAGATCCTCGAAGAACAAAGGCATGGCTGACTGGCCTTTGTCTTTATGGTTGCAGCTACAGGTTATGTTCAAATTAAATCCTTTTCAAGATTATTAAACATTTGATTGTACATAATTACGAAGCTTTAATTCCTCGTCGCTCGTGCCTCCTTTCTTGGACAGGGAGGCTTCCATTAAATCACGTAATGCACGGACATGACAGCAACGGATGGAGGATGTTCTGCATCTCTATAACAGTGTAATTGTTCTAATTTATAATTCTATAAACAACAACCTGGTCGTAATGAATCATCCCTTTTGTCTGAATAGCCAGTGATGACACACTGCAGGCAAAGGGATGAGTTGTCCGAATCAGGCAGTAACTGCTAAAGTTTGCATCATTCTATCCAACAGAAAGGAATGGTTGGAATTGGTAGAAGCCACTGAAATGAGTCATTAGCAACGCTGGCCCAGACACAACAGTTTCCCTGGGAGTTTGCCATATGTTTAAAGTTTTTGACCCTTTATTTCTGAGAAATTGGTAAACAGCATTTCACCTTCAGAGACACAGAAAATGCAACGTTGCTATACCTTTAAGAAAGCCACAGCCTAAAATCAGACAATTAGAAGTCAAGAAATCAAATGAGGAAAAAGCAGGTAAAAACCTCTGAGCATCTGTTTTGGTTTTATCAGGGTACCTCAGCAACTGAAGTTGGACCATCAGACAGTGTGAACACATCCATTCCTGGTATAGCTATTTACAAACTCATCTTTCAGGTACTACAGACCAGACCCCAGATTTACTAAAAAGGAAAATGCTTGATATGTTCCTAGGTAAACCAGGGGATTTAGATATTACTTTTTTCTTGTAAGAGGCAGAATCATTCCACGCACCCCTATTTCCTTGGGAATAGCTCCAACAAATTTCTAGACTCCTTTCTTCATTAAAAAAAAAAAAAAAAACAGAACTCAGGAAAGAAGGTGGTTATTCTGACCACTAGAAGAAGCAAACTTCCACAGTCTATTTTCCTCTCCTGTGTTGAAATGATTCAAAATAGAATTTGCTAGCAGAAAAATCAGATCTAACTGCCTTACAAGAACAACTTCTGTAATTGAATCTCTCTTTGCAGGCATTTAGGCATATGTAACTAGATGTGAGCTCTTTATTTATAGGGAAATAAAAACAGAAATAGAGTTGGCACATAAAAAGCAAGCATAATCTGGTATTTGTTTTGGGTAAATGCAAACCATCAAAGGGGGTTATTAAAACTATATGTTACTTCAGAAGCACAGAATCAATACTAAGAACAAAAAACTATTAGCATAACTATATAGCCAGGAATGCAGTGATGTAACTATTCAATTTAAAAAAAAAAAATACTTAAAAAAAACCCCTTATTAGTTCCAATTTTCTACACAGGTGCATCTCTCAGATTTCCATCTACCACAAGAGAGTTTGCATCAAACAAGGCTGTGTTCGAAAGGCAAATGGGATCCTGGGCTCCATCAGGAGAGGGGTGGTCAGCAGGGACAGGGAGGTGATTGTCCCTCTCTACTCAGCTCTTGTGAGGCCCCATCTGGAGTACTGTGTCCAGGTGTGGAGCGCTCAGTACACCTACACCCAGGAGGGGAGTAAACTCTTCAAAAGGGCTGACAATAGCAGGACTAGGGGAAATGGATCCAAGTTGAAGGAGGGAAGATTTAGGTTGGATGTTAGGGGAAAGTTCTTTACAAGGAGAGTGGTTAGGCCCTGGAACGGGCTGCCCAGGGAGGTTGTGGATGCCCCGTCCTTGGATGTGTTCAAGGCCAGGTTGGACGGGGTCCTGGGCAACCTGATCTAAATGTGTATGTTTGGTGGCCCTGCTAGGCAGGGGGGGTTGGAACTACATGATCCTTGAGGTCCCTTCCAACCCGGGTGATTCTGTGATTCTGTGTGATTCTGTGAAGGCTGGACGGTGTAGGAGGTGTTTCAGGATGTGAGTCCCATGGTGCATGAGCCCCATTTTGTTCTGAGGAGGGACAACTACTCAGCCTCCAAGGCCTACATCTCCAACAGACCTTCGTTTGATCAGCAGATACAAACAAGATGTTTTAGGCTGAATTAGATTATTTCCTCTCATGCACTGTTCTTCCGTAGAGCTTATATGTAAACAATGGGGCATTCCAGCACAAGGAACAATTTTAGAGCAGGAATTTCACTCCATGTATTGAATCCCAGCGGTCAAAGGGTCTGAACTCTTGCCGAGGCTGTTGACTTCGGAAGGGCTACAGATGGATATTCAAACATTTTGAAAATGAAGTCACTGATATAACCTCAGGCTCAAGAGCTTAATGTTGGACATTCATCTTCTTTGCAGACAGCAAAGGTAGAAGTGCCCTCTGAACTCCCACTTTCAGATCCCCTTATACCAACCAAGAGGGGAGGCTCAGACTGCAGCATATCAGATCTGGCAAAGCCAGGTTCTTGGGTAGGATTCAGCACTGATGGAGAGCCATTACTTCCCTTGATAAAAGTATGGGCTGTAAGTCTAGCATACACTCATCAAGGATCAACACACAGTAATCAGATCTCGTTATACACTTCAGCCTAATAGATACAAGAGCTTTCCACGGGTACATTATTCCACTATTGGTCTCTTATGCTTTTCATAAAGTATTCTCCAACTTTTAGCAAGTCTTATCCACAGTTTTTCTCACCTTCAAACTCATCTACCACAGCACTTTTGTCAATGCTGTGTGTGTCATCTTTAAGACTCTTTTAAGTCATTTTAGTTCTGCCACAGGCAATGTAAGCAGAACCTCTCAACAAAACTGATACCAGAAAGAGTATCTGAATGCAACAAAACACCCGACTGCCACAAACCTTTTGGGATGACTACAGTTTTGGAAGAATAGGAACAAGAGCAGCCACTTTGGCTTCTCTTTGCAGAACTGACAGAATAAAGTGGGGAAAACACAAAATAGCACTGGATGCTGCTGTGGAGCTGAGATCTTCCTGTGGCCAGGCCAAAAGGAAAAGGAAGCAGCAACTACTGAAACAGAGCTGGCAAACACTGACACCATTCAGATGTTGCAGGGTGATAAGATCAGACAATGGAGACTTACAATACACTGAGCTCTCTGGGCAAGGGAAGCAGAGTGTGAAAGGGCTGTGGCTATGTTTAGAAGGCTTTTCCACCAGTCTGGGCCCTACACACATCACGTGGAAACAAGACTGCCAAGTCATAGGTCTTCTGTGCCTGCTTAAACTCAACTAGCATTTACTGCTCTGGTCTATTTCTCTTCGCCTGTCAGGATGAAGCTAACACATAAATCCCCTGCTAAGGATGTCGTACTCTGGGAGGTGTTTTATTGCTGACAAAGTGTGATTTCCAGCTCTCTGTGATGGGAATGAAATTCAACACTCTGGAACAGCTCCCCCAGCCCACAACTAGTAGAGGAAGGCTTTGCAACGTGTTCTCCTTCTGCTGCAAAGTCATGGTCTGGTTTGCAGACTTCCGCCCCTTCTCCATCCTGCCTTTTCACAGCTACACTACTGATTCAAACACATGTAGCAATCAGAAACTGCTTCCAGGTTCTCAGAAGCAGCAAACCAACTTCTGACAGCTCTTAAATAGGTTATAAACGAGGATTTTAACATTCCCATCATGCAAATCATTCCCATCAGATTTCTGTTCTATCGACTGGCTTGAATTCATACTGATTCATTAGCATTCCCTCTCTTGTTGCTCATTACCAAGGTTTCTTGCAAAGGTGTAGAAAGATTTTTTTTTTTTAAGCTTACATCCTTTGGTAGTATGATTGATTTTGTTGTTCACATCTTGATTTCTGTCAAATAAGTGCTCGTATGTTCCCTTTTCACCCTCCTTTTCAGTTGCTACTTTAATGCATACTGGACTCCTTAATTCACTCATCTTGAACTGGAACTTACAAAGCCTCCAGATACAAGAAGCTCCAGAATCTCAAATTTTTACAAAGCTCAGCTTCATTACAGTGAAGAACCTGTCTGGAATCCAAAGGATTCTATTCACTAAAGTTCACTGAAAATCTCTAGAAATGGCTCAGGGGATATGAAGTCCCCCTGCACACAAAAAGGAAGAGGTCAAACCCACAAATGAGGTCTGGAATCATAGGACAGGCTGGGGGTTCAACAGCCTCTACCAAAAAAGCCTGCCAAGATCAGGTAATGCCAAAAGGCATGGAGCCATGAAGGAAAAAATATACATCCAGACCTTGTTTCTCAAGGTTAAATGTACTAAGATCAGTTGAAATGCAGAACAAGAATGAGCAAACCTCAATGAAAAAAAAAATCACAAAGATTTTGATGGTACAGTTGTGTTTTCTCTTTGTGATCATCTGAGAGAAGCATTCATTCATATTCTAAATGGGAAAAGGCAACTGAAACAGGTGGTGTATTACTAGATCCATTAAACAAGAGATTTATGCATTACATATCCATCTTGAGGCAATTAGGCTGATCTTTTTTCTCCTCTTTTATGGCTTCATTGAAAACTTCTAGCAATAAAACAATTAAAAAGTAACTATCCAAGCATTTATCTATGATATCAAAGACAACCAGCCTTTCTTTCATCAGAAGAAGCTGCTTCACGTTCCGTCCATAGAACGAACAAATTTAGAAGCAACATTCACTGTTAAGACAGTGATATAATGCTGCCATTGTCCAACGTCTGAATGGTGAATGACAGGATATGGATCTGAGAGATCACTGTTTGCTTTCTTTTTTGGAAAATGATTCTTTGAATTTGACTTCAATCTCACGAGGCCAGGGAGCTTCAAGCAGAGAATTGAAGCCGCTGTGCAACTCACCTTGGGGTAACCTCCCTGCTGCTTGTGCTGCAAGGGCACCTGTGGCTTTCTGCTTCAGAGACACCGTCCTCGCAGGTGAACACATGGTCTGCAAGGAGCAGTGAATTAGAAGCCTGGCTTGCTGTAACATGTGGAACTAGTCAGAAAGGAAAACAAAAAAGGAGGGCTCCGACAAAAAGATGTAGGGTCACAAAGCTGTCTCCCAACTGGGGGAATCCAGCCTTGGATGATGGCCCAAACGCCCCACAGTCTCCTCTTCCTCATGAAGAAATGACAAAAATTTGTACTAAAGCAGAAAAACGGTAGTCTTCTTCATGCTCCCCTAAGAAATCTAAGTCTGTGCATTCTCTCCTAAACTTAACCACTGAACAAAATGATGTTCACCCTTTCCAATAGTAATTTAGATGATCCAGACACTGGGCACCTGCTGACAGAGCTGACTACAGAGACTGACACAGTTAATTCAGTTCTAAGTACCTGCTACGGCTGCAAGATTGCACCTGAGCACGGCCCCAGAGCAACTCTTTGGGAGTCATGGGATGATACGATTATTTCCTCACCCTCTGTAGCACCAACTCAATCTACTTTCTGAAAGTGAAAAGGAGACCCTGGTGCCCCTGATGACTGCAGCTACAGCTCAGTGCCTTCTCAGAACGTGGCAAGCAAAGAAGGAAAAAAGCCACGTTCAAAGAAGAGTGAAACAAAGAGAAGCTTGCGTGGGCGAGCTCCTCCTTCCCTAGGAGCTGCCCTTTCCCTGCCCTCCTGCACCGTGAGAGAAATGCTTCGTAAGGCAGGATCTCCGAAAATCAGGCCAGAAGCAGTCTGAGATCAACAGTCTGATTATCACAGCAACCGTAGGGCAATTGGTTGCAGGCCTTTAGTTCACTGCAGTTAAAAACTTCACAATGTCAGCAGTGTCCACTGGGCTCAAGCAACAAATGCAAATACCCAAACCAACAAACTCAGCCAGTTACACGCACCTGTCAGCTCGGTCTGAGCACAAGCATATCTTTCTCTTTTAGGCCACTGAGCAATCATATCCTTCTGTTTGCCTTCCCTGCCTCTGATGCTTGTGACTGTATTGTTGGAAACTGCAGGCATCATGCTCTGAAAGGTGTTAAGCTCAAACCCAAATTCCCAAAGTCAAGCTCTATGAAACAAGAAACTACACCTGGCACTGCCTGTGGTCCAGCTGTGTCACCACTTGAGTCAGTCTTGCGATTCACAGAGCTCCAGTTTATGACTTCTGAGATCCCATAACTTCACCTACCCTACAAAGCAGTGCACAGAGTCACACAGCGTTCTGTAGGATTAACCATGCTACTGAAAGCAGCAATTGGAAACCAACTCAGTGTTCAGTTCAGGAGTAGAGTTGCATAGGTTACAAACAGAACGGCCTCATTCCACCCTATGTTAGATATGCTTAGTAAAGTTCTGGAAGCACTGCAGCAGGCTTTGAATGATGGATGAAATGAAAAATCTCTGCTCAGTACTCATAGAGTAGCCAGCTCCCCTCCGTGCTTTGTCACTTGCTTTCCAGGTATTTATCACGCAGTGTTGGTGAGAGACACTCAGAAAATTCCAGTGCGTTCATCAAATGCCCCAAAAATAAAACCAGAAGATTGCAATTTTGTCCCAGGGTTTCACTTGTATTTATTCAATTTAAATTTTATTGTTGCCTACTCAATTCAGTGACCTCCCTTGTCAGGGTGCATTACAGACTCAAAACAACCTACCACTGCTGATTGCTCAGATGAGGCTTAAGGGTTGCCTCCTCTCTCACTGAGCAGATAGAGCTTAGACTGCATGAATATTTCTTTTTAAAGACAGAATGTAAGAAGAAATAATGTGAATAATCCCACTTTTCAACCAGGGGCCACAGAAGCACCTATTGTTTTCTCAGCACTTCGTGCAGATCAGCTTCTATAGAATGTAAATCAAACCACAGGCAGCTTGGATTGGTTTCCACTGACCTGACTTATCACCAATGCCATTTGTTGGGCAGAATTATCATGGAGGATGAAAGATTTGGGTATTGTTATCTTGTTAAAAAGCGGCACAGGCTGGTGTACAAAAATCTGCTGCAAGGCCTAGGTGACAGTTTTACTTTCAGTAGGTTAGAGATGTGCTCCTTGCTGGCTGTACTGTACTATTTTGAGTTACTGGATTCAGAAGATGGTCAGCTGTTTTACTGCTCCTGAAAGGTTAAAACTGCATAAATCTCACTGTGTGATTGCTCTGACTTGTGAGCCCCTCAGTCCTACCTGCTTGTTTGTATCATCAATTCATTGTTATGGGTGAAAAATTCCACAGCAGGCAAAACATTACTTATTACATTTTTGGCCAGAGGTCAAAAGCAGCTGTTCACTTACAGACGTAAGGTACGATGGTAATGCCATTAGGAATGTTTAGTAAGAAAAGCAATAAATAACTGAATTCGCTTCAGTAGTGGATCATGGGAAGAAAACAAAAGAATTAGCTCTATTAGCACTAAAAAAATATAGCAGACTGTTATCTGCAAAGGAAAAGGCAGAATATTACTTAGAGATTACACAGTGCAATAGCTTTATTTACTTCTTAACTAGCACCAGAAGGATGGATCAGCTGCCCAGGCTCTTCTAGCTGGCAAGCTGTTTGGGACTGCCTGCTGTCAGGAGGATGTTGCTGTTAAGACAAAAGCTCCTCTAAAGCACATTACCAGCATCCCACCCATTAAAAAGGTTAGGGCACCTTTCTGGATTGAGGATCTTGAGGCAACATTAAAGCCAGATTCACTGTGGGAACGTCTGTAGTGTTACACTGATCCATCATCATTTCTCAGTGAGTCTATGCTGTGGTTTACTAACATACCACTCGAAAAATGTGTTTATTTGTATGTATGTATCCAAAGCTCTAAGAGCTCTACCTGTCCAGGAGGATGCAGACTTCCTATTTTCTATCAGTTCTCTCAAGAAGGGTATTAAATGTAGAGAGGACAACCTCCAGCTCCAGATAAAAATAAGTCAGACCAGTTATGCAACAGAGGCTTTCACTGATGAAGAAAGATACTGTATTCAGGTAGACAACTGGCCAGCAACAGATGTTATTTACAGGCATAAGCAAACATGAGCAAATTGGCTGTTCATTAAAACAGGTGTTTGTGGGGACTGAAGTGTCTGACTCTGCAGATGTGTCATTCCGCTGAGATCACGTCAGAGAACACAGGGTTCCTTCCCACTTACACTTCTGCTTCAGCTGAGTTGATGCAGGAAGTAAGTTAGATTTAACAGTCAAAACCAGCTTTGAAAACCAGTGATGTCAATCATGAACAAAGCAAAGAAACAACAGTCTTTACTCACCTCAGCTGTTTTGTTGTCCGATTTTGATCTCATACTCATTTCATATTGTTTGGTTAAGAAAAAATAAAATGCAACAACACAAAGTGATTTAATTCTTTTCTCTAGCTTCCATTACAAAAAGAAAAAAATATATATTCCCAGATTTTCCAAAGATTCAGAACAAACATAACCTCTCAGTGCACAGAATGGCTTAGTTTAGAAGGGACCTCAAGGATCATCGAGTTCCAACCTCCTTGCTACAAGACAGGGCCACCAACTTCCAAATCTGGTGCAACCAGAAGCAGAATCACAAGGAGAGTAATGGCTTCAAAGGCAGTTGATGCTAACGCTGCCTTCATTTAGGCAGTGCCAGAACAGAAACTCTGCACGTGTCACTAAGGGACAATGGTTAGCATGCCACAGGACCGCGTACCTGTTCATATCCAAGTACCTGTGCCCATGGTCTATTTAAAGCTTACATAATTTTGAGGACATCAGCAGCAGATGAGGTTTATCAGAAATCCTGAGTTTAAATTAATTGTTTTCCATTCAGAGTCAAAATATTCTTGAGTTTCCAGCGACAAGATGCCAGCCTCTCTTACAGACCCACTTCCACCCCAAATCAATTACTCTAAAAATCTTCACTTCAGAAGTTCTCATTATGGCTTTTCCTCCCCTAAAAAATCCTTCTGTTTAAAGCGATGCACTTTTGAGATGTCTAAATACAATCACAGTATTCACTTGAAAATACTGATTATCACAGAAATTCCCCAAAGCTTTCTCAGTCATGAGATTTTGGTAAGTTTCATGAATTTGGTCAGAAACTAGATGAGTAAACTCTGAAGGGGATTTCACTGCTAGACAGATGGATCAGGCATTAGAGGAAACAAGTGCAATACATGCCTACAGGTTAGTTAC
The DNA here is from genome assembly GCF_951394365.1 of Tetrao urogallus. NCBI lineage: Eukaryota > Metazoa > Chordata > Aves > Galliformes > Phasianidae > Tetrao > Tetrao urogallus. The sequence goes on from NC_136826.1 coordinate 2,270,517, forward strand.
AGACAAACTTTACATTGCACAGGAGAGAAAACCAGGATGTCTCTGGGTGCACGGCGAGGAGCACTGCACACTGAAAGCAACTCAATGCACAGCTGGCAAAAGGCGTTGGGTAAGATGGGTGAAAATGAAGGACCTGATAGAACAATAGAACAGAAAAGAAGATGCTTGCAAATTCCCAGTGAGGACTGTTGGTGTCTCTTTCAAAAAAACCTACTCTAAAATAATCCAAGACGCCCATGTCTGCTGTTACATGTGACACATAGTAATTCACCTGTGGATTCCTACTTATTTTCCAAGCAAAACTACAGCCTATAAGCCCCAAATGCTTGCCAAAATTTTCTATGTTTGAGATCACAAGTTTGCTTGAGAATTGTCTATGATAAGAGGCTTTTCACATCATAAAAACTGGTCAGGCTGCAAAGGAACGCGTGGGGCTGGGAGATGCTGCAATCCCAAATTCCAAAACCAAGAGAAGCCCACCTGGCTGCTGCATCTGAGCGACTGCCAGAATGCAACCAGGAGCAAGGTGCCACAGTGGGAGTAACAAGTCAGTATCTACAAACCACTTGTTGTGCCAGATGGTATTTAGAAAAGCTAAATTACACTCCTAAACAGAAGTGCTTCACCACCGATGCTCAGTAATGCAGGTTTCTTATTGCAAACAGGGCGGCCTCTGGAACCTGAGCACAAAAGCCAGATGAATTCAGATCAAAATGAACCACAAACAGCCACTGCACTTACCAATAAAACCCTCTGCTTCCTCTAGCTCTTCATGCATTCACCTCACCTGATAAAACAATAGATAGCACAAGTGCTCAAATGCTCCAGCAAAGCAGCAGTCTGACCGGAGCGTTCATTAGCATCCACGATTTGAATAATAGGCTGCAGAATATGATCTATAAATTTGATTTTGAATTCATCAGTGCAGGTCAGGAAATTATTAAAAAGAGTTAATGGTAATGTAATCAGGAAACAGAAAGCTTCATTTGCCGAGCCAGCCCAATCAAACCAGATTCACTTTTCAATCCTGCATATTCGGGACTTAGCAGGAAAAAAAAAAAAAAAAAAATCTATTAGAAAGAGTCCATCAAGTTCAGATGTATTTATGAAATGTGCTTGGATGACTGGGGAGGGAAGATCTGTGTAACACATGAGAAGCAAAGCATCTAGCACCACTCGCACACTTTGGAACTGAGTTTCTAGCAGTGCCAATGTGCAGATCATTTAGATTTAAGATTCTGCTAGATCTAAAATTAGATTTACTTATGTCTTCTAATTAATGCCACGTACTAGTACGTCAGTAAGATTTGTATTTGAGCAATATAAAGCACTGCTCAGTGACTTACATGCTTACTCCTATGCTCCTCTGGGCTGGAGGAATACACATCTGACTAAGCTCTAAACTGAAGAAATCTCATGGGATATTTTCCTGACTAATCATATTAATTTGTTCATGGGACTAGAGCCAAGCATGTTAAAATTAATAAGCTGCCCACAGTAGAAGCAGATAACAACAGCACAGTCAGTAGTAGAAAGATACAATCTTCCACTGTGAAGCCAGTTTGCCAAACTACAAACATGCTGTAGCAAGCAGTGTGCCTTTACCACCTTTCCACAGCTCACTGCTTTCTATAGTTTTACTTTCAGTCTGATTATGAGCACTGAGAATTCGTTTACCACATGTCTTCAGTGGGTTGTAAAAGCATCTTTTCACTTCTAGAGAAATTTCGCGTTGACTCTTTCTCATTTGGCCTTTGTTGGTCTCATCTACGAACAGCAAATTGACCCAGCTTTAACACTCAGGCTTTCATTTCCTAAAACAAGCTATTTGCTTCTGTAGGACAGAAACAAAGGGATGAAGCTAAAAGCAGAAGCTATATAACAGATTAAATGAAGCAGAGATTTGGTGAGTGGAATTTCTCCTCATTTCTTTGGGACTATGACAGCTTTGATTTTCATGACCTCCACAGTCATGACGTTACAATTCTGAAATTTTAAGAAAGAAAGATTATGCCATCACTCTTCATTTTCTGTGCCACTGCCTTTGGAACAGATTATGAAGTACAATTTTATGTTATTCTTCAGTGAAAAAAGAGAAATTATAAGAATGGTTAGCCAAGATTTTAATCTCCACTGTGCACTGAACAGCGGCATTGTGATGCATGACCCTGACCTTTTGCAGCCCTGTGTATTTTGACTGTTTGCCCACTCAGCTCCATCCCTACATTTTAGTGAGGCCATAAACATGAGATGTGGAATGGCATGCCCAGCAAATCGCAGAATGCTGAAAAGGTCAAAATAGTACTGCTGAATGCTTCTACCCTGTAATTTACAGAATATATGAGGCATTCACAGCCGAATAACTCATTCATATGACAAACACTGTAGAGGGAATGTTAAAATGGCAGAACATGAATCCCTTCCAGTGACAGTGTTTCTAACAAGCATGGAAATGGTGCAAACTTTGCCCTGTGGTTCTCTCCTCTGGAACATTAATACCGCCTGACACTCAATGCACAGCAGCATATGTCTGAGGACTGCAGTCAAATATCTCAGTGTTTGCAATTGTGCTCAGAAACAGAAAGGCAATAAACCCAAGGAGAAAGCTCTGGTCAAAGCCAGGCCAGTTCCCCAGGGCAGTGCACAAGGCCCCGAGATGCTGGAGCTCAGGGAGCATCTGGACACTGCTCTCACTCACAGGGGCTGGGTAGACCCTGGGGAGCCAGGTTGGTGATCCTTGTGAGTCCCTTCCAACTCAATCTCTATAGCCTGCCCCTAGTACTCCTTGCTCTTAACAAAGCACTTCTCTGATACCTCCTGATTTTATTGTTGCAACATGCCTGGAAAATAGATGAGTACTATCCTCACTGCTAAACAGGACAAACTCCAGAGCAAAGCTGGGAGAACTCTGGCAGAACAAATAATTGCTGCTATCATCAACAGCTGTAATCCTCTGTTCTCCAGTGAGAACGTCTGTTCTAATTTCTGCTCCCCTAACTGAGCTTCATTTCTGCAGGAATGATCTGGTGCCTGCTTTTCAGACCCGAGCCGAATGCCACACATCCAGAAACCAAACAGGAGCTCTGTTAGTGAAGCCCAGCAGAATGGCACGCCCGTGATGGTTTAATTGATGGCTGTATTTGTTAATGACAGCTTAGACCCAGTGAAGTGCTAAAGATGAACATCCTGACACTGACACAAACCTGCCCCCACCTGCAGAGAAGCTTTTACTGGAGGTGTTCTGAGTCATTCCTCAAACTGACCTTGCACAAATGCCACTGAAGATGTGCAAACCAGTACATACTGGGGTGCTCCCTCTTTACTGTTCTTTCAATAAAAGAAACACAACAGATTTATCTGAAGTACTGCAATTGTGATGGTAGCTGCAATCACATCGATTCATCAGTATTTTCCATAAAGGTGGTGCTATTTTGTTCTCAGAGCATATATAAGACAGGTTAATGACCACTGAAAACTATGGACCAGCAGCCGGAATTTGGTACTATCTTCACAAGACAACTAAAGTGAAAGGAAAAATGTGAAACAGCACTCTGCTTCCCAGGTAGAAATCTGGATTAACCACACGGGAGGTAAAACAATGGAGGATTTATGGCAGCTGAACAACAGAACCCAGCCCCAACTCTCTGAAGTACAGCATTTTCCCATTATCCCTGAGAGAAGCAGGGATACTAACAACGTACCAAATTAGCATCAAAGCATTAGCAGTAATACACTTACAGTATTTAGGGAACTACTTCTAAACCTAAATGTCAGACAGTTTGTCTCTAATATTCCCTGCAGATCAGTACAAAATGACTGTAATAGATGCAAATCCTGCATCCCTTCACACGGGCACACATGGCTGGAATAGCTGCAGAGCTGCATCCCTTGTGATGCGGATGCAGGCAGCTCTTCAAAAATACACACTGGTTTTTCTTCATTCCCTAGTGAAAACTGCTCCTTCATGTATTTCTGTGCAGGTACACAAAGCTTTCGGCATTACAGCCTGCACCACTGAAAGGGAGGGATTTTTCCAGCACAGAGTCTGGTTCATTTACATAGCACATCCATAACCACTCAAGGGAAAGGAACAGAGCATGGGGTTTGCTCTCCTGTGGGAAGAAAAGGGATGTCCCAGCTCAGCTGGGGGAGAAGGGGAGTGCTGCAGACAGCAGAAAGGTCCTGGCTTGCTCCTGCAGACAGTGGGGTGCACAGAGAGTGTGGGGATATGGCTGTGATATGAGGACACAGTATAGGCACAATCGCAGATGGAGGGAATCGATATTTGGCTGGGGTTGGGGTGCAGGAGACAGCACCCACATGCCTCTGCTCTCAGCCTCACCTCTCCCTGGCCACCCAGTGCACACAGGCCTGTGTCCCCAGCCTGGGGTGCTGTGTCATCTCACCACACAGAGCAAGGTGGCAGGGCATGGACTGAGACAAGACTTCATAGAATTATCTGAGTTGGAAGAGACCCTTACCAGTCATCTAATCCAAGTTCCACACATTGAACTTGGACTTGCCCATCCCATACTCGGGCACCAAGCAAGGAAAAGCAACTGAGTCTCTATGGACAGCTTTCAGTCTTCTCTTTGCAGGGCACCTTATGTACATGATGTAACCACCTGGACAGAAAACACAGCCCAGTACACCATGTATAGCACCATTACTGCTAGTAATATTTACAGACTATACACAGCACTAATATTTGTAGGCTGTTCTGACAGGAGAAGGAGTCATAACTTGAGAGGCTGATTTAAACAGTTACAGCTGAATTGCTGATTACTACTTTATTTCCCACTAGAAGAGATATTGCCTACATGTTTGTTGTATCTCATGTCGAGGCTCTGGTTTCATATGGTTATGATTTTGTATTGATTGATGTATCTCAAGAAATCAAAGGCGAGAAGTCAGTTACCTTAATAAGACCTTTTTTAAGCTGGGAAGACATGAAGGGGGAGTGACCTACATCTAACACCTCAAAGCTTTACTTCACCTATTCTGTAAGGAAATGGGGAAAGAATGCTATATCGCCCATATTGTTGCCATCTAAGTGATGTTCAATTTGAAGATCAGACAAATGCCTTTTCCATTCCCAAGAAAATCCTTCCAAGCCTGATGCAGTTACGAGCTCTCAGAAGAACCACCTGCAGCAGCTCCATGCACTTAGGCAGCAGACCTGGCAGCCTGGCATGCTCCTGTGCCCACCCTCACTCCACTGGGGCCAAGAACATCTTGCAGCTGCACCTGGGCTGCCCCACCATTTCAGACAGTGGCAAGAGCTCCAGTCTCACCAGAAGAGCACGGAGCCAGCACTTCAAACAAAAAGGACCGTCCACTATTATTTGTTTTTAAATACTATTTTTATTCTCTTCCATACCTGCCAGCAGATACAGTAACTCTGCATGTTCCCTCATGCTTGGTTCACACTCATACTATCGATCTTCTTAATAACTAGTCCCAAAGAATTGCACTGTTAAATCTTTTAGAAACAAAATCTTTTTGAACAGGTCAGCTATTAGGAAAAATGAGAATCCTCATAAAATGCATGTCTGCTTCCCTCAGCATCTTTAGACACAGAAAGTACCATGAAGTCAGTGTGGTAAATCCCCTGATATTTTCCTTGTTCAGAAGATTAACATAGATGTTTGTTGGTTTGCTTTCTCCCACTACGCTTCTTAAGTAAAGGTCTGAAAACAAAGCCAGTTCCCAATTTAAAAGTAGATGATACAACCATGCTAAATACAGACACGAACATTCATTGCAGTCTCACCTAGATCTCACTAGATATTCACAAGGAAAGACCAACTTCACATTACGATCACTGTGTAACATTATAGAATTAACACAACAGAAAGCCTTAGTTTGTAGCTAGTAACCATGTAATCAAAATCAAAGGGCTGCTCATCTTTCTTTCCACATTCACAAAGTACTAAGGGGGAACAAAGTTAGCCAGAAATGAGTTTAAAATTTAAATTAAGAAATTAGCTGAGTGTACTTACTGTACCACAGCCTGAAGACTTCTGATATAGAAAAGATCAAAATCCCAGTCGTACCAGGGTTTCCCTAGCCTCTCTGATTTAGTACGAACAACCCAGCACATAGTTAGCTTTATATGGCCAAAGCAACAGAATAAATACAAAAATAAGTCTTAGAACAACTACTTTGAATCACACTGACATAAGCATTACTAAGTTCAAATTCAGACCAAAGGAGACAGTTGCATTCTGAAAACAGAAAAGGATTTATGGCAAAAAAACCCCAAAAACTTACTCAATGCTGTCTCCAGAGCCTTCTGTTGAAGTCACACTATTTCCTGCCTCAGACAATCAAATTAGTTTTTGATCTATGGTAGTAACTCAGGAATATAGAATCACAGAATCATTATTAAGGTTGGAAAAGACAGCTACGATCATCTAGTCCAATTGTCCACCTACCACCAATACCACCCTGTAAACAATGTCCTCAAGTACCACATCTACGTGGTGCTTGAACACCTCCAGTGACAGTGACTCCAGCACCTCCCTGGGCAGTTGTAGAGAGGGAAAGTCCTTCTCATGAAGCAGATGATATTATATTAGATTAACCTCATATTTGAAAAAGCATTCATTCAAGATACAAGAGTCAACCTGCTGTATTATCGTGCAATAAGGTACTATTGCTACACTACCATCCCAATGCCAGAAGCTATAAAACAAACAATTCAGTGGTATTGTTTGATTCCCCCTTCTTGTATGTAACAAATGAACAATAAACAAATAAACAGTTGTTATTTTCTAGGTTTGCCCAGAGTTAGGTAATTATCTAACCTGCTCACACATCCAAGACAGTGAAATTGTTTTGGACTATTTCTCTGGTCCTCTGGGATTCTCTTTTGTGTTCATCTCTCTTCTCTCCCCATTTCTCCAATGCAAGCAAGTACAGAAAACAAGACACACAGAAATGCTAGCTTCTGCTTCTCTATAACCTGGACAAGGTTTTGATCTTTGTCAAATTCCAAAGGAAAAAGGAACAAGCAAGAAGTACATGCATGCTCCTTAAGAAGAACGAGGCAGGCTCTGGGCCATGTTTGAAGCCCAAAGAAATTCTTTTATCCACTGTTGATAAGAATTGCGCATAACTAGTTCCATTTGAATCTTCTTACAAAATGTGAAAGCCAAAAGGTGAGTTCTGAAGTCTGCAAACAGGTCAAATAAGCTGCTGAATAGTCAGGCTGCTGTCCTGAGTTCTAGGAAGATTTTGTGTGGCATTGCGCTCATCGTTTAGAATAATGCTACAATAACCATAAATCTCATAAGGCAAAGACAGCCATTTCTTTAGAGATTAGCTTTCCAATAGAAATCTAAAATAATCTCTGCAGAGCAAGCAGATGAATTAAACTCCATTTCTGTTGTAGTTTAGAGGTGCATTCGTACTTGCAGGACCTCGGGTAGAGCCAGCACATTGGGTGCCGCAACCCTGAGGTCTGCAGGCCCTCTGAAACACACATCCTTTCAAACAAACTTTGTTTTCATGCCGAATGCAGCCCACAAGAACAACACTTGTTTGAAACTCCAAGAAGCTTAGCAGGATTTCAAAAGAGTATGCCAGCAGGTGATCTTACAGAGAACTCCATCCTGTTACTTTACTGCAGCCAAATGATTCTCTTTCCTACAAAGCCCGGTGCTCGGAGTGGGGCAGCAGCACACAGCAGAGGTCAGCGTGGCTCCAGGGCCACCCACAAGCTGAAGTGTTCGCTGAGAACCTTCCAGCTCCATCTATCGGCCATTTAAAATCAGGGGCATACGGTGAATTTCACTGTATATCACAGAAATCATTTCAGGTTCTCCCACAAACATTAAACTTTTGCAGCATAATATGGTTTACTGGCAATAACCAAATGCATTATCGTGTCAGAATAAAAGCAGCATATGTAAATTCCCTGATCTTAGAGGACAACTAATGGAATACATTTCAGCATATAATGATGCAAGATTTATATTTCGCTCTGGAGATATTGCCAAATCCTGTTTTGGAGCCATATCTCCAAGGAGAGAAAGGGTTTTGTTTGTTTCCATCTTACTTACTTATTTTAATCAAGCCCTTTTTAATTAGTGAGAACAAAATGTTTTCACGTAGGAAGAAAGAAGAAACTCGGTACAAAATCAACAGAGTCCTGATGAAACTTGGAGCAGGAAATGAAGACGCAATGAAAGTGCAGGAAGCAAAGACGTGCGCTCAGAGTGCCTCTATCACACAGCTGCATGCAGGGACAGCGTGCTCCCAGGGGAAATCATTAGCAAGTTGACTTTAAAGAAGCTGCACCTGGGGACCGTATTCAGCCTTTGGGGCTGATCCAAACCTTGATGACTGCTCTGCTGTTAGTTTTGGTGAGTTTCTGACTGTGGCCTCAGACCCACCATGTAGTATCTCCTCATTTTAGGGTCACTTTGTGCTCAGCTACACACAAGTCCCGAGGACGGGCACCTGAGCGTGCAGCACTCAGCCAGCAGGCACTGGCTGCAGCCCAGATCCACTGCTACCTTCCTTGTGCAAGTCCTGCCTGCCTCCCAAGCCCATTCAGGTACGTGAGAGTAAGTTTAGGAAAGGGCACAAATTATTCACATTCTTGCCACAATTCAACCATCACCTTCAGGAAGTCCAGCCTTGTTCTTAAATATTCCATGGCGTCTCCAGTGTTATGCTGAAAATGTTAGGCACCTAGCTTAAAAAAACTGATGTCAGAAAACCAGACAAAAGGCTTTGCCACACTTACCAGCCACCTTACACGTTCCATTCTGACCCTGCTTGCCTTTAAGCACCATTCCACCACTGAATCCTAACCAATTTTTGGTGTAACAGAGGAAGAGAATCAAGCTTTAGAGGAAGGAAAACACTGCACCTTCAGCACGCAGTAAATAACACATGCCTACAAAACATCTCTTGTAGTTCAAATTCATGGTACCACAGCCCTCAATAGCAACTCCACTTATGCTGCTTAAAATTAGAAATCTGTGTTCAGGACATTAAAAAAAAACTCTGAAGCTTCAAAGCCAAGCAACTCAGCAACAAGATGCCTTGAGTTCCCCAAAGTTTGCAGAACTTTCTTACAGTCTTTCAACACAAGAGAAAATACAGGCTGCCAGCTAAGAGTCAAGGATATGCAATCACACAAGAAAATACAACAGGAGTGAGAAAAGCATACAAGCATCTTTGTCAAAAGTCCTTTCTTCAGAACAACCTGAAAATGCACTGTTTTCCATTAACTTTTAAAGGAATCAGCATTTCTTTTATGAGACTATTTGTCTTAGGGAGAACATCAGCTGATCGATACCACTCCAATGTAGACATATGTTAGCCTATCAATCATACATTAAAGAGAACAGCAGAACTTTACATTTAGTACCCTGTGTAACCAATTAGTACTGCCATTCCCTGATGTTACACAAGTTCATTCCTTCAAATTGCAATGGCAGTGAAGTCTACAGTTATAAATGAGAAGCTGCAAATTGATTTGCGTGTAATAACAGCACCGCTGAACCTTTCTTAGCACTTTCAATTTCCCCTATCTGCTACCAGAGTGGAAGCGTAGGATCTATTATTCCCAGAAGGGGACTTACCCAGCTGGACATCTATAACAGTTGGCTGGTTCTCCATGGGGAACAATGGCTTTGGAGGCTTGTCTGTGAGTAAAGCTAGAAAACAAAATGAGAAAATGTAATGGAAAAATTGAGACAAATAACTGGACAAGAAAACCTCTGTCATGTAAGCAATCAAATGTTTGTAGGCTTGGTGGTACGTAAACATTTATTACACGGTATTGCTGCTTTGGTGCTAGGCTGCCAAAGCAGTACTGAACTCATAGTGGCCACCGATTCAGTGGAAATGAATGATTTCAAGTCACATCCTTAAACAAAGCACGAAAAGAAGCTCCATTTCTAATTCTTAAACTACATATAATGTCTAGATCAAATATTTTGCAGTTAACACGCTTAACTCATTTGCAATGTCCACGTAATCATTTCAGTGTGACCAATCCCAACACGTCTTCAAGTTTTCTCAAAGTGGTATTTAGATTCTTAAAGAAAACTTGCACAGAATGTTGTGTGTTGAGTCCTAACAGCTTTACACCTCACCTATACTCCCACCCAAATAGGATGAGGCATCAGATGCTCATTTCAAAGCATAAGTGTCTTAGTTTCAGCTGGGTCTGAGCTGCTTTTCTTCATAATGACTGGCATGACACTGTATCTTGGTTTTAGGAGAAAAACAATACTGATAGCGCAAGTGCTTTCACATTCCTTCCACAGACCAATGTTTCTAGTTGTTGCTGTGCTGTAGCAACTGTATGGAGCCAAAGACAGTTCGGTTTCTCTACTTCTTGCACTGTCCAGCCAGTGAAGGGGATGAGGGGACAAAAGGAGCTGGGAGGGACAGCTCCAGAACAGACGACCTAAACTGTCCAAAAGGATATTTCATTCCATGTGACATTCTGCAGAAAGGAAAGCTGAAAAACCCCTGAGTTTGGGGGGGTGCAGCCAGGGGACAGGCTGGGCATTGATCAACAGGTGGGAAGCAATTGCTTGTACATCACTTGTTATACACATACACAAATATAGCACAGCTCTGAGCACCACCTTTGTGACGCAGTTTAAGAGCTCAGTGCAAGACCATGCAGCTAAGTTTTATAAGCCTGGGCTACCTTGAAATAAAAGACTGAGTATTTCTGGAGAAGATAAGTTTGTTGTTGCTGTTGTTTGTTTGTTTTTAAATAAATACAACATCTTGCATCACAGAAATTAAACACTTCAAGTTTACTAGAAAGCTTTTTCTGTTAAAAATTCATCACTATAATTTATTTGATCTGAGTTTATACACTAAATTTGAGTTTTTCTGTAAAAGACTAGGGCAAAACTGCCCTCATCTCCTCAGAAGTCTCAGCACTTACTAATTTGATAGGAAATGAGCCTGCCCAGAGCTTTGTTAGATCAAACTGACAGCTGCCATTAGCTCAGGCAGCAGCTCATTCATCAACCCAAACTTGTAATAGGAGATGGCTGTGACTTTGGGGTCGCCATACATAGATCACTTGCAGAGGGACCATGTTAGTGGTACACCATGGCTTGCAAGGTTCGGGTCATCCCTGTATCTCTGCTAGGTCCCTCCTGTTACAGCTCCTCCAATCCATAACTGTGCTGCCCTTGCCCCAGGAAGAACTGGGTAAGATGGCAGCTAAGATACAGGACTTCATGATACAAGGGGACAGCATGCCTGCCAGCTGCTTGGTGTCTACCAAAAGTGCTCCCACTACTAGCAGCCCAAAATACCAACCTGCCCCCATCCTTTCTGGCCAACTTGGCTCCTCCAACCAGGGGGCAACCAGTGCCCCACTCTGCTACCTGGCAGCATCAGCCCAGGGGCAGAAAATTCTAACATGGCATGTGGTTGATAATGGCATCCCACTTGCATGTCCTGGGGTCACTGCCTTGCAGGATCATGCCACCCATGGACGTGGAAACAGTACCTGGAGGAGTCCAAGCTGGCAGAAGCAGGAGGGCACTCATGGGTGCACATGGAAAACCTGACAGTGCCCTCCCACCTGCTGATGTTCATGACTGCTCTCCCCATGCAGTTGCCTACAGCTCCCAGTTTGACCGTGTGAGTGGCACCCCAGAGCACTGGAGGAGCATCTCCTACGAGGACACGAAGGAAGTGAGGGGCTGGAGCTGATGGTGGAGCCAGGGCTGAGCACAGGCCCATGCCCCATGCTCCCCATTGGGAGCTCACCAAGGTGGCTCAGTTCCTGGGGTGGGTGCTGATGGTGGCAGTGCAGGAGGCCATTGCCTGCCACATGTCCTTCGTAGCCATGTATATCAACCCCAGCACCAAGTACAACACGGTGCCCTCCCACCTCATGGACCTTCATCCCCCCTTCACGTGTGAAGGACTCCTGGACCCCCTAACCCTTCTGCTCCTGCTCAGCACCCTCACAACTCCCCACGCATCACCAGTAAAAGAGGAACCACTTCACTGCAGCCCAGACCATGTGTGTCAATCAGCATTAGGTACAGAAGATGCTGGGCACTGACCTGCACTTCTGCACACACATCTGAGGCCCACGTACATGCAGATTTCTACTTCTGCAAAAATAAAGGAGCTGGATTTCTGCCTTCCCCCACCTCCCCAGCACACCTCACACCTGCTTGACAGCTGCTGCATCACAGCATCACACATCACCCACTGGGACACACGTTCAGCTGCACTGACACTGCTTTTGGGGGAGGAATAAAGAAATAAGGACGCTTTTCCAGCACATGACAAACAAATTTTGTTTTGTGGCCCCTGTGCCACCTCTGACCTCACCATGGGGAAGGGGCGAGGTGAGTGGGATGGGGCTGAATGCATCCCTGGGGCAGCCAGGAGAGGGCTGGAGTTCCAACCTTTCCACTGCCCCAAAGCAATGATGGCAAAAGGAGAAATTCGGAGGTCACTTAGTGCTGTTGGGCTGTCAGGGACTAGCCCAGTCCCAGCTACCGCCCTCCAGCAGCTGCTAGTGCCTGGCCAACAGGATGAGGAGCCAGCCAAGTGCCAGGAACATGCTGCACCCATGTAAGCAGAAAAAATAATCCCTCTGGTAATTCTGCCAGGGCAGAGGTGGGCTCTGCTCTGCTTCCAGATTTCTAATGCAGACCAAAGAGCCAGCAGGTAAATATAGATTAACATCAGGGATAGGTAGAATTGGTGGATTCAGTCAAAAATGAACAGGGACCTCAACTTCTTTTTCATTCCCCATGGAGCTACGGATGTACAAATACTTTATAAGACAGAAAAAAATGTTACTGAGGGTTCAGAAATAAAAGCTTACACATTTCCACAGTGTGTTTCAACTGACTTCAGCTGCATTACTGGTGGATATAAAACTGGATATGAGCAGCAGCGTGCGCCTGCAACCTGGAAAGTGGCCGCGTGGTGCATTGCTTCAGAAGCACTGCCAGCAGGGCAGGAAGGGGATCATGAAATCCCATCTGCTGTGTGGTAGCCCAAGGCTGGGCTGTGTGGGCTCTGGGCAGCCTGAGATTGTGGGAGGGGGAGAAGGGGGGGGCAGCCAGCCTGCTGGGGGTGGGACTGGGGGCTTTAAGGTCCCTTCCAACCCAAGCTGTGCTGTGATTCTGAGATCACGGTGAAACTGCTGGCTGCAAGGGCAATTACAACATGCTAGTATAATCACCTCAAACTGAGGGTTTGCTAAGTTTGAATATTATGAACAAAATTTAAGAAACAGAGCTGTATCTTCAGATTTCTGTAGTTCCAAGTCACTGAACACTTGCCTTTATGGAGCCAAGTGCCATGCACAGAATGTTAACAGCAAGGCCTGTCCTATCATTTGCAAGACTGTTTTCTAGAGGTACTGGGGACAATAAGCCACCTACTACAGCAGGCTCTTAGGCAAGCCGTTGCCACATTGCTTCTCATGGTGCAGCCTCCTGTGTTATGGGCCACAGAGCTGGGAGCCCGGCAGGGGGCAAAGGCAAAGTCTGGAGACAGGGCAATCAACAAAGTCATTTTTTCAGCAGTCATTTTTTCATTATGCCCCCAGGTGGGAAAGGGAGCAAGCCTCAGCTCAGTTTCTCAAAGCCTGATCTCTACCACCGCTTTACTTTCAAGCTGGATAGGATGCTCTGGACAGCATGGGAACCGCAGCAAAAGCCCTGCCCAACACCATGATTTGGAAAACAGTGAGCAACAGAGCTAGGCAGGAGCCCAGCAATCATCATTTTTGGCACAGTGAAACACACTCGCATCATTTCTTACCGACAAATCAGAAGCGTGGCCATCAGTGAAGCAGTTTAGCTTCTGGTCCTGCTTACAGCACATTATTGGCACCTAGTGGCAGACAGGACAGCCCAAGCCTCACTCCAAGCATGTTCTGGAGGAGGAAAGCTCACATGAACACAGCCTTATTCTGACACAGGAGTCGCTCACTTTCCCATGCCTGCATCACTGAGCTAAGTGCACTGCTAACAGACACTCAGTGGATCTATAAAGCAAAAAGATACCCACGCAGGGGTGAACGTCTCTGCTGTGAATCCAGTTGCACTTGGAACAAATCCAAAGGAACAAATCCACCTCTCATACCAAAAATAACAGACTGTAGTTGGGTAAGCACAGGAGGCAGGACAGCAAACAGGACACAAACCACACAGCTCTCCCCACTGCTCCAGAGGAAACCCCTTCCATCTCTAGCTAGCCACTGATCACCCAATGGAGCCAGCTGGTCCCAGCCACCTTTTCCCCAGGAAAACACATCGTTACCCAAGCTAGACTTCGCACCAGCTACCCTGACTTCTCACCTGCAGTGCCATGCAGGCCCACTCCAGCTTGGCTTGCCTTACTGCTCCAAGGGAAAGAAGGCCATGGGGACATTGCAAAGCATGGTAGATCATGGCTGGGGAGAGATAGCCATGCTGCAGCTGCTGGCCGAGCTGTGCTCTGGGCCTGGTAGGAAGATATTTGTCTGGGTGGTTGACAGCTGCCACTGTCTCAACACAGAGCAAGTCCTGCAGGAACTTGTGGACAAGGACATCTGCCTGGGATGTCTGTGTAGCAGACCCAGTGCTGCCCAGCAGGGAGCTGTGGAGAAGCTGTGTATCCTTTTTGTGTACACCATCCAGTTACCCATGGAAAACATAGCGGAGTGGCTCTGAGGGGGCTCCCAGCACCTCCTTCCTATGTGCCAGATCGGCACTACAGAGACGCTTTAGGCTCCTCTGACTTCCAGAGATGACACCTACCCTGCACATAGGACTACAAACCCAGGGCCTTGATGCTAAGGTACAAGTTAGAGCCAAGGCAGTCCTGAATTCCTTTCCTTCCTTTAAAATCTTTTACAATTACAACGATCTGGCAGCCAGTCAGAGCTCTTCATGGAGGATGTGAAATGGCCCAAAGGGATTTTGAGTCTAAAAGGCAATTAACTGGGTCTTTAATGTTTATGAAAAACAAAAGCCATCCTTATTTTGGAGGTCAGACTTAAGATTCCTTACCTCATGAAATGCACTATTGCTGTTTCTTAAGCAGTAAGAAGTGAGATATTCTCAGCTGCAAGGAATTCTAATCTAAAACAATCTGTGTACTCAACAGAAGTCCATAAACAACCTTCATTCAAATGCAAATTCCTCTCAGAGAAATTCCTTTAAGTTCTCTGTACAATTTTATAGATCATAGAGGCACTAAATTCCAGCCTTGCTGAAGGTAGCTGAAGGTAAAGCTAGAACAAAAAGCTAATGCTATTACTATATCAACCTCCTTCATAAACCTAGCAGCATTATGTGCCCTCACCTAACTCTTGCTTCGCTAACTCTAAACTGTAACAAATAAATGCCTGCATACATTCTTCCTATTATTGAAACGTAGAGCAGTACTTCTGCAAAGTATGAATATACCTCATTAACTGCCACAGGAAGAGCTGGGATAGAGCTGTCTATAAGTTTTTCTGATCCCTTGGAATATGACATGCTCCTGGGCTGCTGTGAGCAGCCATGCTTCTATGGCAAAGACACTGGAACAAGGATGAGATTGCTCCCCACACATCAGCGCCTTGGGCCACACAGCCAGAGGCACCTTCACAGGCACTGGGCCTGACAACGCAGCACTCCAGGGGGTTCTTTGCTTTCACTTTCCTTCCCAAGAAGGAAAATCCCACAAAAGCTGGGATGGCTTTGGTTACATTTACACACGTCAGCTCTATGACGCTCAATTAAGTCTGCAGGGTGCCACGCAGGGTTGCATGCTTTGCCCTCAGTAACAGCTCGCATGCTACCTCGGGCATCACTTGGAGCCACAGATCTGGGATGACAGCCTGGAGAGGCATCTGGAAATGCAGGTGCCTTCTTCCCATGCTTGGTGGACATGGCCAGAAGCTGTTTGAGAGCACCTGCTCAAAGGGCTGGTCCTTCCTAGGCTTATTTTCACCCCACTGGAAAGTTGAGAATGATTTCTGAGTTGCTGTGATTTCAATAGCTCTCATCAGGAGGTGGTTCCTTCAAGAGGTTTCAAGGCACAGCATCTTATGAATTAGTGCACTGATACTCTGCAGTTCTCATCCTTGTGCATTCTCTTTCCCGTAATACATGATACTTTCATTCTTTCTTCTCTATGGACACAGGAAATATGTTGTGCCAGGTGAAGTGCCTCAGAAAAACAGAGACCTGAGATCTGCAGCCAAGTGCCAGTGCAGCACAAGAGACTAGCAGCTCACTTCTTCGCTACCATTTCAAAGATACCTCATTCCATAACCAAACATAGCTGACATGCTAATAACCTTTCCTAAAAACATAAGGAAGCTGCTGCAGAGAAACAGTGATGCTTCTAAGTGATGGGAATTAGCTAGAGAAACTGCCACGTACCTTTGCGAGCACCACCTCCCCCACAGTCACTTACCTGACACACCTCTATTTCCCTACATTATTTCCTACTTCCAACTGATTTCCAGACCACGTAAAAAGCTCTTCTAAGAGTGCTGAAGGCAGAAGTGTAAAAACATACATTCATATGTCTAAGAAGTAGTTAAATACTGGGGAAAGGTTTTCTTCTTCCTTGGTGTGGATAATGACTTTTTCTCTGGTTGTGATGCACCCAAAGTACGTTAGCTAATTCTATGATTTTGCTATGAATGTACCTCCTGGACATTGGTTCATGTAATTTGCAGTGATGAAAGGAACAATTATCCCAATACGAAGCAGAATGCAGGGAATTAACAAAATTGTTTCAAATCTTCTATGAGGCAATTTGCATGCCAACCTACTTCCTTCAATCAAAGGACCTGGCATCCTCCCACCAGTAATTAACACAGAGCCTCCAGTATCATTCCAACAAGAATCTGGCTAACCTTTTGACAGCAGAACTGATGTGTTTGAATAGCATCCTCTGGGGCAAATAACAGCATGCCAAGTCTTTAATCTGAAACTAGCTCATACCCCAAGTTAAGCTTTTGTTCACTCCTAGTTCAAATACACATGCTTCCAGGCATGGCTTACATCTACTTTGGCAGCTAAAAATCTTGGCGGTGACGCTGTAACTTTCACACCATAGACGAAGCCGGAACTGCGTGCAAAATGCGAAATCAATATGTTAACCAGAGGGCACGTGCTGCCACGGGAGATGCAGCATTACACCATTTGGAAAAGATGTACCTAACTCCCTTTGGCTCATCTGAAATTCCAGCTCGTGCCAGCAGATTTCTCAACAGCTGACAGCAAATGCTTCGGGCCTGACCTGCTACTGCTCTATCTGTTATGTTGCTGCTTACACCTATGCAAATGTGTGAGCCAACTGTGCAGATGTAAGTGTGACAGCTATAGCCTTGGCTGCCAGGGGCTGAACCGCGCACTTGCAGAGTTAGAACCTTGCCTAAAGAGGCAGAGGTTCCCACTTGGGCTCGTAATGAGTATCCTCTGTGGGCTGAGGCTCTAACACATCTTCCTCAGCAAATCCCACTACCAGATCACAGCGATCGCTCCTCATTTTGTTGGCGCAGCAGTAAATTACCACACAAGGTGACAAGCAGCAGAGAACCACAAACAGCAATTCATTCATAAAAATGCCGCTTTCCGAGGCTGTGTTTACATGGGGGCAGTGTTCCCTGATTAGCCATATTGTAGTGTGTGCCACCAGTCAAAGCACTCTTCAGCATTCAGCTACTGAGCAGCCTTTCCTGCACCACAGCAGTATCAAGCTGACAAAATGATTGCACCTTCATCCGTCACTTGCTGTAACAGAAATAAAGCCACCGCAACAAAATGTTGGCAAAGGATAAATGTCTCCACCTTTGAAAATAAACGCTGAGCACTTATTCTCAATAAACTCAAACTCAATAAACTCAGAACTTGCACAGAAGCCAGCAGCCATTATCCAGTGACAAAGAGTTTTTCTCTATTTATTACTATTCAAGCAGGAAATGCATCTTCTGGGACAGCAGGGTGAAATGATACAGCAACTGGCTGCCTCCCCTCTGCCACCAGCACCACAAACATCACTGTTTGCAAATTCCACCCAGGATCAAGAGCGCTTTAAGGCACCGCTTGGCCTGCCTCTGTGGGACAATTTTCTGCAAGAATGAGTTTAGCATCTCTGTATTAGCAGAAAATAATTAGCATTCATCACATGAACTCTTTTTATGACATAACACAATCACAGTTTTAAGGAACAGCCTGAAACGCAGCTCTCAACACAAATGAATTTTGAAGCGCTCAGATGCTCCTGAGTCATGACTGGTGGTGTTGATTCTAACCCATTAAGCCCTCAGAGCCTTGGAACAGACCTGTGTTGGAGAGGTGATGCTACCAGCATCAAGAAGCTGGCCCTGACTGCAGCCCCTTTGACCTTGAGAGCAGGCACATCCTTAGTGACCAGCTGTATTGGTCTGTCCCACCCTTATGAGCTGTTCCAACAGCTCCTGCCACAAGGCATGACCTTGTAGCACAGGGTCCCTGTTTAAAACACATAACGGCAAGTGGCACTTCCAAGTGCAAAATCATCTCTGAGCAGAAAGTCTTGCTGCCAGCCTCTTCAACTGAGCTGCTTTCAGCTACTGCACACAGGATGCTCTTCGAGCACATGTAAATGATAGACTGCTAAGCAGAGAGGCACAGGAGCATCATATGCTACACAATCTTTACTGAATTTATGAAATTATTAATGAGAAAGGAACTTCATTTTTGACCTTCTGGCTCCTCCAGTTTGCAGATTTGTGGAAGACCATCTGCCCCCTTCTTACAAGGCAGTCAATTTGCAAAGGGCTGTAGGAAGTGAAATGGCAGGATTCTGCTGGCACTTACACAACAGAACACGACTTAGGAGGACTCTGGTGAAGTGGAATAGAAACAGCAGCATAGATTGCACCTTAATGAAGTACAGATGACAAAAATCCACAAGGTGCCTATCACAAAGTAATTACAACAGCACTGAACAATTAACACCACTGCAACACCCATGTCAAACGCCAGTGGCAGCTGATTGTAGAGCATCTCTTGATATGAAACATTACTTGTGCTTCACAGCATTGATGAGATGGTTACTGCCAGTGCTGCCACTGCAGGTTGGGTGCAGGAATAGAAGAATTCTGTGCTCACAGGGCTCTCACTGATGATAGCAAATAACCATGCTCTTATATTTGTCAATACACCTTTCTTTCCCCTGCATTTATAAATTTCAAAGACTAGATAAGATTATACATGATCATTTTATTCACTTCCTAAATGTGGGTCTTGTATCCCCTTTTTATAAAACAAACATGAGCTTCCTGAGAAATAGAGAAAAAAGTGTAATAAATTGTTCCTAAGCTCAAATTGCATTTTCCTGCAATATAATGCATGAAAATCTCAACTGGAGTGTACTTAATGTAATGAATGGAGCATACTGAACACAAAGAATACCTGCACTCATACTGTTTCTCTTGGACTTTGGGCAGAAATCAGATGCTTGAAGCAACCCTCCATTTCAAGGAGATCCACAGAGAACATTTTGTGACATTTTAAATCTTGGATTTCTTAACTCTTTTCTCCTTTTCTTACAAAAAAGAAAAGAAATGGTAATGGAGAATGCCAGATCTCATCATTCATCTCTGAGGGACAGCAGGAGACTTTGCATGCAAATGAAGGCTATCATTCTTGTCAACCTGAAGTCAGATATCATAAGCCTGCAGTCCACAACCAATTAGTATCCCATGATCAATGCGATCACTTGTGTGCACAGGACTGCTGCACCATGGCACCACGGCACCCCAGCAACATGAACTATCACAGAGTGGGTGTTAGCTGCTACTTTATTAGGACTCAAAGTAATTCACTATTTTCTTAAACTAAAAACCCAGTATTAGAAATGATTTATCAAAGGAGAATTATGGATGATGAACGCTAGCAAAATATTAAGTCACCTAAAGTACTTAATCCAGGCAAAGCTGTGGCTGCTCTCTCAAAAGTCAGGAGAAGCCACCTTCGGACCCCACAGCAGCTCCAGCCACACGTCCCAACCTGGCAAAGCAGGAGCCGCTGCATCTTCCCCTCTCTTGGTTTGCTGTCTCAGGTAACCACAAGCCTCCCTGAGCTCAGGGTCAAAAGCTTTTCAAATACAAGGACAGAGCTACTGAAGATCTGCATTAAAAAGGTATTTTACCTAAAGCCTTGAATGCGGTAGAGAACATCTAGAACTTGTGCTTTGGACATAATGAGATGTTACATGGTGTAACAGCACAGCCTTCTTTGATGTTCAGCAGGAGCATCACGATTTCAAAGCTGCCATACTGCCAACAGTTTTTAAATGGAATGTCATAGAATCACAGAATCACCAAGGCTGGAGAAAGACCTCTGGATCATCCAGTCCAACCTCCACCTACCACCACTAAACCCCACTGAACATCTGTAGCGCTATCAGAAAAAACACTGGGCAGAATCATATCATTATGGTATAGAGTAGAGGAAAAAAGAGTAACAGCAGGCAGAATATAAGCACGTAAAAATCATTAGAGATGCACTTGCTACTGCTTATCCTCCTAATGACCAAAGATTGAAAAAATGTAAAGCAGCTGATGAAAGACCATGCTTTAAGAAATGAAGGAGATAGTTCAGGCATGGAATTTACTGCCTTATTTGGGCCAAAGTATTTAAAAGAATTTTAAAAAGTAACATTCATAGAAATCTCTGATGGGATAGCGCATTTACAGAGTCAGTGGTACTGCTTTCACTGCTTCCATCAGAATTAATACTAGCTAATGGGAAGCAGAATAACCCCCTGGTGATCAGTGTGGGACCAGAGTCTTTCATACCAGCTTCTATCAAACACAAGGTGGTTTTCTCACCTGATACTTTTCACTGAAACACCCCAAACACGAGCAAAGCACTGCCTCTAAGAAAGATGCTGTGTGAAACATCAGAGCTTTGATAAAAGAAGCTCCAGATAAATGGCACGCATCCAAAGTCAGCAGGCACGCTCCTGACCTGCATGCATCAGGAGGCAACTATGCGGCAATAATCGCAATATTTTAAGACCAACATATTACTTGAAAATGTTTAATGGTCAGTGGAGATTAGAAGAATGGCAAGCAAACCTCCAAGGGAAACATGCCTAATGGCTGCACAGAGCTCTGTGTATGAAAAACACGAGCACAAGTGTCACTCCAGTGCGCACTGGTGCGGCTCGGCAGAGCCCCATTAACAAACCCAGTGACACGCTGCACAGCCAAGAGGAGCAAATACAGTTCCTGGTGAGAACACAAAGGCACGGTGGCAACACTAAAAGCAATGGCAAAGCATGAAGATTACCACAAAAATGTGTTTGGGACTGTACTTGTTTGCAATTGGCATGACTGCTGCTAAGCGGGCAGTTACACAGGAGCAAAATCTAACCCTGCCAGCTGGATGAGCAGTGGACTGCACCTGTCCCACAGCCAGCTTAGGCACGGGTTATAATGCATGCTGCAGGAATGGGGGGGACCTAGCTGCCGCATCCCCTGAAATGTGTGATAAAACAATCCTGCAGGTGCTTCGAATGCCAGTGGTCAAGGGCTTCAATATATTTCATCCAACCTTTCTTAACAGATGGAGATCATTTGTACATCAAGGGAAAAAAAAAAAAAAAAGAGACATAAAGCAAAAGCAACATCAAGCCAAAAAAAAAAAAAAACAAACCCTAAAATAAAGCAAGCACCCCATTTTTTATTAACAAGCCAGCAGTGAGTTTCCCCTCAGGCAGAGCCATGCACAGCGTGCAGAAGGCAAGTCACCTCCCCAGCCACAGCAGATAAGGCATAACGAGCCAGTGAGCACAGCCTGCACAGTGATGGGCTCCCAAACACCAGCCCCTGCCCACCTCAGCCTCAGCTCCTGCTAAGCACGCAGGCTCCTGGAGTGGGGCTCTTTGTTCTCCTGCCATTTCTCCAGCTGATTGCCAGGGCAGAAATCAGCACCACTCCCACCCGTCAGCCAACAGGATCATGAAATCATAGAATCACCAAGGTTGGAAAAGATCACCCAGTCCAACTGCCCACCTACCACCAATGCTTCCTACTAGACCACGTCCCTCAGTACAACACCTACACATCTCCTGAACATCTCCGGTGATGCTGACTCCACCTCCCTGGGCAGCCCATTCCAGCACACTGCTGTTTACAGCATTGCAGACCATGCACAGTGTTGGTCAAGGAGCTCAAAGCAGAGGTTGCTCTCCTCAGCATCTATGACCTCAGTGCTGGATGCAGGGACCATCCATTACTCAGCTTTGTGTCCCCTTTGACTTCTCCAGCAGCAGACAGACATTTTGCAGCAGGAATGTAACTTCTGAGAAATTTTTCACACAGCTGTGTCATCTTGTTGTAACGAACCTGCCTGACACTTCGTTTTCCTGCTGAAAGTGTCTTCTGTTTGTCATGTGTTGAAGCAATTTGAGATTCTGCTTTGACATTTTCAACAAGAGAACAAGATGATTCAATCTGTTCTAAGTAGTAAATGCCACTACATTTAAACTGCATGACTCAAACAAAACTCAACATACTATTTGACTGCCATTTTCTATCTTACCTGATACATAATTATGAAGTACTCCTGCTCACAGAATGCTCAGTAAAATGCATCGTGCCTTGTTCATCCACAGTTTTTTTTTTTTTTACTTCAGTTCTATTTTCCAGAATTAGGTGGCCACATTTTCAACTGACAAAGACATAAGAGGCACTGCTAAAGAGCATGACAGTTTCTCAGGAGATGAACACTGTCTGGATTAATAATTACAGAGCAAGTTTTTTTAACAGTGCAATACGGAGACACTATAAATACAGGATTATAGGTCTTCTTCTCCAAGATCGTAACTAATAATTAAATAAAATTCATCTGCGTCAGCACATCGATAATTAGGCACCATACAAAGATCCACCACTTACCTACAAACCAGAAGATATCTCTGCTTCACACAGAACCGCTAGGTGAAACAGAGAAAGGAAGGCTTGGGTTTGTCTGTTTGATTTTAAGTAATAAATTCACAGCAGCTCTTTAAAAGGATGGGGTAACAAAAGCAAAACCACTGTGCAGTAGTAATGTCTAATACACTTCTAAGGTAGAACATCTATCCTAATCCGTTACTCTCAAACTGTTCCTAAAAATCACAATTTGCACTGTGCTTTTGTGGACTACTACCCACCCAGGGACAGGTCCTCAGAGGTGCACTACTGGCATCACAACGAAAAGGAGTGTTTAACCAAAAATGGTTAGGCTCTGTTTCAGCTAACACGCAAAGTCAGAGACTTCTCCCAGCTCTTGACATTACTCTGCAACAACGTGCTCCCTACCTACATGCCATAAAGGCATCTAATACGCTGTGCTGTAAATAGGTTATTCTGGCTGAATATGTACCAGCATTGTTTTTTAACTGCTCCAGAGCTGGCATTCAGGTAATTCTGAGTTGCGGATGGAATGCTTCTTTTCTTCTCCTGAATACTCTCAAGGTAGCGTAACTCCTTCTGTGAGTAAATAAGCAATTTTTTGTTCAAAGGAAGTCTAATCTGGAACTGCTGAAAGCAGTTAAATTATCATTAACAGCATATACTGATCTTCCTAGGAATGGAAAACTCCATCGCAATTTCATATTGAAGCAATGTAGCCTTAAGCCTCTGTGTCTATGAATGATGAGCAACATTACTTCAAATGACATATTTTGTCAGAGTTGCTTGAGCTAAAGACAGAGTGAATCCATTTGTATAAATTGTGGCTTCGCTGCTGAAAGATTACAAAAATATATGGTGCTATCCTTAAGTCTCAAACCATTAATATAGTTAAAATATGCCATCTTTTCCCGGGAAGACATAGCAAGTCCTTAAAACACTATCATCAATCATGACTAATTCACTAAATATACAATTCAAACAGCAATAGAAGAAGAAAATGCAGTATAGTATATTATCTGTCACTGCATCAAACATCTCCATTTTTCAACGGAAGTTTCAAGTCAAGATTTTCAAGGTTTGTGATATACATGCTTCATAACTGAATTCCTGTTCCACTGAGAATGGCCCTTTCTTTGTTTTCAATTTGCCTGATAGATCTAAAGCTATGTATTTCTACCTGGAGAAGCAAGCCAATGAGAATTCCCCCTCCTAGCAAAATATCTGTCTGGAAGCTACAATGTAATTATTTTTAAAATGTCAATAATCAACTGGATCATATTAAAATTACTTTGATTTCTCAAATCTGTACATTAACGATGTATTAAAATTACACAGCATTTATATGGACAAGGTGCCAAAGCCAATCCAAGGCGTAGGCCAGGAACCTGCTGTATTAGACCAAGTTCCTGCCCACTGGTACCATCTTGTTTGCTTCAGATCACTGCCTTGAAAGTTGTATTCTCATCGATGTTGTATCATGGTTTGGAGCAATTGATATTTGACTCTGCAAGACTGAAGGTCATAGTAACAAAAAGGAACATGACAGGGTGAAAATGAATATCATGGCAATAACAGGTGATTCTTGGAGTCCTGTTTAATTGACCATCTTGTAGCTGCCCTTGCTTCCGTGGAAGTCAATAGCAAAACTTCCGCTTCTGTGGACATGGACAGGATTGGACTCCTTAAAGCACAGTACATTTTATGAATGTTTAAAGTATTCTTAGTTACATCTTAACACAAAACTTCACCAAAAGCACCAAACTGCTACATAAAAGCACCCTATGATGTACAGTCCATTTATTTAAAACATGATACTTTTTCCTGCTAGTAATACCAAATCTAAGCCACTTTCATGTAGTGGTATCAAACAGCAAGTTTTCTCTCCCTCCATCTCTTCCTCTGTATTTTCCCCCCAGACTTTACAAACACTTCTATCAGAAATTACCATATCTCCCTTGTTGACTAGCTTACGTTGATGTTTCCTTTAATAACACTACATTTCAGGCAATCACCATCCCCCCGAGAACCCAGCCCTGAGCCTACAGCTCTGGAACAGATGACTTAGCACTAGGATTTACGTGTACTTGATATGGAAATGAATGAATTAGGATTACTTTGCAGCTGTATTTTTTAGGTTTAAGAACCTCGCTCAATGGAGCCTGATGTGCGTCACGAGGGGAACAGGCAGCTCCATGCTCACTGTGACCAGGCTGAGGCCCTCTGGGCAGGAAGGTGAGACTTATGCCAGGGGCTCTGACAAGGTGCCCTGATGGAACAGCCTGCCATCAACAGTTTTTATTCACAGCATAGCTGCAGGCCTGGTCTCGCATTACTCAGTTCATTTTAGACTGCTGCAGGGAGAACACAGCTTTAAGAGCAGGGAAAACCTTCTGATCAGGAAGCTTTCCAGTCAGAATCCCCACAGTGAAGTACATCTCCTCCTAAGACGTTTCCATTGAGAGATGAGGCTGCAGTCTCACATGCTAGCACCGCCAGGGCAAGCAGAAGCACTAGCAGCATAGTGATAACCATCCTAAGTACCTTGTTCTTTGGCATCTTTGCTCTTTCTCCATGACTTTTAGTACTACTGGGATGACTCTGAGGATCAGAAACAAAACAGCCATATCCAAGTTGCCAGATTTTGGGTGCAGTAGCTTGACAGTAGGGTGCTTGGTTCTTAGCATTCATTCACACTGCTGGGTTTGGCAAGTGCGTTCTTCATCCACCCATTTCATTGTCAGAACTCACCAGGTTTTCTTTTCTTTGGTTTGTTTCTTTTTAAGTGCTTCTACATGGCTTTGTTCTATTTGAAATATAATGAGAAGGAACAGAAGCTAGGAGACTCCAATTCCATTTCAACACTGTTTGAGGATGGAGCAGTTCTCATGTATTCAAGGCAGGGGCATAGTTAATTTTTTCAGACAAATTAGTTTACAGACGAGAAGAAATTGAGTTATTGGTTGTCTGAAACAATTTGTAAACTCACCTCAAATTCAGTTTTAGGTGAAAAGAGTAATAAACCTCTTATACCCAAACAGGAACACCTCGTCTCAATGCTTTTCCCTCCATGAAATACACGGCTATGCATTTTTGTTTAGAAAATTAAGGTGGCCAGTCTCTGAAACGTATTATTTTCTTCAACCTAAATCAAACAGGTTGAGGC
The DNA here is from genome assembly GCF_951394365.1 of Tetrao urogallus. Taxonomy (NCBI): domain Eukaryota; kingdom Metazoa; phylum Chordata; class Aves; order Galliformes; family Phasianidae; genus Tetrao; species Tetrao urogallus. Next base: position 2,296,586 of record NC_136826.1, read on the forward strand.
TGTTTGAGAAAAAAGAAGTCATACTCAGTACTTTCCCCCAAATATTCCATTACATTACTGAAGAAAGTGCCAAACAGCAGTTGCCAGAAAGCAAGAAGGTTTCTGGTGGAAGCTCCACAAGAAGGGCCTGTTTCCTACAGGCAGCTCCTCTGCAGAGCCACTGCCCAGGAATCACCAAGCTCGCTCTCTCTCTCCTGACCATTTCCTAACCCTAAACCCCAGGCTTCGGCTGAGCAGCTCAGAGACCTGCAGCCACTGCGTATTTGCCACGTTAAGCATGAACCATCCCTGTTCTGCAAAGGGCTGGATGTGCACACCGCCTACTGCTAAAGTGCATGGGGCACACCAATGGTTTCTCCTTTTCTCTCTTAATTTTGCACCCTTGACGTCTACACATCACCAACTTCAAGCACATGGGTAAGAAAATGACCACTCTCAGACTGAAACACACAAGTGCTAAACCTGAGGCCCAGCTGTTCAGAGTGGCACATGTACAACAAACCCCTGTTCAGCACTTTCTGCTTTAACATATCTACCCTGACTGATCCAGATAATGCTCTGAATGTTTTATAAGGCAAGGCTTATTTTGATCAATTGGTGATCCAAGAAAACAGGATAATAAATACAGGGAATTTAATTTTTAATAGCCGTAGTTATTATTATAAGTCTTATTTTAAAGTCTTTGTTGTCTTGGGAATTTTTAATAATTCTTGCCTGTATAACAGATCTGCAGCTCGCTCTTCAGTTTTCACATGATTTAACCTCTACTATTTTGGGAGTATGTTAGAAAGACCCTGCAGTACCTTTGGAAAGCTGACAGTACATTTAATATTATCTACTTAGGCGCACAATGCCCTGACCCACTTTCAGATCCCCACCAAGGAAAGGGCTGCCCATACAGCGCCACACAAGGGAACATCTGGAAGGAAGGGCTACGGCCAAAAATCCGATTTGGAAAGCCATCTTCACTTAAGAGAATAATATTTCAGCTAAGGGACATTACTGGCACTGGAACAAGTGGCTATAATTGACCATGAATTCATTTAAGCTATGAAGATGTATTTTAACCACCAGAAGAGTGAACATTTAGAATAAGCTTTGATTAAAAAAAGCAGGGGCAAAAAAAAAAAAAAAAAAAAAGCAATTGAATTTAAAACAAGAATAACTCGCTTATAATGCGAAATGCTTGGTGTGTTACAAACGAAAAGACCAGAACAGAGGACCTGAGAAATCCCTTATTTGTAACAATAAGCAGAAAGAGGCTTGCTACCGGGATAGGAGGAATCTGCAAACACTGGGAAACAGCAGTTCCTGCCTTCACCATGCTGTAATCTGAAAGCAGACAGAACTTCTCACTAAGTGGTAATTTAATTTTTCCCCACTAGAGCGGTAACAGGAAGGTTAAGCTCAACTTTAAAAACGTTGTAAAGAAGCAGCACAAGCAAAATAATTTTGCTTAAGGTTATGTTTTATAAAAGCAAGCTTAAGCTAAATGGGATTTCCATTGAGAAAGAAAACTCAAACAGGAAAAAAAATTAAAACAGTGAGGAGCAGCTCTAACACCTACATTCACTTCTGTGACACAGCCACAGGTTAGTGCTTTCCTTTAAGAAACACAAATTCTGTGGCAAAAAGCAGCAACTCCCTCCTGTGGGGAAGCACATCACACAACGGCTGTTGGTTACGCTGATGTTTACCCATCCCCACGATGTGAAGAGGGCAGTGCCTGTCCTGATTTATATGGGCAGGTGGAGACACAGCCCACAGGTGTAGGAGCTGGCAGCACAGAGGTTTGCAGAAGGCTTTATGCACATTGCACAGCATCTCCGAGGCACAGTCAAACTCTGTGCTGCTACACCAGTATAGGAGAGAAGTGCAAATCAACCTTCATTCTTTCAGCTGAGAACTGGGGCTCTTATTTCACACTTCATTACACTGATGTACATTATCAGCACATGGGAAAGGCGCAGGCCAGTGACTATTCTGACGTACGCAAAATTCAGCTATGATGACCAATGATCACGATGTCCTTCAACGCTGTTGACAGACTCAAGAGCTCTGTCACACAGACAGCTTCATCCAGATCAGCACGTGCCCCTCTTGCCCCTCTGACAACAACATGCATTTCCATGGCTGTTAGGGCTTAGACCTGGGAGCCTCTAACTGTACAGGGTGCACAGGCTGCTGCAGTTCTAATTAACAGCAAACTCCAGATGTGAATATGGTCAAGGGACAAAAGGAAAAGAAGGCGGAAGGAGGAAAACATCTTATTCTTAATAAATTGCCACTACGTGGCCCTGAGTCATGCTGGTTGCATAGACAGTGGTTTCCATTTTCACTTCATGAGCAATCAAATACACATCAAAGCTATGCAAAAACTTGTTTTTTTTTTTTTCCTCAGCAAAGCCCAGCCAGCCACCTCCAATATTCTTTAAGTTTACACAAAATCTGAAGCCTGCCTGTCATGTGAGCTAGGTTTATTTCCATTTTACCCTGAGATCCCTTCTAGATTCTGTTTTTGTTACAACACTAACTATATGAATGGAGAACAGATTTCTTTGGAAAAACTGTACTCAGCACTGCACTGCTTTCTATGCCTTTCCAGGAATGGAGGTATCTGCATTCGTTGTTGCTAATTCTACCCTGAGGAATCTGTTCTTTCTAAGCAAACTGAGTGGTAAAAGATTATTCAAATTGGAAGAGAAGATGCACTAATCTATACCAGGGCTGAAGAGCCCGAGCCAAAGCAGGGAACAGTGAAAATGACCGTGGCACATTCAGATCTGTGAAGGAAAGCCACTGAGTCCTGAACAAACGTTTTCTATAGGAGAGTCCTTGTAAGGATGCAGCACAACCTCCCTTCAGCTCAAAGTACTCCATGCAGGGAGAGGGCAAGAACAGCATATCATCGGTATGAATGCTACAAAACCAAAAGCTGAGGCTGAAAGGAAAGCACCTGTCCTGTTTTCCTTCCCATATTTGGGTGGCAGCTACATGAAAGGCCAGCTCTTCATTTCGACACCTCAGTAAGTGTTATATCATGGCATACGATATAATTGTGGAGTTAGATGTTCTTCAGCTCCACTGCTGAGAAAAATTACTTCCTGAACTGAGGAAACTCATGTATTTCAAATGTATGCATTTTAACTCAAAGCATAAGACAAACATGAATTCTGTCAGCATCTTTGTTTCAGTGTGACATGAGAAGTGGGAAATAAAAAAATCTAATAGCCAGTAACAGCTGCCATGTTAGTTACAGCAGTGTGCAGAGCTGCATCAGCTCACAATGTGATCTTTCCAACCATTTATTTAAATGCTGTATGACGAATCAGCATAAGCCTAAGCATAATAAGGCATCATCATGGACACAGGACAAAACCCAGAATGAAAAAAAAAAAAAAAAAAAAAAAAAAAAAAAAAAAAAAAAAAAAAAAAAGAATTTCAGGATTGCTTTCTGAATGCATTGCCCCATAATGGAACTGCAAACAAAGAAAGAAATCCCCCTTTAAACACATTTCTACCTTCTGAAGTACTACCCTGCATACTGGAATTAAGCAATGATTTCCCAATGGTGATTAACGAGCTACCCAGCCAAACCTGGACTCAAGTCCTTTGGTTTTGTTTTGAAGGCTCAAGCAGAGCCTGTCTGTACCCATGAACTTTTTAATACATCAAGATTGTCTGCAGGACTGCACATTTTCTGCAGTTGCAAGTCTTATAATTTTCCAGAGCCTGAAATCAAGACAGTAATGCAACATAAAATGTTTTGAGTTTTCTTTTTTTTTTTTAATTTTCTGTAATACTTTAGGCAGAGGGTGCTTATACAATCTGAAATTTAATATTTTCACGTCTTCTGCTTGAGAACAACATGCAGGGTGACATTATTGACTCTCAAAACAAACTGTGTACTCAAAAGTTATTCCTGTTAGTAAGAGTTTTGTAGGAGGTAAAAGAACCTGCAACTTTTTCCAAAGGATCCCATTTTAAACAACCAAGAGCACATCAAAGCCAATGGTACACCTGTTGGTCACAATTCTAACTCCCAAATAGCTGGGTGACTCAGTTCAGTCAATTCCACAAAAAACTACAGCAGGTCACACATCGTCGTTCTTCAGTACTTGGCAGGGCCTCAGCACTAGAACTGATGGCAGACAGAAAAGCAGTTCGAAATACCATTGCTACATTTTATTGAGGGCTGAGAAATCCCTTGAACAGAAAACAGCAAGGCACCCACGGAGATCTGCTTTACAATTTCCCTAATCCAAAGGAGGATCAGCTCCAACACTCCTCCACTACTGCTGCTATCTTGACAAGCGTTGATCCAGGCTTTTCTTCATCAGTATGGCAGAATACTGAAGGTGGCTGGCATGTGCTTTGGAAGCCCATTCTTCAATAATCCATACATTTCATTCAAGCAAAGCTCAAGTGTTCTCTAATTCAGGTATTTAGCTCCAGCTAAGTACTGCAGGTGAGCTAATGCAGGTAAACACACCCAGAATCAGATATAATACACACATTCGTACTCAAAACAAAAAAATCATTACAGCAACACTGATTTTCCCAGAACAAGAACAAAGCCAGAATGGACATAACTGTCTTCTTTCCTTATCTGCTGACTTCACCTCTCCCAGTGCATCTCGGTATGTGGTTTGCCTTATTTGCTATGGACCACACTATAGTCTCATCTTCAGCCCCACTGTAACCACCAGGCCCCTTCCTGCAGTGCTCTGTGCAGGCGTGAGTGATGAAACTGTTCACACAAGGCTAAGCACTTCCAGCTCCCACTGGCATGAAACTTCCTCAATTTTGTTGCGAGAGGAAGGTATCAGATTCCTGCATGTCTGGGTTCACTGCAAATCAGATGTTACCTGCCTTCCCTCAGGCATCTCACTGCAGCATCTCAATGCACTGAAACCTGCTTCCCCCTTCAAATGCCATCAATGCACAACTGGGAAGGGAGGTTCCCATCTAAGTGTCTTATTTTCATTTCAAAAGTTTGAGAAAGGACTTCAGCTGAAATTTTCCACTTAGCTATGATGGGAAAGAGCTGAAACTTCTCAAATTACTGAATTTCCAGAAAGGTACCTGAGGGATGGGAGGCAGCAGCTACCTCATACCTGGTGATTAAATGCAATAGCTGGGTCAAATTACAATGGCAAAAGAGAAGGCTGGCTCGAGGCTTTCCAAGTCTCTCTACTGTGGTCTTATGCCCAAGGCCTACTTTCCAGGTCTTATTAAAAGAAATCCCCTGCAGCATTTCTCAGAAGGCTGAATTTCTGTCTTATTCACGACAGTCTTAAGTTCAGAATTCATCATTTTTTTAAAATGACAGATGCTAACATATTCTTTTATAACCTTTTTTTAATTATTATTTAACAAGACAGTGACTTTGTCCTGCACCGCGCTTAATTCTTTAGATTCACTTTAAAGAGGTTCGTAACTCGTTAGATAGGCAATCATTAAGATGAAGAGTCTTCCTTTGACAGGAATGGTCCCTTGATGGCACCTTTACTTCCAATGTTAGACTATAATATTCACTTCACACATATTCTTCTATGTCCAGAACAGAGATTAGACTACGAATGGATACAGAGGACCGGCTGTCAGCCACTCTGCGCGTTCTGCTACTCAGGAGCGGTCAATCCTGCATTAAGGGCTCAACTGAAGGTGACACTGCCTATTGAACACTGCAGCAAGTTATATTTACGTACAATCACCAGAAGGACATGAAGAGAAGAGAGGCAGGACGCAGCCCCAGCTTGGTTGGGCTCCACAGCACTCTCCAGGTTCAGCTGAGTCAGCCAGTGCAAGACACGTACCACTCTTCGGACACCAGGTTACTGAAGGCTTCTCGAGTTTCAAAGGGGAGCTGAAAATTATACATACAGTTCTCCAAGGGGCTGACTACACACACAATAATTTTCCCATTTTCTTCTCATTTTATGGGGAAATCTGTGCTCCAGTAGTGCAATTGCAATACTCAGTACTGGAAAGAGTTCATCCACACTGGTTCTCCCTTCTTCAGTTAGGGTCTTCCAGCTTCTAGTACATAAATAGTCTGAGCAGTTGCCATAAATTGTCTTATTAATAAAATATTCAAGGCCATAAGACAACCGTGTTGCTTATCACTATGGGCTAGAGAGTAAGCTAGAGCTAAGCAGCTTATTTCACTGGGCTGCAAAGCAAGCGATGCTGACTTTTATCAGCATATTTTAAGATAATGACTGAAACACAGCTATTCAGCTGAGATATAGGAGCACATGCACTTGCATACATGTGAGCATTTATAAGCACTGTACCAAGCCACTCTAATTTATGAGTTCTTTTGCACTAAGGGTAGAAATGCATTATTCTGACCACTGAGGCTCAAGCTCATAACTCACATTTTCCTCCTTTCTTAAAAAAATATTTCATTGTCAAAATACCTTACGCACTATTTAAATCTACAACATTCTGCACGCAGGGTCTTAAAAGCAAAAAATGAGTTCTGATAACTACTGTTATCTTTCAGTAACTTAAATACTGGAACTATTTTAGACTTTGGTACATATCCTTGAGAAATAACACAGCATTATTTTTCAGATGAGAGCTCAGACCACCACGCAGTAAAATAGAATGCCCAGAGGTTGGCCTATTTATAAGCATTTGATCTCTTGTTGTTGTTTTTCGTTTGTTGGCTTTTTAATTTTAGTTTGGTTTTAATTTGCTGCTTGAAATAAGTGGTAAAACTTCCAAACTCTGATGTAAAGCTTTGTGATAAGAGCACAGTTTAGTAAGTAGCCAGAGCAGCAGATGAACTGGTATAAAACAGGGTGTGCACTTTGCAATGGAACAATCTAATTTGATGATTAAATTTAGGACAGGTTTTGTATTAGAAGACTCTACAAATTCATGCGCAGCCCACAAAGCAGCTGAGTGTCAGCAATGCCTGGTACAAATCACGGGGATATACTGGAGAAATGAGTGAAGTGTAGCACAGAATGGGGATATTAGAGCAGCAACACAGAGGCATCACACCCTGTGGGCACTTGAGGATGGCACATCTTTGAATTCCAGTGTTTACTTACATCAGTCTCCTTGCTAAAGAACAAGCAGCTGGGGGTAAACACGCAGAACTGAGCTGTGAAGGTAGGAGCACCATTGGATTTTAGTAAGATGGAGGATTTGACCTTTCTACAAAATTAAAAGGTCCAGCTATATGACTTAGTAGAGGTAACCTGCTTCAGGATGCATCCGCACCATTTCAAAGCAATCTTTAAGCTAAGTCTGATTCTAGAGAGAGCCACAGCAACGACTTTTCTAGGGGGGTTATTAGAAAAGTACTTCTGTTAGTATTGTGAAATGAATGCTGTTGGACAACAAAAAGCAAATTATATATATGTATAATATTTATGGGTGAAATCTCTGGGCTACATCCACAATGCAAGAAAATAGAAAACAAGCAATAAAACCGATAAACTACTGGAGAACTTATCACTGGGACTAAATTCACAGATCTACTTTTCTGCTCTGCAAAATGCATGGTCATGATACACAACACGTTACCATGCTTGAGAAGAACGTACAACCCAAGGATTTCTTTGACACATACTGCTCAGACTGACACTTCTCATCTTTACTTCCCCCCCACCCCATTTTCAAAGTTTTTGCCTTCTTTTCCATACAGCAAAGCACCCACAACAAAAGGCTCCACAGACTATGATCTCCCTGTTGCCTCTTGGGAAAGGAGCATGTCAAAGCTGTCACCCGCTGTGCATCTCCCAAGTCAGGATGCTCCTATCAGAAACATTCCCAACCCTTCTGCAAAGCAATAATCCATGCAGTTTTGAGGAGTCCTACTGAAACGAGTGCCTATGGAGAGGCAGAACGCTGCGAGAGGAAATCTCACCCTGCTACAGTAGTGAGCCCTGTATATTATAAAGAAGATACAAGCATTTAGGCTACAAACGGAATAAAAAAATAATGCAGAAGTTACACCCACATTCCCCCACTCTGCTTATTCCTGTTGCTTGGTTCAGCCATCACACCACAAGGGCCCCAGTGCCCAGCTGTAAGGGACCCTATCACCTGAGGCAGCTCCTCACTAGCACTGGCCCACATACTGAAACCCAGCTGCACTCTAGAGCTGTCCATCACTACCCTCAGGGATGTTGATATTCCCATCTTGCTGAGGAGAAAGCAAAGCACAGAGCACTACCTAGGTCAATGCATCAGAGTGGGGTAGGAATGGAGGTAAATTAAGACGCTTGGTTCCTAAAGTTCTGTTTTGGTATGGATTGATACCATAAACATCTCCTCCTGCCTTCCTGTGCCAGACCAATGCCAGGCAAAAGGGTTCATTTGCTTTCAGGCTCTTTTCCCAGGGCCACATCCCCAGGCTCTGGGCACTCAGTATCCACAGGTTCCCGTCCTGAGCCAGCAGCAGCACATCCAGGTGAGCTGAGTGACACTGTGATGTGAGACCTTGGTCATCACCAGTGGGACCAGGTACAGAGCAACAGATCCAATCCCCCTCCCCCTCATGTGTGCGTGTGTGTGAAATCTGCATCAGCTTGAGCCAAGCAGAACTCCTACTGGCTTAAAACAGTGCTATGATTTTGTGCTTTGTTTCCTATTATCAGTTCTCCAGAAAACATTTTGGGCGTTAATGCTCTCCCAAGACCCTGTAATATCCCATCCTATGACACAGCACCAAACAGCACAGAATGAACACGAGTGTGAAAAGCAATACAAGTGTTTCCCACCAATTACAGAAGACAATTTCCCAAATGAAAAACTTTCTAGAAACAAGGCAAAGAAACCACAGAATGTAATCTGAAGATAAATATCTTGTGAAGGCAGACTATGCCCAAACCAGAAACACAACTACAGGACAGAAATCTTCGCTCTTCCAGCTGCTGTTCCCAAGAAGAAGCAAACAAAGGAAAACACATAAAATATTAAAGTATCATCACTTACACTGACACGATTTCACACTAAGAAATCCTTGGCAGCCAATTATTTATCATATGAAATACAGCTCACTTCTTGTGCTACAAATCTCAATTGACTCAATAAGGAACTAATTAACAAAGATTAGCTCCCCATTTGTGTAACAAGCCACAAAGCCAATCAAGACAAGATGATAACAAGATACAATCAAGAGGTATTAAAGACAACAAACTAATGCTTAAGATTTGGGAGAGAAATGCTGCAAGAAATTAAATGCACACAGGAGTCTTTTTTCTAATTAAATGGTTGCTTCACATTTTTCAATTTCACTCAAAGTGTTAAAGAAAGGGCAAAGTTTGCTCTGATAATCAAGAGCTGTATTAACAAGATTCCTGGATTTCAGTAAAACCTTTGTCCTCTTGTCCCCTTACAGTGGAGAGAGACTTACTAGTTCATTTGCCATGGGATGTAGCACAGCTGTCTGGCTCTGCCTTGCTCCAGGACACTTGCCACAGCCCCCGGGGCACGATGCACTGCACAGCAAAAGGCATCCATCCCTTTCCACACTGAGGAGCACCCAGCCCAGAGCAGGAGTGGCACAAAGCAGCTCCCCTTCTGCTGCTGAGCAAGCAGTGAAATTGCAGTGGGAAGATGATCATGATGTTTACCACCTGTGACAACAGCATTAAGTGGAATGATCCTCAGACCTTGAAGCTATTTGTACTGCGACACCAAGGGAGGCCTATGGACCAATCTGCCTAGTGTGCACACAAAGACTGAGTTTGGGCCAAACCCAATCCATGTCTATTTTTCTTTCCTTACAACAGCAATGAATTAGGAATAATCAGATGACAGCAATCCAAAAGCAGAATGACATATGGTTTTCTAAAGCTGTGCCCAATCAAGAGGCAAATACTGATCTTTCATTCCCAAATCACCAACGAAGGCTAGAAGAGGAGGTACCGGAACAGACGCACTAGGTAGGAAGGGCAGTCTCATGGGAGGTTAGGTCTTAAGCTACAGCTTCCCTTCCTTCCTCCACCACACGGGGCTATGAAGTCAGCCTGCTCTGGCCCAAGGATAACTCAATTTAATAACATTGCAGTTCTCTAATAAAGGAGCTTGAGAGAGACAGGGGCAGGTCATTCGCATACAGAGTGAAAGTCCCAACTTCAAATCCCATCTTCAAATACTTTCAATTATTTACAAGGAATAGAACACCGGGGCGGTGGACTCAGCTCAAAAGAGAGAGCAGTTCTTTCTGTCGTGCCTTTGCAAACAGCTAATTGGAGAGAAGAGCCGTGGTGTCTCCGGGGTGCATACATGCAGGCTCAGCTGCTCCTGTAGAGCATTCCCTTTCTCAGTGCTCTGGCATTTCTGGTATCCATGCACACCCACCAGCAGGTCCACACTGATGAGACAGCATTTCACAAACCAAAGTAAAGAAATTTCACTGAAGAGACGTATTTATGATTTACCTGTCAATTAAGTACCTATCTTTCAACATAACTCTGTCTGCTTACCTTGTGGAGTTGTTTGAGGCATATTACAATGTAGCTGCTAATGTTAAAAGTTAGAACTCTTTAAGTCCTGTTGAGTGATACCCAAAGCTTCTGTAAAAAGCAATGCTTCCATTTCATTATAAATTATACCTTACTATTTAAATGCAGATACAATAAAAAATGGGATACCTTCATAACATGCCTGTATGAAAATCTAAATCACTACAGAATTTGCATATGAATCTGAAAGTGATTTAATTACTTCTAAATGGAAATAAGAGGGGAGTGAAAAGGCACTGCATTCACTGAATGGTCAATGATCAGATCTACTTGCACCAGAACATCTCAATCTTTGAAGTACTTGCCCCGTAACAACATTAAGATTCAAATTCACAGGATGTGTTTTATCATCTCCCTTGGTTTAACCAAAAAGATGTTTCACATTCCCATTCACCTGTCAAAAACAAATGCCTCAATTCTGTGTTGACTCCCACAGCGATCTGCTTGCTAAACCTGTATGAAACCACTGCTGCTGTACTGGGCTGTTTACCTGGGCTATTTTTTATGTGTACATTCTCTGATTGTGCGGGACAGCACAGCTGTACCTGCCCTGGGTGCAGGAGGGGCAGTGGGCAGCAGTGCCTTGTGCTGTACTGCACACAGAGGCGGATGGTGCTGGAAGGAGCTCCGTGCAGGAAGGAACACAGGGTGCAACAAACCCACAGAGGTCACACGGATGGTGCATGGCCTGCAGCACTGAGCTGCACTCTTGCCAGGAAAATGCAGCCCTTCACCTGTTCTGCAGTACCTCCCTCTCACCCTTCTGAAGGAAAATGGCTTCCCTAGAGAAAGCAGCAGCTGTGGGTTTTATCACAGGGCCGTCTCAACGAATGAATAAATTACACACTGTAATTTCATAATTATGCATACACCAAATTGCATAATGAGAGATCACTTCAGTAGCTACAGAGATAGCCAATGGTCATAAAAGTTCATTAAAATAAATTCAAAGGATAAAACCACCTGAAGGGACCACACCACAAATGGGAACACAGAGCCATTACAGCACACAGCTCCACCAGAGCAGAACAAGGGTGCAGAGCCCTTCCCAGGGTGCCAGTGCATAGCAAAACTCATGTTAAAGTTAGTGTTAAAAGCACTATTCCTGAGTTCGAAAGCCTCTGATCCTTATGGCAACTAATGAAGTATTTTGTATGGGTGCAGTGAGGCAGCTTGTGTCTGTGGGAACATCGCACTGCAGGCGCCCAACTCTGAGCCCACACCATTTCATTACCAGGCTTTTGCAGGCTGATGGCCGTGTGTCTGTCTGGATGTGTACATGAAGCTTCACTTCTGCATGAATATTGAGCATGCGAAGCAATTACACGTCCACTCACCTTGCTCACATGAGGGCAGAGAGCATCCAAGGGAATGGAGAACACAAAACAAATTCCAGAATTGTTACAAATGCCCAGAAATAAATGTGTGTAAATAGCATCGAGTGAAATCACTTGGAAAGACAATGAAGAAAACATGCTCTGTTCTTCCTATGTGCTCTGCCTCCCTGTGTCATTCCTTTTGCTGTGTGTATGTGTAGATATCCCTGCACATGGCAGGGGGTTGGAATCAGGTCTTTAAGGTCCTTTCCAACCCAAACCATTCTATGGTAGACTGTGAAGAACAAAAAACAACAACAAAATAAACAAACCCTGTAGTAGCCAGGGAAGTGCAGAGGGGGAGGCTGCAAGACAGCAGAACCGCATTGCTGCCATTTCCAGCACTGAGGAGAGAAAGAAAGAAAGAGGATTTTCTTCACTAAAGACTGAAAAAATAGGTTAATATAAAATCTAAAAGGCCAGAGGCAAATTTCATATTTCTTGCAGGTTGAAGAGGTAAGTGTGCTCTGCCCAGACAATAACAAATAACAGTGAGTAAACAGTAGATATTACCTGGGAATGTCTCACTGAATGCAACAGCGCTTTCATCAGGAGAAGAGAAGGGGAACTGACTTCCCATAAGCTTTGGCCTCTTAACTGTGTCTAAGCAAGGAGAAACCTTTAATTTCACAGATCACTCTTCTCAGTTTCTGCAAGTGCAAATAATCCAAACGGAACCATAGGGGTCAGGGGTGCCTTGCTGAGATTTGGGATGGCTCTCTTTCATTTTGTGCAATCAAGATTAACATGAAATGTTCCCAAAATCAAGATCATGCAGATGACCAGTGCTATACACATCTTAAAGCCCTTCTACACTCCATCTCTGACACATGGGTTAAATAGACCTATTTCAATTGTGTACACTTGTAAATGACATTTTTAAACAGTTGTAAAAGCACTCTTACCCCCACAACCTGAAGGAAGCAGGCACGAGTGCAACTCCAACACCCTTCTTCCATTGAAGAAAAAAAAAAAAAAAAGAATCCAAACAACGAAAATCTATTAACATAAAGGTAGCTCTTGAAGAGGTTTCTCCCAGCAACTACTTCCCTGATACCTTTCTCATTATTTGAAATTTCTTGAAGTTAATAAACAGATAAACAGCAAACCAACACTTTCTCCTCCTGCATACTGCTGACCAAGGGTTTCAAGGAGCTGGAGCATGTGGAATTTCTGAACTCATTTAGAGGAGCTGCCAACCCTGCACCAACTAAAGAATGAGCATGACAGAAACACAGCAGCCTTCGTAATTCCTTGGTGTTTCCAGAAAACAAATTACACACACAAAATACAATAAGCTCACATTCCCTCCCAGTAGCACTCCAGGTATCTACTGGGTAACAGATACACGAACAGTAGGCAGTAGGTACACAGAAAGTAAACTACATCAAGCATATTGCTGTTTGGCAGAACTACAACAGGGGAGGACAGGACTCTGCAGGCAGCCCATCCAACCCACCACACCACCTAGTGAAGCAAGCAAGCCTCCATCGGGTGAGGGCTTGGCCGCTGAACAGCCAGAGGAAAGATGTCCCTGAGTTAACCCCAAAACCAGAGCAGGGTGCCACCACAAAGGGTGCTGTAAGAGAGAACGTCCTCACCAGCACTGCTGTGCTTAACGTGCTCCTTCAAGAGGGAATTATTATGCCTTTCAACGTTTGAGCATGGGCACACAAATCATTGGGATTGGATTTGCAAACTCTTAACAGGTGAGGTAAGTGCTAAAGCTCCTAGCAATGAGAACCTTGAGCCATATAAAATCTTCTCAAAAGACCTATTTTTAAACGTATTTCCTATAAATTAATATTTTAACTCAGGAACTGCTTAGGTGAGAATTATTTCCTATCTCAAGGCCCTTCAGCATGTCCAAATGGACAAATCCCTTTTGTCAGCTGAGCTCCATTACTCTCTTCTGAATGAACGCCTCTGGGATGGATATGATAGATATAATTTTTAACAGCGTATCTTGTCTGCTAATAAAATGATGCCAGACACCATCTGCACAGAGATTTAATACCAGCAGGACTCCGGCAAATTTTTACTCCTGTTGTGGTAGGTAACTTTTGATTCACATGGTTCCCATCGAAACCTTTTTATTCATTAGCAAGAAAAATAGCTTATATGGAACTACCTGAATAGAGAAGCCTTCCTAGCAGGAGCGCTAATGTCACAGGCACTGTGAGGAGCAGACTCCTGGCTGTTATTTACCGCAGTTTAAGCTTTCTGTATTCCCACCAACAGAGCTGGGGGGGCCCAGCATCAGGCGCTGCACAGAGCTCTGGCTGTCACTGCTGAGCCCTAAATGACAGGCCAGAACTGCTCCTGGGTGATTAACTTCCCTGAACCCTGATTTCAGGAGACACTTCAGTTTGGTAGGATCTACCTTTAGCTCGCTCAGATGCAGGACAAACACTGCGGCACTCAACAAAAGCATACTGCCTCTTTTCCTCCCCAGCTTCTGTCTCTTAGGACTGGCATGAATTTAAGCTAGTCAAATACTGCCCTGCATTACCTAATAGCAACTGCATCAGAGTTACCTGCTGGGATTTGGGCTTCCTTACAACCACCTCTATACTCCCAGCTAAAACACCCTGTGAGATTACCTTACTCAAACAAGGGAAAAGTTCTTAGCCAAGTCAAGTACAGGAAGTAAGGAAGAATTAGGTAACAAGTATTATTTTTGCTTCTACCCCTCCACATACAGAACAGTGGAAGCATGAATTCACCACATGCAAGAAGTGTGTACCCTCAAGCTTTTGTTGGGAGGGAAGGAAACAGCCTGAATTTAATAAATCATTCAGAGCTGAGTCGAGTAGGGTAAGCAGCAGGAACTTCTGAAGCTGTAAGTTTTGGCAGCATCTCATAGGTCTGCAAAGATACGTACCAACCTCAGGAAGGGATTACTGTCACTTGCAACCACTTGTGCCTTTTTTTTTTTATCATCCTGGGTAACCAACAACTCACTCTCTACCAGTGCGGACAACATTTGCTCTGATGGTACTGATCACAACCACCTTAAAACAGCGGAAAATTCATGGCCACCAGAACCAAAGGCACCTACACCCTCAGGAAATGGTCATGCGTTGTTGCTTTTTAATTGTTATTTAATTTATTGATACACTACATAAAGGATATACACGTATATGCAGTGCAGGCCTTGTAACTGAACCAGAGCTTACACAGAAACTCATTCTATCTTTTCAAGCTCTGTTTTACAGCAGTAAGCATGCAAACCTTTCACAGCTTTCCGTAGCATTCGGAATGCAGACTCTCAGCAAAGAAAAAATGCAATAAAATACACAACTGCTCTTATCTCCATGTGCGAAAGCCAAGCTGCCAAGTACGTATGTTAATTACAGGCTAAAAAGCTACATGGCTTCCTTCAGATCAACTAGAATCTTACATAACTGTTTTGAGCAGATGATTATGTGTCTGCTGTAAAGGAACTCAGAAAAATTACATTATTATTCAGCAGTCAGCAAAGTAATTACATATTCACAGAAAGCTGTGTGTGCTCTAAGAATGGAACGATCATGGTCCATCACTGCTCCTGCGCTACATGTACATACTTATTTAACACTTCTGGCTCTACTGCCAGAACTCAGAGCACTTTGAGTTCCAGTGACCACAAGAAGAATTCTGTATTTCTTCAAGCTACCTTGTATTTCATTACAAATATCCTCCATGATTTAAGACCATTGTCTTTCAGGGACAATAGAAGTGTCTTCCTTTTACATCTACACGTGGACTGTTATACCAACCAGAAATATATTTTTTAGAAAGGAGTTCTGCTCAAATCACAGTGGAAATAACCCCCAAATCATACAAGTGAATGTACACCTTTAATAAAGCGAATACAGTATGTTTCCTGGCTTCCTTCCTTTGCATTCAGATGCAGTGGATTTTCCAAACTGAAAATAAAAAAGCAGTACTGGTCCTTACTGTGTGTAATGGTTTCCTGAATGAGCTGCACCATTGCTTGCTACCATTCCAAAGTTATTCCTTGCACTGAACCAGTGTTGTGCGTCATAGCTAACTGCATTCATTCAAGCATACTTGCTATGCACAGGAAAAGCTAATGCAGGTGTTCAGAGCCCGGGCAAACGAACACCTGCTATATGATAGAAATTAGGTTAAATCTGCACCCGCCTGCAGATAAAGGAGCTGATCCTATGGGTGTAATGCCCTGTTCCTGCGTGTTTCAGCACAAGCTCTTAGAAGGCCTGTATGCTCTATACTTCACACACTTGGAGGCAGCGACAGGCAGCCTTTCTCAGCACCCATCCCCACAGTTGGTATTTTGACCTGCTGGGCAACATAAGTGGGAGGAACACCAGAAGAGACAGGAATGGTCCAACAGAGGTGCGTAAGAAGTCATCAGAATTACTTAAGATCTCTGAGCTGGAGGGACGGTTGTCCCTGGCACGCAGTAAAGCTCTATCACGTCATTCTCCAATACAAGCAGGAGAGAGATAGCATTCGTAAAAGCAGCACTTTCACTGTTGAGTGAAACATGAGTGTTCTCTCACGGGACTCTAGGAACTGCAGCGCTGGATGGAAGCGCAATGCTATGGGAAGCACCAGACACAGACAGAGCAGGCTGACCTCCTGGTTTCAGAGCCAGAACTGACACTTGCTCCAGCACAGGCAGATGCTCTGAACCACAACCTTTCTTTCCAATATTCACTTAATCTTTTATTAAATCAGCATGATAATATCAGTGTGAATTCCTGTTGTTTTTGTTGTTGTTGTTTTGTGGCTTTTTTTCCCCTCCAGAAGAACTCTGAGAAAGGAATCCCTTCCACTGAGCAACTGGTTCAAAACCTTTTGTCCCTCTTTAGCCTTATACTAAGTGACATGACACCAAACACCACTAAGGAACATAACAGGGCTAATGGAATAGTCTCAACTGATCAATCTGTCAACAGAAGCCCAAGATCCAAGTGCCCTTCTTACCTTGCTTATTGTAATTATGAATATGAATTATAGCTAGGAAAGTGTTTCACCTTCTTATTAACCTTGACATTATCTTTAGCTAGTTAGTTCCATGCCCACACTGAAGTTTCTCATAAATCTTGTACCTAATATTTCCTAGACACCTCCCACTATATGAGATGTGTTTTACTTTCCATAAAGAATAAAGACTCCCAATGATCTTGACTTTTACAACAGTCTTCCAAAAGCCATTTCTTCACACCTTGTACAGAATCATGTAGTAGCTTACTGTCTCCTATTTTTTTCAAAAACTAATAAATCTACCAAATAAAGTAGCCTTTAACAACCAGAGAACTACAGAAAGACATACAGGAGTATGTATTACAGTGAGGAACACTTCATATCTAATGCAACGTTCCTCTGCTCTCAAGTCCTCGTCAGGATGTACTGCTGTACTGGATTGCTCCTGGCAAGCAGTTTGCTAATGCCACACTTGGCAAGCAGCTTTGCAGAAGACATACAGAAAACAGGAGATATGTAACCTCAATTCATAGCTGTTTCAGAACTTAATTCTGAATTAAAGAGGTGAGAAAATGATGAGAATCAAAGGAAAGCACATTTTAACACAATGGAAAGCATAACAGTGACAGCAGAGCAGCAGTCCTATGCTGCAGCAAGTAAGGGTTTACTCAAACGCAACAGCTGTAAGCACAGAAATAAAGGATATAAGCTGCTTACCTTCAGAATGCCTCAGGTATGCAGGGATACCTAGCAAGAAATCCTTACTTTCCCTGCCAACCCTTAAATGAGGTCTGGGAAGGGATGGCTCCTGGCTCCACACCTTCCCGTCACTCAGCTGCATTGCATGCACCTGAGCTCCCCTGGGTTGGCCCTGCCTTCCCACCAGGTGCTCAATCACTGGTTCAAGCTGTGACTTAGCATTTCAGCTACACACATGAAGTCGGACACTCAACTAGTCTCACTTTTTGAAAATGAAATGATCAGTTAATGGGTGGTGGAAATCAGAATGAAGTTATTTCAGAGCTGAGAAATTATTTGCTCACATGTATTTTATTTTATTTTTAAAGATATTTCTTGTAGCTAAGATCACATGCATCATAACAAGAGCCTTTCCCCAAAACTCTAGCTATTACATGCTCCCTGTGAACACACCATCTTGGCAGCAAGCAAAATTTCCTGCAAAAACTCATTCAGTAGCCTTCAGATTTCACAGACAGGTGTGGGGTTTACTTTTCCTCTATTCTTACCCTGGTAGAATTCCCTTCCAGCAACGTGAATACAGACTGTGTCCACACTATTAAGCTTCACTGTTGCTTAATAATGCAGAAGAGATCTGTTCATCAGGTGTCCAAACGAGGCACAGCCACGTAAAAGGGCTGAGTGATACTAACTGACTTCTATTGTTCTGCTCCTGTTTTGTTCCTGCTTTCTCTTGAATCAGTGGAAAAGTTCTGAGATAAGCTTGTTGCAGAAGTGATGGATGCCACCATCGTTAATTATTCCGCCCATTACAAGGCGTAGTATAAATCACTTTTTGTCTGGTGACTGTTGCACAGAATTTGTAGAGCACAAAAGGCACTGCAGATCTATGATATGGCTCTGCTCTTCTCGTTACATAAGAGATAAAGATGTGCGTGTTTAACAAACACATTTATTTTAACTCAATGAAGACAGGCCTGATTCAAACACTAGCACTTTCTGAACAGTTTCTTCTATTATCTGCAGTACATGCTACACAAGTACAAGACAAGTTTTATTTTCAACATCGCCTTAACAACAGAGCATGCTTTTTGCCACTTGTGCTTCAAGGATCTGCAGCTAAAAATGCCATTCAGAGATGAAACTGCTGCATGAATACACTTTGTTCGATCCAAGAGCCCAGCATTCTTTGCTATCATCAGCTCCATAAGAAAAGCTTCCTTATTCAGAATGTATTGATCCAGCATAAGCTTCAAACATTGTTTCAAGTATTTGGGATTAGAGGACATTAGAGAAAGGGTCTGTATGTTTTACAGTGACAGTGGCAGCCGCAGTGGTGTCACAGCTAGAAAAGCTGCTCTCTGATGCACTGGCCTCATGAGGAAGATGGACCTTGCAAAAGTTTTGACATGCACTCTGAAAACTCATTCCAAACCAAAGCCTATACTGCACGACTGCCCCTAAGCATTGTGCCTCAACCTCATTAACTTCAAGCAGAATAAAACATTTATGTTTTGCTTAACAACAACTGACCATTGGTTAAGGGATGAACAACGCACTCATGCTTAACCTTGATCCCACAGAAATCCACTCAGGCCCTTGAGTACCTTCCTAACACGTCTGAGTAAAGGAGTTACAAGTCACAGTGCAGACTGGAAAGGAAAAGCAGCTCATGGAGTGCTACCCCACACATGGAGCTAAGGAGTAAACTCAGGTATGTAGCATCATTTCCACAATACGAAGCAGACCAGACATGAGCACCTGGCACCACAGCATTCCAAGCCCTATCTGTATTTTAAAATGTGAGAACCTTCAGATTCCTAGAGGAGTGAAAAGGTGGTCCAGAATTCAAGCAGATAAGTTATTTTGCTGTTAAAAAGCAAACAACTGCTCCCTCCCCTTAGTCTACCTTCTGAACGAGCTGTTCAACACTGCATACATACTTCATTTGTTAAGTTCTTCGGGGGCATTTTTAAGTGATGGGGGAATTTCACAAATGACTTCCATTTTAGAACCTGCAACTTGATTTGAACTTAGCTGTAGATGAAGGCCTTTGCTGTGATATGCTTCCATAATTATGACCATGAAATGAAGCAGCAAAGTCATTTGAGACTAGTTCACTGCATGATAGCCTTCACAAGCAGGCTGAGAATGTTTCTGTTGGACTGGAACAAAGCACGGCTCGGAGAGCTTGCTCCCCATGGCAAAAGAAACTTGACATCCATCAAATATTCACCCTTCCATAGAAATGGAAACACTTTTCAGCCTGCTCACCTAACCCGTTCCTTTCCTAATTCTTTAGCCCCTGCATCTGGATGGCTGTTCTACAGCACTGCCACATCTGCATGTAATGGACCAAATGCTCCAATGTACAGTGGCAGAAGATGAATGTGCATATATTAGACTTGATTAACATTAATGGCAGCCACTATTGTATTTGACAAGCATTTGTGGAAGCCAGACCCTCTCTTTCAGATGGCTGGACCCCCTGTGACACAAGGGAGGGATCCAGGCAGGCATGCCCACAGCAGTACAGCAGAAGGGGGGAGAGAAGAACGCTCCAGAGCTTCTGTTCTTCAAATTCATCAGAGTTGGGCCAAATTGCTATTAGGTCAGACTACTTTCAGATAAAAACAGCTTAATATATATTTGTTTTTGCATCCCAGATTTTTGCTACTGTCTAGACCAACTCTGCTAGTTGGAAAATGCTTTTATTTCAGTTTTATTGCAATGGATTTCCTGCAAGCCATTTGCTGTTTACCCGCTTAGCTACTTTTCTATCTCCTACACACCTCAGATTACATGTTGTCACTTTCAGCCTGCCTCAGTAGGTGCACATTAGCCCTTGTTATGATAGTTACAAGTATACATACTAATACACATACAAGGCTGCACTTTTGTGCCAACTCAGTGACTTATAAATCTCCCCCTTTCAGGATGGAAATTCTCAGGCTTGATCAGAGAACAAAGTTTATGTTGCTGTCACCATTACAAGAAAAATATCTGCTCGAATGCTCTTTTTTATAGGTCAGAAACACAGAACCAAGGTCAAATTTAGAAGTACTATGATAACATTCAAAGCCCAGCACCAACCTCCCATGAATTTACACCATGTTAAGTATCCATTTAAATGAATTTGTTCTTCCCACAAACCAGTATAAAGGATACTGCAGCCAACCTGCTTGCAGATCAGCCTCCCATCTCAAAAAAAAAAAAACCAACAAGAAAACTGAAGAGGGGCTGTAAAAAACAGCTCACACCACCAAGTGCAATCTTAGCACTGCTCCCCTGAGCACATTATGGGCTATAGCCCCCAGTGAGCACTGCCTGCAGAATTGGCATAGCGTGCCCAGGCAGCCCACACTGCTGTGTGGATGCAGCATCAAGCCAGCATGGTGGCATCTGTCTTGTGCTGTGGGACAGCATCACACCCTCAGAGAGGGAACAGAGCACCCTGTCTTCACTGCTTTGTATTACATGCACATTATGCCTGCAGGACAACCCTTGGAGCGATATACAGCACACAACAACCACCCCATCACTACAGCTGTGCATCTGTTATGTTGACAAATGAGCTTCAAACAAGAAATTGCAGCCACATGTTTGCAGGTGGCTCCATCTCTCTCCCAGTCCTTGCTCCCAGTAAAAGGAAAATGGCACTTAATATTTCAAAAGTGCTCCTGCTATGGAAAGGTTTATGACAAACCCTTTAAATAATGATTTTAGCTAGTAATTGGCACACTAGGCCTTCAGATGAGAGGAGAACAATCGCTCTTGTTGTTACTCATGTTATCTCGCAATGCCCTCTCCCGGTGCAAGGTCCTTGGCATCTACGAAGCTGAACCTAAATGATCAGGAGCAACTTTTAAAACCCATCTCAGCAATAAGCAGCTGGGAATGAACTAAAAAGGCCCTAAACAGTACAAAACAACACTGTCTCCTAGATTTTTACTGCTGGCTTGCGCCAGTTGAGGCATGGATTGCTTTATGCACCTGTTCCTGCCCCCTCCCACCAAGTCCTCGGGCTGCTAACTGCTAAGAACTGCTGACGCTGGGTCACCGGCTACAGCTGCTCTTCTGAGACCCTCCTGCCCCCTCCATGACAGCACAGCAGTAGGGCTGCAGGTCCTCAGCTAGGCACAAAGCACACATTCAAATGCAGCACCTCGAATGCAATGTGGCAATGACCTCTGCTCGGGTTTAAGTCTAATTGGGTTCAGGTAGAAAGGGCACAGCTGTATCATGAATGTGAGGACTTGAACTGCCACTTTCCATACTGTACATGCTTCTGAGCTTCTGGGATTTGTCTATAGCTTATATTTACCACACACAAGAATAACAACATTTGCTCTAATTTAGGCATCTTTGCTCGAAGATAAGGATCTGCATTTTCATTTCCTTTTCTTACTCTCGCAATGTACACCCAGCAAGCTGTTTATTCACTGAGCACGCTACCAGCAGTGAAAGCAAAAAACACCAATGTCTGTGAATTAAAGCAGAATCAGAGCTGTTAAAGTACACAAGTCAATACCAATCCTCACAGGAAAGAAACATGCCACATGATGCACAGAAATAATGGATAGTATTATTGAAATGTAGTATTTTTATGAAAAAGAGCTGGTTTCATATTTTGGTAATAATTTTTCATTCCACAGCTCAGCTCTTCTCATCCCTGGATACTTTAAAAAAAAAAATCCTAACATGAGAGGTTGGTATTTGCGCAGCATTAGGAAAAAAAAAAAAGAATAAAAATCCCTCTCTGTCATAGGGAAAGCATGAGAAGGACTCAGAATGAAAGGAAGGGGATGTCGTCACAGGTCCTGGAAGATGACAAATAGCTTCAGGAAGGAAATGGGCTTAACGTGGGAATGGATGTACATATCTGGTTTGGTTTAGTTGTGCAGAGGGACAGAGTTAAGAAGGAAGGAGGGTGGGAGTAGATACACAGTACACAGCAGTACACTGCAGATCTGGGCTTGAGTATTTTCTTCCATGTTTCTCTTGAATTTTCACTGTATGTCAAAGTAAACAGCCCCAATTATACTCAACTGGTTTGACACATACAGAGCTCGAGGCTGAGGAGAAGAATGTTTCAATAAGCTGTTGAGTTACTGCAGGCATGAGGACATGGAGTTTTAGTCTCGCTTCATCCTCCCCCTGACATCTTAAAATGTTGAGCTACTGCCTGCACTGCTGCCTTGTTTCCCGCCCAGTCTGCAAGTGAGCAAGGAAAAGGTACCTGTTTACTGCACAGAATCGTGGACTTTACAATGACAAATACGTAACCACATAGTTGGAGTAAAGGCACAATTACCAGGTCAGGAACTGTAACACAATCGATTTAATTCTCAGTTGGAAGATGTGAGGCTGCTGGTCGGGACAAATTGGTACGTCAGGGTGCTGCTGGATGGGGTTTATCATGGGGCACAGCAAGCTCCTCGTCCATCGATGGCTGCATGATGCTATCAGGCAGCGCCGGCACTGCAGGGAGCTTTGCACACACTGGGACAAGTTATAAATTCCTGTCGCCTTCAGCTGAAACCCACGTGTCAGCAGCACAGCCAGCGAGGAGCACCTCATCTAGATGTAAGAAGCACTTTTCTTACCCCAAAGAAAAGCTGGTGCAGCAATGCAATATTTAAACTCTACAAAGTCCTTATTAAATGTGACAGCAACAGCTGTAGCAGCTAGAGCACTGGCAGAATGGGGGAAAGAAATTAAAGCCCTTCTGAGGGCTAGAAAAAGAAAAGAGGTACAATTTTACGTGTTGAAACGAGGTCTGGGCTGATGGGAAATAGAGGCACGGGGACAGACAGCCAGAGATCTCAGGTGCTGAGAGCTATTTGCCCCACAACAGGGAATCACCTTTAATTCCTTCCAGTGAATATCTTTTACATTAAACTAAGGTATAGAATTTCCACTACTTATTCTTAGAGCTTGTTAGGACAGATTAAGCTCTCCCCACATTATGAAATGTAGCTGAAACATCCCTTAGAATTTATGAAATGCACAGTGCCAGAAGTGATGCCAGAGCACTGAGTAGTTATGAACAGAGTTATTCATGTTTTCCAGGAAGAGAAAAAGCAGAAATCAGAAATAAAACTCAAAAAAAGTATTTTCCCTATATGCAGAACTACACCACATGTACATTTTAGACAAGCCCAGCTTCTGTGACTAGTTTTCCAAACGAATGCACAGGCCATTACCCTTTAGAGAATGGTTGGAAATATTTCCATGTTTTACCATGCTCCTTCAGCCACGTGGGTACAACCTACAGAAACTTGGTTTGCCCCATATGGAAAGCCTCTAACATAAAAAAAACAAATTTTTCTTTGGTAAATATCTTTCAAATAAACAGTCCCAAGTGAATTAACTTCAATTAACTATGAAAACCTTTTTTCCTTTTTTTTCCTTTCCTCTGCGTAGGTCTTGTGAAACTTGATAAAGATGAGGACATAACAGGTATTTCATTGCTGGAGGTCTACTGAGACAGCACTACCATGTCTCTATGCTGATCACTATGCTGCCTTTCCTTCCCAGCAGCAGACTTGGATCACTGTGTTTCAACTGAGTTCCAGCTCTGTCCAAAGCATCCAGTGCAGCTTTTCTGTCAATTGATGGAAAAAACCTTTTAGCTAGGAAAACTGACTCTCTTCCTCTAGAAAGCACCACCGAAAAGACACATTTTATTCCAGAACGAACTTTTTGCTATAGAAGGAAATAAGTGTTTGGTAAGATGGGAAAATACTAAAATTCCTCTTTGATAGAACAATTTTTTTCAGATAATTCACTTTCTTAATGAACATCATCCTTTGGTCAGGTTTTTCACCAGTTTTAGAAAACTCAACTAAGTACCAACCACGGGTATTCTTCTACAACAAGCAGTGTTGTACCTCCACAGCCCTTTCCTCTTGTACTATCAATGCCGTGCTAAAAGAGTACTGATCAAGCTCTTCTCATTCCTATTTTATTTACAAATTAAGTTGTCTGTTTGGAATACCCAGTGTCCCAAAAGAAGTGCAACCGAAATGACGTCCCTAAATCAGACCACTCCACTGCACCCAGTCACAGGGACGTACACACATTCAGACTACAATATTCTCCTTAAAACACGCTCCCTAAATACAGCTGCTGAGGGCACTTGGAGGTTACAGAGCTGTCAGAGCCTTGGCAGGATCATACCTCCCTTGTTCCAGATGCACCTCTTTCCAATTTAGAAGAAAAAGAAGCATGTCAGTGTATTCCAGAGAAGTCATAAGGGCATATGTAGCTTATGGCAATTTGGTACCTTCCCTGTCACAAACTATAGCTGGCGTGGCCCAGGACGGGCAACTCAATTATCCACAACTGGATTGCTGATGTGGTGTGTTCTCTACAAAGCTGAATATCCACCTGGTGTTTGGATTTAGTCTGCCCTGATATAACAAGAGGCTTTTTATTATCTCAAGCCATCAAGAAATTATCTTAGATCAATTCCTGGCAGATGTGTACCTGCTATACAAGAGAGCAGGCACTAGCCAAGATAAAATAAAATCAGAGACCATACAATGCTTAACTGGTAGAACCAGTCCTTCTGGTCCAGAGCTAGGCTGCACCAGAACAAAAACAGAGAGGATAAGAACAACTTTACAACTATGTTGTTCATTAATTTTACTGTTTAATTAATTTGATTTGCCATTCTGCACATGATTTTTCCTGGGTGTTTTCAGAACACTTCAGCCCACAGGGCTTGTCATAAACAATACCTCTGAGAGCTTTTCATTTTAAGCTGAAGAAGATGAAAAGTTAAATCACTTACTGTTCCCTTCCCATTGGTTGCAAATTGATTTTATTTACTGAAACATGCTTGCATTGCAAAAACCACTCCACACATATAGTAAATAAGTCAGCAGATGAACGTCGAGTGTAACCAGTAGCAAGATCCTTTGAAATAAACTGCAGCTATAAACACCTAAACACAAATTTAGCTGAACACTTCATTTTTCTCCTGCTTACAAGAGGTCAATCAATACCACCAAAGACAAAAAGTAACTTGGTTGGCGCTGATAAAAATTAAGAATAAGTATTTCATCCTGTACCACTGTATTAAAGGCAGCTAGGGTACTTAACGCATCAAACATATTTTGTTCTGTCCTTTCAACTTTAAAATTGCAGGCAAAGAACAAACATCACTGAGTTATTAGCTTCAGTCTTCAGGCAAGCATCATAAGAGTAACATCAGAGCCTGCAGCAGTACCACAATTGTCAGATCTCATAAGCTAAACATGGTCTGGCCAACAGACATGGAATAGGAAAACCTATGAAGATCACTTAAGTGAAGCAAAAAATGCTGCTGACAATTCAGTAGTGGGCACTCTTCCTTCCACAGAAGAACTTCTCATCTCAGACATTCATCCACAACTGCTACGCAGCATAAACCAGCTCTGAAAGGCACCAACACTGTGCACAGAAAACATAACCCTCATCTCCAGCTGCAGTTACTGCAGTTCACCTATTAGAATTCCTCCAGTCATTTCAAAGGAGCTACCAGTCTGCTTTCTGTGCTCACACTTCACTTAGGAGACAAAGCATTACTCCAGATTTGCAGTTTCTCTGGGAGGATGGGAGGGCAGCATTTCTAGTGGGTAAAGCAATCGGCTCGCTCATGTGTATCTATTTTACCATTAGCAAAATGTTTTCAGGGCAGTGCTGCTCTGTGCCCGTGCATCTATCTGCCTGTTTATTATTGATAAAGAAGAATGGGCACCCAGTCTACATTTTTTGTGATGAAGGAAGCCTCCTTTATATGGGAAATGAAAATGAACAAGTTTACCTCAGTGGTTGTACTTTACCTCACTGTTGTGGGCAAAAGCCCCACAATCCTATCATTTACACTCAATCACCTCCACTAGTCTGCACACAATGCACTTTGAGAACGTGGCTCAAAGAATAAAAGGCAGTTCTTAATGGTGGAGCTCCTACCTGACATTTAGTATACAGTCTGTGATTCAGCAAGCTACAGCTGCTGTGCACAACAGAGCAGGGGATAAATGAGCAACCCATAACAAGTGTGGAAGCCTTGGCTGTCCTCATCAGTAAATCTGAAATACCAAATAACCAATACTACAAATTGCTGATTTAAGGCTGAAAACACTAGGTAATGTTCAAGAACATGCTAGAGAACTGGGGGGCATCACAGGTCAATAAAATCTAATGCTATTTGCCATTCTAATTACTTTGCATGTTCACGAGCTAGGAAAGCAGTTTGTGAAGCTGTAGGGAAAGCGCCAAGAGTACTGACACTATATATAATTCATAGGCTGCAGCATATTGCTACATTTCTCATTGCCCTCAGAACTTACACTTTCTCCAGGAAATACGGAGATACTTAATACTTAATGTTTATCTTCCAAAGTCATTTTTCAGAAGCCCAGTATTCACAGGTCACTCTGGTGGATGGGAACGCCATCAATCTGGATCATGTGAGGGACTGAAAATGAAGGAGTTTTACCCTTGCGGATATATGGCACTGTCACTTCATCAGTGACACAGTTGATACAGCTTGCATAGATGGGTTTGTGCATCTTCAGACACTGCCCAGATCCCCAGTTGGCTGACTCCAATGAGGCACTCTTGAAACCAGCGCTTGGGTCAATTTATCAGGACCTTGTTGGGTGTCAGGTGAAAAGGAGATGTTAAAAGACAGAACATGACTGTGCTTGTCACTTCTTCCATGTGAACAGACACCCACACCATATTGGTACCTCGCTCTCACTTGAATTTGCCCACTGACTCTTTGAAGACAGAAATCCCTGCAGATTTATATGGGAGGTACTGCGTGGTCAAACAAGTGCTCTGAAAGAGGCAGAAAAACTGCTCAATTTTCCAAATGTGGCCAAAAGAAAATGTCCATATTTCTCTTTGTGGATCACAATCTATTTTCCTGAGGTTGTTAGGAAAAATGAAAGTCACTACAGAAATTGCGGGAGGGCTTTGATCACAGAAACGTGCTTAGATGTCCACAGCTGTTAATGGGATGCTGCTAACAACTCCGAATCAGAGCTTTAAGATAAATACTGTAAGAAACACAAATTAATATTTGCAAAACAAGGATCTTGATAAATACTAATACAAATCACATAAAATATATCAAGAGAGAACTGTTTTTTGGCACTTCCTACATGTTGCTTTAAATAGACTGTTATTTCTTCAATGTTTTGAAGAACTCAGCTGTGAAATTCACTTCCTGGTCTTTTAGAACAGCATTTGTCAGCACTTAACCCATTTCTGACTAGGTTCCTGCCAGGAAAAAAAAAAAAAAAAGGATTCCTTTAGACAATCAAAATACTGTAAGATTTAATGAATCATTTTTATGAAAACTTAGCAAGGAAATGCTGAGAACAGCATCTCCCACTAATGGACTTTTAAAGTCTGGAACTCTCAGCAGAAACTCAACTTGGGTGGGTTTTTCTCTGTTCTTCACATTTAATAACAAAGCGATTCCCTGATTCCCTGACTTTGTCAAGATAGGAGGGATGAAGTCTTGCTATGGATATGTGTAAGCCACAGCTGCAAGAAGATGTCACTTCAGATGTGACACACGTTATACATTTCAAGATGTCAACATTAGAAGCAAACAGAGAGGATTTTCTGTTCCAACATGCGGTATCTCTCCCAGAAGTGCAAAACTTCTGCAATATAACTTGTTCACTTTCAGATCTCTTCTCTAAATTAAAAGAAGGTACCTTGGCAGTCAGCAACCCTGCTCACAGCAGGGCGTTAGAACTAAAAGATCTCTGAGGTCCATTCCAACCCAGGCCATTCTATGATTCTATGATTCTGTGATTCTATGAGCCTTTTCATAGAACTACAGCTACAAGCAAGATGCTTTTCTCTTCCCTTTTTGCTCCTGTAAATACTGCCCTCCCCAGCAATAGTTTATTCTTGATATTTTTTCCCTTTATTCTCTATTTTGAACTAAAATATTAAAAGTCCTGAAACAAAATAACATTAAAACTCGTTTTGAAGAAAGATAGAAGGCCTTGCAGCCTTTACCACTCTAAGCACAGTCCACTGGCCCACTGCATGATTTAACACTATAAACTTAAAAGACAATAGGAACAACTGTGATTATCTCAATAGCTTCTTATCCACGCAACTGCTTAAGCTACGTTTGATGAATATCTGAAAATCCTAATTTATTTTGAGCTAACCTATTTTGGTTGTTTAATCACAATATCTTAGCTTGTGACACTTTGGAGATGGTAGCTGAAGCCCACTGCAGAGTGCAGGCAGACCTCAGGAACCCACAGGAAGCCCCCCCCTCCCCACAGCCCCTGCAGCCTGAGATACCAAGGAAACAGGGAGCAAACATCCATCCCCCACTTCCTGTGGGCACCTTCTGTGCAGTCATTTGCTGTCCATATTACAGAGTAAGGGAGGGAGTTAGGGCATAAAAATAAAAATACCTTGTTAAGTACAAAATTGGGTTCTTACATAAAAAGGGACAATGGTCAGATTGCACTCGAGCAGCTCCCTGTGAATTTCTGAAGGGCAGAAGCTGGGCAAGTTGGGCCTTCATCTGGAAGCAGAACATTTCCTGCCAAGAAAGAACTCCAGACGGAGACTCGTGTGGGACACAAACGGACACAGGAGCCTTTGGCTAAGAGCAGAGCGGGCTGCCAGGTACCAAGAGTGCACTGAACATTGTTCATAGAAGGGAAGAAAGGGTAAAGCTGCCAAGTCAGAAGACAAGGGAAAGAAGGAAAGGCACGCTGCTGGGTTCAACAGCTGCAGAACCCTCAACACCATTTTAGATGTCTTACAGGGTTCTGGAGAACCTTCAGCGAGGGAGGTATTTTAATTGGAGATCTGGAGCTGAAAAAGCAGCTCTCTAGAAGGAGCAGCTGCTTCCAGGAAAAGGCAAACAGCTTCAAACTCAGTGTTGCATCCCAGTCAGCACTGGCCATGTGAGTATGGGAGCAAACTCCAAGGCCAGGATAATTCCCACCATACGTGTCACCACACTTTGCTTTGAAGAGCTTTCACTCCCTTCATCAGGTAAATTCACAGGCTCATTGAAGGCTCTCCTTGAAAAATTTTCTACTTTGAGACAACTGGTATTCTGATCTATGTTTGAAAAGATCAATACAAGAGAGAGGTGCCAGCATCTCTCAGCAGTACCAGTGCCCCAAAACAGCCATGAAAACAGCTCTGCACTCCAAGCATCTCCTGGATCCCAGGGACTAGGTGAGATGCGCAGTGCTGTTAGTAACTAGAACCTGCATTTGGTGAAAATCCTGTCATTTCAAGAGAGATTCCCTGTGAATTATTAATTCCAAACATTTTCTGGACAGGAACTATCAAAATATTTAACTTCAGGAATGAAATCCCTGAAATCCCTGGAGGCATTCAAGGCCAGGCTGGATGTGGCTCTGGGCAGCCTGGTCTGCTGGTTGGTGACCCTGCACAGAGCAGGGGGTTGGAACTACATGATCGTTGTGGTCCTTTTCAACCCAGGCCATTCTATGATTCTATGATTCTACAAAGGTCTCCAGTAATATACAATACTAGCTGTATGTATTACTAAAAATGACGTATACAAATAATAAAAAAAAGTCACTTGACAAAACAACATTAAAAGTATAAAATCTTGCAAGATTTAAGTTATTAAAGAGAAACAGATGTTATTTCCATGCAGGGCTGTATTTAGCACACCAACATCTTATTCAATTGATGACAAAATGGTGTTAAAAACTGTTATTTCATCCCATGCCCAGAAAAAAAGCTCTGGAGCACAGACCACGAAGTGACAAGAGGAAGGTGATGGTGCATCCCCCTCCTGCAGGAGCTGGAGGCTCTGCGCTCCCTGCACAGCGCGGTGCCAGGCAGAGATGTCAGAGTTTCTTTGGATACCAAAAGCAGTACAAACGTATTAACTGGCTCTGTTGAAAAGCTCCTTCCGAGTTAACTTAGAAATCCCTGCAGACCAGAGCTTTGTGCAACAGGCCCATCCTTTGTACTGTTCCTTTTCTTCAAGAAATTCTGCTGAATATGTTCAGTTTATGCACTTTTACTCCTTAGCTACCTACTTTTTTAACCTGTGTCTTATGTTGCCCCTGCTTTTATGTATATTCAGTTCCCACCTGCACAACGATATTCAGAGCTCAGTGACCTTTTAGAGCTAAACTGGGTGGTTTTTTTTTCAGCTAAGTAACTACTTAAGCAACACCGAAGCATTTCATAATTCACTGCAGATTTGCTGAACTGCTTGTGATAAAAGAGACTGCTACTGGAATAGAATCATAATGACATGGTTTTTTAAGCAAATAATAATACTCACATTTTACATCATAAAAGTAAATCCCTTAATAAAGGTGGAACTCCAAAAATGATATTTCAGTTCAAACAAACTTTTAACTTACTTTATTATTATTTTTTTCCTATGCCTTCTCCACAAACCAACAGCAGCCAAAAATGTTGTCAATCAACACATCATTTCTGTGATTACGTTGATTATATACAATAGTTTCTCTACTGTGAAGTGTTAAGGCTTAGGGTGCACACACAGATTGCCGCAGGTTTAAGTTTGCCACTGATCAGCACCCATTGGTTCCTGTCAATGTGTCATTATCTTCTGCCACAAAGGCTGTGAAATAGCATGCCCAGTTCACACAGGGCTGAAAACACGCAGAGGAGAACAGAACACTGGATGTACTTTTTGGGTACCATCATTTTCTCTGGTAGCTTCTCTCTGCCCATGGTGCAGATGGAGAGTATAACCAATTGCAGGCATCCTTAAATCCAGTTCACCCCTTTCTTTAACCATAGAAAATCACCATCAATAGCTCGTGCTGAATGGTCCCAAACACACTAAAAAATCTAGCAGCAGCAGCAGGCAAAATTTGAAAATTGGGCAGTGCAATGAGATTGGAAAGAATTTAATTGAAAAACTATGAGCAAAGAGCGAACTCAGGCAGAATCATTCAATTCATGAAGCCAGGTGGAATAATTTGTCATTTAGGACAGTCAAAACAAATATTGCTGTATAAATGACTTTTAGGAACAGCCAGACATTTTAGTAGTTTGTAAGAAGAAAATGATGGAGATGAAGATAGAGTAGGGCTCAAAAGCAACTCAGAGGTCTGCTGGACAGAATGGTTCAGTAATTCCCGCACGTCAGGCCAATCCATCACTGGCACTTTGTGAAATTGGGCAGACAGCCACCTTCTGCTGTCAAGCAAGACTTCACAAATCATATCAAGGCAAACTCTTCCACCTATACAGTCGTCCATGGAAAAGCATGGCTCTGCCAGACAGCCTCACCTGCCAGGGGGGTTCTGGGTTGTCCAAGGAACTGGGGCTGGCTCTTTGCTCACGAGGACCAGCCTTTCCCTGGCCTCCTGCTTGCATCCACTTACATCTCTTATAGGCCCGTCTCCTCACAGACTAGTGTTCCAAAACACAAAAAGGCGCTGAAGCAACAGGCAAACATAACAGGTGTATTTCCCAAAAGCTATCAAAACATTCTTATCTGTCAGACAGAAGGGGCTGGCTGGCCCAGAGAAGGCAGGAGGTTGCTAAATTGCCTTTCAACACAACATGACTTCTTCAGGTTTTCAGTAGCAGTATTAATAACAGTAAAATAATTTAATTGTTCCTTAATAAATGCTGGCATTTGGAAATACTAACAGATGTTAAGATAATGTATCCAATATTCTCAACTATCTGGAGCTGCATTAAAAAAATTAGAAGTTTTGGTATTATTATCTTCATATCACTATGCTTTTGTTTTTGTGTGTGTTTGTTTTTTTTTCTTCCCAATTTGGACATGCTCTAATTTACTCTCTCAGTAGATACAGACATTTTATTCACTTTTCAGGTTCTGATAGCCCTGGGTCACAGGTGCTAAACTCACAACAGAAATACCAAAAAGTAAAGTGAAGAAGTATATATACATATTTTTAAACAGACTGAAGTTACATGTTACTTACTAAGCGATAATGCTGTTGTCATGTTTATTCAGAGAAAAAGGCTGACAAGACTTGTTTCACATCTGTCTGCACAGTATAGCAAAACCATGAATAACGAGCGATGAAAAAGCTGTTTTGTTGACAATCTATTATTCCTAAATGCACCCAAACAGCAAGATGCAGCCATTGCTTGTTAGCACTGTATTGGAGCTCAAGATTTTCTCTCCATAAATACTTTGTCTCTAAATATTTTTCAGATGTATTTTAGGCTGCAAGCCTTTTCTTTGCAACCCCAAAGGACGCTATCATTGTCTCCCATACCTCAAACCATACAAGAACACTGGTAGCTATGCCCAGTATTCCATTTCTATAAATGATGTTTTCCTTTTTTGAGTTATGCTCCTTTTTCTTTACTATTACAACTAAGGCAACACTGGAGCTGAGGAAAACAGTTTCCAAGGATTGGCACATGCTGTCCTTGCAGCTCCCTCCCTGACAGCCACTCCAACAGCTCCCTCACTTTGATGAAGGCAGCACCTTTTCATAACTCCGATGTCTTCCTTGGAAGCTTGCTTAAATAACGGTTGAACCACAGAGGTGTAGAGGTTTGCTTCTAATTCAAAGCATCACCTGGCAGACTCTATTTAACATAAATGCTTAAGCAACATAGCATGAATATCAAATAAACAGTCATTCTTTGCTCAGGCCAACTTTACAGGGCCAGCAGGAGCCCTTGCTGATGGTTACTGGGAGACTTCAGCAAACAGAAGACGTGTCCATTCTCGTGCAGAACACAGCAACCAAAGTCTGCCTGAAAGTGAGCAGCAACTGTTTTCCAAAGACTAGCAGGTCCTATCTGTTGCATAAAGAGCCTTGAATCTTTATATGACCTATGAATTATTTTCTGGATCTTTTAGTTTCATTAGATGCAACCTTCATCCAGTTCAAACAGCTGAACATATTATACATATCCTATACAAGTTTTGCTATTTCTTCCTATGTTTTTCCCTTTGGACACTGAAAGATACTATCCTGGAGAGTACAAACATGGCAGCTCTGGCAACAGAAGGAAAAGAACGCATGAGATCATCTTCTATCACTTGTCTACATATAATTCCCACAAAAGCAGACACTTGCAACACGCTTGCAGGCAGAGAGGACTGACATTATATATATCTCCATTAACTTAACTTACTTATTTCAAGTAGTGTACGTTTTAGAGAACACCTGAAAAGCCACAGGGAAACGAACCCAAGCTCCTCTCTACACATGGCAGAACTGCTCCCTTGCCCGAGAGAGTTGCAGGGTTGCCTGTTTCACTGTCAGAATTACTCTTCAATAACAATTTTAGGTTACCATGGCTGCTGGCAATGGTTAACAGCATCTTGCTGTTCAAAATCCATATTGTTAGTGAAACTCAGGCAGCTGTGCTTTTACAAATGCCAATTCGGGCATGTTAATAATTAACTGCAATAGAAAAAGCATTAGAAAGTCCCTGAAGAGGAAAGAGCCTCTGAAATTAGCAGGCAAGACCCTTTTCTCCACATCTGCATTGCGAGCTAGCAGAGATAATTCTACCAGGGCTTTGCTGGTAAGCCTTCAGCAGTATTTATGAACAGTGATTTACACAGAGCAGCAGGTTCAGCAGCCTGAGCTCTGGTTCCACCCCAGCTCCTCCAGGTACAGCCATGTATTTTGATGAAAACTCAGTTTTCAAACAGGCAAATAATGGGGCCCAGTGCACCATTGATTCCAGTACAAGACAGACATGGACATAATGGAACAAGTTCAGTGAAGGACTGCAAACATGATTAAGGAACTGGAGCATCTATCATACAAGAAGAGGCTGAAAGATCTGAGGTGGGTACACCTGCAAGAGAGAAGGCTCAGGGAAAACTGATCCATGAGCAGAAACACCTGTGGGAAGGTGCAGAGAAGGTGGAGGCAGACTCCGTCCAACCATCTCAGAGATGCCTGGTGAAAGAATAAGAAGGAACAGGCAACAAGCTGCTATATGATAAATTGTGTTTAAACGTAAGAAAAATCTTTAGCCATATTGTTCAAACAAGTCCCTGGTCATGCCATGCACCTGCTCTCAGCCTGTGATCTCCCCTGCCTCGGGACCCTCCAGCTGACCTGACCAGCACCACTCAAGTGACCCTCTGCAGTTTGCTTTCACACCCTGTTCCCCCGGTAAGATAAAACCACCCGCATAAAGCATTCACAGACCAGAAACAAGATAAAGAAACTTTACAAAGCACCAAGCGTTATGATAACATGCTTACACAGTCCTGTGTGTTACATCTAGCTCTTATCAGTATATACAGATCATCACTTACATAAACTTCCTAGCCTGTTCCACATATAATGAGAGATTCAACTGGCAAACACACAACGTAAACCATGTCTCCCAAACACTTAAATCAGGAAGAAGTGTTTGGTTAAAAACTGCCTATCTTTTCTAAACATAGAGATGATTTCTACTCTGCTGCTGTGGTTGTAATGATGAGGACGTAACACATAAACACACGTGCCTTTATGAATGAGGGGAAATTTAAGTTAATGTGAATTCCACACCAAATTGCAAGGGAACAATCTCCTGGTTCTCAAGCATCATGCAAAATAGAGAAAACGTTTGCATATGTCATATTTACAATTTTAATAATCCATATAATAACATCTTCTTAATAGAATGAAAAACTTTAACACATACTACAGTTATTTTAGGACAAAGTCATTAAATTGTGAAGTATTAACATAACACATTGTTCATGTAATGGAGAGAACACATCACTTCTTGCAAGGTCATGATGAGAGGCAGAGCAAGCTGTTATTTAAAGAATATCCATCATCTGGAATTGAATTAGGTGCATCTCATTTTCACTTTGTCAAACTTAGTTCATATTCTGGTTGAAGACCAGCACGCTACCTAGGATAGCAGCTATCCACAAGGTAGGTATTATATCTTCATCTGACAGGCCTGGGGTCAGGTAGGTCAAATCAATATTTCAGAGATCTGTCCACAGTCAAAAATGGACAATAAAGAATCACATGATATATGAGTCTGGCATATAGGGAAAATAACTCATTTAAAACAGGGAACAGTGATAAGAAAAGAAAAATGGATTTCATTCAAAATAGAGGGAAGAACTGTATTTCAAGAACACATAAGAAATACCATGCTGGTTAGTTCAGTTTGATACCAAAGAGTAGATTTCTATTTGTCACTGCTTTATGTAGGACTGCATTTTAATTTGTATGTCAGACAACAGACAAGAAAACAAAAAACCACAACCATTTGTTTGTATAGTTGTGTGCAAAAGGTTGGGAAAAAAAACCAGTTATTTTCAGACACTTGCAATGTTCCACAGATGCCAGAGACAAATAATAATTATAGATGTCATACTGCACAGTGGCATGGAAAGGAATCAGGAATATACGGATAGGCAATACGTTCAATTTTGATACCTCGCCAAAAGAAATGGAAAAGTCCCATTCCATTAAGTAGACATGGACTCAGAAACAAAATGCATGATCCCCCTGATAAGCATGTTCCTTTCCTCCTACAGTCCAGTGTTCCTACTTTCAGCCTAGGAATAGGTTGTGCCACACTCTGCAGTAAAGAAAACCTAGAGGAAAAACTAAAGGAGCTGACCATCATAAATTAAGCCAAAGATAAAAAATATGGAACAATAAATTCATGACTCAAGACATCTCTTTTGGCTGTGTTTAATTCCAGACAAACCTCACCAGAAGTTTCTTCAGATAGCTTCACTTAACCTCTCCTCTATGTTAATATTAAAGATGCAACTGGAATTGGAACTTTCTCCAGCATATGGAGTGAGCTGATGTCTGTCTTTCGTCTTATAATTTGAATCTCCAGGTTTTGCACGGAACAAAAAGTAGGAGCAATCTTCTGTGAAGTTCTGTAAGTCTGGACCTAAATTTCCCCTAGTCTGAAACTGCATGGTTACTGAGATTTGGTTTGGAATTTCTTCTACCAAATATTCGCCAACATGTGAATATTGCTTTCATTTATTATAAAACTTTTTTTTTTTTTTAATAGCCACAAAACAAAGGTTCTTACCAGTAACCTTCAGCTCAACCGTTCTTCGTATAAGCTTGCCTTCAAACTTCAGTTCACAGGTATAATTTCCTCCATCTTCCTCCTGGACCTCTTGTATTAGCAGTGTATTTCCCTTCTGAATTACAATGCTTCTCCACATTTTTGGCTTACATTCCTGTGGAATAAAAATTCATTGCTAAAATTACCCAGCTTGTATGACATAGGACTGCGTTGTTTGATCAGATTTTCAGTATTATATACATATGTAAACAACCATCTCAGCATATTTTGCAATTCAAATTTGAATATAATTTCAGAAGGCATAGAGATCTGAAACTGGAATTAATTTGAAGACAGAAATTAAACAGAAATGCTTTTAAAGTTCAGTAATTCCCACTGTATCACATGTGCCATGTTTAATATCTGATGCTCTGAAGCAATGGTTAAGTATCTTCTCATTTCGCGACAAACAACTGCCAACACATTTATTTTAAGATGGACCATTAAAATACATCTCTGTTTGAAGGGAGTATAGGCAACATCTGTTAAGAGTCAGCCTGGAGACAAACCACGCAGTCACAGCCTCATTTACCAACAGAAGAAAAAGGAAGAACAGCAGCAGTTTTGTGAGCAAGATAATTCAAGAAACCCGGTTTCCTTCTGGTCCCTGTGTCCCCTCACTGGTTTCTCTCGCATCTAATGAGGTGTGAGCTCTGATTCAGCCTTTTCCTGTAACTGGGTTCTTTGCAGCATCACCCCCAAGTGCGTCATCTCATGGTGTACATCGTACTGACAGTCTGCAACTTTCCCTGCCAGACCTTAGATTTAGGTTCATTGCTATGCATCGTGGTCCTGCTGCAGTATTTGAGTCCTTCTGCAGAGCGTGCAAGACACACAGCCTTCCCCTTCCTAATGTACTATGATCCTTGCAGCCAGCTCTGTTCCCATCCGCCATCATGGTACTCATGACTGAATACCTCTTGGAATGCTCTGAACCAAATGTATGGGCACAATCTAATCATTTCAAAATGGTACCTTCAGAGTATATGTTTATTCCTTCTTAGTAGCTTTAGCATCGAGAATGTACCACCTGTGAACAAAACCATGCTTTAAAGTTCTCTGAAACGCTCTGTGCTCTGGTTCATTCTGCTGCCCAAAGTACACAAAGCAACACAATTAGGACCCAAGTACCTTTAATGCCATTTATTTCCTCTCTCTCGAGCAGGCAACACAGAACTAGCTCTCAAAGCACAACTAACAACCTTGCAATACCATCAGCAGCAGGCTCTGCACTTCCAGCAGCCTCACAGTCTCAGAGATTCACCCCAACAGCCCACGTCTACGTCCCACTTTCTGTTTGTCTGCAGCAGCGTTGTCAGACACACAGCAAACAAAGTAGAACAAAGCTTTATTTTAAGGAAACAAACAAGGAAACACAATGACGTGCAAATCTACTGTATGACAGAAAAAGATCAAAATGACATAAATATCCTTTTTTTTTTTTTTTTCCTTCTGAGACTCCATATATGCTCCAAATCCTCAATGTCAGATTGTAAGTTAAACGAGAATAACGGGTTTGAAAAGCGAGACTGTGAGCTTCTGGCCTTGCATCTGGAGGCACCAAGACCTTTATCCTTATCTCTAACAGGTCAAACTCAGTTACAGTATAGTCAAATAAAGAATACCTAAACCATGCAATCCCACTGCAGGTCTCAGCTTTCCTGCTATCTACTGTTCTGCAAAGTCCCTAACATTGCCTTGCATGGGACCTGTAGTTAACAGCGCAGAACGGGATGATCTGAACCCGGATCCTATCTACTGTGCTAAAAATCAGAGCTTATTTTTGTTGCTGCATGACATTGATACGGTTTGAGGTTTATGTGGGAAACAGATCTGAGCAGGAAAATGCCCTTCAGACCCCTTCTGATCTACAGCTTTTAGACCTATTTACAAAGCAGAATGGAGTTGCATCAGCCGCCTACCTGGAGTGACTGAATCTGAACACTGATGGGCAAAGAACTCTGTTCAACCCTAATTTAGGAGGAATACAATTCCAGGAATACACACAGCACGTGTATTTCAAACATGCATCCTTGCAGAGCA
This sequence comes from Tetrao urogallus, assembly GCF_951394365.1. Classification (NCBI taxonomy): domain Eukaryota; kingdom Metazoa; phylum Chordata; class Aves; order Galliformes; family Phasianidae; genus Tetrao; species Tetrao urogallus. The sequence continues at coordinate 2,335,230 of NC_136826.1, forward strand.
GCACTGGAAGGCCCTGTCATAAATATGTGACCAGTTTTATGTTCTGTATATTTATTTTTAAAAGTACACAGGTGAAGAAACTAAAAAAATTCATTTTTTATTTGCTAGCTGATTTTTTTTTTCCTGAAACTGTTCTTACTGTTAAAACCCACTGATTCAATCATGCCTTCATGCACACATCTGTTTAAAAACAACATGCTTGTACTGCTTGTCAAAACAGTTCTAATGAGTCTAAGGGAGCAGTGTGTGTATCAGTGGCACTAACTGTGGAAATCTCTCCAAAGAAATATTTCACAGCCAGAAGTGAAGTTCAAACTACTGTTAAAACAAGCCCTGATAGCAAATGTTTTATCATTCCTCACTGGGTGTGTATGTGGAAATCTATTCAAGCATAATTATTTTAAGAGCGTATTTAAATTACAGTTAACTCCCTCTAAATTGATGCAATTATTGGCTCAGATTCATTAATCTCTCCATACAGAGAAGGCTTCTGGAAGGCAGGAGAGCCCTGCAAACCATGAGCTGTAGCATTACTGTCTTTGCTGATAGTGGTTCACCAGTCACAATCCAAATTCCCCAGCTACCAGGGACTGACGGCTTCCCTCCACAAGGAGAGAAATTCACATAGAATTTAATTTTCAGGTAACTACAAAGGAGGAAACCTCAGAACTTCCTCATATATACTCCTATTCTATTCTATTTTGGACAACTTACACTCTCCCCTGGAAAATAGTCTCTAAACAGTTCAGCATAATGGAAAGCAATTCCCTTCCAACAACTCTGCAGCAGATTTACATGGGAAGATGGCCAATAATACCTTCATCTACACGTTAAATTCAATCACAAAGTCAGAGGGTGATAAGCTGAAGACCTGCTGTAAGATGTCTGGAAACAGATGCCTTCTTTAGAAGATGAGGGTCATGCTTTATACTGCAATATCACTTTGGGGAGAAGGGACACACTTACTGTATAGTACGATCACAGATTTCAGTTCCAGATCACAGTTTTTAGGGGCTTTAGTGGTTCTTGTGTCTAAAAGTCTAGGCAGAGTTCTACTAATAGCACCACAGTACCATCCAGAATGTTTTTTCAAAATGCTGATGCAGAAATGTGTCTCAAGCAATAACCTGACATAACTTTCTACATGACATTAATACTGACATTTTACATTACTGAGCTTCCTGACCCAGGTCCAGATAATATAAGCATTATCCAAGAACTGATGTGATAGCACCTTATTGTTAATTATGAATAAGGAGTTGTACGTAGTAGGTTATTCCATTAATGTCTCTTTACATTATCAAGCCAGACTAAAGGCTGTTGACCTCAATTGCCTCTTAGCAGCCAACCATATCAATTCACATCAATTTCACCATGGTGATGACTTGTCAGTTAGCTGGTGCACAAAACCTGTCTGAGCAACCCAGACAACACATGTGGCTATATGGACCAAACACCCTTCCTCTCCTGTTCTCGGATGGCAGAAGAAGCAGCTTCTCTTTGGTACCTTCTTTCTATCAAGATTTCAGATTCAACTGAGCACAAATATTTTATGCATGAACAGCACTGAAGATATCCACCCATATGCTGAAAGAAATAGCTCCAGTGGCTGAAAGAAAAATTTTGTTTATACTAACAGTGGGTTATGACATGTTTTGTTACTATAAGCTTGAACATGTGAGATTTCTGTAAAAAATAGAAGTAGATGACAACTTCAAAAATTGCTCTTTTCTGCTCCATCCCACAAAGGAAGAAAAAAAATCTGCAGCTCCGCACATAACACTTCATATTAAAAGAAACAACCTTCAAAGAATGCTGTTAAGGTTGCCAAATCAAGCACTCAAAATTTAGGATTTAACTTCTTCCTGCATTTTCTGCCAAGTTTGTCCAAAACTCATCACCCTTTTATCACTGCAATCCAAATTCTTTCCCACCAATCTCACCAAACTCTTCCCCCTGACCAAGTACTATTTCTTCTTCCCTCTGACTCCCATCTCTTCATTCCTCCCCTTTGTTTCCTACAGTTCCCTTAGCAAAATGTTTTGATGTATTAAGTAAGGAACACGGTTCAGTCCCATGTTTCAGAGGAAATTCAGAGGTGACAGGTGGATGGCTGGACTGGATGATCTTGAAGGTCTTTTCCAACCTTGGTGATTCTATGGTTCTGTAACACCCGAGGGCTTTTCAAATACCAAATCCTGGTCCATATTCAGTCAGTGAGTAAAATTTGCCAGGACCTTAGTAAGGTCTGCATGGCAACCTGCATTTTAGTCATTCTCCTGTTCTTTGTGAAGCTACAGTAACACATCATGTATGCATTTGCTGCTGAAAGTTCGGGGCAATTCTTGAAAGCCCTGCAGAAGGCACAGCCAGAACAGTTACCTGCTGAGTAGTACAAGTTCCTAGTAAATCTTAGTTAGAATTAACCAACCATTAACCATTAGAATTAATATGTAAAATTACTCAGTGAACCTCCACAAAAGTACAAGTATCTCTGTGAAATTACCCAGCAGACTTTGGTAAAACCTAACAGGCCCTGATGAAGGTACCCTACAGACTTCCTAATAATTAATTGGGTGGCATCAGCTATGGAGACAACCCATCAGGGTGGAAACTGGTAAAGAGGCACAGGTTTGGGAACATTGTTCTGCTGTTACAGAAACCACATAACCTTCAGAATAGAACACCCTCATTAATGCTGCTTTTTGTGGGTCAATGGCTATGCTGGGTAATTTGCCTGCAGTTCGGTATTGCTCCTGTAACAGTGGGAGAGCATCCTCCAGACCCAGTGAGAAACTACTGCAGGTTCAAAGAAGGCCATCTCTAAGCCTCAAACTAGAAACAGTGGACATTAGGTACAGTTTCATTACAATACCAGTGACACAGCAAGAGTTACCTTGTACCATACAACATCTGGCTCTTGACTGTCTGTTTTGTAATCCTCGATATCAGGACAGGAGATTGTCTTTCTTTTGGTAACTTCTGATTTTTCCAGATATCTGATCTTGCTGTTGTAGCAAAGCCCAGATTCATTCTCAGCTACCGTCAAGGACATGGACACCTTCATGCAGTACGTTGAGTTTCTGCAGGGACAGAAAGATGTTGTCATTTACTTCACTCCTTCTTTCTCTTTTTTTTTTTTTAATACTATATTTCATCACATCACCTCGTTAAGCACTGATCTTCACAAACACTTCACAAACACTTCAGTGACACATTCAAACAGTGGCTGTCATACCGTGCATTTTCAGCACAAAGGAACTACTAGAAGACATGGAGGTTCATTTCTGGCTTACTATGAAGAACCTTGTAGAAATTTTGCTGACAAGAGCTGCCAGCACAGCAGCTCTTTCACCTTCCAAGCCTATGAACACAGGAAACTGGTGCTACTTCAAACCTTGAATGCACTTATTCACTGTTCTTATTCCCTATACGTGCCACAAGCACACCTCCTCTCTCACCTTCAGATTTCACTCTAGTATGTAGCACTTAACATTTGAGAAGGGTTAGGCAGCTGGTTCTGGCTGTTACATCACATCAAACAGAATTCCTCCCTCTGAAGGAGCTAGAGAGTAAAATCCCCCAGTGTGCAGTATCATGGTGGGCTGACCTCTTGCTGCCAACCCCCAACCAGTTACTTTCTCCCTTCTCTTCAGGTGGACAGGGAGGAGAAAAAGCTCATGGGCTGGAATATAGAAGGGCAATCCAGGCCTCTCCTCACTGAGCCCTGCAGCCCACACCAAGCACAGACACCCAGCACAGGCATGGAACAGGTCAGACTGGGTGCTTTCACCGACACATTTTGGCCTTTAAATACTGAAAAATGCAATCCCTTAACAACTAAAACCATTGCCCGCTCCCTCACAAAAGATCCCTAGGGGTTAAATCTATGCAAGTGGCTTGTGAGTTCTCTGAGCTCAGTTTTTCTTAATATCAGGTCAGAGTAAACATAAACAACCAACTCCTGTGCCTCACAATAATGGAAACAGGATTAAATTAAATTCCTTCAGACTCACATCTTTAACAGAGTTATCAGATGCACAGTAAAAAAGAAGTTTCTGGTGGGGTTATTGTAAAGAATTTGTACTTTGCACAGGATTGCTACAAGCCACACTGTCAGCTTCTGGCCTTCATTAGGTGTGATGGCAAACAGAGTTCTTCAAAAGCCAACTACAGAGTACAAGTGACAATATAATGAGGCTCTTCCTCCCATCATACATCATTTTGTCACTTTAATTGACTACACCATAACCAAAAAGCCCGGAGTAAGTCTGACATGCTGGGTGGTTACACCCATCAAAGGAAGTTGAGGAGAGCTCTCGCAGAAGATATTACTGCTTTGCTGTCACTTCTTCCATCAGCTCAGCTGCAAACTTCAGCTGAGGCAATGGCACAGCAGACTACAATTGCCCCATGCACCTGGAAAGGGATCTGTCAGTCAGACCTTGACACTAATGGTACTAGATGCCTGCTCCCTCCAATGAGACTCATGACAATGTTTTTGAATAAAACAAACTAAAAAAATCCACTACACTCCAAAAGAGATCTTTTTGCAGGCATCGTTTGAACAACATGTCACCCTGTCAAGTGAGCCTGTGGTGGGAAGAAAATAGAAAGGTCTATTATGGGCTCTTCGTTACAGCTCTATGTTTCCCACTGAACAAGTGCTGACTGAACACTGGGCAAACGGCATCTCGTCAAAGGCATGCTGTGAGCACTATGTGCAGAAGACAGTATCTGCACGGCACATCGACAGGCAATCTTCTCAAACCTCCATCTTTCAGCACTGTTAGAGCTGGGCATTCAGCAGAACCCCCGAGCCCAGTGTCTGACAGCAGGCCTCCCCTCGGGGCCATCTGCCCTGCTGGGCACGGCTGCTCCTCTCACTTCTAAGAGGGAAACTGAAGCACAGACACCTGGCGTGCAGGACAAGTCACAACAATAAAGTCACCTTCCAAATTTCAGATCAGCCCTTTATCAGCCCTTTATCTGATTTTGCACTGCCCACGTGGACAGCAAATGCCATCGACATGGAAATACACTGCAGGAAATACTGAATTTGCAGCACACTTTCCCCTCCCACTCCATTCTCTTCAAAACATCACACGAACACTCATGTAATAAAACCAGCAGGTCTTTTTTCTGTTCCTTGTCGTAGAGAGGAAGGGTTCTCTTTGTCCGATGCCATGCTCTGGTTCAGGTGAGAGAGTATGGAAAAGTCTCATCCTCACAAACTACATGAATTACACTATTTGACTTGAGAAAAAAAAAGTTATCTGGACTAAAATAGACACATAATTTGAGCTGAGTTTTTCATAACTTTAGGGTTATTCATGCTTTAGGGAACATAAGTCAGCTCTTCCCCAAAGTACATGCTTTGGAAAAGGGCTGCCTTTTTTTAAGGAGAAAACAAAACATATTTAGAAAATTTCAGCCCTAAAATCCCCAAAGTATGAGTATGACTGAGTATAATCAACAGCAATTAATCTGAAATGATTGTTTAACTTACCTGAAAAACTATGAGTACTACTGATGGCAAATTTGGTCACGTTCTCAATAATAATGATCCAGGCTAATCAAGAATAATGACTTTGAATAGTTGACCATTACTTGGTGTTATTTAATAATGTTGTATTTTCTGCTAACAATCTTGCATTATTTAGATTGCATTTTGAACAGTGCTGGAGGGTACTTCTATTTAAAACACTTCCTGGAACAACGACCTAGAAATGTAGCATCCTTTTCACTAGTTACAATTAAAATTGAATAGAATTGAGAAAACGAAGTGCCTGGTGAGCACTATCACTTTTGTTCACACTCCTTGACGAAGACAATAAATCTGCTCATGTTTGTGATGAAGAAAGCCCTAACTAAGCCAACAGTAAGAGACTTGAAAGCTTTATGTGAAAGCTCTGTGAATGCTCTTCCACCAGCTGCTCATTTAGTAATAGTGCTGCTAATTGAAAAAAGAGCAACTTCCGCAATTGCAAGAATTCCAGAGAATGAAACAAAAGCCTTTAATCTGGCTAGCTGAGGGCAACAGCTGCATTTCAGCCCTCTGCAAAATAAAGCAGCAGTTTGATCAACCTTGCTGCTTTTCTCAGTTCGGAAGCAGAAGCCTTGGAGCTAATGTTTATAAAGGATACAAGCCATTCCTCCCTCTGCTAAGCAGGCTGTTCCCCAGGATGGTATAGATTTCACCATGCGGTCCTCTAAGCAAGTCATGGTCTGTGCTCACCTCTTCTTGGAGATTTCCATGTCTACCACGCATCTATCAACTTAGACACTGTGAGACAGAGCTTCCTAAAATGATACACTGCCTATTCTTCAACCAGAAGAGACCTATGGAATTGGTCTTGTTCATTTTACATTGAAATTAGTAGATGACCAACTTCATTTTCCTACACAGAAAGAAACTTGCAATTTCAACTGTAGTTTGAAGGAATATGTGGTTTCGGTTTCACTGACAAATAAGAACATGCTGGTCTCTCCTCCCCCATGGGACCTAGGACATAAAGGAACTCTGGAGCAGACAAGTAAGAACTCAAGAAGGGTCAACAGTGTAATCATCGGTGATCACAACATTTTGCTCCTACCACCCAGGTAAACAGTGAGGAAAATTATGGTGCAGGCCCCCATGCAGGTCACTCAGGCGATGGAAATTCACCTACAGAAGTCCTTCAGAAAGCCCATGGAGTTGCTGTGCTGAGATGGATCCAGCTCTTTCTTTCCAGTTGTTTTCATGATGATCCTGTGTTCTACCTGGTTCTTCTTAGCTGGGTTTCATTTAGGTTGTTTCTGGTCTATTTTTTCCTGCCTTTTTTTTTGTTTGTTTAAAGGTATGCAGACTGACTGACGTGAACCCTCCATTTCTTTCTTTTCTTCTTTTGAAAGCTAAACAAATGAGGGCCTGTTACTGGAATTACAGAAAGGAGAATCCATTTTTGTTTTCAGAACATGGACATGGAACTCTGTGCAGGTGAGTGCTCCCAGCAGTTTGCAGGCTAGCAGAAGAGGAATAAGGAAGCTGGAACACGCAAGAAACCACCAGCAAGGCCAGTAAACTGAGTTCTGCTGTCAGAACCAGCGAATGAAAGACCAAAAAGGATCTTCTAGGTGGATGGGGAAGATAACAAAGACCTTGTGGTAGGGATCACAACGTCAAGGGAGACTGAGACTTACATGCAACTCAAAGTAGAGAACATCAGTGACTACGTGCTACCTAAAAGAGCCTGAGAGATGCAGAGGGCACTTCCCAAAGTAAAGGAAATAAGCCAATGAATTTTCAAGTGGTTATTTTATATAATTAGTCCTTTCTGAAAGATATGTGAACCATTCATTCTCCACAGAACTCGGTTTCTAATGGTTTCCATTCCTATTTTAGTGCTCGTGTGAGGAATGGGAAAGGGAAAAGAAGAGAAAGAATCACTGTGTGGTACAAAGAAGAAATGAATCCGTTTATATTTTCACATAAACTAAATTTTGTAACTCCCTATCTCAAGGAACTGCTTATAAGCTGGGCTGCTCTCTGGACTGGAAATATGAAAAAGAGTTTAGATTTCCCAGAGTTCACCAAGTAGTTTTCTTTTGTTCTAGTGCCAAGGCATTTGTAATTCCCAGGCCACCAGGAGCTGGCTCTGAAATACGAACTGGACTCAAAATTCAATAGAAAAACACAGGCACAGCAAACGTAGCTTAACAGGTCTCAAAATCAAGCAAAACTGTGAGTTTTGCTTCACTTTGAAGCAAAGACAAAAGGGAAAAAGAAAGGAAACAGAAACATTTAAGAAGGACACTTGAAATTGAAGTGGCAGTTCCTAATTGCTTTTTATCTCGTTTTGGATTTAACACAATCATCAGCCTTAAGGTTGAATTCAAATTAGAGGAAAAATTTATGACTTTGACAAAACTATTTTTCAATGACATTTGTTGTTTCTATCAGTTAGGGTGGTTTGTAAAAAGAGACAAGTAAACAATTCCATCTCTAGTATGAAAGAAATCTGCCCGCTCTAAAAAAGAGGAAAAAGGCAAAGTGGTTCAATATTTTACAGCTGTAGATTAAAAAACACTCCAAGAAATGAATTGCATATTTTTAAAAGAGGATTTGCAATGCATGTATGTTTGTTGTCTTGCAGATTCCATTTTTTCTTTTTTTTTCTTTTTTTTTTTAAATACTATTTAAGTTTTAAGGCTCATAATGGAGTAGAAGATCAAAAAGCTGGGAAGTGTTTTAATCAGAGCAGCGCTCAGGAAACAGTGCCTCTCAGACTTAAACCTCCCCCAACGCACCTAAACACACTGTCTGTTTTAATGACTGTTTCATTAGCTCGGTGAAATACTGATTGCAGAACTGTGTAAGTCCCAATCTTTGCTCGTTCTGATTAAAATGAACCACAGCAACACTACCACCAATCACTGTTATCCATCTTCATGTCCCAAGCAATTAATTTGTTACTAGCTATTGTAAGAGCGTGTTATCAGCTTTCAGATTCAATTGAGCAGCTGATTGCTTTCCTCTCTTTTCACAAGAATTGTATACATTTATTCCAGTTTAAAACTTCACACTTCACATAACAACCACCAAACAATTTTACTGGTACCTAAGCTTGTTCCACCCAGACCAATGAGGTCACGGTTTGCTGATCTTTTTAAAGACAAATAAGTAACTTACAGCTTTTTCTGATGACACAGGTGCAGCCTCTTTCCTAAAAACATATGAAGTATTCCTTGCTCTCCCGACCGATCAGCCTGAACTCTGTGCCAGAAGAGATCATGGAACAGATCCTCCTGGAAGCTATGCTAAGGCACATGGAAGAAAGGAAGGTGATACAGGACAACCAATACGGCTTCACCAAGGGCAGAGTATGCCTGACCAACCTAGTGGCCTTCTATGATAGTGCAAGTGTGTCCGTGGCCAAGGGAAGAGCCACTGATGTCATCTACCTAGGCTTTAGTAAGGCTTTTAACATGGTCCGCCATAGCATTCTTCCCTCTAAACTGGAAGTTTGCAGATCACACCAAGCCACGTGGTGTGACTGACAGATCTGGGAGACAGGATGCCATCCAGAGAGACCCATACAGGCTGAGCAGTGAGCCCAGGAGAACCTCATGATGATCAACAAGGTCTGGCACCTGGGTCATGGCAACCCTCATTGTCAGGACAGGTTGAGGGATGTAAGGATGGAGTACAGCTCTGCTGAAAAGAACCTGGGGTGCTGGTGGATGGCAGGTGGAATGAGCAGCACTGTGCCCTCACACCCAGAAAGCCAACCGGATCCTGGGAGCATCCAAAGCAGCACAGCCAGCAGGGCGAGGAGGGGATCTGCCCTTCTGCTCCGTGCTGTGAGACCTCACCTGGAGCGCTGCGTCCAGATGGGGAGTGCTCAGCACAGGAGAGACACGGAGCTGTTGGAGCGCATCCAGAGGAGGGCACAAAAACGATGTGAGGGATGGAACACCTCCCTGCGAGGACAGGCTGAGAGCTGGGCTGTGCAGCACGGAGAAGGGAAGGCTGTGGGGAGAGCTGAGAGCGGCCTGTGGGTATCTAGGGGGCTGTGAGATGGAAGGGAACAGATTATTGAGCAGGGTCTGATAGTACAATGGGAAATAATTTCAAACGAAAGGGGAGATTAAGACTGGATATAAGAAAAAAAATTTCACAGTAAGAGTAGTGAAGCACTGGCACAGGTTGCTCAGAGAGGTGATGATGCCCCATCCCTGGAGACACCCAAGGTCAGGCTGGACGGGGCTCTGAGCACCTGATGGAGCTGTGGGTGTCCCTGCTCAGTGCAGGGGAGCTAGACCAGATGACCTTGAAAAGCCCCTTCCAACTCAAATGAGTCTGTGGTTATAGGATCTGCAGCTAAGATTTAAATGCAGTACTAGACTCACTGGAAACAAGAAGACAAGTTGACTGGACCAAATGTATATCACAGAAGCCTGTGTTTCACAACAAAGACAGAGTAGATCATCATTATTCAAAAGCAGGAACTTCTTAGCAGTCACTGAAAGATAATTTTAAAAGGTTCATGTTGATGACAGATTGAAAAAGAGAAATCCAGGGATATCTGTGCAAGTTAACTATCAGTAATATCGTTCTCACCAGGAGGCACTTAACCCCAAGACCTGTAATTCCTCACTGTGTGTTCAGTTCTGTTCAGGGAGTTTTTAGGCTTCCTGGATACTGGTACAGAGAATAAAAGATGTTTTGATCTAGCAGTGGGTAATTCAGATAACATACTTATTTGGAAAAAAATGTGGCATGAAAGTGTCAGAATATGCATTGTGCAGAGGGTGATATAGGCCACAACAGCAATGCCGTGATTTGAAAAATCAATAATTATCTCTAGTATCAAGATCTCTATCAAAAATGTCTAGTATCAAAATTATCTCCAGTATTTCTAGTATTTCTTAAGTCTCTCTGAAAACAGTAAGTGATGCACAGTCTAATTTGCAGACAGTTAAGGGTCAGGAGGAGCTACGTTTTTTGTGTTTGCCTTCCCAGTACACATGCTGGTCCTGCTGACCTCTGCATCATGACAGAAGCAACCGAAAGACATGCAAATCACCAGGCAGTCTTTACAGCAGGGAATACTTGGGCCCAGAGAGAAAGTCTCTCAACGTTTAAGCTGAATCACACAGGTTAACTGCATGGTTTTCTTTTCAAGTCTTCAAAATCATTAGCTTTCAGAAATCGATCATAGAAATATAATATAGAACACAGAAAAAAACACAGAAGCCAAAAGAACACAAAGCTATCTCAGCACATCACACCAAAGTTCACCAACTATACGGGCTCTACAAGCTTCAATACATCTTGTTCCAGCAGAAAAAAAAAATAATCCTGTAATTGTCTGGGTTTGCTGTCAGGAAAGCAATCTCTTCCCTTAAGTACTACGAGGCAGCAAGCTGTCCTGATGTTTGCCACTGCAAACGACTGAGCCCTTTTCATTCTCTTTTTAATAATTTTTTAGGGGAACTCAGGATAATACTGTTAAATTATATTCTCTTATTGAAAAGCCACCTTACAAATGACATAAATCTGAGACATAGAGACAAGAGCTCCCAGGAAAGAATACATTAAGAATTCCCCTTCCAGTGCTTTTGTATTTGCAATACCCTGTTTCTGGGAGCACTGAACGCTTAATTTCTTCCAACCCACACATGGGTAAATTTGTGTATTTACTCTTCTTTGTTTTTCATTTTTGCTTTTATTTTTATTAGACACTTAGCACCCAAAACAAAAGTTGAGTTCAGGACACCCATTAGAACTGCCTGCACTGCTCTATCTCACTGATTTTGGCACCTGAGAGGAAAAAAAAAAAAAATGGAGTATATCCTTCCTCATGCATCTAAGTCCTACCTGTAGATGCAGTGAGAAAAAGCAAGCCCCCCTCTGTTTCTGTGCAGACTGTTAAGCACACAAAACAATGGAACAATTATTATCTGATGGGGTATGAAAAGAATGCCATCATGAGTAAACATGATGTGAATGTCATTATGCCAATTTGCAGGGAGAGCTGCTTAACTCCTGCAGTTGAGTCCTCCTGATTGTGCCTTACCTAGCAAAAAGTTATTTTTGCCAGAAAAGATGAAATTTTCTTGAGATCATGTACCAAATACCAGTTTACTTCCCGATAGATACCTCATGTCATACTCAATGCTTTTCCTCAGGAAAACTTGTATCTCTGTCCTCTCTCAGGACACATATGATGCTGCCTACTGAAATGCAGGGGTTACAACTTTGATGTGGGTTTCAGCAGGAGTGGTACCTGGGTAAGCATATTCCTCTCCTTTATTATTTGGAGAACAGCAGGGAAATAAAATGCCTTGATGTGCTGGAACGGAGAGGGATGAGGAGGGCTGAACATCTTTTCATCAGGTCTCCTAAAGGCCAAAACAACTGTGTGAGGAAGCAGTCATTCCATTTCATATCCTTTCTCCGAAACTGAAGGTTTGGGAGAAGGTTTGAAGCCCACCAGGGAAGGCACTTCATCCACCATCAACCAGTGATGGTGAGAAGAAATGTTACTGATGCACTGCAGCGCATGGAGCTCTTGCTAAGACAACCTGCTGGGACTAGAGGGTAACGTCAGTCATTTCAGTGGCACCCAAAGCTGACGAGGAAAACTAAATACACAATATTCTCATTCTTGTGTGTTGTTCTGCAACAGGGAAGTTGCTAGAAGCTCTCCAGCTACTGAGCAACACAGGCATTGCTGCTTGAAGCCTCGACTGCTCCAGAAGCTTCTGACTGACATAAACACTGGATTTCAGAAAGAAGGAGGATAGATATCTTCTATTTTACAGCTTCAGAGAAGGAGAGCAAGTGAATACAAATATGCACACCACTAGGGAATGGAAACAAATCTTCATTTTCTTCAATTGTATCAAAAGAAATGTATAGAACTGATTTCTCTCAATAAAGACTGTCATCAACATGATTTGCAGGAGCACCATCAGTTATCACACAATTTTAGACAGAAAAGTAGAAACATTCTGATTTGACTTTCCATTTTGATAGTGCCAAAACATTATATCTCCATAAGTTACATTTTATTTCATCATGATTCATGGTGACTTTATGTTGTATGTGTTCTGGCACCGTATTCAAGTTTTAAATGCTATATATCAAAGGGATTTTGTTTATATAGAACCTGTCACATTTAACGGGGAAATGTCACATACGTTTAATGTGTGACATTTAATGTTAATGTCATGCAGACCCTGGGAGTACTAAGCCCTGCCACGTCCATTCACTTGCTCTAAGTGTGAAATGTTGCTGCCTTCTTCTAAAACACCTGACATGGTGCAGTTATGAAAACTACTCTGTACCAGAGTGCAAGTCTGAGAGGTATCTATGAGATGGGTAGCACAGCAACTACTTAGATGTGCTCCTCTTGGACGTCTGACAATTAAAGACAATTAAAGACACCACAGTGTCTTCACAGGAAGATATAATCTTTGGGTGTTTTCAGAGTAACGTGATGTTCAAGTGGTTTTAAGATCCAATTTCACCAGTGAACTGAGCACCGGTGAAAGCCAAAGCACCTGGGCATTAAATATTCTGCAATGAGAATGAAGGTGGCTGCAGGGAGGCTGACCTTACCACTGCACATTTCCACAGTGTTTGTTCCAATTTTCCTGTTTGGTCTTAAAGTCCTGAAAAAACTCTTCTGTCCTTTCACTTGGAAGCCAGACTTTCAGTGCTCTGAAAAAAGCAGCACAGTTTCTCCTGGGATCCCAGGTGAATACTGCAGCCTAGGCTGTAGGCATCTGAAACGAGTTCCTCAGTTCCTCTTCACACCCACTGAAGCGAGAGCACAAAGGTTATGTTGCAAATTAAGTTTTACTGACAGCGTCTCTAGGATGTCTAAATCTGATTTTGATTTGCTGGTCATGCGCTCCACAGACATTCAAAACCTGAAGGCTTAAAATCTACTTTCAGTCAATTTTATTTCTGCTCAGAAAGGACTATCTCAATATTTCACTGATGGCTCGATGAAGGCTTGATTTGTCTGTGCATGTCCATAGCAATGCTGCTCTCCATTAAGAACTCTACAGACAGGGATAAAGTAAGGGGAAAGGACACACAGATTTCTTAACTCGATTTGTTGGCAGTTCTCTAGCATCAAATGCAGGCATTAGAGATCTGCAGGCTTATTTCCTCAGAGGGAAGCAAGGAACCCTCAGTCACACTTTGCACACTGCAGGAAATGGAGGCTCAGCTCCGCCGCCAGCCTGGTGACCACAGAACACCTCCTGCCTTTCCTGCCCCTCAGGCTCCGCACCCTCCCGACTCACCTCATGGGAATAGAGTCATTTTATTTCACCAACAAGTTATTAATAGTGAACATGCACTACTGTCGTACCACGTTTTTACTGATCTTGCTCACAAAGTGTTGTGTTTCAGTTTATGTTAGAGCAGGGCCCAGGAAGAAGAAAAGGGCTTCAGAAGTGGCACCCTTCTGATGGCAAAGGTGCAGCTAAACTTCACTGAAATTTCTTCCCAACCTCATCCTCTCTGGTCAAGATAAGCAGGCCCAGTTCTTCTTCCCTCTTTAAAAAGCAGGGTCTTTTGACACAGAAAAACTAATGTATTTGTGCAGAGGGCAAAAGCAACACATGATCTGGAGAACGAACTTCTTAGATACTCTGAACTTGAAGGCCATTCCACGCTTTCAGATCAATTTTAGTTTCCCTGTTTGATTTTGGTGTTCTCATCTCTGAAACCTTCAGTGAGGATGCTTTGATCCACAGTGCTGATGTGAAAACCCCAGAAAAGCAACCTCAACAGCAAAAATGCTGACAGGTTCACCTAAAAGTACCACTGAAAGACACTGGAAGATAAATAGTATATTCAGGGCCTGCATTGCAAAGAGAATTCCAAAATGCAGCATTTCCAGACTGTACACTAAAATTGTAATACAAATATCCTAGCATTTATCTGGAAACTCTAATGAAATAGACATTCATCCACCAGCCAGCAGCCCTTTTCGGAAAGGGCTTTTCCTTTTAGGAAATGCGGTGAAAAGTGGAACTTCCTTTCTGTTAATACAGTTTTCATATTTGCTAAGTTGTTTTTTGACTGGTAAAAATGGGATCCAAGCAAACTGGGGGAGATTGCATTAGGTGTTGCTATTGCCTTTGGCATCCTTTCTGCAGAACGTGTTAAAAACCCTTCATGTTCAATTCCACTCATCCATCAATGGAAGTTCAAACATTTGCTCTTCACTTCAAGCCAGAAACTTCTGGGATGGGAACCTCCAGTTCTCACCTGTGACCTCACAATGCTCACAATGCAGCTGATTGCCGTTAACAACTAAAATGCAAACATCTGCTTATCCTCTGCTAAAAAAAATAACAGATTGATAAAGCTGAAATTACGCAGTTAATGGTGTGGTCAGTCTACCACAGACATGTAATCTTGTTTCTGAACACTACACCTAACCTCATTCTAATGAAATTAAAGTAAATCACTACTGCTGTTTCCTCAGCTATTTTAAGCCACCTATAATTTTACAGACAATAACAAGAAGGACACATTCTTGAATTTTTGAAAGAAAAATAAGTTAACTCAAGGAAGAAACACGGTCTTTTATATGTAATCACTGCATATAATATTCTGCACTCCCACATAAATCTGAAAAAGGCAAAAATATCAGCAATTATATAAGAAAGTTCTAGCACAAACAAGAAAAACACATAACTGACAGGGAAGATGTTACTGCTGTACAATGTCTTCCAGAAGCAGGCCAAGAAACAGTTTTTATCTGAAAACAAGAAGGCATGAATTATTGAAGAACTTGCCCATTTGTTACCAGAAGTACTTTGTCATGTAAATGAGCAAAGGGTTTTGAAATTTCCTAGATAAAAGCAGGTCCCAGAATTTGATTTAAGAGCAATTCTTCGTTGTTCACATAGGATTTGCAGAAACATTTCCAGGAGTATTAAACTAGTAACTTGATAATCACAACAGCTACATCTTATGAAAAAAGTACAGCTCTCCTGAAACACATAAATCACCATCTCTGTAACGTTTCAAAATCATGGAGTTCACGTGGCCTCAGACGTGCGATGGAGCTGCTAATAAGAGAATAATAAACTCTGAAAAGCTACAACACAGACTGAATAGTGAGCCTGGAAGACGCATCTGACAACCAGACGGGACGCTGGTTCCCTTTACATACCATGCACCACAGCACAGGCTTTGATTTTAGCACCAGTACTGAGGATCAGAGCAGACAGAGGCAGGTTGAGGCGAGGCAGGAGCACGTAGCAGAGATGGAGAGAGCAGCTTCTGGGCTCTGAACAGTGCTGTTATTTATGTGCAAATATTTCATATTAAATTCATCAAACCTGCATAAAATTTCAGTCTGGAGCAGCAGACAAGGATGAAACTTCATTTTCTACAAGCAAATTGCTTAAACACTGAAACATACATAAGGAGTGTCTGTAAAGCTCTTCTTAATTCAAAACTGATCACTTAAGGGATATTTATTCATTCATTCCTAAAGAGTTTTAATTTTTATCCTCTCATTTCAGGCATAGAGCTGGTATTGGCAATGAACACGATGGAAATCACGAGCTCCAAAATATGTGAGGCATGCATTTCAGCACCTTACCAAGTGAGGTCAGCTTCAATTTATTAAAAATCTTAAATGCATTTGAAAGTAAATATTTCCTCAGAGCCAGACAGAAATCAAACTCCCTATGGCCCAAACTCATCAGAATCGTGTAACCTGCGTCTAAACTCTCGAATAACTTTTTAAAGTTAAAAGCAAAGGGTAAAAAGAAGTCATAAAGCTACCAGATTTGAGAGCTCATTTATGACTTGTCACCTGGGAGGATTGGAAGATTACTTGACCAAAATACTTAATGATTTAAGAACTATCTAGTTACGAAGGCTTATGGCAAAATGTGAATTTGCAAATGCTTAATTATAGCTCTTGAAAGAGGTAGCTATAATTACTAGAGAAACTAATTTTAAGACAGAGCACTATATGACAAATATAATTAAGAGAAGAAAAATAATGAGTATATATTAACTGCAAGAGTACCTTAATCATGAAAACTAAAGAAAACATTTGAACAAGATAATCTATACATCTTAGCCATACTTTAACACAGTACTCACCTTAGAACACATGTGTAGAAACCACTGTCTTGCAAGTCAACCGAGTGAAACCATATTGAATCTTCATCCTTGCTCATTCTAACTTCAGAAAATATAATGGGTTCTTCTAAGTCTCCTTTGTTTTTGTACCACATAAGCCTAAGACCTGTGCTTTGGGCCATGCTATAATTAGTTCTGATATAGCTGTAGAAAAGGGCACATTTCACTCGGACTGGTTCACCTGCCAGAGCCATGTATGTCTTGAGATCCACTGACCAGTCAATGCAACCATCAACTGAAAGCAAAACAATAATAAAGAAATATTAGATACAGATATATTTCTCAAGGTAGCGAGAAGCAGCCTATGAAATGCAACACAATTAATCAAAAGAAACGAATATTTGTTTCATAACAGGGTGATAAATCTGTGGCAGCTATTAGATATTAAATGGTTTCATATATTTTTTTATTAGTTACATGTAAACATAAAATATGCAGGCTGTAAGAGCAGATTATTATTATAGCACATTAGATCTGCTCAACACAATTTCTTTAGAACATTGTTTCCTTCATCTATTTTCATTAATTCTTTAATAAATAAACCAACTGTCTTCACTTGCTCAAATGAAACACTTTTGAATTCAATAATTCTTTGTTGGAGGAAAAGTATGTTGGTATCTGATCCTAACACTTCCATCCATCTCTGCTAGTTACATTACTTTAGCAATAAAAGATGTGGCCATTATTCTTTTCTCAGGCAGTTCCACTTAGCCTTTTCTTTTTCCTACAGTCTACTCAAACTACAGAGACAGTAATATGTCCTAGAAGACACAGCCACAACATGCTGCAGGACACAACTGCAACATGCTGCCAACGCCACCACGCTGACATAGATCCTGTACAACTACAGAAGGGGATTGTCTGATGTTCTGTTCAGCAAACACTTTTGAAACTGGGCTCTCACAGGGTTGACGCTTCAGTTTAAAAGCGACTTTGTCAGCCAAAAGATTAATTCTCCCTACATTTTTCCTCTCGTTACTTCTAAATCATCTTGGTTACAATGTAATCCTAGAACATATATACATATCAACAGGGAATTTTCCCTCACATATCAAAGACCTTTTCATTCCATCTTTTTTATTCCTAGAAAACCAGGAAATCTTAAAGCCAACCAAGAACATGACCAAAGAAAAAGACTGCAAGGCAGACCGGCAGCAGGCAAACACATTGCCTAAGATCAATACACTTGATCAAATATATATTTTGCAGAATTTCTAGATCGTATCCAGCCACATGTAACTGAAACATCTTTATCCTTGATGTACTATTTGACAACTTCAACCTTACATCTTCTGCATTTAGAGCATCAATTCTCCAAATCTAACTGTTGAATGCTCTCATGTACATATCATTTCACAAACACCTTCAATAGCATTCACTCTTTATATGACTTTATTTATTTCCAAACAAATGTACTGAGCCAAAATATGTAAATATGCAGGAATACCAGATCCAGTACTTAATGTCCTTTCCTAGCTTTAAATTACATTTACCATTTCTTCAGGCTTCTCCTGAATCCTCCAAACCAGTCATGGCAAATGAGAGAGTTTACTTTCCCCGTAACTTTGCATCAGCTTCAATTGTACCATGACCACAGCAATCAGGCAGCTGAACACTATTTTAAACCCATTCATACATTTCTAATACATAAACTTTCACGCGACATCTTGGTAAAACCAACAAACACAGCCCAGGACAGGAGGAACAGGAACCCATGACTCAGAACTGGATGCTCGGTGTCACAAGAGCAGTCAAAGGCAATGGGAGATGGGCCAGAGCCACCTTCTGCCACGCACCCAGCAGCAGCCGCTGCTTGTGCCAGCTGACTTCTTGCTTCAAAAAAGCCCCAAGGCAAAAATACTCACTGCGGTTACATACACACAGTTTCTGTTAACTTCTATTTTTACCGCCATATTTCTTTCTCTGGAAGCACATTGAGAATTACATGAAATGCAAAGCTGGAAGCAGTTCACTGACGTCCCTTCCTTACTGCTGCAGCATCACTTCCCCTCCTGGGTTTTCCCTGTGAAAGTTTAGTGCCACACAGAACACGACAAGTTTGGCTAATCATTGCTTGAAAATCACATATTGAAATATTTGTCCTCAACGCATCCCCTCTATTTTTATAAGATCCTTTTTATCATCAAAGCTGCATGCTAGAAGTCAAACAGTCTCTTGCTAGGACCACATCACACACTGCCCCCTTCCCTCTCTGCTGTGCAGTGACACAAACACAGGCAGCCAGGAGCAGAGCTGGGATAGGAATCCAAATCCCCCAACTCACTCCAATCCGTTTTTACAGTTAAGCACTGCTCCGACGCCATGAATAATTTTATATATATAGGTGGCATTAAGGGCATTTGCATGGAATTGGTCTCAATGCAGAGCTTTGTCAAAGAAGCTCTGTGCTGTTTTGCTGCTGTTGTTTGTGGTTTTTTTTAAGTCCTTTTCTTTAGGTAGGTGCAAGCTTACAAGTAAAAAGGATTGCAGAGTTTACAGCCTCATTCTCCCAGTACGGAATGTCAAAGGAAACGTTGAGCAATCCAGATTTCTCATCTGCATTCTCCAGGACATGCAGACACTCTCAAACACTTTTCTTCCCCTTTAGTTTAGCAAAGTCACAACACTCTAAGTAGACGCGTAAGCTCAAATGAACAGGGGTGTCCAGAACTGGAATTCAGATCCAAACTAATTCCGCCAATCCAATTAACTCTGTCAATCTTTTGTCAATCTAATCCTGTAAATGTCATCTAAAGCTTTCAAACCTGTGCTGGCTCAGCAAAGTTAAACCACAGTAAAGAATAACTGATGTCCAGGTACACGCAGAAAGCCTTCCGGTCAAGCAGAAACGTGCCGGTTTTCCATTATCACAAAGCAGAGCCACAATTACAAAGAGTTACGCAGTTAGGCTCTGACCTAGTGTGGAAATCCAGCTTTAGAGGCTGTAAATGCCGCTGTTTCCCATAAAATTTCCCCCACAGCCACACCAGACACTGCGTTTTGACAAGCACAGCCCAAAGAAGCATTAACCGCCCTTCATCTCCCTCAGCCTCCACTCTCACTTGAAAATTTCTTCTCCCATCCGCCAAGCACTTTGCTACTGTTTTCTTCAAAATTACAACTGCTGAACTGTTACATCTGTGTTACAACACTGGAACAGATGAAAGATGCAGGAACGGTCGCACGAATCAGGACAATAGAGATGCAAGGCCACTGCTGGCTGCCCAGCAGTGCGAGGCTGGGCTGGGGCTCTCCAGGCTGCGGGGGCACTTGTGGCCTGGGACACAACGAGCTGATCACAGTCAGCACCTGCATCCCAAAAGGAGAAACGAAAGAAAAGAAAATTTACACTGGGGCCTTCTTCCCATTAAGGATGGCCAAGGGGAAGAATTCAGCATGCAGGCCGGCCCTGGGCAGTGAGCAGAGCACAGCCAGCAGTGGCTGCAGCAGGGCGCTCCTGCAGCGCGTGAGGTGCTCATCACAGAGAGCACAGCCACCGTCCTTTGCAGGGCTGATGACATCTGCAGAGGGGAGGGGGAAGTCTCACAGAGCTCCCTAATGAAATCTTAGTTTTTGAAGAAAGGCTAATCAAACAGGAGATGACTTTTTCCCCTTACTCTCTTTTTCTTGTTAAGTACGGTCAGGAATATTCCCACTTATGAAGCTGTAGAGGCTTAAATCTAGGTCAGGCTCCCTGCGCTCACATGGAAGCCGGGATGTTTCCTCTCGCCGCGCTGTCAGTCACTGGAGCGTGTGCATTGTCAGATTAATTTGGAGCATTCTCCAGGCTGTCATTACAAATGGCTGCAGCTGCCTAGGTGGAGTTTAGCGCTCCATTATCAAGAACAAAGTTTGCTGTCATTCTGGCTGGGCTGGATCTCAATATGTAAAGAAATTAGGGTGCTAAGAAGACAAAAGCGATGGCGTTAGAGACACCATATTAAAAAAATGTATATATCTTTCCTCTGCTACCTAATAATTAGCTGATCCTTAATAAATGCCTGATTGAGAGCTCATTCAGATCAAATCCTCTCCGTCATGAGCGTATTTCAGACAATTTCAGCTAAGACAATTCTTTGAAATATGCTCTAAAATTTAGAGCATTGAGACAATATAGAAAACATTGTCCCATTTCTAGCCTGGCTTCCAGAGGAAGTAAGGCTGCCCGTCTGTCTGTCTGTCCCACATCTCCAGCAGAACACTGACTGAATGCAATCCTATTTCGTAGTACGTGAAAGGGCTGTGCTACAGGAGAGCCCTGCATGGGTGCAGGAGAGCTCTGCAGCACTCAGTCACGGTGGGCGCACTGCAGGACCATCCCAGCTCTCTGTCCAGGCTACAGCTACTTGAGGAGACGGTGAATTGAAACAGAAGGTTTCAAATTTATAAAATAAAAAACATATTAAGTCAGCTGACAGTAAGTTACTATACTTCTGTGTTAGCAATCACCCAAAGTGTGCACTGCACCTCCTTCCCTAATATTTCCTGGCTATTTGCTGCTATTCTTATTTTGAATAAATCTAGACGTCTAGGGATTCTAGATGCATTTTAACATGAACCATAATAATTTATGAGCAATTACAAAAGAGCATGTACATAGCCTCTAAGTAATTTGTCTTTCTGCTTGCTGTCATACACATAATTTTTGCACTGTGAATCTGCCTGTAATAATTTTTGTAGGGATCTGCCACCTACAGTAATTTATATCGCAGGATTGTTAAACATGTTTGCCTACCTTGTTACCTGAAATCTCATTTTAAATTGAAATCATCTACAAATAAATAATTAATAAATAAATATGCTAGCTAATGTATTAAATTTATTGCTCTACAAAGCGAGAAATGCCTGCGACTGTAAATATTTAGGGGGAAAAAAAAAAAAAGAAAAAAAAAAAAAACCCACGAAAAAACAAACAAACCAAAACCCAAAAACCATTCCTTGGAGTTATATTTTATTTATATATCATCCATAGAATGGCAGAGCCTGGGAACTGACATCCATAACGTTTGGAATTTGCAGGCACGTAGCAACAATGCAGGAACTCAGGGAAGAAAGACCGAATTGGGATGAAAATTCTGGATGCTCAAAGGGGAGAAGTCATTTACAGCCCCTAATTTTAGGTAAGTGGGTATTTTCAGGTCTTAACCCTAAAGGAAAGAGGATTTGCTCTACTTGAGCAAACCCAGTAAGGCTTTTAATAGCTTTGGTTGGATGTGATCTTCACAAAGGCTCGGGGTATTACATCAGACTCACCATATCAACTGGTTCCACATCTCTGCCCTTTTGGCTGTGCTTTAATTCAGCTAGAGTACTGGCAGATCCTGCAGCCCCTCATTGCTACAAGTCCTGTCTGTCACCTGAGCCCAGCACGAGGCCCACGGCCACCCTGCCTGCTCCCAGCACACTTCATGCCCCAAGCAGTCAGCTGCCTGAGCCAGCCACAAGCTGACTGCCATCCCCTGTCTCTGTCACTCATTCTTCAATGCTCCAACATTTGGGGGAAGATTTGCTGGTCAGAGAACACATTTCTACTAAGATTATTGATCGTGTGCTCTTCAAAACCACAGATGTCACCTGCCGTGTACAGGAAGATCTTTGCCTGTACAACTCCCTCAGCTTAGCTGACCTATCAAACCAGGTAATCAGAGGACACAGCCATAGCAATTAATAAAAATCCACTCTCCAGAAAGACATCCAAGTCGTCTCTCTTCTCTCTCCAGCCTTGTACAACGCTTCTCCAATTGGTTCCACTGTGTGTTTTGTCTCCGCCATGCTGTTACAGGAAAACTATCAGAGGACAAAAGAACAAAAAAAGTGGGGGGGAAGAAGAGATACATTCATCTCCCTACACAGAAAGCAATTGAGAAGATTTCATTCCCAGACTTCATGCCATGCCCTTGGTGCTTGCGATGCATCCCACCTTAGCATGGCCTCCTCTCCTGACAGATTCCAGAAGCAGCTTCAAAAAAATTGCAGATACCGATGGCTTACAAAGACTGCAAGAAGCACAACAGCTACACAAATGATCACGCAAATACCTCGTAGGTTCTCTGCTCTCATCTCCATCTTATGAATGGTTTCTAACAAGATTTAGACCATTCAAGTTTGCTGGTGAAAAGTTTTGGATTTTCAAGGCATTTAAAAGTGCAAATATTTAAGAATTTCTATATCAAATTATTTTGAGTGCAAAGAAGCTTCATTAGACTTAGCAATGTGCAATTATTTCTCCAAGTCTGACTTAGAAATTAAGAATAAAAACACAAAAAACATATCCTTATATTTGCCTGATTTTTTTTTTTTTTTCCAAATTCTGATCAAAGCTTACAGCATCTCTAACACAGGCTTCAAGGTTTTTAAGATTTTTATGCGTTCATTTTTCTGACCATTATTTCTTCTAAGGCCACAGCTAAACGACCCCGCTCAAATGTCACAGATTCCAGCCGAACACTCATAATTTCCTCTGAGGTCAAACAGACTGTAAATATACACTGCCAGAGGTCCAAATAACTACGGATTGCTCTGTCCTGACTTACATATGCATATGGAGGCAGAAGCATTTTATTCTCAAATATGTTTTACTCAAAATGCAAAAGAACACAGTAGTAGATAAAAAATCTGTAAAATTTTCTAGGAAGAGACCAAAGCCAGCTGGATCCTGAAAAAATCCTCAGCTTCCAGGAGCCTGGTACATTAACGAGGTCAGGAGAGGAGAAGGGGAGGGCACTAAAGCAAACTGCTTAAATTGCAGCCTATCTAGCCTAAAAACAAGAGTTTGGTGACCTTGATCTCCTAATCACTTCAGGATCTGGCAGATTTTTAAAGAGTTTCTGTCAAAGTGAACAATACAGAAATTGGAATGAATAAATCGCTTTGTGTAATGCCTTCATTCTCCACTGCCACCACAGTGTAAGAGGCACCCCAAAAATCAACAGCAGTAGTGCCAGGACATAGAGCAATGAAGATTTCATACTTGATAGCTTGATGCTCTTCTATATGTTATGAAGTCCACAACTGAGTTTGAGAGGTGCCTTTGCAGACGTTTCCCTCTGGGCTGCAGCCCCTCCTGCTCTGGGGTGGAGACATTTGGAAGAGTTGTGGGAAAGATCATTTCCAAAGCTCCTGCCTCTGTCCGTTCTGTGTCTTTCCTCCTACAGGACTAAAGTCAAGTTGCTGATCTGCAATGAATATGTTACCCAAATAACTGTGCTACTTTTCTGATTTGGAGATCTATAAATGAATTCCCCCCCTTTTTTTTTTTCAACACTAGACCGTGAAATACCTGGCAAGAGACCTTTACCCCACTAGCAAAGGGACTAGCAGCAAAGGAATTGAACATTGGAAGTTCCACACAAACGTGTGGAAGAACTTCTTTACTGTACAGGTGACAGTGCACTGGAGCAGACTGCCCAGAGAGGTGGCAGAGTCACCTTCTATGGAGGTATTCAAGACCCGTCTGCATGGCTGCCTGTGCAACCTGCTTTAGGGAACCTGCTCTAGCAGGGGGTTGGATTTGATGATCTGCTGAGGTCCCTTTCAACCCCTGCCATTCTGTGATTCTGCGATTAATTTCCACAGAACCTATGCCCCTTGGATTGGAGTGAGTGGCCTAAACAGTTACACAGCATTACACCTCCCGCCTTGGACTGAACAAGCACCTAAAACTTCCCTGTGAAATGCTAAAACTTAAATGCTATAAACAAACAACTCAAGCACACAACTTCTCAGTGCAAACTCAAGCACAAAAGCAATTACACTGCAATTCGGCTGTTCACCCTGCTCTGAAATCCATCTAGACGCCAACTTTTTTTTCCCCACATAAAGTCTAATAATTCTCACAAATACTTCCAATTTTCAAGATCCTGAAAGGGGAAAAAACATTTTCCTGACATTTTCCACAATGAATGCTGGCCGTTTTTATCAGCTTTTTTCCATCAACAAATGGTGCAGAAGCACAAAGACAGATTTCCCAGCATCTCCGATAGTTTTTTGGTACACAGAACTACCATGAGACAAATTAGATACCAAATCTTGTTTTCTTTTTCTAAGAAAATAGGAAATAATGCCTGAGGTAAATAACATGTAAAACAGACTGAAAATACCACGTTGTGCTTAACAATTTTATCATACTGAAAATTTCAGGTAAGGAGCAACACAGTGAAAATATGCCCTATACATAAGGCAAACACAATTACTACTTTCAGTGTTACTGACTATCCAGGAGCTCTTTAAGAGCACTGAGAGTGTTTTAATATTCTCCAGCAACATACATTAACCCAAGCAGACTTTCATGCACCCTGTTTTTAAGTCTTCAGCATCACGCAAACTTTGGAAACAAAGCTGAATTCATTTCAATAATTGATGAGTCTCTTTTCCTTAGTCCCTTTGAATAAAGCTACTGAAAGTAAAGTAAATGGAAACTAGATCCCAGATCAGGTAGTTGCAGTCTCAATAATCACACAATAAGGAAACTCTATATTCACTGCTTGGTATTCCCAGCAGGGAATTGTAGGAGAGAGCTATGAATAATAAGAATTTAAAATTAAAGAGAATGAAACTCTGTTGATTTCCTGGTCCCTATGCAGGAGACGGACTGGTGAACACACACAAGATTGTTTTGGATTCCATCTGTTTTTCAAGTATGCAGATAGCATGAGTTGGGTTGTGCACTCTGAGGACACAGTCTCTTGAATTCAGGTAAGGTTAGGAAAATGGACTCCCCGTTGAATACAATGGGCTAAATTCATTTCCTCTGCTCTCTGCAGAGGGGAATCCTGGAGTGACACAGACCTGCTGTAAGGGCTCTCGCTCCATCTCAGTCATGGCAGAGGAGAACTGCTCAACAGAAGAAAACAAGACTATCAGAAGAGCCTGTGGATAATACCACATCACAGTACAAGAGGAAAGTAGGGCTGAAGCAACTGGATGTTGCTCCTGTGGTTTGGCAACAGATAATATTTTGTGCATGGTTTGAGCAGTTATTCACAGGGACACCTCACTGTAGGAAGCCTTTCCCATAAACACCCATCTCCAGGAGCACACAGGAACACAGCAGTGCCACTCTCCACTATACTCTCTAACTTACCCAAAACCATCCCTTGATGGTTTCTTAGAAAGCTGTACTCAGCTCATCAGAACATAACCAAGTGCTTTACAGAACTAGAACCCCATCAGAAAACAGTAGGTAAAATGAATGTCTTGAAGTTCATCTGAATTTACTTGCAACTAATAAAAACATTTGGTCCTTTGTTTTGTCTCTACACACTTGCCTTTAGATACATTCTACAACTGCTATGCCATTCCTCCTGCTACCTGGCATAGATAGTGTGAGCTGCAGTGAGCCAACTGCCATTTCCATTTGCATGACAAGTTGACTCGGACTTGAAAAGGTTGTGACCCACACTCTAACCTAGGTTGTAATTTCTCCTCTCATTTCAATACATCAGTTCCATGTGCTGAGCAGAATTTGGATGGGAACTCTCCTGGCAGCAGAACACACTGCATTTCATCTCAATAAAATGAACACTTACAAATCAAAACAACATTGGCTTTTATAGAACAACTACAAATAGAATTGTTAGAGGGTCACTTGACTAAAAGTTGTCTGTCACCAATGAAATTACAATGTGCTCTCAAAATGAGACAATAAACAATAAACTCCATTCTTCAGACCTCTGCTTCCATTTAAAATAAACAAGCACTACTGAATTATTCTTCTTATGAGATATTATAATTAAGTGTAAGAAAGAAACGGGAAGTTATGATTTAAAAACGAACCTGTGTTAGACATCTCTCTCTAGGAGAAGAAGCAAGCTGTGCTGAGTGCTGAGCTCCATAATGCAATGTTTCACATGTTTAGGATCACCTTCATGACAAACACATAGTTCTTCTAAGATTTGCCCATCACAACAGAAATAAGAGCATACTCCAGCACCAATTTGCAGGCAGCTTCACACCACTGCAATAATGTATCTAACATAAATATGACAAATTGGAGGGATGTGGATTTGATGGGTGACCACCCGATGGATAAGAAATTGGTTGAGAGGCTGCAGACAGAGGGTGGTGATCCATGGCTCTGTGTCCAGGTGCAGGCCGGTAATGAGTGGCGCCCCCCAGGGCTCTGTCTTGGGACCGGTGCTCTGTAACATCTTCATCAGTGACACTGATGACGGAATCGAGTGCACCTTCAGCAAGTTTGCTGCCAACACCAAGCTGAGTGGTGCGGTTGTCATGGTGGAAGGAAGGGAAGCCATTCAGAGGGACCTCAACAGACTTGAAAGGTGGGCCTGGGTGAACCTGATGAGGTTCAACACAGCACAGGGCAAGGTTTGGCACTTGGGCCACAGGAATCCCAGGCATCCATACAGACTGGAAGGAGCTCCTTGAGAGCAGCCCTGCAGAGAAGGACCTGGGGGTCCTGATGGATGAAAAACTGAACGTGAGCCAGCAGTGTACATTGCAGCTCGGAAAGCAAATGGGATCCTGGGCTCCATCAGCACAGGGGTGGCCAGCAGGGACAGGGAGGTGATTGTGCCTCCCTGCTCTGCTCTTGTGAGGCCCCATCTGCAGCACTGTGTCCAGGTCTGGAGCCCCCAGTACCAGAAAGACAGGGAGCTGTTGGAGAGGGTCCAGAGGAGCCACAAAGATGATCAGGGGACTGCAGCACCTCCACTACAAAGACAGGCTGAGGGAGCTGGGCTTGTTCAGCCTGGAGAAGAGAAGGCTGCGGGGTGACCTCATTGCAGCCTGCAGTACCTAAAGGGAGCCTGCAAACAGGAGGGGAATCAACTCTTGGAAAGGGTAGATAACTGCAGGACAAGGGGAAATGATTTGAAGTTGAGGGAGGGAAGATTGAGGTTGGATGTCAGAAGGGAAGTTCTTTACCATGAGAGTGGTGAGGTGCTGGAACAGCTGCCCAGAGAGGCTGTGGATGCCCCGTCCATCCCTGGAGGTGTTCAAGGCCAGGTTGGATGGGGCCCTGGGCAGCCTGGGCTGCTATGAAATGTGAAGGTTGGTGGCCCTGCCTGTGGCAGGGGGGTTGGAGATTCATGATCCTTGAGGTCCCTTCCATCTTGTGCCATTCTCTCATTCTGCGATATCTCCAGCACAAACCAGGTTTTATGGGATCACGTGTACTTCCACTTCTCAGCCTCAGACTGTGAAACCAGAGCTGTGCTGGTGGCTCTCCTGGCCTGGCAGATCCCACTGTCAAAACCCCAACCCATGTGCAATGAGCCTTCAGCATGCCTAGCACCAGCAGAACAGCTCTTCTGCCCCAGCCCCAGTGAGCAGAGCCACCATGGTGCCCTTGGGGCTGTAGCTCCACACACAGGCATGCTTCTGGCTGGGGACTTTGTCCACTTTCCTGATGTCTTCCTAGATCTGGACTCAGGAAGCTCTGTGCTTCAAATAAGAGCCATTACAGAAGCTCTGGATCAGCCCAGTTCACAGCTTTTTCCTCATGTTCCCCAGTAATATCACAAGCCAGAAACAAAGCCGGCGACAGGCAGTAGGGCTTCGTTTCTGGGTAAGCAAAAGCACCTAACTGCAAACTCTTCACTGCCAACTCATCATTTGCTCCCTGCTCAGAGTGGCACAAAAAGGCCTGGATTTTATTCCGAGGCCTGCTGTCAGGCAGGAGGGCAACAACTCACCACTCACCGGCTGTGTGTGCAGGGTGACGCTTTGAGCTCCACGCTGAGGCAAAGCAAAGGCGGGATGTGGGGGTCTGGGACTCAGGGAGCTGCGGTGCCCCGGGGCCTCTTCTCAGCCCTCACCATACCCTCCCTTGGGAAACCATCCAGCAGCCCCGTCATCCATCAGCACATCACGGCAAAACCATCACTGCTCAACATTAGAAGACAATTCTGAATAATCACCCTCAGAGCCTCCATTATGATAAACCAGAAAAAATTCTACAACTGCAATAAGTTTCTAATGTCTTTCTGCCCATCTGCACAGCTGGTTATGTGAGGCGCAGTACGCAATGCGGACATTATTCTTGACCAAGTTTCTTGGGCTCGTCCTCTGCCATCCCTTACTCTCTCAGCCTTAGGAAACGAGTGGTGTAGCAGCTTCAGGACAAGTGTTTAAACAGAATTTTAAATGAGCAGTACTGTGACAAAGTGCTGAGCCGGCTGTGCCTCCTGAGGTAGGAATGGCTTCTGTGGCGGTTGACTCCAACAAACCTGTATGCCCAGCTCTACATCTGAAGCAAGAGGACAACAAGAGTTCCCAGACAGAGGGGAAAGCACACACTAGGTACAGTGCCTCAGTGCAGGAAGACCAGGCTACAGACAAGGACATAAAGGCCTCTGACAACACAACACATGTTCCAAGTGTAGAAAGAACACGGTTCGAACTGGATCTCATCAAGATCAAAACGGAACTTGCAGGCAACAACCACTGCCACCTCCGTGCCACACAGCACTGGGTGCTGATGCTCTAGGGAGCACAGCCCTACAGCAAACACTTCGCAGGAGGGGAAGGAGAAGGAAACAGAGGGAAAGAGTGTGTAAGCTAGAACAAGTAACAGGAATCAGAAATAAAGATGTACAGACGTCATGCAAACTGCATCGGGGTCCTGCTGATAAACAGAAGTTCCTCACACGTGAAGGCACTTACTGCTGTACGTATTTCTGTTAAAAATAAGAGCATCACAAATGCATTCACATTTTTTCATGAAAAAAATTTGTTTCTTCTGAAACAAATGCTAAGTCAGGGAGAGGTTGACAGTGTAAGAAATGCAATTAAAATGATTTACATATCAAAGACATTATTATGTCTTCATTGTAAATATTTCCATCATGATGACTTTGAATAGAATCTCTGCACACAGAAATATGCCAGATTTCAGATAATCTGAAATCATGCTGCGTCACGTTGTCAATTTTAAGAATTCTCCTAAGCTGTTATAAATCTCATTTTAATCTCTCTAAAGACTTATCTGACTTTACATAATTGGAAAAAAAAAAAAAAATCACTGCTTTGAATGTGTTAATTTTGATGCACAATGAATAACATGGTGCCAGAACCCTTCCAGCCAACCACTGTTTTGAAAAGCTGTCCTAAGTTTCGAATCTCTAGCCTGCCTAAGGCTGCACAAACCTTTACAATGCGATTTTTAACATTGTTTAATACAAAATATTCAAAAATATGTCATCAAAATGATGAAAACTGGATTTTTTCCTCTTCCCTGGAATTGATCAGCATGCCTTTAATAAGAAAGAAGAGCAAATACAACCTAATTAATGAGCTATAAATTTGAGATAACAAAAAGCGTCACTAAGAGCCTATTCGCTACTGGGCGCCATCTGGTAGAAGACTTATTCAGCAAGCATTAAGCACCCTGCACTACTTTGCTTCTATCTGCATGCATTCAAAAATAGTCCTGGCACTACAGAGAACACTTCTGAAGGATGGGAGAAATGACATCAGTGCCCCACTAGACCAAAATCAGCAGACATGCAAACACAGGTGTGGAGTGAGGGGACCAGGGTCACAACGCAGGGATACTCACAGATTTCACTGCACATACACACACAAAAAGCAAAAGACTACGGCGTAGGAAAGAGGGACTTTCGACCTGCTTTTGAAATCTTTGCATTAATTAAAAAAGAATTTCTCCAACAGCCGTGTGCATCTCCAAACTTTGTGTCAGGAAGACCGTTTACTTCTAAATAATAAGGGTAGGCTTCATGCAAAATATTCTGAATTTCAGTTCTCTAAACTACTGCTAACCCAACGTTACTCTTGCCTACCTTGTGTTTTTAAATGGAATTACATAACCTGCAGCCTCAAATCTAAATGAAAAATGTAGCTCCAATTGAGCCTTGGGAAAAAAAAAAAAAAAGGCAGAAGTTAATGAGATTTAAATTAGTAACAGCCAAAGCTTTCCCTTACAGAAAACATTATCGATTTTAAAGAGCTACCTAATGAAAACGAATGGCATTCATTTAAACTTTGCATGAGCTACATTAGAGATTCATTTATAATAATAAATAAGGATGTGCTTTACAGTGAAATGAATCAGCAGAATTTATGTACATATTTTTATGAGTTAACTACACATTCCTTAGGCCTTTAATCAGAGTTTTGGGTGAACAGTTTATGGTAGTAAAGAAATTACAGTTTCTAAAGCCTGGATCATCCAAGATAATTAAGTATCAATTCCCTGTAAGAGCAACACCTACACAACCCGAGGGGTTATGTTCTGTACCTTGCTTGTAAAGTGAGGATGGCTAATGTTTCTCTTTATTCTTTATTAAATAATGTTTCTATTTTAAGCTCAACTAATTACTGGGAAAATTCTCCCCCTATAAATACTCCTGACATTTTTGTGTGAGAAATACACGAGATGAGATGGATGCGCATCCTTTGCAAATTCCTTACAGAGGTAAGAAATTTGTTAAGCTGTTGGCTTTTGTACATTTTCATTCAAACACAATTTTACACAATCAGAAGACATGTTACCATGTAAGCACAGTTCAGGTATGTAATATTGTGATCCTGTGACTTTCAAATACGGAACACTGATGATCATGTACAGATTTGGCTGCATTTCATCAACGTGCCCACTGTTGTGGTTTAACCCAGCAGGCAGCTAAGCACCACAAAGCTGTTTACTTGCTCCATTCTCCAGTAAGAAAGGGGAGAGAATCAGGAGAAACAAAAATAAAATAGGATATAAGTAGTTGAGATAAGGGCAGTTTAACAGAGAAAAGAGAAGACACAAAATAATGCCCAATGCAGTCACTCACCACCAGCTGATGGATGCCCAGTCAGCTCCCAAGAAAAGACACTTCCAGTGGCCAACTCTGCCAGCTTTATTGCTGACATGCCGTTAGATGGTACGGAATGTCTCTCTGCCCTGTTTGGGCCAGCTGTTCTAGTTGTCCTCTCTCAGCTCTTGTGTGCCACAGAATCACAGGGGTTGGAAGGGACCCCTAGAGACCACTGAGTCCAACCGCCAGTAAAGCAGGCTCCCCACAGTAGTTTGCACAGGTGGGCATCCAGATGCCCCATAAGGGCACTTTGAATATCTCTGTAAGAAGGAGACTCCACCAGCCCTCTGGGTAGCAGCATGAGAAGCTGAAAGGGCCTTGACTTAGTGGAGGCACTGTTCAGCAATAACCAAAATAACATCATTTTCATCCTAATTTCAAGTACAGCACCGCACCAGCTACTGTGATATAACGATCCCAGATGATAACAGGACACACACCAGTTCTTTCACTGTGAACTGCTAAAGAAAACAACTTAGGTCCAAGGTCCTCCAAGCAAGTTTCAAATGACTTTTAAAACTAAACTACTTTCATAAAGAGCAAGCATTCCTGGACACAGTCCAAATCCAATTTCACCTCGGAATTAATTACAGCTTCAGAACAAAAGGAATATTCCCTTCATTTTCTGAGATAGCCCAGATTGCTAAAACTTCAGCTCCACAAGTTGCTGAATTCCTGCTAAGTCAGCTACGAATATCAAGCTGGCTTGCGGGAGCTCTCAGCCTGGTTCTCCAGCTCCCATCCCAGAAGGAATTTACTTCGCCACTCAAACAACAGTTCTCCTGGAAGCTCCTCAAAGCTGTCACAGTGCTGCACATGGGCAGATCGAGCCCCATGTGTTAATGACAACAAAAGGCAGCGTTTAACTCCCAACAAACTCTCAGAAATTTCTCCCATCCATACCAAAACTAGAAAGAAAGTAAAAGTACAAATTCCAAAAAAGGAAGTGGCACATTCTCCTGTGTCGAACTAAATTCATGTAGACCAAGATAATACAGAACATATACAGAACCCCCACCCAGCACAAACAGGTACCACAATCCCAGCACAGCACTGTTTTTGCAATGCAGCTATGACATCGTTTTCACTTGTCAAAGCATATCCAAGCAATTGGACTTAATTTTAAAGACGTGTTTGCAAAGAAATTAACTTTACCAGAGGCAAAGGTCTTCTCTGTTCTTAATTTTTCTTAGTTTTTCTTAATATTCTTAATATTATTCTTAATAATAAAAATTCATTTTCATTAATTCAATCTACTTCAAGAATATGTTTCAAAGGGATTCTTTAAAGCAACTGAACAAAACTTCAGCCTGTTTCACAGAAGTTAGAATTACATCTGCCTGCTTGTGAGCCAATTCACAGATCTCTGCAAGGCCTCTTCCCCTGACCTTTCAATACTTCTCTGGTGTACACGATTTTGGTCATCTTACCTACATTATCCATACAATGCAAAGCACCAGTGCAGCTTTGAATTAAGTTCTGCTGCTGTCCCCACATATACTTCTCAGCTCAGTTCACACAATGGTGTTTGGTGTACAAAAACAATCCTTCATTAGGAGAATGCTAACCCAGAATCTCCACTCCAGGTATTCCAGCCCCAAATGGAAACAAGCAGCTCTGAGCCAACGACTTGGAGCTTCCGCACCAAACTACCTGCTGTCATAGCTCCAGCCTAGAGTTCCTCAGTTGTGACTTTCTATTCATCTTTTGAAAGTGATATGCTTCAGTCTTCATGCTTTAAAAGAAGAGTTCCCAGAGGCAAATCAACTCTCAAATACATCATCTTCGGTAAAAGCTTTCTGGAGAGAAAATTATACGTGAAGTACACCAATAGGCTTTGTGCTTCGTTCTTCCCTTTCTTTAATTATAAAGTAAATTAATAATAATCATACTGTGTTTGTTTTTAACTGTAGTGTTCCCTAAAGCACGACAAAAAAAAATTACCATGTCTGGAACCGCAGAAATTGTATTCCCAAATGGGTCTTAAGGGAAATAATTAATAAAATCTACCCTAGCACTGAGTTTTGTTTGGTTGGTTTTTTGTTTGGTTTGTTTTTTTTTTTCATGAACTGTATATCTAGCAATGATCACTAAAATTCCTCAGAGCTCAACATCAGCCAGTCCTTTCTACCCTGGCCCAGTGTGACCAGAACGCATTGTACAACAGCAAGATGTGCACAGAGGAATTATGATGGCTTATGAGAGCGGCGTGGACCTGCATGGCCACCTCCCTACCCCCACCCAGCTCTGGCTTAGAGCTCAGCTGAAAGGAGTAAGAACCACCAGTGGGCACAGTGGGCAGAGAGCACCAGCTAACAGTTGAAACAGTCCTGCACAAAAGAACAACCTGAATTAGATTTCAGGGAGCAATAAACAGCAGTTACTCACCTTGCTGCCATAGCGATTTGCACTTACATCCAGAGCAAAACAAGTATAAATTCTAAAACGTTTCTCCCATTTTTACTTGATTTCACTTTATACTGCATGGTTTCTCTTCTGTTGGGGCTGCCCCAAGGGTCACTTTGTGATGGATTATGGACCTCAGTTCAAGAAACCCCAATCTAAAGCCTGCTTCCCAATGAACAAGTTTGCACACTGTCCCAGGAAGCTGTGCTGCATAAAAGAGTTGCTGTTCTTGTTAACGTGCTCTAGACCCACCAATGCCCTCATTTAATGAAGAACTTCAACTTCCAAACCATTCTCAAGTAACAGGTTTCTGTAAGAGTTTTTCTTCCATCTGCAGCTGGGTTTTTCTGCATTGTTTTAACCCCAAGAGTTTAACTAGGTTCATCTGTACTCCGTACACTGGCAAAAATTTCAAAACTTGGATATTTAAGCTTTTCCTTTCTCCCCAGGAGCTTCCAGACGTGTGTTTGCTGTGTTTCATACGTTCTAGGGGGAATTCTACAACCACCTTGCCCTTTTACTTTAGCCTGCAGGAGAAGGAAACAACTAAAAATGTTCTGGCCCCACAAACCCAAGTTTCCCTAGTGGAATACTATACAAGAGAGATGGCATTTCACTGGGGCTGCGGAAAGATGCTGTTCACAAGGAGGTGACTGAATCACTCAAGCATTTGTTATGTCTATAACTACACCAACTCTATTTTCAGCTTTGACAAGCACTGCATTCTTTACACTTTGAGCTGCAAAGGAAAGCTTTGCCAAGGCCTGCTCAGGTCTTAGTCTCTCCAGATGGTTAAGGTTACCTCAGCACAGCCTTCTCCATGAGACAAGCCGATCCACCACTCATGGGCAAGACCAGTATGCTTCCAAAGTCCTCTGGCCGTTACAGGAAATGTTTCAGCACTGATCTTCTTTTCTTAGAAAAAATGATTTAATACAGATTTTATCAACAAACCTTTGATAACTTTGACTTCTGCAAGACAACTGCGCTGGTACAACACCTTCCACCCTCTCCTTCTGTACTATTCTGCACTTAACAATGAACCATAGTGATTCCCTCCTAACCCTCAATATTACAGCCTTGTGACAAAGTAAGAAGCCACTTTCCTATTACTTCTACTATGCTAATATTTTGTCATTTATTATTTACATTGAGTACACCTGCACTTTAAACCTCACTAAATGTGCAAACCAGCCGATAGCCTTCTTCATACAATGTTGGTTCATTAAAAACAGGTACTATACTAGTTCATGAGTAAGTGAGAAAAAACATTTGGAGAAAGTTTACTTCTACACATGCAATGTCTCCATGCTTTCATACAAAATATGCTCTGGCAGTCATTTGAGCACACAGAGCAGCTGTTCCTCTAATGCCTCATCTCAGCTCAAAAACCTGAAAAAGGCTGAAAAGGGGAATTCTTGGGAAACTGGTGATTAAAGACGGTGGAACTACACTCAGAAGTTGGACAGAAAGACTGTCCTTTCCTAACGAGCACTTTCAAAGTACATCAGAGTTTTCAAAAAGCCTGAGTTCTGCAATTCAGGCATGCAGGTATACTGGTATCTGTACAGCCACCAACGCTCAGACAAGAAGCAGCCGGTCATCTCTGTGTGATTAGCACATACCTTCAGTGCAGAATGCTCCAGCAGAACTCAGGGGCCAGAACTACCGGTTACTCAAACCAAGGATAGGCAATATCCCCAGCAACAGACAAGCTTGATATGAAGAGCAGATAAAATGCATGATTCCAATTTCTCAAAGAAAACATAAATATTAAAGCTCTACGGCAAGAAAATCTTTTCGTACACAATAACGCCTTTACAAAGACGCTGCAAATGATGGACTGCTCCTGGTTAGGTTAATTATACGGGCTTGAACACCAGTCTCAGTCCATGGCTTTCACTGCGTGAGCATCTGGCTCTGTCTTTAAGTTTAAAAGAAAATTAAACCTAGGCTGAAATCATTGCCTTTCCACATCAGTTTCACCTTAGAGTCGTCAGAGCCTGAGAGAAGAAGCCGTCAGCAGCACACTGAAGCCGCACTGCCCTGCTGAGCCCTGAGCACAGCAGTCCATCCCCAGAGCCCCCTGGCTGAGCTGTGTGCCTCCAGCACCGCTCCTGGCACACCGCTCCCCATCCATGTCCTGCACACACCGCTCTTGAGCTCTAAGATGCTGTGATTTTGCTACGACATGCACTCATGATTATCCCTTAAGCATTTGTGGGTTTTTTCTCTCGGCATGGCTCCCCTCTTGTTCCCCACCACCTTTTCCTTTTCAGTCCAAGAACACCAATATTCCAGCTGGACTTTCAGATGCACCAGGCTGCTTCTGGAGACAGCTGTCTACATTCACCTGCTTCACCATTCACCTACTTCTAACTATTTTTAAAGTACACACGATGATGAAGGAGGCATTTAGATTACAGGGGCAGAAGTGCACTGTTAAAAAAAAATAAAAATCCCAGAGGCTGTAGCTGACATCTTCATCATCAGTAATCCACACAATTTCATTAACAACTACTGTGATTGCTGAATTTAGCTTTCCTTTTCATTAATAAGTAGAAGCATTTCCCTGATTGTGCTGGAAATAAAATAAAATAAAATAAAATAAAATAAAATAAAATAAAATAAAATAAAATAAAATAAAATAAAATAAAAAAAGCATTCTGTCCTTCACACAGAATCGTAGAATGGCCTGGGTTGGAAGGGACCTCAAAGATCATGAATCTCCAACCCCCCTGCCACGTGCAGGGCCACCAACTTCCCCATTTAACGCTAGACCAGGTTGCCCAGGGCCCCATCCAACCTGGCCTTGAACACCTCTGGGGATGGGGCATCCACAACCTCTCTGGACAGCCTGTTCCAGGTCCAACCAGGTCCTTGGAAAGACCTGGTGCTGATGTTCCTAACTTCCTCTCAGGACCAGCTCTTCCATGATCCCTGCCTCAGCAGCTCGGCACAGAGATCTTGAGCATTTTCACTTCTGAGATGGCCTCAGACAATTCTGCAACAGCAGATGTTTGTAACATCATCAACAAAAATGACACTAGACTGCGGCTGGAATGCAGCCTTGAGGGCGAGCCAGCCCATGCCAAGATAACTTCTGTCCCAACATGTGGGCCAGTGAGAAATGGTTAGTGCCCTATGGCCCCATGCAACAAGTCTAATGCTCATTACTGTGAGCGTGGCACTTGCTTTGATCCTCTGAATAAAGCCCTAAAATCTCAAGGCTGCAATTCTGAAGGAAAAAATAAACTTGCTTATTTGACCAAGTCCTTCACAGTAATTGTATTTTAAAGCTTTCATCCACAAGTCGCACCAGCTGCATTCCACCTGCATCTGCACTGTGTGTTGTATCCATGAAGTTACAGCTCAGAAAGGTTAAAGTCTTCCTACTGCTGATATAAAAGATCCTTCACGCTACAGTGGAAAATCGCTCATCTGCACATTTTATGCAGCTTGTGGGTGAACCAGCTGTAGTACAGACCTTTCACAAAGCTAGGAAACTTTACAGCACCCCAGACAACTATCCAGATTTTCCATGGAGTCGAGCTTGCAATTTTGGGCAAAGGCTGCCAAAAATGTCCCTTCTGGCCACACTGAATGGGTGCAGTCTTCTGAACAGGCTGCCATACCTGTATCACGGCGGAGTACAAGGGCTGCAGGCCAGGTCTTCATGCTTCAGAGAAATGTGTTTGCAAAATGTTGCTTTCATTTTGAGGGCATCCCCAGTTGCTGCCCCCATCCCATCAGAGCCCAGCTTAGTGGGGCTCACAGCACGATCAGCCTTGGCTCTCCACTCATACAAACCCCACACCTTGCTTCTCCTGCGAGCCAAGCTGCACTCACTGCTGCTTCAGAGACAGCAAGGAAAAAAGTGAGCCTTAGAAACCACTTTTTTAAAGGAAATGCATACCTGAAGTGAATTGTGACTGATTAAAGCTTAATTGTCTTTTTTCACCTTGGCTCTGCAAAAGTGTATGACAACTGTCACACAGTGCCAGGAGCCAGTGTGAAAGGACACTCAGAAGCCAGATTCCAGAATATTAGGATAACTGACAAGATCATTACTCTTATTTCTACTATTTCCACCATTTTCTTTCCTTCCTGC
The DNA here is from genome assembly GCF_951394365.1 of Tetrao urogallus. NCBI lineage: Eukaryota > Metazoa > Chordata > Aves > Galliformes > Phasianidae > Tetrao > Tetrao urogallus. The sequence continues at coordinate 2,373,205 of NC_136826.1, forward strand.
AAGAAAGACCATCTTCATCCCCCACCAGGACGAGCAGCCCAAGGGTCATTGGGCAGGCTCTTCTACAGAAGGAGGGATGGGACACCTGCATTGTGGGGGGAGGAATGGGACACCTGCATTGTGGGGGGAGGGGGGGCAAACGCTAGTGATGCCATGCCTGTTTACACAGCAAAACCCTCCTCTGGCAGACCAAGCCCCACAAAGCACTTCAGAGGACTGCTGCTGGAAAGAAGAAGCATCAGAGCAGGCAATCTTCTTCCCAGTTGTCCTCTTGCCAGCAATAGGTTGCAGCTATGAGTAGCACTCAAAGCAGCGTCCTGCGGGCACAGGCAGCAGTGATGAGGCTGCATGCTTCTGAGCAACATCCTGGGGGAAGAAGCAGGGACACAGGAGACATATGGATGCTGAGGCTTCTTGGAGACCACTGGAGCACACACAGCCAATTCAGACCTGCACTGCAAGCTGTTAAACCTCCTGTCTCTCTGGCTTAAAATGCCAGCACTGTGTCAAACAGAGGTGAGCCTGGGACTGCTGCCAAGGCACTGGGCCGCAGCAGGTCAGGTGTCGATCACATCACATCCCCACACATCTCATCAGCGTGGCTCTGCTATGCCAGTGGATGGCCAAGGCTTGTCCCCTCCAGTGGCAATCTCCTCCTGGGGACTTATTGGTTACAGCACAAGCACGGTACAAGGCTGGGCAGGTGGAGCAGCATTGACCCACGAGCAGCCAGTGGCTGCACGGGCTCCTTCTGTTTGTCTGTTTGCCAGGGCAAGAATAACCTCTGCTTGCTAACCTCTTCCAGCAGCCATCACATGGTCCCTCCAATCAATATTTAAATAACAGTGGCAGCGCTACCAGAGCCTCTCCCATGCAGTGATGCCCTGTCTGCAGCCATCCCATCTGGCCAGTGTCTGAAAAGGCAAGAAAAGATGAGCCCTGTACTGTGAATTGAAGATCAGTAAGTTCAAGCATGTTTGCAAGTTTAACTAAGGCTTCATGGCAGGTCATCTCCCTGCTTCCTGACACGGAAGCAATTTTATTTTATACTTCATTGAAATAACAGACCATTGTGTAATACCCCCAACAACACTCATCAGCACAAACCTTTTGCCCCAACCAGGTATAGCTCTGCCTCAGTGCCATTAGCTGCCACAAGCTAACAGCTCTATACCACCCACCTGGAGCCAAGATGCCCTTCCCTTCCCTTCCCTCCTTCTCTTCCCCCATCACTTCTTAAGAGAAGTGCCCAGCCACCAACAGGGGCACAAGCTGCTCAGAAGGTTCCCTCCAGCCCACGTTCCCGCTCCATAGGGCTGCGGTGCTCTCTGAGCTGCAGCACATAACCAATGACACTGCTAATGCAGTTCCCACTGCGAGGCACAACATGGCCTGTCCAAGTGCGGAGGTGGCAAACTGCGTTAAGATAAAACATTACACTGGCTGCTCTAAGACAGCGTGGCTCCGAGGCTCCCTGACTAATTGCATATGGGTAAAGTGCCTTTCCCCTCACAACACACAGGGAAAAGCGGATGTGTCAGACACATACTGGCCTCTGCCCATCACTTCATCACTGTAGGAACACAGCCAACACCATCAGGCAAGAAGTTCCTCATTCCTCATTCTTACTTTTTTTGCTGGACCTCGTTTATTATCTTCTAATTTTCCTGATTTCTGAGGCAGCACTTGTTTACGCAGAGAATCACCATCATAGATTCAAGAAAAAGGCAGATTGGGCTGAAAAGAAGGTATCTGGAAAGTGCTGTAGAGAGCAGACACAGAGGGATAGAGCCAGCAATAGCTGCCCACATCCCCACAGCTGCCTCAGGACACACAGAACCAGCCATATCTATTGTCGTTTCCAGGGAAATAAATAGGAGGCATCACCTTCAGAGCAACCTGCGTATTTTAACTCTGCTGAGACTGAGCAAGCAGTTATATTTTCCCTTCAGAGCCATGAACTGCCACTTTTCTTATTTCAGGCCAACAGAAAGTATTGTACAAGAAGCTGCATTACGTACATCTTGATCAGTTTTCACTGACTGCAAAGAAATGGTTCGGTGAGTCCCATCCTTCTGTATTTGATGGGAAGGTAAGAACTGGAGCCAGTTATTAATGACAGAGCAAGATCCACATTTTTAGGATGGACAGCTCTAGCATTTAAGATCTGAAGAGCAAGCAGCTTGCAGGAAGCCCCGCAGATTCCTATCAACCTCAGGCACAGCAATATTACAACATGGGAAGTTTCAATATAGATCTAACATCTCCAAAGAGCAGACATTTGCCTCTAGCTGCAGCACACCGGGTGGGTTTCAGAGTTCCCAGCAGTTTAGCTACACAGCTGGAATTGTTTTTTTCCTCACCTAAACTCCACCTGCAGCCACCACCCCCACCGGTGAGCAGGTCCTGTTACCCTTCTGTAGCAACGACTACAACCTTCTAAATGTTGCACCGATTCCAGCATTAGCATTTTTCACACTTCCCTGTCACAGCACAAAGCACGTGGACATTATGTGCACACAGACACTCATGAGACCGAGCATTAAGCAGACTTTCACAAGGTAACAGATACAAACAGATGGACAGACCCTGGCTCTTAAGCTATATCATTCCACGGGGTTTCCCGCAGCCAATCTGATCGCCTCCGAGGAAGGAAAGCTTCGCACCTGATGCATCTGTGCTGAAAGACTCCCTGCCTTTAAAATGACTTTTCTGAGTGTTACTGGAAAAAACAACATTAAGATAATGGCAAGACTGACAGGGAGAAATTCACGGGGGATACAGAATAAATGAAATCAATTAGTATTATAAATATGGGCTGAGTTTCACGTCTCACATGTCAATTATCCATTCTGAACTTCCGAGACCTTATCATTAACAGGTTTGTTTTGGCCAAAGCTATAAGATGAAGGAAAAACCCAACAGCGCTATTTTAAGCTTCTGCCATCGCATTGCAGTCTACCAAAAAAAAAAAAAAGGAAGAATATTTTTATGAGCCATCAAATGGCTCAGTTAATACCAAGAGGCATTTATTGAAACAAAAACTCTGAACAAGCCTGCTTAACAGCCACTCGTGATCAAATGAAGAACAGTTCGTACCCATAGATGAAAGTGGATGAGATCTGTGTAGTATCAGCTCTGGCAGAGCCTACATTAACCGAATGCCTGGGTTTTGAGGTCAGCTGTCATTCTTTCTGAATTGCTCCCTGAACAGATCACAGAGCAGATGGAAAAGGCCAGTTTGACATGACTCTTTGACTTAATTATAGCATTACTAGGACAGCATATGGAACGTAGCATAGAATTTTATCCAATATCTTTATTTCTCACAGAGTCAGAGATTTGCTTCATTTGCTTTTAACTGATCTTCAGTATTCGCTGCATTTGAATTACTTTTACCTGTGCATTACTAGGTCAAGCTTTCTTACCAAGAGAGAGAAATCTACATAAATGTTTAAAGAATCACAGAATTTGAATTCTGTATCAAGTACAAGATTCTTTCCAAAACATTAGTGTTTAAACCCGTTTGCTGCATTAATTGTGTCAGATCCCTTGAGTTACCTACGATTGCTCCGAGACAAGCAATGCCAGACTGGTCTAGTGACAAACAGGCTTTGTATGACATAGACTAACACCCCCTCTTTCCCCATGAAGAATCATCTCATGGCATATGCCTACCCATATGCACAACACAAGCACACAGATAGCAAAAATAGGTCCAGCAGGAAGAGAGGAGCAGAGGAAGGCCCTGACACCACCTGCAAGCTGACGGGCCGGCTGAGCATCTCGGCACTGCTCCACTTAGGCAGCCTCGCATTGCAGAAACCACTGCAGCCTTCCAACCTGCAAAACAACAACCTATCAACAAGAGATTTAAATTCTCAACACTGATCTTCTGCTGGAAATCTTTTACAAAACGAGAAAATCAAACTGTTGCTCCGGTTCTCTAAACATTGCAGTCATGTGGGTTTTTCAACAGTTACCTGTGCCAACAGCTGTTCCATGTGCAACACCAATGACCTGACTAAGGTTCAGCCAGGACGTCAGAGGATGTGCAGGTGCTCACAGAACCAAATCAGAGAACTACGTGCCATCACGGAGAGGCACACGTTACCTGGGCTGCTATCACTGAAATTTTTCCAAGATCCACTATTGCAGAAACGGTGCTTTGCTGCCCTGAGATGTATCGAAAACGGGAGGCGTGCAAATCCAACTCCTACTTTGTTATTTTAATGCCCTCTGCCTGTTTTTCAAAAAGGAGGAAATGGGGAAAGGACAGGACTGTCAAACTGTGAGAGAAAGTGGTTCATTTCCTCTGCCCTCTCTTGAATCATTTCAGCTTATTCCTGCTGGGCAGAAATGGAAAGAGGCAGCTGTTTGAAATTAGGATCGGGAAACAAATAGCAGCAATGAACAACAATGAAACAAAACAAAGTAAAATGCTGTTTCGCTATGATTTCTAAATTGAACTTTAAGAAAAAAAAAAAAAAGCTTTTCTTTTGAAATTTCATCATGAAATTAAAAAGAAAACCAAGGTTTTCTTCTTAAAATGATACCTCTGAACCAATTTTTCAGCAAGACGATGTCACTTTAATCACCTTTCAGCTGTAATATTGCAGACTTTCAATGCAGCAGCTTGTCCCGGAGAAGCTAAACTTTCCACCAAGAAATTCTCCTCAAAGCTGGCTACAGGCCCCCCTGTCATCTTGGATAACTTCTGCTCTCCACATTAGCTTTCTTCAAGGTAAACCCAACTCAAATTAGAAAATAAGGGCAGAAAAGGACAATACCACATAGCGCCAAAAATGTAACAGTTCTGAAGGGTTCTCACTGTCTCAAAACCTTGAAATGCCCAATCTAAGAGGCTGATCTTCAATCTACTACACTAACAAATGGTCGCCATCAAACTGCAGCTTAACCACATGCACTTCTAATCTCTGAAAATAACCAGAGGGTGGTTGGTGGCTCTTCATTTACTTTCTAGGCAGGAAACAGAGTATTTCACCAACTGGCGAGGAGGTACAAGCTCCCTGGAGCACTGCAGGGCTGCTGCAGGCACTCTCAAGCTCTCCTGAAGGTTTTCAGCACATGCACCTCTGAGATGCCCTGCAGGCCAGGCTGTGCTGATCATGCAGAGATCTGGATACACAGCAAGCACAGCCCTGCTGCAAAGAGCAACCAGGATCAGGCACCCCTGGCAGGAAAATATCAAACAAGAAAGAAAATGAGGTAGCAAGCGTGGAGGAATAAAAAGGAATCAAACAGGTTTACTTGAGGATGCTCCTCACAAGGTACTTACACTTGATTCTTGCCATACTCTGCATCAACTGCATGTAAGCATGCAAGTCAGTATTTTCTCCAACCCTGCAGAAAAATTCCTCCCATATAATTCAAAACCACTGAAATGTCCTCTGTTGATTTTTCTTTTTGACAAAGCCGAAGTCAACTTTGGCTGTTCTAAGTTCTTCTAAGCTCTACTTGATTTTCCATAGAACCCACTTAATGCCAACACAAAGCAAGCTGCAGTTCTGCCTTGAAAGCTGCTATGGCCAACGCTAATGGTTGATTGCGGCTACCACAACAACAAACACTTCAAATTTCATCCTGTCACAAGCTGGGATTTTAGTTTTGAGACTAACGCATTAGTTAGAGAGGGGATGTGGACAGGATCTCGTATCTTACCGGCTCCAGCAGGAGCAGCCTGTGGGCTCACTGCAACCACCAGGCTCTCGGGCATCACTGCAACCCCAGGAGTCCGTGACAGCAGCAGCCCCTTTGCAACTCCAGTTACACGTGACCCCTTCTTGAAACTCAAGTCTCTACGCTTTCAGTTTTTGAAGGTACTACTCAGAGCTGCAACTTGGATCCAGATTTAGATTAGACTTAGGTTGACACTGTCATGAGGCAAAAAAAATAGAAGAAATTGAGATATTTACGGCTGTATTTTTTAAAAAGATTCAGGTAACCAAACGCCATTGGGAATTGTCAGACTACAAAATACAGTGCCACATGCAGTATGCTATACTCCAGCTTACACGACAGCATCCTTATTCTATGCACATTTCAGCTATGTTCTTAGCATTCAGAATTAAATATTATGAAATGACTTTACTAGGTAATGCTTGTTAACAGAAAATTACAACGTTCACATCAGACTTATCAAACTTTTATATATAAAACTGAGAAGCTTATTCAATCACTGTGACATATTCTCATTTGTCTTGGAGTAATTTTACATCAGCCTGTTCACATCAAAATGGCTTTGCACGGTGACATGCGTATCTGAAAGAGGAATGCCAGACTCTTTAATGAAACACGACAGCAGTTAACCTTCACTTAGCTGCAAGCACTGCAAGCTACAAACACACCTTCAAGAAGTTATCCCACACACCACTACTCCCCAGAGGCAAATAAAACTTGAAAGAGATCTGCAATCATGCCACAAAAGCTTAAGTAAAAGGCTGCTTGTTCCTGCAGGTGCATCTACTCAGAAAAACTAATTTATATTTCATCTAGGGTACACATAATAACTTCAAGATAACCTAAAATAATAATTATTTAGGGTTATTTAAGCAAGAAAAATATTTATATTGCTTCTATCTAACATCTAGATGATTAGAAGCCAACCGGAATTTTCAATATAATGAACTTTCAAAGCAAAATTTGAATGTTTCAACTTGATGAATTAAAAAAATAAAAAGTAAGATATGTCCACCTAGTCTTTAAATGTTTTTTTTTGATAGTCTAGCTTGACACTCCAAAATACACAATTTACCTCATGCTGCATCCTTCACAGCAAGGAAGACGGGCAGTACAGGAGATAGAAGATGAGGTTATCTGCTCCATTACAACAGACAAGACATTTACGTACAGCCCAAAGTAAATTCTCCTGCAAGAACTCCATTATGGATATGAAAGGCAACAATGACCCCTCTCTCAACAGAAATACTGACACGAGAGCCAAGCTCATCTCTTCAAAGCAGGTCATGGCTTGGACGAGCGGCACAGAGCAGTGCCCAGCAGCAGTGCTCATGCTGCCAGCTCCCTGCAGGATCCCCTCCCAGAGGTGAGCTGGGCAGCAGGGACAGATGTGGCCAAGAGAAAGCAACTCCTGATGCCAGGGGTCCACCTGATGCACATAAGAACAAAGACGCTGCCCTTGCAGCTCAGACACTACATGGGTGAAAACCAGGCTAAAGAGAGGAAAGGTGCCAGTGCAGCCATATTAGCAAACATGTGACCAAGATCAACATAACATCTTCAGTGCTTATTTAAAAAGTAAATATATTTATAGGGGGGGAAAAAAAAAAAAGGAAGGGTGATTACAGGGACTTAATTAGCAAATCACCTTGATGTAACATTCCCAAAGTAATATCCTCAACTAAGAAAGGTATATTCGCAATGAGAAAAACAACATAGCTGATAGCCTCATCTTAGAAGAATCTTCTCTGGGGTAGGATGGGAGATTTGTAATAGGATCACGTTAACCACAAGTAATGGTCTTCCTGCAGACCAAAATTCCTGCCGTTAAGCTGCCCACAGACTCATTTAACTCGCTGCAGAATCCATGGATAACAAAATTCCTGGGAAAAAAATGCAAAAAGAATTCTGTAACTGTATCACTATCGTGCAGGAAGAGAACTTTACGTATAGAATTACTGGATATCCAATAATTATTTCTTGTCATACGCTTCCCTGGCTCGCATTACAGCTTCACAACGCAACATCAGAAGCTGTAACGAGCCACGCACTCCTGGAGAATTCAGAAATGGTTTTCTAAAACCATCTCCTTCTCTTCAGATGTGACAACACATTCTACTGACTAATCTATGCATCTGGGAGAACGTAGTGAGCAGAGAACAGGACGAATAAATAAAGTAACCCTCATCTGATGAAGATGAAAACCTTTCTAGACTAAGTTTCTCAGAAAAGAAAAGCACTTCTTGTGAAGTGTCGTTAGGGTAAATATTCTCTTCTGGATCTTGTAACAGTCTCCAATGGGAACACAAAGAATCTACAACAGGATGACCTCAAGCTGATGCAGCAGTCGAAATGCCGGCCGTGCCCTGGGCTGCATCAAGAGAAGTGTGAGCAGCAGTTCAGGGGAGGTGATTCTGCCCCTCTCTGCGCTGCTCTCAGACCCCACCTGCACTACTGCATCCAGTTGTGGGGCCCCCAGCACAAGAAGGACACGGAGCTGTTGGAACTGGTCCAGAGCAGGGCCATGGAGACGATCAGAGGGTTGGAGTGCCTCTTCTGCAAGGACAGGCTGAGAGCAGGGGTTCTTCAGGCTGGAGAAGGCTTCAGGGTGACGTTATAACAACCTTCCAGTGGCTGCAGGCCTACAGGAAAGCTGGGAGGGACATTCTGTAAGGGCATGTAGTGACAGGAAATGTTTTTAAACTGGAAGAAGGTAGATTTAGACTAGATATTAGCAGGAAATTCTTTACTTGAGGGTGGAAAGACACTGGAACAGGTTGCCAGAGGGGTTGTGTATGCCTCCTCCCTGGAAGCATTCAGGGCCAGGCTGGATGGTGCTGTGAGCGATGAGGTGTAGAGGAAGGTGTCCCTGCCTACAAGCAAGTGGATTGGAACTAGCTGACCTAGGCTGAATCACTATGTTCTTGCCTTTTTATTTTTTTTTCTGCTCCCATTTAGAACTCAAGCCCATAGAAAAGGCAAATGTAACAACAAAACTCTGATAGAGAATTCCGCTTGAAGAAATATGATTATATGCACAGAAGTGGACAACCTCTCAAGAGTGTGCCAAGGCAATCAGAATAATGCCCTGTGGAAATCAAGTATTCTCTTCCCATCTTCTTTAGAATGGGAGAAAGCAGACTAACCAATGCTGCTTTCAGAAAGACTTTTATTTTTGCCTAAGGAACCGGTGTTGCTGCATCGGTCTCTGATTTGAGGTTTTGTAGCAAAAATTTTATTTGATCTTTCTAAAACTATTACAATTTTAGTACATGGCCTACATTCATCCAGAGTTTTCCCTGGTGGGAATGAAAGATGGTCCACACATCCCAGATCTAACCCACCTGCTATCAGCAGTGTGCCACTCAGCTCTCCAGAAGCCTTTACACATTGGTTTTCCAGCACATTTTCTTTGTCACCATCAAAGCCCCGTTCAGTGGCTGTACATAAAACTGTATTTCTTTTTTGTAAATACAGTTTGTGCTTAAGTGTCAGAAACCCTCACCCAAAACGAAGCCAGGACTTCACTTTGACAAAGCGAGCTAATACAGGGGCAACGGGGTGAGCGAAGGGCAGGCCATGAAATGTCAGGAGCAAAACTCCAGGCAGGGACTTGTGTCTGGGAGAGACGCAATGAACGTGGAGGGGGACCCTTCAGGGGGACCTCAGGACTGTAATCAGAGCCCAACTGACAGCATCCCCATTTCAAATCCAAAACCGTCCGGGCCTGAGCTTGTTGAGTTCAGATCTCCAGAGTCATTCTCACAAGTTACTGCCATGATTTAAAGTGAGTAATTTGAAGGTTGGAGATGTTCTGAAGTTAAGGAGCCACCCAGAACCCACTACTTGTGCTATGTGTTGTGTTTGGAGCTAAAATTGTTCTGCACAGCAATGAGAGCTCATAGCAGGGAGGCTCAATACTGATGTGCACCTCCATAATTCTAAATCGTTCCTAAATTCCAGCTTCAGTTCAGACCCCTCCACTCATCTCAAATTACTGACAACTGGAAGATAACTCTGCCATCACTGCTTGGAAAAACTACAAGGCTTTCTACATTACTTTCCCATCATGTAAGCTGGAACACAGCAGTATATTTTACCACAACTTTTATTTTACTGTTGCAAGGTCTGACCACTAGTTTCTTAACTCTGAGATACTGAGCAATTCTCTGATCTTGTTCTTAAATACAAGTTGCATCATCTGCACTGATGCCTTCCAGCCAAGCTCTGCCAAACATCATTTGCTTAAAACTAAAGTCTACCAAGCTGGGGCTGGTTAAGAAACTTGTGGCAAAATATACTTTAGAGATGAACCCTGTACTTTTGCATTTGGGGGAACAAAATTTCACATATGAGAAACAGAGAATCTGACTTCGCTTAACAAAAGGAGACATTCAACTGCATCGATACATTCATCCAAAAGGTTCTGCTAATTAGAAGCAAATGATTCCTTACAAATGGAGCAACAGTTTAGTTGGGTTTGAGTAGGCAGCATGTGACTATCTGCTTTCAGCTGCAGAAAATGTGACAGACACAACAGACAGACGTTGAGTAAGAAGCCACTGCCTCCACAACGCGCTCAGGGCCAAACTTCCTCTTCCTTGCAACTACAGTGTGATTCTGAAAGACATTACAAACAGGCTGGACTTCTTTTCTCCCTGAACACAGTCATAGCCACGCTGCAACCATTCTGACAGGACATCAAATGTGGTTCTGTGGAGGAGGAGGACCTCCATCGGACTCCTTATGAAAATTGCACTGGGACCAAACTAAAGGAAAAAAAGAAACAGATTTTAACCTCGATACTACAAAACTGTTTTCACATCGTCACAAGAGTGTGTTCTGAATTATTTCAGACTATTTATCTTATGCTCAGGAGTTCTTTTTGATGCCTTGAACTACAGGGAAAAACCCAATTTCCCTTCCCTTGCACATGCAAATCATACCTTCTAAACCACATTTGGTCCAGCTAACATGTAGGTGGGTAAAATACCATAAGGATGGCAAACGTATCAACTGCTACTGGGTTCTGCTCTGACATCGACTGCTTACTAGGGTTCTATTTTTCACAATAACACTTTTAATACCTTTATATTCATGACCTTCTCAGAGGTCAAGCTAACTGTTTCAGACCAAAACAGTTTTCAGGTAATTATACCTCACTGGTGACCATTCCTAGCATAAATTTCAGGTATCCAAGTGTCTGTCAATATCTGATCTTTAATAAAAATGAACTCTTGACGTGCTCTGAAATCCGTATTGGAAAATACACTGATAGTGGAACAAATGGGAAAGAAATTCCATAATCTCCAAGGCTTCAAGAATATAAAAAGAAGAAAGTCAGTTTTAAGAGAAATTCAACTGAAAAGTCCTTGAAAATTTAGGAATTACAATAGAGAAATACAAAACTACTTTCATGAATAAAATATGTTTTAAATGAATGCTCCAGAGTCACCTAATTTTGTATGAAGCCTTTAGGATGCTATAACAACACTGTTTTGCTTGCTGCTCTACCATCAAAATAAGTAAACAAATAAATAAAAACTTGCTAACACCCACACGGCAATTCATAAAGCTCCAGGTGATCATCACTGGTTCCCCTCTGATCCTCACTAAATGCTCAGTGTGTTAGACACAGACTGTTTTTTCCTGCCTATTATCAAGTAAAAAGCGCAGTTATTTGTTATCATTAAAGCCCTGACAGAGATGCTCTAAGAGACTCATTTCTGTTGATGGAAGCCAATTCGTTGGGAAGGGGAAAATCTGGGCTCTTCAAGTTCATTGAGAAAGATAAGCAGGCATCTCTATCTCTCTACTTGGTGTACTTAGAAAATGAGTTCATCAGTCTAGCACGTATAATTAGGTTTTTGTGTGAGTAGGGAAGCAAAACAGAGTAGCAAGGATAGGAAGTCAAGCCAGAAGCTTTGTAAAATACACTGCAGCTCTTTGTCAGCTGGTGCTGCTGCGTGCTGAGCCCACTGCTGTCACCTCCCCAGGACACGCAGATCTGCACAGCATCATTTTCTGTCTGCCAGTCTGCCACTCAGGCCACATTAAATAAAGAAGCAAAAAACACAACAAGAACAAAGATCAGCCTATGTTTGAAAAACCAACAACTTCCCAAATCAGATGCGACTGTGACCCAAATCAGGAGGGGAAGAAACAATAATTCATCCTGGCATGCTAATTAATTATCACATAGATTGCTTATTGATTTTCTTATGCTCACTCTGACACCTTATGAAGTACACTCATTTTACAGAAACCTCTCACAGATCAGCAGCAACTGCAAACACACAGCGGCTCAGGTCTGCACTCTGGAGATGGGAAAGGCCAGGACAGATCCATGCCCAGCAACGAACCTCAGCATCAGGACTCCATCCCCAGACCAACACACAAGGTCTCTGTTTTTTATTAATGGTCTCCCTGTGAAATAAACCAGTTCTTCTAATGAAAGCTGCCAAATTCCCAAAGTCACCCCTAAAACACTTCAGCTTCCTGCCTAAGACAATAGACTCCATTCCCAGAGAAGTTACCTAAGAGGACATTTTCTAATTATAGAATTAATTACTGCCACAGAATAAACAGTGAGAGCACGTCAAGCTGGAGGTAATGATTTGTACAATTAGCTCTTTCATATCAAATAAAGACTTTTAACAATTTTTGCCCTGGGAATTCATAATATTAAGAAGTCCAACTGCCACCATCCCTGGAATTCAAAGTCACAGGCTCACAGAATCCTTCAGGTTGGAAAAGACCTTTAGGATCACCAAGTCCAACCATTAAAACAGGAAACTTGACAGCATGGCATGGTCTGGATTGCTGTCTTCCTGCAGCACAGGCACTCAGAAAGCAATGTGGCCCTCGGGTAACAGGCCTGGGGTGATTCCATGCAGTACAACTATTCACAGGAGAAGCCTGGGCAGCGCTGAGCAGCAGGGTGTGCCATGGGCCGCCAAAAATATTGTTTTCCCAGTAAGAGGGAACTGCAGAAGGCTGTTTCTCATCCTGGATAAGCAGTCAATGGTCTCACACCTCTGGAACAGCCAAATGAAAAGTGTTTGCGCCTTACGTCCCAAACAGAACGAACACATGCCATTTAAGTTGCTGATTTTCACTGGCATGCTCTAGGTACCAGGGAAGCTTCCTAACTGCAAAGGTTTCACAGTCAGTTTTGCTAGGCTTTGTCCAGGTAGCAAACCAGTGCATGGTGATAAAGAAACCTGTTGTTCTTAAGATATATATTTGTGTGTAGCCAAACTGTCACAGTCACCAAGTAAAACCCTCACAGACAGCACCTCGTTTGCTTGTGAAGAGCAAAGGTCTTGTTTCCACTTATTTACACAGCCAGTACAATTGTCATTACAAGGATGAAAGCAGCCTCTGAAGATTTCCTCCTGGTGAGAGACCTGCCAAAGAAGGAGCAGAGCAGTGTTGCTGACAACAGAGCAGGAGGGACTTTGGAAAGGGGCTAGCATATGAGAGGGACTAATTTGGTGGCCGAAAGCAAACACAAGAGAGCCAGCAAAAGCACTACAGAAGTCGCATACCTCTGAGCACGGAACTCTCGCTGGATTCAGCCACAGTTCAACACAACAGAACATAAAATCGCGATTAGTCCTTTCCCGCAGCCTCCCCACCAAGGCTGCCAGCACCCCGTGCTGAACCACCCTCCAAACACTTTGGGCTCCCCTGAAAACATGCAGAGTCAGGGCCGGTGGGAATTTGGTCCATTCAGCCATTTGCTGATGTCCCTGAGCCACAAAACACGTGGAATGAAACAATCTTACTCTCTACAAATGAATCAGCCACACAGATCTATGCGAATTCCTGAAGTCATTTCTGACTTCAGGTTACCTTTGACAACCTTCTCGTCTCTGATATTCCAGAGCTGCCTGCTGCAGGAAGGACATCTCAGCTTTGAATGGCTCAGTTAGACACACTGGTTGCTGATGCAACATTGCTCCCTAAGGCTTACTGAGCACCATGGTACTGAGCACAATGACTATTATTTACAGATCTATCTTTTGACACTGATGCAATGGTATTTGTAATGAGCACAATTTTTTTAAAAAAGGTTCCTTTTGTCAGAAAAAAAAAGAACAAAAAAACCCTCATTAGTCAAAGAAACAAAGTGTTCTCAGACCAGCACATGTAACAGATCCTGCCTGCTTCAGGATTTATTTCTTGTGGTTGGACTCCACTGTGCTCCAGAAGAAGCAGATTTGAATCAAAACTTGACATGTGGCTAATGCATGCATGAGCCCACTCTGCTTAGCATTCACCCAAAGCCCTGGGAACAAGCTTACCCTTAAATCCGCTCTCTATTGGCCACACCTGGCATTCGTCTCAATAAAATTCTAATTATCTCTGACACCGCTTCTCCCTTGCCACACTGAGGCAACAGACTCCAAAGTTACTGGGAACAGAGAGACGTGCATAAACAAGAGGACTGCATTATCTCCCTAAGAAAACAGGCTAAAACTAATTGAAGATACACAAGTTTGTGAGGCATTTTGCAGAGCAGCGGAGCAGGCAGCCAAGCACATGTTGCCCAAAAGCTGGGTGTCTCACGTGAAGCACTGACGGAGAGCACATGATTTTCAGTCCCAAAGTCCTCAGCAAGAACCTCCCAGAAGGTGAAAACCACAGATGAGCTCTGGTCTCACAGCACGCAGGCCACCAAGGAGCCAGGCACAAGGCAGGTGGTGGCTGAGTGGTGCCAGCTGGGCTGCAGTGTGCTGAGCTGCTGTGTGGAGCCCAGGGCCTGCCAGCAGCACAGCCCTCCTCACACCTCCCACAAATGGCTCTTCAAGGACGGAAGAATTGAATTAATTACTCCAAATTATGGCTTGGGCTGGAAGGGACCTCAAAGATCACCCCGTTCCAGCCCCCTGCTGTGGGGCTGCCAGCCACTGACTCAGGCCCCAGCTCAGGGCCCAGACCGCCCAGCCAGGCCTGGGACACCTCAGGGATGGGCAGTCACAGCTCCTCACAGCTCTGGCAGCAGTACCAAGGCCCTACCAACCTCTCAGCAAAGAATTTACCACTGACATCTAATCTAAATCCCTCCTCTCTTAGTTTAAAGTCGCTCCCCCTTGAGCTATCACTATCTACCATGTAAAAAGATGGACAGCTGCATCAAACGAGCAGTTCTGCCTCTGACAAGTAATGAAGATTGGAGTGTGCTTTCCCAGTTTAAGAGGAAAGCATAAGTAATCTACTTAAACGAAAATCAATTTTAGGTGTTCCTTTATTGCACTTTATGGTCTGTGAAGTTCCTTTCTTTTCATTCTGTTACATGAACAGTATGCCATTCCTAAACTGTCGATAGATTTTCCTTTAGAAAAGTAGTGAAGGGCTTAACTTTCAAATACAAATTACTCCTTGGGAATCCTTAGCTGTTATTCAAGTACTTTAATTCAAAGAGTTCTATTTCTCATTGAAAAAAACTTTAAGTGACACTAATCGGACCCCGCTATTTTTATTAAGAATGTATAACAATGCTAATCTGGTGTGACTAGACTGAGTATTAAGGGCTTCTTCTCCCTAAAGTGGGATTTAATAGTAAAAAATTAACTTTCTTTCATAATCTGCTTATGGGTACTGCAACTGGAGAAGATTAGCTTCCCCATTCTCTTTTCTGATCCACTGTACAGACATGCACATGCTAAAAATGTAACAATGCGTGTTTGTGAGCTCACAGGAATCTGTTTTGGAGGGCTTTCTAAAAAGGCATCAGGCCTTACCAGATAGCACAGGCTCTGTGATAATCCATGCACAAGCCTCAGCAGTTATGCAAGCATACAACAGCTGGCCATTTCCCGACATTTCACATTTCGAAGATCCAGAAATACATGTAAGCGGCAGATGTCGTTTGTTTGAAGAGCGCCTTGCACAGGCAGGCTGCACATCTGGCCACAGTCCACGATGGTTTCAGCAGAGGAAGCAGCAAGACTGGTAGGTCACTGCTTCCATAGGAGGCTGATAAATCGGTGCACTGAATTAACCCCAGCTCTCACTTCATCAGTGACTAAAGCACTGCAAGTAGTGAACTTTACCAGACGTTCAATACAAAGGGCAATTCAAGCATATCCAAGAGCCTGCAGGAGCCCAGCTACAAAGCACTGAATTAGGTGTGAAATACCTATATTCATCTTAATTGGCTGTTGTTGCTGAAGTATAATCAGAATCCTACAGTACCATCCACTCTAATCAGAAATAGGGCAATGAAATTCAACTCCCTTCACTGTTTTATTTTGATGTGTAAAAGGTAAGAAGCAGGCAACAGATCCGTATGATGTCTGCAGGAACCATCTTTTCCATTCTCCTCTTACAAGATGCTCTGATGCTTCCTTTTATTTCCCCTGCCTTTCTTGTGCAGCTTGGAGCCAGCCGCCAGCAGAGTGATGCACTGACACCAGTCACACAGCCCATCCTGAGTGGCACTGGGGAGCCAGGTGTGCTGACAGCACACAGATGGGAGCAGAGAAATCTCGGTCCTTGACACGCAGCCTGACCTCCCAAGAACCCAAGATCTGTACCAAGAAACCATTCAGAAAGCTGGAAATACCGTTTCTTCAAGTCTCTTTCCTGATCCATGCTAAAGGAAGTTGCATCCCCTAATATGGTGGATGCTCCACCCTTGGCGACATTCAAGGTCAGGCTGGACTGGGCTCTGAGCACCTGATGGAACTGCAGGTGTCCCTGCTCACTGAATTACATGGCCTTTAAGTTTCCCTTCCAGCACAAATGATCTATGATCTAATCACAGCACTGCACGCCTGTAGGTCAGCAGGATCCCCACCCCTTCCTTCTTTTCACATTCTCCCTTTCCGTATCTTGACACAGCTTTCTCCAGGGGAAACCAACCCAGCTCAGCCCCCCCGAGCAGGGCCCAGACACAGAGCCATGGGATGCTAAATGAGCTGCTGGGCCCCAACCCACAGCAGCTCAGGTGAAGCAGCTGGCAAATTCCCTCCCACTTCACCTGAAACCAAGTTTTGTCTCGACACCTTGGGCTTTATGGGCTTTTCCTCCCACAATTAATTACAAGCTTTTCAGCTTTTTGTCCAGCTTTGCAATGCATTTCATTAACAGAAAGCATTTCAGAGAAAAGAGCTACTGAGCTTACGACGAACAAGATTTCAGATCATTGCATTAACACTGACAACTTTACAACAGTAACCACATCAGGTACAGCACAGGATACTTTTCTGTGCAGCTAATACAGCATAATACCATGATATTACCACAAAATCTAATACAGGTTTCTAGGAAAAAACAACAAAAAAACAAACCTACAACAAAACGAACCTAATTAACTTCATCTAAAGAGGGAAAATGTTACTGTGTCTGAAACACATGGGAACGGTGCCATGCCTGCGGGACAGCAGGAAGCTAGGACCCCCACCTACCCGCTGGCACAGCCCCCATGGCATGGTGCTCTCCCCTCCACCAGCAGCAGTTGCTGGCTGGGGCCTCAGAAGTGGGGTGACAAGCACTGCAGGCATGCTTTGTTGCAGTTTTCAGAACTTCATTCAGCTCTGGTTTCTATTACCAAAATGGATGAAGCGTTTCTTCACTCCCAGATGCCCCCCTGATGTAACATTGCTGCAGTTTGCTATGAACAGACCGGTGTTAGAATCACAGAATTGCCCAGGTTGGAAAAGATCTTTAAGATCCTCAAGTCCAACTGCAATCTGACCATACAAACTCCAACAGCCCTCTGCTAAATCACGTCCCTGAGCACCACATCCAAATGGTTTTTAAACACATCCAGGGATGGTGACTCAACCACCTCCCTGGGCAGCCCACTGCAGTGCTTAACAACCCTTTCTGTAAAGAACTTTGTGCCGATATTCAACCTGAACTTCTCTTGGCGCAGCTTGTGGCCATTTCCCCTCATCCTGTCACCTGTCACAAGTGAGAAGAGACCAGCCCTGCTCTGCTGCAAGCACCTTTCAGGTACTGGAAGAGAGCAGTAAGGTCTCCCCTCAGCCTCCTCTTCCCCAGACTGAACAGCCCCAGTTCCTTCAGTCTCTCCTCATAGGACACATCCTCCAGGCCCTTCCCCAGCCTTGCTGCCTTTCTCTGGACCTGCTCCAGCACCTCCATTCCTTTCTGCACGGAGGTGCCCCAAACTGAACACAGCACTGGAGGTGAGGCCTCACCAGTGCCGAGTGCAGGGCAGGATGACTTCCCTGGTGCTGCTCACCACAGCATTCCTGATCCAAGCCAGGATGCCATTGGCCTTCTTGGCCACCTGGGCACACTGCTGGCTCATCTTCAGCCCACTGCCCATCAGCACACCAAGGTCCCTTTCCATCAGGCAGCTTCCAGCCACTCCTTCCCAAGCCTGTAGGGTTGCCTGGGGTTGTTGTGACCAAAATGCAGGGCCCGGCACTTGGCCCTATTGAAACTCACACAGTTAGTCTCAGCCCATTGATCCAGTCTATCCAGGTCCATCTGTAGTGCCTTCTTCCCCTCAGGCAGATCAACGCTCCCCCCCAGCTTGGTGCTGTCTGCAGACTTACTGAGGATGCATTCAATCCCCTCATCAGGATCATTGATAAAGATGTTAAATACAAGCGACCCCAGTACTGAGCCCTGGGGGACTCGGTATTGCCCTTCTCTAACAGTTAGGCTGGTAGTTGACACATCTGGCGCCCAAACTGAGGACTACATTCCTACTCACACTCTCCACATTTAAGGCAAACGCTGGTTCAAAGCCTGACCTGGCCCCTCAGCCTGCTGCCACTGGAGCCCAGGATGAAAGCTGCGTTCACAGAGCACCAGCATTCCATGTAAGCAGGGCAGGGCATCCATCTCACCTCAGCAAGAACTGCAGGACAACACTTGCTTTGGTAGGAGACAAGCTAGAAAGCACATGACACACTGATACACGCTTTATCTTATTCTTGCAGTATTATTTTTGACTAATACAGGGTGACAGTCTCTAATATGATCAGTCTTTCATACCTCACTAACACTAATTCAAGGCAATCAACACTAACTCACAACACTAATTCAAAGCAATCCTCATGCGCCAGGGTAGGGGAAAAGCGCTGCTGTGGCAATGAGTCCAGCCAAGTGCCTTTCAGCCGACCTTCTGAGGATAGGATTCAGGTCTGGCAGTAATTCTCTAACAGTCAGGTATTATCTCCCAAGATAAATGAATACACAGACAGATCAAGATATCTCTTGTTTTTGGAGCTCTTTTTTTTTTTTTTTTTTTTTTTTTTTTTTTTTTGTCTTGTGCCAGATAAATACATCAAGAGTCTTTAATAACTCTGAGGCGGTTTTTGAACTTGAAATTACTTCCCTAATTTTCTCAGTATCTTCCCACCACCAGGGCAGAACAGATGGGCCATCCCTTCTCAAATGACATTTCAGTGCTCACATATTCAAACTCTGCCACTTAACCACATTACATTTTGGGACACGTTCAATAGGTTCTCACCAAGACGAGCTCTACGATGTTCTCAGAGCTGCTGCTCTCCCAGCACAGACCTTTGCCCAGTTCATTGTGAGGTGCACGCTTATTCCCAGATGACTCCTGCACGTCAGAAACCTGACCTCAGCACTGGTTTAAAACATGTGAATCCAGTTTACCGTGCCGACTTGCCTTTGCATCAACTTCTATTTACGCTTCAATGATCAAACAAACTTAATCAGAAGTTTTTATTTAACTTTGCTGAGCAACTGAAGGGCAGCGGGACAGGAAGGAATCCCTGCAGAATACTGCAGCTGATTGCTACTCCCCATTAATTTTTGGTCTGTTCTGAGAAAAGCAAAACGTGTATTTCTTTAGTATGTCATTTCATACAGCCACTGATCCGTAACATACTTCTCCATTAATAGGAAGAATATATTTAACAAGAATTTTTAATTTTAACTTGCAAACTAAGCACGGCAAAGGATCCTTCAACACAGGACATCCCATTGGCAAAGACAGATGTCACACTGTATTGAATACACTGAAGCAAGACTTCAATATTTCAGTGTGGTTTCATTAGAGAAGGATCACTGCTAATCCTGGCAGCACACAGCACACCAGAATCATAAGCTCGAGAATGTAGCGTTTCATAGTTCTAACATCAAAAGAATTACCTTGCATTAATATACTGCATAGATAGAAAATGTAATCATAATAGCAATATATTTCCTATTTTTTATTTTATGTCGTAGCAAAGAAAATAGAAAAAAAAACCTCCAAATACTGATTATCCTCACACCTTGTTCTCAGCCTGCGAAGAGGACAAATGCTAATTAGTGATGAAATTGACATTACTGAAGTAACAGGACACTTTGCTTCTGCAGATTATAAAGCATCACTTCATTTTTTTTTCATAAGACTTTTGCTGCATGAAGAGAATCTTATATTTAAAATATAAACTGAAGGAAATGTATACTGACTGTAACAATTCAAGGTTCAGCTCAAACCCTATGTTGGTCTGCTCTAGCCTACAAGAAAATGTAGAAACACAACACTTACAGCCACTCATGCAACATCCAAATCAGTCTGCAAAGCCTCAAGTCCAACTGCAGCAACAGCTGATGTATGTCTCCTGCTGCAGAGAGCAGCTGTAACTGACCTTACCAAGGCACTATGCATTTGTGCCTTATTTGAGAGCTGCAAATCACAGTCATGTTTGCATTTCTCTCCAGGGAACAAAATCATACACCTATTGCATTTACCTACGAAATACATAATGCTCTGACAGTAGGGAAAGAGCCCTTCCTCTTGCTTACCAGACATTCAGTGCAGACATGGCCGGGATCATTGATTTCTTTGTATTTGCAGCAATCAGCTAAACACACTGCCCAGGTTATACCACTTCTCTGTGCATGTGGTTTCCACTCTGTAATCTGCCAGCTCACTCAATCAAGGTCGGCCTCATTCTGGAGCTTCCTTCTACACTGTGTGTGCGTCAACGCCTTCATCTGTATTGCGCCTCTTGAGTTCCTTCTGCTGGGCAGACCTCACCTGCACTTCCATGCCTTGGTCTTGCAGGTCTATGCACGCCATTTAAAAGTTCTTCCACGAATTTAACAGACTGTGAGTCAAGGAAGAAGATGAGCGGGAGCTGCAGATGACTGATCAGACAGAGGATGGCAGCCAGCATAACGGAACTAATGTTTTTATTATGAGAGCACACAGAAGTGCCATGCAGGCACAGCCCAGCTGTGCTAGATGCTACGCAGCTGGGAAATTGGATGCATAATCGTTCCTGTAGAAGGATTTATTTCTATCCTGAAGACCTTTGGAACAGGTGTGGATGAGGACAGGAGGGAGGAAGGAGAGGTGCAGAGAATGTACTAAGGCAGGAAAGCAGCACGTGAAGGTGATCTCACAAGCCTCCAAATCCAACACTTGTCTCCAGGTCCCCCGCTGTGACAGTCCCCCGCTGTCGCCGCTCGGGGACATCTTGTAGAAACTGAAGATGCTGAGTTTTCTTCAATTAACCACAAAAAGCCAGGACACACGCTTCCTCAGAAGAGCCTTTCAGTGACACGCCTGGGAACTAGCAGTCCCATGCTCTTGTCTCCTGAGTCTTTTTGTTCCCCTTGCAAAGTGAAGAGCTGGAGTGAGGAGGTTCCAGGGCAAAAGCCTCTTGTCCATACGACTGCTTGCCCGCGGCAAAGGAAGCCATGCAGCATGACTGCCCGTGACAGCCCAAGGAGCAAAGGAGAGAGCGTAAACCAGTAGGGAAAAATGCCTTAAAATCAGGCACTAAGCATAAAAGCTTACATAGGAAAAAAAAGCTGAGACTGTCTGGGCATGTTCCTTCACCGTAAATTAACAATGAAATATTGAATGTTCTGCAAAGCAACAAGAAGTTTTTAGTCTTGAGTTGATTTAACCGAATGTAACAACACATTAGTCATTCAAACTCCCACTCTCAGAAATGTTTTTTTTTTCACCCTCTGCAATGAGGTAATGATAGAAAGATCTATTATTTGGATTTGTGCAGTTTCGCCTATTTGTCAATTTTATTTGTCAACACTAACAAGCAGGCTCATGGGACAACCCTTTTGATACTCCCAGACATTTGGTCTCTTTACAGAAGAGTTTTCTGGTGGCATCATGAAATGAAGATGGCCATCAGTTGGGCAAGTCCAGCTTCAAAAGATGGCTGGTTTCCCCCTGTGGCCCGGGGGACCTCAGACAGAGTAACTGCATAAACAGGGCAGAGAACCCCAGTATTCTGGGTATGGACTGCTGCACAACAAGCAGCTAAAGACAGGTGTGGGATGTTTAGGACCAGACTTTTGTTCCTAACAACAAGCAGCATGCACCCATAATTTCTGGACGAGAACTTCCACTCCTTGGAAAAGCACAAAACAAACCTCCTGGGAAACACACACACACGCCATGACAAGAAATGTCAGGTACAAAGCCCACTCCTTACCAAGACTGAGGAAGCAGCATTAAATTAAGGATTTAACTTCCCATCTTAGGAGCCTGGAAACATGAAGTCTTCCAAAAGACCAGACAGACCGGCCTCTTGCACCATTTCTAGAAGGCTTGTCATTTGTCTGACGAGAAGACGCTGTCTTTGGAAAGACTTGCTGAAACAAGCCAGGAGACGAGCAACTGACAGAAAGCCATGGTGAGAATTCCTGCCCGTCTGGAAGTCATTGCACAGAGCTCAACCCATTGTAACATCTTACAGCCTACAGAAGGCAGCAGAAGGCAAAGTATGCCAGGTCTGGGCCCTCGTACTGGAAGCGGCTCTTGGCAGCTCCTCCTCGGGGCTGGGAGGGCTCCTGGTGAAGCCCGGTGGGCCGTGGTATAGGGGCAGCTCCCTGGGCACACCAGAAGGGTCGAGCATCGCAAGCCCTAAATGCAGGTGGCTTCGCCAGGTGCAAGGAAGAAGTCTCCAGCATTGGCAGTTGATCAAAAGGTGTCCTGCAGTGCAAGCTCGCAGCCAGAGGTGCCTCCAAAAAATTCACTGGGCATCTCCCAAAGTCTGTCTTCCCCCGAGTGCTTACAGCACGTGGTACGTACTGTTAACAGAATAAAATACAATGGCATTTTTATAACACATGTATTTACAAATATTTGTTTTACCATTGTGGAAATAGTGTTTCCAATCATCACCATTACAATCGTAAAATCAGCCTTTAAGGAAGATCCATAAAAGATTTATTTCCTTAAGTTAACGCTTCTCTGTACAGGCTGGTGCTGCTTCATTTCCAAAAGCTTTGTGTGCTATTGATATTTGAGCTATGCAGGCATAACTTTATTTACTGTAGAAAAATATATTAATTCTGATTTATTTAAGCACTGTGCCAAAGTGGCAGTTCAGTTTAATCAAATACTAAAGTAATTGGGTTATGTTTGATTTTAAACTCTGAAAATCCACCAAACGAAGAATTACCAAGGGGTGAATTTAGCAAAGTTATCATCATCACAAACTGTCACGCAGTGGGGTACGTAGGTTTGACAGGCACGTGGCCAAGCTGCTCCCCAAGCTCCCCACACCTCGTGCCACCAATTCTCAGCCACCAAAACGGAGCAGGGCCAGAAGCACCAGGAAGAAAATGCTTTTATACTGAGAAGGGGGGAAGCACGCTGCTCTCTTAGGGTGCAAAACTTGCTGCACTGCAGCCATTCTCGTACTGTCAGCACCCAGCCCATCCCTCACAGAATCACAGAATGGCCTGGGTTGAAACGGACCTCAAGGATCATGAATCTCCAACCCCACCGTCACAAGGAGGGCTGCCAACCTCCCCATTTAATACTAGGCCTTGAGCACCTCCAGGGATGGGGCATCTACAGCTTTTAGGTACTGCAGGCTGCAATGAGGTCACCCCGCAGCTTTCTCTTCTCCAGGCTGAACAAGCCCAGCTCCCTCAGCCTGTCTTTGTAGCGGAGGTGCTCCAGTCCCCTGATCATCTTTGTGGCTCCTCTGGACCCTCTCCGACAGCTTCCTGTCTTTCTTGCACTGGGGGCTCCAGACCTGGACACAGTGCTGCAGATGGGGCCTCACAAAAGCAGAGCAGGGAGGTACAATCACCTCCCTGTCCCTGCTGGCCACCCCTGTGCTTTGGATTTGTGCAGTTTCGCCTATTTGTCAATTTTATTTGTCAACTCCAACAAGCAGGCTCATGGGACAACCCTTTTGATACTCCCAGGATCCTGGAGCCCAGGATCCCATTTGCTTTCCGAGCTGCAATGCACACTGCTGGCTCACGTTCAGTTTTTCATCCATCAGGACCCCCAGGTCCTTCTCTGCAGGGCTGCTCTCAAGGAGCTCCTTCCAGTCTGTATGGATGCCTGGGATTCCTGTGGCCCAAGTGCCAAACCTTGCCCTGTGCTGTGTTGAACCTCATCAGGTTCACCCAGGCCCACCTTTCAAGTCTGTTGAGGTCCCTCTGAATGGCTTCCCTTCCTTCCGCCATGACAACCGCACCACTCAGCTTGGTGTCGTCAGCAGACTTGCTGAGAAGAAGGAAAGGAGCGAATTCCAGTGGATGGATGTCTGCAGAGAGCTGCAGGAACACCTCTGCAGCCTGCAGAGCCCCAGCAGCACTTCGGGGCAATGGCTGCCATGGAATGTGCAAATGCAGCAGTAGGAGGAACTCCTGTACCTGTAAGGGGGATGGCCCACAAGAACCCACCCACAAGGAGCTGCAGCACAGTGAGGGAAAGCAGCAGTGCCAGCAGCCTCACACAGGCTGTGCAGCTGAGGGAACAGCAGCCAAGTCCTACAGCAGAAAAGAGAGTGACAAAATGGTTTCCGTGCATTTCAAAGAAATACTTTCAAGCAGTGATGCTGTTACTGGCATTTTTACAGTGCCGGCCCCTGTGGTGATTTAGTGACTCCTCCCAAGCCCCAAGCTACACTGCAGATTCTCCTTCCTGTTGGTTTGCAGCTTCCTGCCCATGGAGACCTCCACCACAGACATTTCTGACCACACACCACAGCTGGGGAGCAGGCAGCACTCTGGCTGAGGAGCAGCAGCATGCAAGGAGGTGAGGTTTGCAGCAGGAACATTGGATCTGCCTAATTTAAATAACCCAAAGCTCTTGATAGGAAAGGCTGATAAAGGCACACTCAATTATTTGAAAATATTTTCTCAAGAGTGTAGGAACAAGAAAGCGGTGACAGCCGGAGGAAAACCACTACATCTAACTAAACATTCCACATCATCTTCTGGAAGGAAATCTGTCCCACCAAACTTATTTTTCTCATATTAAGAAAAAAACATCTTGTCAGAAGCAACTAAAAGACAACTAAAGTAAAAAAACTGCAGTCCTTGTGACGGCTTGTCAAGTTATTCCACACCAGTAAGTACCAGAGTATTTGGGTTTACAGAAGGGTCAGCTCCTACTCCTACAGGAGCCACTACTCCAGCGAAACATCGGCCAGTAAACATTTTTCACAGAATGTCAACAGTTTCCTCAAGTAAAAACATTAGAAGAACGCTGGTAAGGACAAGCAGAAGTGACAACACAACTCCCACCTCAGTTAGAGCTGAAAGTCCCATTTCATGGCGCCCATTCCCAGTCACAGCCCTGACACGAGGAGAGCCTAGCAAACCTCCAGGGCTGGCCGGTCAGCTGCTCACCCCAGCTCAGCTCAGACATGGCACAAAGGCAGAGCTGGAAGCCACCTTGGCCACGGCGGTGTTGGCCATGGCCCCCAGCTGAGCCCCACTCTTCCCTTCCCAACCTTCCTGCCTCCGGTGAGCTCTGGTTTGAGAACCTCGGCACCAGGACTCCACAGAGGTGTTTCAGTGGAGCTGCAGGGCAGACTGATGCCTCACCCCTTCAGAAATAAATAACCTGAACTCTCGGAAGAGTTCAGACTACCGCATCTAAAAGGTTTATGATGGACCCAACCTCTATTTACTTATCCAATAAATTTTAGCCGCTCTGTACATTCATTTAGCATTCATACCGTGCAGTGGCATGGAATTACATGTGGAAGCTTCATGACTTGTCTAAAATACATTGGGTTTATCTAAAACACATTGGGTTTATCTATTCTAAGATGCTGTCTCACGCCCCATCAGGTGCCTTCTAGCTCTTGCAATGTAAGGATAACCAATGCTTCCTCCCAGTCACCTTCTCAAGTCAGTTGTTCCCAATGCCAGACACTACACTGAAGACAACCATTTAAAGCAAATAGCGTTTACAGCTTTTTAGCACATGACTGTGAAGCTAATGAGAATTCTGCTTGAGGAACTGTGGATAAAACTGTCAGATTTCTTGGCAGCATCAGTTTTGCCTTATTGAGACTTGATTTTAATGAAAAAGCCTCATAACCCCTGAGAAGTAGTCAGATTGTGACCTGAACCCCACAATTTGTGCCTAACTGTAATCAAACCTAATTAGCAATTTGGGTTCCACACCCCACATTCTCCCAAGCTGCCTGTGCTGTTTCAGGGTACTGCAGATTTCGTGAGTTTCTGATACCACAGAACAGAACCCAGCTGCCCACTCGCAAATGATTACAGCAAGGCAACGTGCAAAATACCTGCTTAAAAATCAATTTTAAAAACAGTTCGCATTTTGCTCCAAGTGTTTTCATTACGGTTCAGGCATCCTACTTCACATTCACCTATTTGTATCAGCAAGCTAATCAAGTGTTTTTCAACTGATACTGTACAAATACCTCAATGTAGGAAAAGTAAATTAACTTAAATTTAACTTAATTATCCTCCTGGCAAACGCACCCTAAACTTTGATAAGGCTCTACCACTTCTTGTTTGTAGAGATGCACATCTAATGAATGAAAGCTTCCCCTGCAGTGGACCCAACAGCATGGGTCTCCCACCCAAAAGAAAGAGCAGTGAGTCTCCAGGCCCCTCAGTGCTGCCTTGTGCTAATGAGGGACAGGAGGCAGTGCAGGCTTTGCAGGCTCTCTCTGCTCAGGGTGAACTTCAGCACAGATGATTATCCTGACGGTTCCCATTTAAGTCATGTTATTGACCTCGTGATGCTCATCTCCCCACAGGAGCCATCATCATTAATGCAGTAACTAAAATGAAAAAGAAAGAAGACTTTTGAACACCAGGTCTCGCCTTGTAAACAAGAATGGATTTCAGGAGCTATTAAAGGGAGCGTTAATAGCGGGATCACATCTAACAGCTTCAAACGAACCACCACAATGCATCTCATACAAACCTTTGAAGACCTTTCTCAAGTTCTTCCTCTCCCATTGTTGCAGCCTGCCAGGCTGTGAGAGCTGCAAGCTGGCTGGGTGGATTTGTGACACTGAGGCAAAAAAACGTTTTATGACCAACCATAGAGCTGGTTCAAACGCAAGTGAAACGTCATTCTTTGAAGTTCTGCATGCTGCCCTGCTCAGACAGGTTTCGTGTACTCAGTGGTGCTCAGCCATTTGGAGCCCAGTTCATCCCACAGTTCATTAGATACCCCCAAAAATAAAAAGCCTGAAAACAGTAAATAGGAGATGTGTCCTCCCAGCGCAGTTACCCATCCCCAGCTGCCCCAGCTGTGCCTGCAGCTGATGCTGGCTGCCAGCATGGAAGGCAAGGCCATGGGGAGCCTGCAGAGCTGTGGCAGATGAAAGGGCAGCAGGCTTGTGGGCAGTGCACCTGGGGTGCTCACACTCACAGTGCTTCCTGGGACAAATGACTTTGTCTCTCCACATTTGTTTCCCAATATCTCCACTTTGCATGAGGCACTGAGCACTGATGACCCATCACGGGACAGTGCACTGTATTAACTTTGAGTATAATAGCTCAATGTATTAAATTTGAGTATGAAAAGGCAAGTGTAAAACCCCTGCAAATCACTCCTCTTCCCTTGGAAGCGTGAAATTGCAGGAATGGGAAATCCTTTCCTCACATATCTCTGCACTCTGTTTACTTTAACGATTCAATCTCTTCAACACCTTATGGTCCCCCAAATAAAATAAAAATAAATGGCCTCCAACTAAATGCTGTGGGTTTTCTCTGCTAAGTCTCAAAATGATTTCAGCTGTTATAAAACCCCTTGGAAGAAGGGGTGATTTTTAGAAAACTGTTGATGGCACAACAATGGTAATGACACAAATAACGGCGTTCCAACTTGATTATTCATGAGGGTTATGAGAAGGTACGATGGGCCCTCTCGCATCTCTAGATTCGTTTCCTGCTCAAACTAATTACTGAGTACCACACCAGTGGTGCTGGACTCTGCCCGGCCTTGGAAAACAAGCCAACAGAAAAGCACCAAAGCACAGGCAGGAATATGCACGGCACCCACTGCTGCTCTAAAACAGCAAGAAGTCTGATTGCAGCGTCTTCACCTGGGGACAGCCCTGGACTCAGGGCACATGGCAGCTCTGGCAGAGAGGAAGGTGGCAGAGGGGCTGATGGCAGCAGTAGAGCTGTGCCCCCGGCCCCCGCTGCAGCCAGACGTGTCCCCACTGCCATCGGGGCAGCACCTCACAGCTCCCAACAGGGGTTACTGAGCCAAAGCCAGGGGTTCACTGAGTAAATTGCAAACGGCCTCAAATCTAATTTCACTTTTCTCACCGCAATGAAATGTTTGACTGCAGCTCCTAAAGCAAACAGCTCCGTTTTAAATGGGGACGAGGGAAAGAGTGAGAGAGAGATTGTGGTTCGCACGAGGAACATGCAATTAAAACATTCTGAAAAATAGTTATTAGAAGTGCCTGGGAAATGATTCGTACTTATTGAGTACTTGGATCACGTGGGCTTTGGTCAGCCCTGTGAATACACACTTGATTTTAACACTGCCATCAGTAGTTTTTAAATCTACAGCTTCCTAAATTGCGGAGAATAAATGAAAAGCTTGAAATGAAAAGCTTGTAAATACAACAAACAGCCATTTAACCCCTCAGCAAATGCATACAATTAAATATAAAAGCACTGGAACAGCACTTCCCTTGCTCAAGTTGGCACTTAGAAATGTAGATGGGTATAAAGGTTGCATTATCTAACTGACAGCTAACACATTTTGAATTCCACAAAGTAAGAGCTAGTGGCACCTTCTGTTCTCCTGCAGCTTCTTTCAGTACGAAGTCACCTTGTATAAAAACCAGCAGTGGGATTTCAAGTGTGTTGGGAAATATTACGTATTTCCTAGAGTATGACTGAGTTTAATTTGATGCATTAGAAATAAGAAATATATGATTTTTTGCTGTATTTCACCAATGTTCATCCCGGGGGTTTCCTGAAGAATTTTCATTAGCTAACGGGGCATTTCTACCACAAGAAGTCATTAGGGTGCCTTAAGTAGCAAAGGAACATCTGAATTGTAGTAAAGGAATGTCTAAATTCATACTGACCTTAGTAGTTATCTCTGTCAAAAGGATGGTCTGTTGTTCACATCTTCACTTCCCTGACTTCTTAATTGCAAATATACATGTGACCATTAATTGTACAGTAACCTCTGTTCAGTGATAACAAGTCAAAGCTTCTTGAAGAATTGTGGTTGTTAAGGCTGCAGCAACAACACAGCTTTGTGTTGCAGCACGCAACAGACCACAATGAGCAGAGAAGGAATTTCTTTCTCCCAGCCAACAAAAGGCCAAAAGCTCTGCTCGAGGAGGAAGGAGCGGGCAGAGGGAGGTGGTCAGTGGCTGCCTCAGGTCCTGCAGCTTGCTTCTTGGCTTCGGCATGGCAAGAGGACTTACGGCCATGAATGTCTTCTGCAGGCAGCACAGCCCCGCTCTGCAGCTGGGACGGGCGCTGCTGCCAGGACTCACTGCAGGCACTGTTTGCAAGGTGCCAGATTAGCATTTCTAGGTTAGGAAATGTGAGGTAACTCTCAGGGACAAACGCATTTGCAATTCATTACTTCTTTTCTCAGGCCTGCCTGCTTTTCAAAGGTTTAAAAACCAGATGTGGAAAATAAGATTGCTAAAATCATTTGGCAACTTAATAAAGAGGTACTGCACGTTCCCAGGGCAGATTTTCAGCAGCTGTATGCAACAAACACATGAGAAAATGCTGTCAGGACACGGGGAAAACGCTTGAAAATGGCATCACAGGAGAATGAAAGTCACCATTTCATTTATGTGATTTGTTCTGTCCAAAAAGTAATTTGGTCTAACTTCAAGTAAACACTTCTGTGACGTTTAAGTACCTATTTTCTAAGGGGAAAGGTTCCATTTCAGGTGTACATCTCACCAATGGCATCTTGTCTCATTCCTATACAAACAGGCACCACAATGCACATAGACAATACTTCAAATAAGAACAATATCAAAATCCCAATTACTATTTAAATAAAACTAACCTATAAGCATGGAGTAGAACGGGAGCAGAAAAGCAAAAACCAAGAGCAGAAAGGTTCCAACTGGACGTGCTCCCATCCACATCAGAGAACGGTTTCGGTTGGAAGGGACCCTTCAGATCATCTAGTTCCAACCCCTGCTGTAGGCAGGGACACCTCTCTCTACACCAGGCTGCTCTCAGCCCCACCTGTCAGCACCTGAGCACAGATGTGCACAAAAAGCAAGGGAGAAGACACAGAATGCTGCTGCAAAAGGGCTCCAGCAACCCCACCAGCTCGCCTTGAGCTCTTGGGCAAGGTACAAGCACTTGGTATTTCAAGAACAGTCAGAAATGGTAATGTTCCCTACAGCTATTTTGCATGCCAATTAAATATTTCAAGTTTATATCAAGATTATTGCCACCTATTTAATGGCTCATTGATTTTACAAGCCATACCAATTTTCTCTTTCCTTTCCACTGAGGTAGTTACAGTACCGACTAACAGCAGAAATTAGGTAACATGCTGCAACCTGACTTAAAAACATCTCCGCATTCAATATCCACACGTCCAAGTGCAAGACGAGCTCATGCCCCCCGCCTCCCCCACACCACCACCTTCGTCCTCATTGCTCCAAAGCCAGAGCAAGATCAATTGAATT
Organism: Tetrao urogallus; assembly: GCF_951394365.1. Taxonomy (NCBI): domain Eukaryota; kingdom Metazoa; phylum Chordata; class Aves; order Galliformes; family Phasianidae; genus Tetrao; species Tetrao urogallus. Next base: position 2,403,771 of record NC_136826.1, read on the forward strand.
ACAGCTAGAGTGACATTAGGAACAACAACTAAAAAATCCTAGAAATTCTCAGCCATCCCTTCTATGGCCTTCTGATGCGCACAGAATCAAGCAGTACAGTGCTTTCTGCAGCTGAAGAGCTGGCTCCCAGGGAAGGGCTCCAGCCTTCTCCAGATCTTCCAAAAGACACCACAAAAACATGCACGCTCCCGGCCATCCCCTACCTGTCCCCACATCCATCCTTCAGAACATGCCAAAAATTGCTTCACTGTAACATTGTACATCAGGTATACAAATGCACAGCAGTAGGTCTGGGCAGCACTGCATCCTCTTTCACGTTTTCCCTTAGAAAAAAAAAAATGCAAACTTTACACCAAATGAGCAGCAGGCTTCATTTTTTCTTTTCAAGTAGACGTTATTCACTTCACTAAACACCTACACGAAGTGTTTTGAAGAAAATGAGAAATGAGAATCTCAAGAACACAATGGAAGCTTACTCAAACGAAATATTCCAACTGGGAAAAAATTATTTTGCAAATAAAGTTCTTCACAAAGTTCTCTTCATCTTACCCAAGGTAAAAAAGCTAATAGCCTTGAAAACTCTTTTTCTCACGACACAAAATCTTTCTGAACCAGGTTAGCAATGTCACCCCTTGATTCCCACGTTCCCTTGATTTTGCTGTTCTTTCTACCTGCCTTAGCAAATCATTGTTTTCAAGGATCTGACTCAAGAAGAACACGGGGCTTGTGGTCCCTATGGAAGCATCCTGTCCTTTAGCAGCACTACCCACCATCTCCTCGGTGCAATAGGATTGCATGGGGACACGTCTGCAGAGACTGCCGCCTTCAGGTTTTCAGCCACCTTCCTAGCCAGTGTAGAAGAACCCCTAAAATGCCGCTGGCGATGGCTAGAAGGGTGACCACTAGCATTTCTGAGATGCCGAAAGCAGAATTTCATTTCTTGCCTGTTAGAAGACAATCACTCTCTTTAGAAACACGGCGTGACTTTCCATCAGAAAGCAGAGCAGTGTGACATCCCACCCAGCCTACAAACGCGCCCCAGTGGGAGTGGAAGCTCCCTCAGGAGCACACTAGCACTTCATTGCTCATCTTGTCACCTCCAGCTGTCTTATGTTAGTGCTTTAATTCTGTACTACTTTCAATGTTTACTCCTTCAAAATATGCATCCTTCTGTACTTGATTGCTTTTTGCGTATCTTTGTTGAGATCCACGAACCTTTTCCTTTAATTTCCAGCATTTTCACTGCCAGGTAACACGGGTGACCTCTGGGCATCTGTTCAAACATCTCTGCACGCTTTCCTGACACATCTTTGTCAGGATTGTCATGTCCTTAAGCAGTGGCTCTCCCTCATTTGGTTTTATGTAGTTGTCTTAACTGTTTCATCTGTCCTGCAACAAATCTATCTGTAAAATCTAATTCTGATAGCAACTACTGGGGCCCTGGGCAACCTGGGCTACTACCGGATCTGCCCTTGTGGCAGGGAGGTTGGGAACTTCATGATTCTGGGAGTCCCTTCCAACCCAAGCCATTCTACGATCCTACGATACCAGAGCCAAGTGATGATTCAAACAGCCCTCAGTGCACATCTGCCTTTCCTCCAGTGCTGCACATCCCCTGGCCATGACTTCTCCGAAACCGGCTGGGAGCAGCTCTGCAGGACCCAGGCTGGTCAGAGCACAGCTTCTCTCATTTCCCTGCTCTGAAGTGATATATTGGCCACTTCCAATACAAACCCGGCACAACCCAAATAAGCCCAATCACACACTTGCACAAAACTCATTTAAAAATGTGCTATGAGCCCAAAGCTATTCGTTAAAATAAATGGTGAATGCTCTTCAGTGAAACTTAGAAGAACACAGCTCTGCACTGTCAGGCATTTCACACGCCCCCAGGTCAAATCCATTCGATAGATGAGTAATTACCTTTAGTTGTGTGACAATTTGCTCTTGATTGTGATTATTACTGATTAAGCACTACTCAAACGCTACCCTTCAGCTCAGTACAATATCTGTGATTCAGGAGATGAGCCGTGCCCGCTGCTCGTGGCAGTGCTAGCACACTCCAGCCACGGCAAAAATAAATGGGTTCTGATTTGACACATTCCGTTTTTCAAGCAACCGGGTTTCATTACTTTCATAACACTGACGCTGGGTTGCAGGCTTTCAGACGTGCACCTTCTGCAGACTGCAAACAAGTGTACAGCACAAAAGTGTGCAGTACTTCACTTCAGCCCTGACCCAGACAGTCTGGGTAGGAACTGCCTCTGTTCACAGACTCTCCTGCAGATGAGGAGCAAGCCCACGCTCAGCCACTGGTTTACCTGTCATCAAAGGGCATAGGTGGCAAGATACCTGTTTGTGATGAAGGACAAATCCATATTGTGTTTGTTGAATATTATTCTTTCATTACCTGCTGTACATCCCTCAAAAATTAAGTCCTCTGTGAATGAACTTCCCAGCAAATGTGCAATCAAAGCAAAATATATTCGTTGAAACACAGCCGGCAATTAACTATTAGCTTCACTGCAAAGAAGAAGCTCAATTCTTGGTATTTGATTTTCCTTCAGGGTAATGAATAGCGCCTATTTACGAGACCTATAAATAAATCATTTTTCCAATTATCTGCTGGTAAAATACAGTAGCACATACAAGCATGATTTTGCTGTGTTATTAAAAAGCAGGCCGGTATTTCAGTGCCATTCTTGTTATCAATAAGGTTGCTCAGCAGTCACGAAACAGAAGCTGAACATCCCGTGCCTCTGAAATGTTAAAACACATCATTCCAATCATTCTTCCGCTCCTTGCTAAGTACCACTGCAACTCAGATTGCAGTGTCAGCTGCACAGATAAGGGTTATACAACCCGGTGAAAAAATAGGGCCGGCTTCTAACTGCAAGTCAGCATGAAGATAAATGACTCAAACATGGAAGAATTCAAAGACCAGGATGAAGGATCATGCCCGAGCCCATTTCTGTGCACAAAAAAAATACACGTTTATTACCAAGCATCAAAAAAATACAGATACATTTTATTGAAATATTCCTCTCCCAGACAGATTGCGGTGTCAGCCAAGAAATGGCAGGAATATTATCAGGAGAGAACAGAGTGCTGGTAGCTCTCAACAACATTACAGCGCCCGTACTTTGTTCAAAAACAACTGTGTTAAAAAAAATGAGGAAAAAAAAAGAGAGAGAAGCAGTCAAGAGACAGCACCAGAAATAAAAGAAATAGAAGTTGTGAAGTCCTGCAGCATGAAGCTTTAAAAGACAGAGACAGGATTGTTTTGAAAAGAAATTGATAGCAAGTTACGCAAGACAGGCTCCAGCCACAGGATAGAAGAGGAGGCAAACACAGTTGTTTCCTCTGTCAAATAGCATTTGACGTTTTCAAATGCACGTAACAAGGAAATTCTAGAACAAGACAGAAAACTGCTTAAAGAGCCCCATGCCATTATTGTTAACTTGTGAAAAGGGCTGTCGATACAGATGGCAGCTCAAGAAGAAGACTTGGGCAGGGTGGTCACTTACACTTCATCTAAGATCCAGGCCTCCACACTGACATTAAGAGCCACTTCAAGAGCCATTTTGACACTGAGCCATCAGCTCAACAAAAGTCCAGTCAATGCTGTCACCACAGCATTCCAAAATGGAAGCCAGTGTCCCTTGAAAATGGTGCTGTTCGGTCCCAATCCTGTTACCACTCCAGGTATCTTTGCCCTTGAAACTAAGCCATAAGCTAACACTCACCTGTATGAAAGTAACAGTAGTATTCACATGTTTTCAGAATTGTAGGTTCCAGAGAACACCTTTATCTACAGAACTTACTGTTCTGTTACGTGGACATCACTGCTGAACCTTCCTAACAAAAGCAGCACAGCCCAAAGCAACAAACTGGTTGGCAACTGAAATGCACAGAAAGGCTGAACTGAGGGATCCACAGAACCACCACAAGAAAATAAGACAGAGAAGCCAAGACCAGAATTCAACCAGAGGTGAGGATGGACAGAGACTGATAACTGCTATCTTTGCACAGCAATATTTGTTACGGGGAGCACAAATGGTTTACAGAAAGTGTAATGGGTGTATTTAGGTACTGAGGTTAACCTCATCCACTAGAACAGTTTGATGCTATCATCTACAGCCTAGTGATTTTCATATCCAAACCCATCTCCATAGTTAAACTCCCAAAAAATTCCCAAGAGCACCAACATCAAAACCTTAGTGGCTCCTCAGAGGAAGAACAGATGAGACGCCTTGCGTTCTTCCACGATAACAAGCCTTCAATGAAAAGCTTTGCTGCCACTGCTCAGAAGCAATGTAATTGCTCAGCCAAGCATAAGCCTTTTGTCTGGTCTCACAGATAAAGTTTAGCTTCAGTTTTGAACTGATGCAGAATTTGACCTGCAAGTAAATACTAGTTTTACTTGGATTGGTTCATAATCCAAAAGAGAAATCCAGGTTCACTCTCCTAATATTGTACAGAAAATTGGCAAAGCTCTCTTGTCTGTGACTCCATCACAAGCCACCAAGGTTGACCTGCTCAGTCCAGCCCGATGTTGAACAAAATCAAGCATTTCAATCCAATTCTAACTCTATCACTAGCTCACATACTGACATGGGAGGAGAAAAAGAAGAAAAAAAAAAACACACAAAAAGCACACACAAGAAAAAGAAGAAGAAAAACTGGGGACCTGATTTTACTGAAGGCAAAACCAAAGGCTTTACTCACACTCACATGAGCTGACTAATTAATTTTCACTGGGAATGAGTCTGATAAAACCCTACAACACCGGTGCATCAGTAATCCACCTGGAGGCAATGGATATTTTGCCCAACCAAAGCGAACACAAGGCAGAGAAGGGGAAAATTGCACACTGAAGCTGGTAACATTGCTTCAGCATTAAGCATTGACTGGACCCAACTGGGAATTCAACAGGCAGAGGCAAGAGCAACTCTGCTGAGCTGGAAGCTGGATCATGTGGGGGAAACAGAAAGGAGGGGAGAGACCTGAGGTGAGCTCCCAGGGGACCAGAGATGCAGTAAATGGATTTGAGCAAGATGTTCAGGTCTTCAGCTCTGTTATGTGCTAATGAAAATTCAATGTCAGGCAGTTCACTGACTTGATGCAAATCCTTCCAAGAACAAGGGAGAAACAAAGAATCATTTGCTTTGTTTTGAATCAGCAGAGAGTTTTGGGAAATGTTTCCTGCATCCCTACCTGCAGCACAGTGACATCTCCCTCCAAGGACATGAGGGACCTTGGGGCAGCCAGGTGCAGGTAGATGGCACAGCCTTATCAGGAGCTTCAGGAGGCCCCAGAAAGGCAAGTTTAGGGAGGGACAAGAAAGGAAACAGTCCCTGAGCAAAGTCCAAACAAGTAGCACTTTAAAGACTTAAATGAAACAATGCAGAATACATTAGGAGCCTCACAGAGAGCCAGTGGGCAGGATCTGATCCAGCAGAGCCCTGAAGAAGCAGCAGGCCCACAGGATCCCTGCTCTCTGGGGACTGCCTCTGGAGCACAAGGAGAGCCCATCCCAAAGTGCAGAAGCCTGCACAGCTGAGCAAGGAACCCCATGCCAAGCTGGAGCCATTCCTTCTGGACGCTGTTTGCGCAGCTTCAGCTCTCCTGCTCCTTTCCCACTCACAGCACGCTCACTCCTTACAGAAAACCCAGCCATCCTCTCTTCTCCAGTTCCTCTTCTGTGCCTCTTCTCCTTTCCAGCACCCACCTTTGTTCCATGCAGCACAGACAAGCTCAGACTAGAGCCAGCCATGCTCAAAGAGCAGAAAGGGGACCAACCAGACCCCAAGTGGGCAATTTGGCATTTTGCAACGGCGCATTTTTACAGACAGTCGAATATACTTTGGAGAATAAAATGGCAGTGGAGAACAACGCTTTCCCCAAGTTTTATAAAGGAGTTATTATGGAAGTGAGTAAAAACTTGGGTTTATAATAGAAATGCTGACATGAGAACAGCATGAACACAGCTGTTGTAATATAGTAAATTTGTAAGAAATTGTATAGCTAACAAAGTAGGTCAACAGCTTCCGAGGAAACACTGTGCTTCAGGTGGCATGCTAGCTTAGGACGTCGCAGTGCTTTCTCAGCATAACAGAGGTGTTCTCCATTCTGTGCTAACTCCCATTATTCCTTATCTTAAAAATATTCATGCTGACGATGGGGCTGACCTCCAAACACCAACAAATACAAACCCAGCCCCTTCAGTTAGGGGCCTGCCCCTGCTGGGTGCCACCAGCCCAGCCCTGCCCACAGCTGGACATAAAGAAGGGCGAGGAGGCGGCTGGCACCAGGCAGGTTTGCAGACTATTCTCCTAGCCACAAACAACTCGTGTTCGTGGAGACTTCCCACACCAGAAGGGTTGCCTTTGGATGTAACAGTCCTTAAGGTATTTCATCTTCCATGAGTTTGTCCTCTCTCTTTGAACTTTTGTAGACTTTCAGCACATTCCAATGGAAAGGAATCACAGAGCGTGGGGAGGAACAGCAGGGAAGGAAGCATCGTCATGTAGACCACAGCATTGCAGTTGCACTTGGATGATCTTTAAGGTCCCTTCCAACCTGAGCCATTCTATGACTGTGTTTTCTGCAATATTTCACTACATAGGACAGTGAACAATTGCTGCTTACCTTATCCACACGGGTTACTTTATAATTCTTTGCTGCCTCCCCCTCGTTGTCTCTTCCCCAGCCAATGATGTCCTTCTAGCATGAATTAAAATCTTAATGTCTGCAAATTAGTCACGACTGTCTGGTAGGATCATAAAATCATAGACTGATAGAATGGCCTGGGTTGGAAAGGACCACAATGATCACGTAATTTCAATCCCCCTGCTGTGTGCAGAGTCGCCAACCACCAGACCAGGCTGCCCAGAGCCACATCCAGCCTGGCCTTGAATGCATCCAGACTAATACCTTGTGATTCTCTTTGGCTTCTGACTACAAGGACTCTCACTGTATAACTCTTGGTAATATACAGAAGCTAAATTAAATTCTACAGTTCATTGTAAAACGTCACAGAAAATATTTTATCTGCTCATACCTTATTCAGTTATAATGAACAAGGGAAAGAACTTAGCTTTGGTCTGTCAGTGGATTGCCACCTAAGCATGTATATGACAGCTGTCAATTCAGAAGTAGTTAATCCCAACAGAAAGATGACGGGAAAACGCTGAGTTGATATGACAGCAATGGCAAAAAAAAAAAAATTAAAGCAGGCATCCCTGTAGGAAATGTTTCCGCACTGTAACAGATGGCCAGTAGTTAGAGGAAACCATTAAAGCTTGAATTGTGGAAATTGGGTAAATTTCTCACAGCAAAGGACAGCAGATAGAAATAAAGGAATTTTACCAATGTTCTAGGAAGAGCCAGTCCTTTGACGGAGTGCAGCTATGAAGCAGCAGCACAGCAAAGGCACTGTATTTTACAGGCACACTTCTGTTGTGCAATGATTTCATCACCATAAAATGACATTCAGTCATTACCGTACAGCATGCAAACAACACGGTCGCACAAGTGTCATAATTGCCTAATTACATTAATACACAGGCAGCAGCCAGAGGGACGCTGGTAATACATACGAGTATTTTCTTTGTGCATACAGAATTTTTGCAAAGATTGATTCTTAAGCTGGCCATCTCCAAAGCTCCTGTCCTCTGTGAGCAGCCTGGTATCTGGGCAGCACACATCAGGCTTTTCCCCTTAGTATTAAAAGAAGCACTAAGCAAAGAAAATGAAGTTTTCCTAAGAAAACCCCCATCTAGGAGGAGCTGAAGGTGTATGAGCATTGTAGCAAGTCTGGGCTGAATTCCAAACAAAAAAGGCTATGAAAGGGGACTGGGGAAATTAAAGAAGCCACAACGTAGCCGAGCTTCCTTTTGGGACCTGTTTAAATGTGAAACTCAGGGCCTGCGAGACTGTGGGATTCAGAGAACAGATTCCCAAGTCATTCCCACTTCTGAAGACCCTCTTTGCAAAAAAATAAAAAAATAAAAAAAAAAGTAAATAGAAATAAAAAAAAACCCTTGGGAACGCACAGCAATACTTGTTTGAGTGAGAGCATCTCAACAGCTGCAGTGCTGAGCTGAGCACAGCTTGCCACAGCTTGCTTTACTCCCTGTCCTGGGGATTCTCTTGTGCTACAACAACTGCTGCCAAGTCTATGGATATTAAACCTTTCCAGTCTCATTCTTTGAGCAGAAAACAGAAGTGAAGCAGCACAGCACATACAGCAGCTACGCGGCGGGCATTGGGAGTCGATGCCGCAGAACAGCCAAGTCAGTCCCAGCTCTGAGTCTGATCTAGGAAGACTCTTGGGTCACTGATAGAAAATGAGATTCCTCTTCCCCTGGAATATGTTAAGACTGCCTATTTTATGACTATTTAAGGATCGATTGGCTGATTGAAGCACAAAGGCTGTTCCCTTAGCCTTAGCAGACATTTCTATTCCGTGCATATTATGAACCAGAGCAACTAAATTAAATCTGTACCAATGAAGCAGCATGTCAAGGGGAAAAAAAATCACGCAAAAAACCTGAACAACTGTGCAAAGTGAAGATACATACTTTCTCATAAGAACTCCATAATCTCAACCAGGACAGCCATGCTTCCAGCACATTGTTCTCACTTATTTAATAACGGGATACAATTTTGGGCTGCATGTTGACAGAAAGCAGAAGTGACAGAAAGCTCAGGAAGCTTTGCTTTTAGCATTTGCCTTTTGGAATGGAAATACTCTAAGAGAACCCCTAGGCTGATAAAATCTGTCACTTCAATATCAAGTAAAAATAAATAAAACCAACTTTTATCAGCCGCTATAAATAAATAAATCTGTTTTTTTGTTGTGAACTGCAGTAATATCTATTTTAGACCTTTTCCATTTCAGAAGTTTGACAACCTCCCTTGTGCTGCTTTGGGATCCAAATGTTCTGAACCTGCCAAGGAAGATAGCAGCATTACTTGAAGACAGTGTCAAACTACCTGCACAGCTGGGGCTGGAACCCCACGAGACACCAGCAGGGCTCGGTGCTCAGAGGCATGAAGCAGGATCTCCTGCACAGAAGCTTTGCTATCCCAGCACTCAGCTGAGCCACAGACAACACTGCTGCTTCCCTGCAAAGCTTGTTGTGTCTCTAAGATGAGTGCCAGCTCTTAAAGCCACATGAGCATCCATCCATCTCATGGAGCAAGATGGATGAATGAGGGTTAAACGCTGAATTCCTTATGCACTAAGACATGTTGGTTTTTTAAGACTCACAATAGTAGTTAGTTCTGATGAACACAAGCTATTTAAACTTAACTTTAACCATCTTGCCTTTCTCAGTAAATACACAAATATGTGTGTGCCTTTTAGACAGAGGCAGTAATCACAGCTGACAGCTGAGAGAGCATTTCACATGTTCCAGTAATAAACCTATCTATCCCTATTAAATATTAATACACCATCTCTCCCTGTTACCTATTATATCATCAGTCACATCAGTTTTAGGAGGAAGGTCAGCAAAAACAAGATTCGGTTTTTGTCATTTGAGCATTTTAGGGATGTTCATTGAACCCCTGACAAGAGGAGCACTACTTATTCTAAAGGACGAAAATGTAAGCAGGAAAAAAAATAAACAGAACGTCTTCCTGCCTTCAACTGTTGATCTCCTGAACAAGTATTTCGGAGCTCACAGTTCAGCCAAGATAAGAAGGGCGTGGAGAAGGAGGTGATCATCTGCAATTATTATTTCCCGTTTTTTATTTAATAACACAGTTTGGCGCTCAGTTCTGGAGCTGACTCACTTGACATTCAGACTCTTCTTCTAACAAACGCTGACCTGATCTAAAACGAGATGTTTCAGAGGAACACACTTCTCATCAATTACTTTCAAATAGTTACACTGAAATTTGAGTTTTTGTGCGTGGAATTTTTGAACTCCTTCAAGAAAATTCCTTTCAAGAAAATTCAAGTTATTAATGACATTCTGGTTTCACTTTCACCCTTTGTTTTTGCTCACAGAGCTTTAATTTCTGGTTGCCAATCTTTACCGCTGTTCAACTTTTTGTTCCACTTCAGCCACTCCTCATCCTCCTTTCCACCCCAACAGCCTCCCAAACCTGGGGAAGCACAGACAGACAAACTGAGAGATGAAGAAACTCAAGCTCTTCGGTCATCTGTTGATTTGCAGTCCATTGGGAAGCCTCTCATTCCCCAGTCCTAAGAACTCAAGCACCAGTACAACACTAGCCCTATATTCCTCAGATAGTGCCTAAACTTCTCTGCTCTCCCCCTGTAATGCTCAGAAGCTTTCTCAGCCTTTCCAAAGTCTCTGAGTAATCTCTGCATTTGTTCTTTATCTTCTTTGAATGGCAGAGATCAACAAACAGAGGATTCCACCTTCAGTGATGTTTGCCAATATCTTCCTTTCACTGCATCCATCAGTAGGTTGGGATGGCCTGACCTATTTATTTTGGACACCTTCTTCTTTTCCTGAGAGGGGTCTGTTAGAAGTACAGAAGAGTCCTTCAGATCATGAAAGCCAGAACACAGGGTGAAGTTTCTCTCTTGGAGAAATAATTATTTTTGATTTATTATTATTATTATTTTATTTTATAATTCAAAAGCAGTTGAAACCACTGATTTTGAGTCAGCCTCAGTGCTTACTATTGGCTTCTTCATCCAGGGGATGTAGTGCTATTAAATCAGTATCTTCAAGACCAAAGTCCGGGAGAATTCCATTCTATTTCATGCTTCATTATGAAAGATTCATACAGCCCTCCTCATCGTGTTTCTACAGTCATCTACATCAACTCTAGCGTACTAAAACGTTGTACAGTATGAAATGACACGTTGAAATGATCAGTCAGGTTCACCAGGCTTAACCACTATGACAGCGATATGTAATCGTACTTGGGTTAAGCATTAAAAAGAAAGTCCTAATCGGCGTACGAGAGCAGCCTTTACTGCGGTAATTAGCATTTACCAAATTGTAACATCAAGCTCACAGTGCTGAAAAGTGCCCTAGAGGCAGAAGTACAGGAGCGAGATTACTGAGAGGACACCAAAAATGGAAGCTGCCTTTGTGCTGAAAGAAGCCCTGCAGTGATGTGAGCACCACATGCCACAGCTTATTTTCTACAGGAACAGTGGTAATAGGATTAGTTTCTACAACATGACATGTTAATAAACTGTCTCTCACAAACGTAACACCCTGAAGAAAAAACAAACTCCTTGGCAAGAAAGACTGAATTATTTAGCCATTGCAAGAGGTACCTGGAAAGCAGTGCTGAAGAGCAGAGTTAAACATTTGAACTTCTTGGTCAAGTAAAGCTGATTCTTTATATTACCTTGCTTTTGGTGCTGTTGGTTTGGGTTGTGGGCTTCTGTTTTGTTTTGTTGTTGTTTCTTTTTTTTTTTTTCCCATTGCATGTAAGATGGCAAGTGAGAAATATGAAACAGGACGGGAACTAGAAGATAAGCCAGAGCACCAGCTCTGAGTCTCTCAAGCCTGGATTTTGCCATCAAATTCTGATTCGTTGCTTAACAACCGATGAAGAGCTGTAGAACAAGCTCTACACACACAGACATGCTAACATCAAGCTCAGCAATCACTACAACTGAAGGAACTGTAGGTGCTACAAAGTGCAACTCCCAAACCAGAGCAAATTCTTTCAACCACTGCCCACCACAAAGACCTTGTAAAGCTTGTGAGAAAACCACTTCCAAACTACAAATTGCCAGAACAGCTTGGCCTTCTTGTATTTCTACATTCTGTCTTCCCAGCCACTCTGGGGCTCATACATACAGCAGGTAACTGTATAGTTTTCATAGGGTACCTAAACATTCTAGGGATGTTTAGCTTCTTACTTGCTTGATCTCATTAGAGAAAGTAGATAATCTGCTCTTTTATCTACCACTTTCATCACCATGCTATTTCCTGTTTCCAGGTTTGCTACCCTGTAGTGATCTGTTTGCATTTATACTTTCATGCCACTATTTTAGCAGGAAAAAAAATAAAAAATAACCAGGGTTTCATTTGCATGTGATGGTTCCACTTAATAGCCCTGTGGGCTAAGAGCCAACTCATGGAAGTTTTTAGTTCATGATGGCAGTGGAGGATGTTAGCCCCATTAGCATCAAAAAGAAACGGCCAAACGTCAAGACTGTTTTCACAGATCCATCCCTGTCCTTCCAGACCAGTCAAAGCTCCTGGAATCAGGTTAGTCAACGGTGCACACTAGTTCCTCAGTTAACATTTGTGGCGCTGCTGTCAGACGCTATGCGTTCACTGCATCACTCATGCTGCTGGACCCAGCCACTGGAAATCTCAGAAACAAGCAAACTGAAAGATACACAAGCAATTCTTTGCACATAAAAGCTCTCCACAAAATAACTAAGTAAATAAATCGTCTTTATATTTTCCCCATTTAAAATGAGTGCACTAGAATTAAATGGATGAGAGGGGTAGGATAGGTATTTTCAGCACTGTATCATTTGTCCTTTTCACTATAATGACACGGGAAAATTAAAGCAGCTTTGTACCACTCTCATCCTGGCAAAATAAATCACAGGGTAAGCACAGAGGTTTAAGGCAGTCCTCAGAGATCTGCCCTGTACGTCTGGCTGGATCCTCATCTCCTCCTCAGACTCATTTCCACAAAGCCTCCCTGCTAACCAAGGAGTTTTACCCGGCTGGCAGACTCACTGGTACTAGTCTCAGTAAGACCTTATTGGGTCTGTTTAGATCTTTCTGAACATCTACTCTTCTTCACCTCTATCTGTTAACTTCAGCAATGCACAAAAGCTCCACCAACAGAGCAGCCAACGGCGTTCAAGAACTAGCTGAGGACCTCTACAGGACATGCTTCAACACCTGGGGTGAGTAACCAGAGGCACGGCAAAGTTCTGACTCCTATTCCTGAGTGAAGTAAGCAGCTACACTAACATCTTTGCCAGCTCTTATGTGGTGTGCAGTTGCTGTGGTCAGTAGCAATGTTTACGCTCTGGAGAGAACTGTGAAGTGGAAGGGAAATGAGGGATGGTCCCTCTGCAGTCCCCAAAATAGCTGAAATCCATTTTGAAACAATGACAGAATCCTCAAAAATACAGGTCAAGGAAAAGGTTTTTATAAAAAGTCTCAGTTAACAACAGTATTTTCCCTTCCAACCAGATTCCAGACTTCCATCTTAGGCAATCTAAGACTTTTCACTCTATTAATAGCGTAATGCATGATAAATAATACATTATTCAAAAGGAGCTTGTACTTTCACATTTGGCACAATACTTGTAAGCTACCGGCACTGCCTTCCACTTGATAGCAAGTGACATGCCCAAAGTCTTTGCAAGGAAAAATAAATCTGCCCATTCAGAACAGATCCTCTGCCCAGCAGAACGCAACTCCTATTGAAACCAAACAAAGAAGAAATGCTAAGTTCAAAATGTATTAAAATGCCACAAAAAAAGATGAGGTGTCCTATTCAATTCAGGTCACACCACTTCTAAAAGGATGTAGCTGAATTATAAAAGATTCAAAGGTGGGCAATAAAAATGATTCAAGTAACGCAGGTTCTTCCAGCAGAGATTGAGGATGTTGGGATGAGAGAAGCAAAATCAAAGGCGGAGATGACATGAAAATAAAGAAGACAATGTGATAAAAGGTACATCAAAGACAAATCAGGTCTGCAATTCAATCTCTTTCATAATACAAGATCAAGGATACACTCAGTGCTATCAGAATATTGCAGAATTGACACAGTGCGTTATCCACCTCTGGGACTAGCTGTACACGAGATCGCCGATGTCAGGAGTTCAGGAAGAATAAAAACCAGTCAGGTTATGCACATGTAGTTCCAGTGGCTTCCTTTTAATAATAATAGTGTTCTGATGTGATGAAACTCTTTTCTTAACCTACTGCAAGAGAAATTCCTCGACTCCAATTTTGACGGCCAGAAACATTCCGCTTTCAGTTTATCATGAGGCTGAAACACCTCACTTCATATTCAATCATAATTAACAACAGAACACGAACTGAAACAAAACATTTTTACTTTCCTGCTGTCAGTAATTCCATGACGAAATGCCTGTACCTCACATCGGACTTTTCAATAATGCCTTTTCCAGTCTGAAAGGCAAATACACCTTTCAGAAGTGAAACCTGCAGTTTCGGCTAGCACCCTTCCATAAATACTGTAAATAACAATATCTCCAACACGTCTTTACTATGAAAACAACTCACATTGCCAGGAACGTAGACTGAAATAGCATCTAATACGAATTAACTGCAAACACAATACAACAGAAAGGTGCTCACTAACACCTGCTCTGACAGCGGAGCTCTTTCACACAGCTAACAGGCCACCAGGAGATACTGGCACTCATTCATTCCTCAAGCATACACTTCAAGTCGGAAGCCAGTTTTAACCAAGATTTGTGAGCCAACTTTTCCTATCTTCTGCTCTTCTGGGTTTACTGGGGAGGCACAAAGTTCAGTGAGTCTGCTGCCAGAAGAGCCTCGTGCCAGCAGTGGCAGGTGGCCACCCCCAGCCTGCAGCCACGTGCACCACGCTCACTGAACCTCGCGGGCCTGCAGACGTCTTGTTCTGTTAGTGAGGCTGCAGGCACTGCGCCGCAGCAAGCAGCACCAGAAACCAGGGGTTCACGAAGATGTGAATGTCCTGCAGTAGCTCTGAGCTACAGAGCCTATGAACAAGAGAGGAGGCAGATACTGCATGGCAGCAGAGAGGAAGAAAGTCTATCCGCAGGAAAAGATAGCAGGACTGGCACTGATACATCAGTTTGTTACTATTTTCTTGTTGCTATGGGGATATGGGAGAAAGCAGTGTGCATTTTGTATTCAACGACCCGTGCGAAGTCTAGGTGTGAACAGTATCGTTTGTTTACAGCCTATAATTTTCTCTTGCAAGTACAGTTAAGTAGCTTTGTTTGGGGGAGGGTATTAATAATATTCTCTCCTCTATTCACATGTTAAAATTAACTCACCTACCTGCTCTGGAGAACGTCCAAGAAAACCTAAAGTAATGACAAGTGCTAACTTATCAGGGTTAAACAGGTCTTTTTCCTATATAATTAAATTTAACTGGAATACTCTTCATAGAGCTGATGTTATCTTGCTTCTTATGATGAGGCCATCCATAAAATTAATTCCATCTTATTTAACCTGAAAGTCAAGAACCAGGGCTTCAGAGCACTTCAGAAGAAACAGCTTTGCAAATTTTCCTAAGGAACATAGGATAGGTTGTTTTCTCTAGGATGGGATCAGAGATCAAAGTCCACAAAAACAAATACAGGAATTTGTTCTCTTGGTTGCGTCAACACAGAGCAGGAGGAGAAACACACAGCACTGGTCTGTGTTTGTATACTCACATGAACGACTCATCATTTCAACTGGAAAGAAAATGGTTCCTGGTGGTCAGACAACCACAGGGAGGAACAAGCAGCTGTTGCAGAATGGGCCTATTTTTTAGCTTCCAAAGCATTTGGATTGCACTCAGCACCACGGCAGTGCAGCCAAGACTTTATTTGTGTATTTCAATAAATTGCTTGATGACTGCTACCTGGAGACTTAAATCACACAGGACTAAGTGTGCATGCCTAGCCAGCCCCTTCGTATTTTGGTGAAACTAAGCCCTGTAAGGTTCCATAATGCGGTCAATCCTTCTTAGGAGAGCGTTTTCTACATGGTTTATGTACAAGGGCAAAAGACAAAGTGATTAAAAAAAATGAAGGAAATGCTAATTCTCAGTCTCTAGACTGAAAATAAATGCTTGAAATTCAGCCTAAGTATCAAATGGAGACAGTTCCACAGCATCAGGAAAGCGCCGTGCAGAAAGGTTCAAACCACTGTGTCCCCAGCACTACTATTTAGTTAGAAACTCAAAATTAACTCTCCTGAACTGCAAGGGCCATTACAGCAAATGGTCTGCCTAGAAATCTTGTTAAGGGTTCAACATAATCATCAAGAATCAATGATCAGACTGATCTGAGCACAGACAGGTGCCATCCTACATTCTCCCATCTCCCTCAGTCTTGGTCCCACGCCAAAGATCAGCTGCAAGGACCCACCTGGACTCAGACACTTATGAATCAGTTCTCTTTGTGCCTTAAACAAGCTCTAAAGACTCTAAAGAGGCAGTCTATGTTGAAAATTGAGTACACCAAAACATGCTGTAAGTAGGTGTATAAATACACTGAAGGGATCCCAGAGGGAAAAGCCATTTCCCCAAAAGCCAGAAGAAGGACCCTTAACAAAAGGCTACTTCAAAAAACTACCATTCCGTTCCCTATTCTCTTAAAAAATACCATCACCCATCGTTTGAGATGAATGAAACTGAGAGGGGAAAGACGTCCTGGATTCATTTAAAGACTGATACGACTTGTAGAAAAACGAGCTGGAGGCATTTGATGCAGCACCAAAACCTGAAGCAGCGGCTAAAATTCAGCTGCTATAACCAGAGCGTGTGAAATGCAGAGCTACATAATTCATAAATAGAAAGCTACATTAAATAGCACTAAAGAGCCTGCTTATGCAAAAGCAGAGACGTCCAGAACGGCTGCTAGCATTCAGTGCCTTCCTCTCGCAGGCGCAGGTGATGCAAACAAACATCACTGCATGGTTTCAGCAGCACGAGGAGAGGAGCTCTCACAACGCGAGGAGGTGGCAGCGAGAGGACACCATGCTGCTAACAATTAATTCTTGTGGGGAGCCTGCAGTTGCTACGGGTGTGGAGAAATTAATTCTTCAGGCTTAGGAGCAGATTCCTTCTGAAGGCTGCGTGCTTTGCAGAACACAGGGGTCAGCTCAGTACGGAGACAGCTGGTGCTGCACATGCTTCCGAACCTGGCAACTTCTCAATCACCAAATAGTCATTATTGCCAGGCACTTAATTTGAGATTAACTGGGAAAGAAAAAAAAAAAAAAAAAAAAAAAAGGCTGTACTAAATCTGGGCAATTATAATTTCATTATAATGAAATAACAGGCCAAGGTCTCTATTACAGTGACTTACCTCCCCTGAGGTCAAGGATGAAATTTTGCCCCAATACAACAACCTAAGTAAATAATTCAGACTCAATCATTTAACTAACTAATCTCATTTCTTCAGCGTGGATGCAAACAGGCTCCAAAGCTTCACTTCCTTTTGCTTGTACTTATTCACCCCGTAATCCACGTTCATTACACAGCTGCTTGAATCCACCAAAACCAGGAGAATGTCTGACCTGTCCCAGGGTTATGCAGTGCATGTCTGCCCACCAGGAATGCATGTTTTGGAAGGAAAAAATGGCTTTCCACAATTACTCTGTGCCATTTGCTGGAAAACCAGTGCTATCATTTAACATCTTTTGCCAACGAACTGACTTACTGAAGTGCTCAAAAGAGCCAAACACTACAAATTCTGTGAAAGAATGCATAACAAAGATCATTTACCACAGCTCCTCCGTTGTTTTTATTAAAAAATAAGTAGGAGAAATAATCCCTTTTGGTTTTCCCTCTCTTAAATAAATGCAGGGAGTTGTATGGATATGAATAATTAAATAACACAGTGATTTATAGCTATTACATATTTATATGTTCTCTCTCTTTGTTTTTTAAGGGTGTTTGGTGTTTTTTTTTTTTTTTTTTAATAAACAGAGTGTTCAGATGAACTACTGAATAAATCCCCCTCCATGCCCAAGGCTCATTTTTCACTCGCCATACCATGTAAGGACAGCTCATTCATTACAGTCACTCTTTAAGGGTATCCTTCCAGTGCTCCATTGGTTCTTGCACAGCCAGGAAGGACCATGTACCAACCAAACTGGGCACTCCTCAGCCTCACTGGAGCTTTAGGCACCCTGGGCACGTGCCAGAGGTGCTGCCTGGAAGGTGCTGGGTGGCTGCATCTGCAGGAGACAAAGTTAACTGTGATCTCCTCCGGCACAGTCACGAACCCAGGAAGGTGCTTCAGGCTCTTCTGAACAAAAAGGTGCAGGAAAAAGACAGGTGACAAAACAATGTCACTGGGGAGCTGCTGAATCGAGACGCAAAGAACATCCAGCCACTTCTCCTGGCTGGCGGTTGCCCACAAAAGCACTGCAAGAAATGTTGCTAAATGCTTCTCAAAACATTAATGTTACTACCAAAAACTGCTTATTGTCGAGTCAATGGCCACAAGCGTACATTACCTGTCATTTCCTTATTTCCAAACCACCACATTTAAGCACTGCAGGAGTCCAAGCCCTTCTGTTTTGTTCCCTGCTGCCTTTCCTGGTGAATCTTCCCGCATGTACTGGGGTCGTGACAGCACCAACCGACAGAAGCATTTGGAAACATGCTCTTTTCTAAAAAGCACAACCCTTACCCCTTCCATGTGAACAATAATTTGTTGACTGGAGGAAAACAACAGGGTTAACAGTTCTCATGCTTCCAATTAAGTGCTTCGGCCTTCCCTACCTTGATTTTTAATCAGCGGCTCAGGGCTCCATTCCTTGTATACCAGCAAATTTAATATTAGCTCTTAACGAACCAGTTACTGATAGCCAGGAATGAAAGCTGCAGAGTAGAGGGAATTACTATAGAAACATAATTTGCCTTTCAAATGGCATGCAAAACCAATGACAACAGCATGCCAGTTTGTTTGTTTGTGTACGCCTTACCTATTTTCTCTGATTATTACATCAGCTGCTGCTGTGTGTTGGAAGGCCTGCTGTTTCTAAAGTATACAGGAGATCACTCTGCTGGGGTGAAACAAGTTCTTTCACCGTGCTTAGCTCCAGAAGCTCTGCCTTCCTCCTGCTCAGTGACCCAGGAGGTCCTCAGTCGCAAACATCACATCCAGCGCTGACAAAATCCCACAAGCCGCGCCAAATGCACTCAGTGACAACTAACATCTCCGTTTGCCTCTCACACCAGAAGCCATCCTCTGTGCGGGCTTCTCGTTTCATCACTTTCCAGGGCTTTGAAGGCTGTCATCAGGTCTGTTGCAGAAACTCCCATGTTCCCCATCACCTACACGCTTGCATAACAGAGCCCTCAGACTCGAGTCCTGCACAGCCCTGATGAAAAGGAATTACTCAGGGTCGCAGAAAGCATGTCCCAGAGCGACCTTCATCAGCAACAGCAACGCTTGTATCACTTTGGACCCTTACAAGATGAGGAAGAGTGTAATGAAGGCAAAACTACACAGAACAAACTTCCTTTGCTTTTTTTCTTTCACTTTATTCCGGCAGAGAGGAATCCCAACAAGACTGCATCAAACGTATCACAATGCTTTCTTAATTGGCATTAACCAACATATCAGAAGGTAGGGTTTCAGTAATTAAAAGAAAATCAGAAGCAACTTATTATAGCCAGCTTACAGTAATAGTGCCCTTCAGATTTTGGCGGTAATGAAGACAAAGCAATAATGCATTCAAAAATAATTGTTCCCCACAATTTTGAATCACTTGGATACTATTAACCTAGAGCACAATCAATGCTCAGTAGGATTCTCCAAATAATAAGAACAAGCACGAGAAAGACTCCTTGTACAGAAGCCCACACAGTTTGTCCAAATCACTGAAGTGCTCCAGTGAGATGAAAGCTGCAACGAACATCTCAGGTTTAAATGACTTAAGCCATCTTTAAGACTGAAGCCCCCCAAAAAAGAAAAAAAATCTTTAAAATTCTGCTCATGCAATGATCTGATTCATCTCCTCTCTCCTTTCCGCAGGTTCTTCTTTTTCCCCAGCCTCTTCTCCCAGCTCTGCCTTCACCTCTCCAGCACTCCTGCTATTTCTTCAGAGCCCTCCCAAGAGGGAGAGAGAGTGATGGAGGCAGACAGACATGAAACACACCTAACAGCAGCCCCAGACAAAAGCATGAAGTGAGCAGGTGAGGAAGGAGCGTGGCAGAGCCACGTCAGGGCGCACAAGTCTCTCACTGCTCCTCCTGTTCCTCTCCAAGCAGCAGCACATCCCAGGAGGTGGAGAGATGTGTTCCTACAGACAGAGCAGTGATGTCAGTGCTGCACTGGGACAAAACCTTTCAGCATGCTCTAGAAGCCCACAGCAAACAGCGGGATACTTACTCATTATTCCCTACAGCACAGCACTAGAGACTGAGTACTGCAGGATGCAGCACTTGTTGGAAGCAAATCAAAAAGGCAAAACAACTGTCCAGCTTCAGCAAGACAGAACACAGACATTAATTCCCAGGATCTTTCTTCTCTATAAACCTACAGGAAAACAGCAAACAGCCTTCCCACCACATCAACTCTAAACCTAGCAGACCACTGTCCAAGGGTGATCATCCACTACCCGGCACAATGCGTCCTTCCACCTTGGGAAGCTGCTGTCCTTCATCTCTCTGTGATGGATAGACAGAGGCTCATTCTTTCCATTGAGGACATGGATAACCAAAGAGGTTGGTTGTTCTGGAAGGCTGAAGAGCAAAGACACTGAATGGAGAGAATAGGCTTGGCTCACTCAGGCTGAAATGCTGGTAGCCAAGAACAGTGCTGTAGTGTAAAAATCCAACTTCTCATAATCAAAATCAGAATGATGCCTGTGGGTCTGTGAAATAAGGGAGCTGAGCAAGGAACAAGAATACTGTGGGCTGGAAGTCAAAGATGTGTATTTCACTCCCAGCCATGTGATCACAAGCTAAAAACAATCTAGGCCTCCAGATCGTGCTGCATCACATCCCTTCCCTCCACCTTTACTCGCCCCACGGCAGGGATTTGCCCAGCATGGGGCACACACCATCATCTCAGCGCTCGCACAGCAATGTTGTAAAGCAAAGGATTTTAATAAGTCAGCCAACCAGTGTACAAGGAAAACAAATCTTCCTTTGCAGAAAGCACAGGTTTCTTCTTCCACCAAGAATTCCTGTGAAGGGGCTCACACAGAGAGGCAATGCCAGAACAAATACCGTGATTAAGATTCTCCCAGTCTAGTCTTGGTAAAAATTGATAAAAATGTCAGATACTCTTGTCAAAACAAGATGAAGAATTGCTGCACAAAAATCCACACCAGTTAATCTGCCAGAGCAAACAAAACTACCTGGAGTCATATCAGATAAAGACAAAGATAAAACACTGTCAACAATATAGACAGTAATACAAAACATTTGGCTGGGGAACAAAAGATGCTGCTGGGCTGGGAAATCACTGGCGCACACAGCTGAGAGGAGCACAGCAGGACGGCACAGCTCTGCTCAGCACCCGTGCTTGTCCCCTGTCCCCTTTACCAAGGAAGTCAGTAGGAGACTCACTGCAGCAGGGCCCCCACTTGGATCAACGTTACACCACCAAGACAGAAAAAGAAACCACAGCGGTGGAGGAATGGGGCTGCTGTGGCTGTTGCCAATGGTTGGCACTGGCATGGGACAGCACCACTGACCAGGTGGCTGGAGAACTACCATTCAGCACAGGACATGGGAACTCTGTGCACAAGTCATGTTTCTGCAGAAATACCTGTGCCTATGCACAGGAAGGTTTGCAAGGAGTCAGCACTTTTAATTCCCCAACTTGTGCAGATAGGTGTCAATTCCCAGCATGCTCGATGAAAACTTTCAAGCTTGTTTGTTTTTAGGATTTCATAATCTTTTCAGGATTATTTTTGCCACTTGCCTTCTTTTACCTCTTATTTGAATAAATTCATTCAAAACCAAAACACAATTTTAGCTAGGTATTAAAACAGCAAGTGAGTACAATTTCGTATACTACAACAACATCTCTGCAGAATTTTTAATCGTTATTAAATGAAAGAATATCTCCATCAGCTCCAACAGCAGCGCAGGCATGTATGTACAAGGAAAACAAACTTTAAAGAAATACATGAGAAAAAAGGCAAGATGGGAGAGAGAACTATTTTACAGCTACTTCTGTCACAAAGAATAAAGTTGATTATCTCTCTTTGATAAGGAAGAAGAAAGCTACCTGATGCTTCTAAAGCTATGGCACTATATAATTTCCCTTTGAGTTCTTTGACTTTCCTCACGAGCCTTTCTTGTGCAAGGTTAGTGAGCAGGCAGTAAGCAACCACAGCTCCCTCTGAAACCCCAGCAGCACGCACCCTGTTGGCCCTCCCAGTGCTCCTTTCCTTAGCAGTACGCCAAAGCATGGCTACACTTGCAGGCTTTGCTCCCCAGCTCCCAGGAATGCTGCATCAGGTTCAGTGCTGCAGTACATCTTCAGTGACCTTCTAGCCCCACAGCCCTCTTTCCTGGGATTGAAATTGATTTTTCTCCTTTTTAGCATATAAAAAACTCACGTGTTATCCTTGCTTTACTATTAGACCACAGAAGGTTGCACCTGAGCAGAAGATGTGAAAGCAGGCTTTTGTCTAGCCCTGACAGTAAGGAGCATGCAGCCAGCACAAAGCGATTCAAGGGCAGCTGCAATTACCTGCCCATGACCAGAGGTGCAACATCAGCTGCTCTCACCAGTGGCAGCAAGCTAAGCAGGGGGACCTGCCTGGTGCCTGCATGAAACACAAGGGGAGCGCCTTGTATGAACAGGAGGAAGGAGCTTGAATCAAGGTTTAACAATTAATCCTACAAGAAACAAAGATTAAAGAACTCTTAAGAACAGAACAAGCTATCAGTAGCCTCTTGAAGGTATATTCTGCACATGGGAACATCTGATTTTCAGAAGGAACACGAGTCCTTTTCCTTTGATGATGAAGAAATCACAAGCAAACGCTTTCTAAGATTTACATGACTTTCTTCTACAGCACACTCTGTGACCAGCCTGGGCGCACTCTGAGACACAGCAGAACTTGTAAGCATTTCACTGTGCAGAGGAGACAGCGCTCTCACCAGTTGCAGGGCAGAGCTGGAGAGGGGGCTGCTGCCCTCACTCTGGCTGTGAGCACAGTCTTCTTTGTTGTCTCTGAGACAGCCCACAGTATTGGGTGGAGAGCACATCCAAGCTCTCTCTTGTGCCCAATTTCCTCTCCAGTGCCCTGCCACCAGCCATCACACAACCTGTCCCCTTTCCCAGGTGGTTGGCGACCCTGCACATAGCAGGGGGTTGAAACTGCGTGATCACTGTGGTCCTTTTCAACCCAGGCCACTCTATGATACAGATCAATGCAGTTGTCTCCAAGCAGCAACTACAACCAAAGATGTCCATCAGCGACAAGGAAAGCCATTCAAGTAGTGATTGCCTGCTACCTCAAAGACAGTTCATCTCAGTTTCAAGCACAGATACCAAATACTGCTGGCTTTGCTCGCCTAGTTGGGAGGCTGCATTTCCACCAAGAGAGAACACTATTTAATACTAGGCTATGAAGAGGTAACAGGCTCAGGAGCAGAGCCCTGAAGCAAGGAGACAAATGTGTCGTGGAAAATGAGGAATACAGATTAATCTGAATTAAGAGGCTCAGCCAGCCTAGGGAAGCCATCCGGTGGACTGCTACCAGCGTTACAGCAGCTAGTGTATTGGTCTGTGGTTGGGATACAAGCTAACTCTTTCACCATCATTTCTATTCCTCACATCCTCACGGTCCTGGCCCCACCACCTCCACCAGGAGATGGACACACAAGAATTGAAATGCAAACAATATTTATAATTTTGGACTTTTTAAAAAGATTGAAACATTGCCTTTGAAAGTGCTAAGCTGAATGTCCAGGGGGCTTATATTTCAGCTAAAGGAAAAACACAGTAGGAGTTGAGAATTCTTTTTGCTCTTCTAAAAACAAAATAAATTAAAAGCAAGATACACTAAATAAATTTAACTGCAGTACAGCATGAGGGATTAAGGGGGATTCAACCTGTACCCAAGATGCTTCTAAGCAGACACACTAGTTTCCCCCAGGTACAGCATCCCTTCCACACATCATTTTCATTCCCAAACCATTCAACATAAACACTGCTCTACTTTTCCTACATCCATCAATTCAAAACTTTTGAATCTAAGACTGAAAAAAAAAAAAAAAACCCTCCAAAAAAACCCATAGGACATCTCAGTGGAGCACTGTTCTTCTTAGTGCATGGCTTTAACAGTGAGCTGCCCCCACCTCTCCCAAAAGAAGTGGCAGTACATTGGCCACAGTCCATACCAGACTGCAGGATCCATTACTGGGCTTTGATGGTTATCAACAAGTTGCGTGGGAGCTCTACTGGAGAGCATGGCGTTCAAGTACAAGATCAGATTTTTAAATGTCTGAAAATCTGGCCTTAAACAAACCCTAATGTGGTCATCCCCTCCAAAAGAGGTTTCTGATGGATCCTTCACAAGTAACTGAATTACTTCTGTGAAAAAACAATTGGATGAGAACAGAACGTCCTCAGGGATAAGAGATAATTTTGTTTGCATACAGGAGCAGTTAGAGTTTATTTAACAGTGGTTACCAAACTGAATTATTTTTCAAAAGAAGTTCCTTTTTCAATGCAGTGAACTTCTTTATGACAAAAAGAAGAGGGAAACATTCTAACTTCTTTCTCACTGTTTCTTTTGGTCCTAATTTAAAATAAAACCCTTCTTTGGATCTGGGAGCTTGCTTACCAGTGTCTCATTTTGCTTTTACAGCTCCGTTAAGGTCATGATCATCTCTGCTTCACTCCTTCACTCAACAAATGATCTTTTCTCTGCCCCCCTGGCTAAAATGTCACTCCAGTGGGCTGACCTTCAAAGCTTTCTGTTTTAAAATAACTTGCTCAAAGCAGCAGTTTCATCTGCTGTTCTGTTTCCCATTGACTGAGTAAAAGCAGTATCTAGGAGCAAGTCCTCAGATCCAAACACTCTCCATAACACTGAACTCAGACTTGGAAGATCAGAGCCTGGTTGGGCGTTACAGATGCTCACATGCGGCCAATACACATTCACCCCACTACATCCCACCCTTTCTGCCTTTCCCCACTTCGACCAAGAGCTCAGGGTTCTTTAGCCTTAAGGTACATGCTGCTGAATGAATAAAAGTGCAGGAGCACGACACGATCTATCATCAGATGATTCGAACTTCTTTTGACCACAGCAGCGATCTCTTCCTTTCCCAGCTTTACATTTTGGCTAGAAATGAAGAGGGCTCACTTATATCACACACAGGCAGATGACTCTTTGGGATGCACAGACCATGCTAGCATCCTCTTCTAGGCACCAGACGGGAGCTACAGGAGCTGGCTCCAGCACAGGCAAAGCAGCCCAGCCTGTCCCAGCCCCACACCTCCACCCACGTGCAATTATCAGACTTACGTAAGAAGCAGCGTATAAGAAGAAAGACTTATTTATTAATTCTAATTAGCTTTAAGCTAAAGGGGATTTAATGTAATTTGCTCGTCCAAGATGCATGTCAAAGGGGGAAAAAAAACCTTTTAGTAACCATTCACCTAGTTTTGAGATAGAAAATTTTGTAAATAGGCATCTTTGCAGGAAAAGGGGGGCCTCTGGGATCAGAAGACACCTAAAGCTATTTTAAAGTTCATTGGTAAAACGCTTCTTCAAATGGTTTACATTAGTTAAGATTTCTTTTTGAACGAGAGCCTCACGACAGCCCTCAGCATCTCGCAGAGCACCTTTCAGGAGCTCCTATTTTTCCCTAACAAAAGAGGTAGCAGCAGATACTTCAAAAATAACTCATGCTTCATCCTTGCTGATATTTTGGGCTTTCTCAGCTTATGGTTGGTTTTGTGCCAGGTTGTTTCTCTGTTCTAGGGCTGAGAAACATGAAGGTGCAGAGGGTTGAACATCCCGGCAGCAGACAAACCACGGAGCAGAGTCACTGGCAGCACAGCCAGGTGGGAGCCTGGCACTGCCACACGGGGCTCTGCATGCACAGCACAAGGCGGCCTTCCAGAGCCCTCACCAGGGCACCAGACACACCAGGTCTGCCTTTACAAGCCATTAACACCTCCTGCTTCTCAAGGGCTTCAATGGCTTGGACAAAAAGACAATGATTCAATGTCAGAAAAAAAAATAAAATCCGAGGGAGGATTCTGGCACTGAGCAGACTGCAATTGTACGGGCAGATACCACTGGTTCCTTCTCTTCAGAACACTGAACTACTTCCATTTCTGCCTGTATATGTCCACCGTTTGGACCGTGCATTCTGTATGTACACATAATGAGATTATGTCACCTTTTTCACCTTTTTCTTCAGGGGAAAGAAGACCAACAAATGAGAATCATTTTTTTCTACTAGATCTGTATATTTAGAATACTCGATACTAAACATGACTTTTAAATCCCATTTCCTTTTAGAAAATTATTTTGATATTCCTTCAGGGAAAACAGAATGGACTCAGACACCCTTCCAATGTGTGAAGAATACAGATTTCCAGTGTTACCTCATATAAATGTTTGTGTTTGCCATCAACATATGGACACGTGTTAAATACAGAGTTTGCTAAATATCAAATATTTCACCCATAAAAACAACAAAAAGCTCAATTTCTGGACTATCATTGGAATCATTTAAGAACAAATTGGTTTTCAGATGTCAGTTGGTCAGCAGACTCTAACTGGCTCCTTTGAAGTTAGTCTCTGCTCAGCGCAATGGAAGCATCTCCCCCCAAAATGAGATTAAGCTTCCATTTGTCACTGATACCTCATTTATTTTACTTTGTCTGAGACTTGAGGAACACCACTGACTCAAAATGTTCCCTGGTCTCCAGCACAGCAGATTACAATAAAACCGCATCAAATCAAGGGAGACACGACGAGGTTTACTGAGTTTCGTAACACTGATAATCTCCTTTCATAATCCAGATTTCACATGATAAAGACCCAGAAGGATTCCCCAGCCAGAAGCTGCTGGAAGTTTCAGGCAGCGTTTGAATCCTTCGCTGAGCTCAACAAACAAGAAGTAGGTGCTCGCAGAGATGCTCTTTTTGTCGGCAGTCGAAGCATTGAGCACGGCCTGCTTCCCAAATCATCCCAGGTTCTGACTGCCCAATTTGAAATCACTACACTTACAGAACAACCCTGCAAGCTTTCAACCTAGCAAAGTCAAAAGGAGCTTTTAAATTCAAAGCTGCTGCATTTCTCCAAGCTTTCCTTCCCCTCCATCTCACCTCTATCCACATACTTTGTAATGGGACTCTGCTCTTCTCTTAGGGCACACAGAAGTCTTTGCCAAGTCCCCGGCAAGCCCAGCTTTAGCCATACAAAGGCCATTTTATGCAACTCACTCTGCATTCATTTTTTTTCCCCTTCTTTCTCTCAGAGCTTTTCTTGATAAAGAGTCAAATTAAAGTTCACTCGAGCAAGATGCAGCAGAGACGGCTGCTAGCCCGAGGCCAGTTTCCACTCTTGAGATTTCACAAGGCAGCCACTCGGAGCTGATTATATGCTTTGAACAACGCATCTCTGACTTGACACTGGATCTCAAGGAGTTCTAAATTTAAACCCCGCAGTCTCACAGTGCAAGCAGTCCTTGCCTTGCAGGGCCACGCAGGTCTCTCCACACCTTTGGCCACAGCTGCCCTTCCTGCAGCGCCCCGAGAAGCCCCGCATGGATCTGAGATCTGTATCACAAGCACAACAGGCTGCAATTACAACTCCCTGCCTAAAAGAAAAGCTTGCTCTCGGTATAAATACGATATATTAATTCACACCATTACCTTAAGTTTCCTCCCAGAGGGCCACACTATTTTTAAACTCTCCGTTGCTACAACTGCAGCTTGGCTAACAATAGCACCTACACACTACACACTCAGCATTTCCACATACAAAGACTCATGATTCTCTTTACTAACGCACAGACCCACAAAGCCCAGACCAAGAAGTTGCAATCTGCAGGCACTCTCGCTGTTCCTAAAGCTGTTTCTCCCACTTGACGTGGACGGCTCACACATCAACCCAGCCACCTCATGCGACTGGTGGCTGATGCAGCTGGAAGGCCGGGCCATGCTGTATACACTGCTCTCAACCTCCTCTGGCTACTGCTGGAGGCTGCAGCAACACCTGTGACTGCATTAGTCCATACTCATTACCCCGTGACTGCCTGGCCAGGTTCATTCCTGCTACAAACAGCGCAGTCCTACTGCCTACAGCCGCCAACTGAATTTAGCACAGCATGTCCGATCCTCGTCTACATCACAGCAGACATTTTTTATTTTTTTAAGACATCTGCCAACTAACTGCTGCAAGCACACTTGTATTTTCTATTTTGCATTGTTTTGGTTGTTTTTTTTTTATTTTAAAATCATGCATGTGAGAAAGGTCTAAAGAAGCGGTAGGCTCAAAACTCAGAAGAATTACGGAGGATTACTCACTGTTTTTGTTTTTGTCACAGCTGATGAATGATCATTTGGTACTGTTGCTGCATGTTTACATACTGCAGTTCTTGGCTCAGGTTAAACACCAAATCTAATAGTTTTGATAGGTGATCATCTTCTCCATTTTAACAGATTCAGAAGCAAGAACAGCACCAAAACACTCTGTCCGTTAAATTGTGTTGGAACTGCACAGCAAGCAGCTCCTCCAGCACTCACAGACCTTCTGAATCAGAGCATGAATGCGTTCAGGCCACAGACAGACAAAGGAAGCACACTACATGCAGACATGCACCCAGCCACCTAACAGCTAAATGCTTTTTGGAACTGAGCTCTCAATGCCAAACCTGAGTTAAGCTGAACTCAAATGGGAGCGTGGTCACAATCACAAAGAGGATTTGGATTTCTTCATAATCACTGAAATTAGTGGCTGCTCACACCGCTGATATTAAGCATGTATCATCTCCAGTTCACTCACAGATTGAACTCTGAGAAATATAGCTCCCTGGGTTACCCAAGCCAATGAGATCTACCATATTCTTTACTTAATGGAACATTTGTCTCATCAGAAGCAATTACATTTTTTATCATTACTTTTGATGACTCTATTAAATGAGGTGGCATTTTAATTTTTAAAAGCCTTCAGTGCCACAGGCTGACAGCCCTTTGTTTTCATGTTACATTTTTGAATGTCCTGGTCCACAGCTTTACTGCTTTATGTCACTGCAGTCAGAGAATAGGACAGAGCCTTGCAAATGTAAGCCTACAGCATCCACTTCCAGCTCCCTTCTAAATGCTGCAAACCTGCTGCCCTGACACTTATTTAGTGTACTGTGCAGTGGGCACCATCTATGAGCAGAGACTCTGACAGGTTCTGCTTTCCTGCAGAAGCGTTTAAGACAACACAGTAAATTACATTGTTGAATTATTGGGCAAGCTTCCTGGCTGTTTCAGCACCAACAGCCTGCTTTGAGGAATGCAGAACTGTGGGCACAAGCACTCCTCCCAGTGCAGGTGTGCAGGCACGCAGGGCAGCTGCCCGCTCCACAGCTGGGCACCAGGGCAGGTGAAACCTCGAGGCAGGGGCATCCGTCCTACTGCCGGTGTGGGCACAGCTCTCTTCAGACACCATTCTGTGTGCAGGAACCCAGCAGCTGGGGACAGGGCTCAGCAGTCCCAGCCCTCCTGCCTGGAGCTTTGGGAAGAGCACAGCAGTTGCTGAGGAGCCCACTGCTGCAGAGGCAGCCAGAGGGTGTCCTATGCTGTGCTGGACCTCTCTGCAGCAGGAGGTGGTCATCGCAGTTGACCAGTGCATTTTAAAAAGTAGAGATAAAAAAGAAAAGCTCATTCTTCATGGTGAGTGGTTACTTAATATCCTGCTGCTCCACAGCCTCCTTGGGATTCCTGACCCCCAAGGCCTGGCCTGATGAACCCATCCCCATCAAGAGCCGTTTCTCCTTTTCAAGCCCTTGCGCATGAGCTGCAGAGAAGTCACAGCTCGTCCTCAGCTTGCTGCTGGTGCCCCACTCACCCCAAGTATCTCAGGGAGTCCAGAGTGAGCAGGGCTTGCAGCCAGAGCAGCAGAGCTGCTGGAAATAGCCTGGGGCAATGGGCTCAGAGCACGGCCCTAGGAAACGCCGCTCTGCATCACTCTGCTCCTGCACAGCCTTGTCCAGAAGGAGGGGAGTAATAGTTTGGGCATCTCTGGCTTACGGCTGTAAGCCAACGCTGCAGGAACACTGCACTGACAGAGGCAGCTCTGTCGGCTCTCCCTTGCCCTCCCCAAACGTGAGGGTGAGATGAGAGCAGCCTGCACTGCCAACATATCGTGCCCTGCACACTATGGGGGGATCCAATGGTCGCCAAGCCAATGCTACCAGCCCAGACACTAGCATCACACCTCCAAAGTGTAACTTAATCTATGAGCAAACCATGGGGAACCAGAGCTGCACAACTCCTGACACAAGCACATCTGTGTCATACAGGTCAGCACACACCTTCCTGGCACCGCCACCACTCCCAAAGCAATGGGAATCGCACCATGAAAGGACACAGCTCGCCATAAAGCCATGGCGGATCAAGCAGAAAGCCATTCATTTCCCATCTGATATTATTCCCCTCTGCACCCCATGTACCTGAGGAAAAGCTGTGTCCGTTGCAACAAAATCTCACAGATTTCATCCTGCTGCACGGGAGTTTCATTGCCTGAAATAAGCTGAGATTTTCAGCTATTTCTTTAAACTACAGCTTCTCTCTTTCCACCCAAGTGTCCCTTTTGCATGCAGCTGCAGCACTTGTCATTCTGACCCCCTTGCAGCCCTCCCTGGGCTGCTCTCCCTGCCCCATGGGGTGCCCAGACCCTGCTGTACTCTGTGCCCAGTTGTAGTTACCAGGGTAGAGCCTGGTCTCATGGCAGTGACCCAAGGGGCAGCTCCCTGCACCACAACAGGCTTCCGAGCACACCACTGTGCTGAGGGTACCAAT
This sequence comes from Tetrao urogallus, assembly GCF_951394365.1. Taxonomy (NCBI): domain Eukaryota; kingdom Metazoa; phylum Chordata; class Aves; order Galliformes; family Phasianidae; genus Tetrao; species Tetrao urogallus. Next base: position 2,434,450 of record NC_136826.1, read on the forward strand.
TCCAAGAGCCAGCTCAGAGCACACAGCCTTTGACAGAGAGCCAGAAGAAAAATGCTCAGTAGCAATAACCTGTATGTTAAATAAATACCGGTAAAGCTCATAACAACATTACAGACAAGCAATTCGACTTCTCTTGAGAGTCTTGCAGACTTCAAGGAAAATATCTCCCAATTATCATAAAAAGCTATCTCCATTTTTCACAGTTCATCTATAATGTGCTGATTGAGAATGTAAAACGTACGGCTCAGGCATTTCTGTATAATCAGCTGTAACCATATCCTCAAGCGTAATGATGAGCAGTTGGAATAGCAAGACCAATGCTTCAGCTACTTAGAGCCGGATTGCCCGGTGTTTACACCACTATTCCCAGCAGAGAAAGGAAACAAAATATTTGCAACAAACAAGCATCTCCTCTGTAATATTAATCTTCTCTCATAACAGAGCCCTGGTGGAAGAACAGATTAATCAAGCCGAGAGCAGAAGCAAACGGCCATGAAGTTCTCCACACTGCTTCCAAAAACAAGCAAGAGGCCAGCAGGCAGGGAACAAACATTTCACATCTCCAGGAAAAAAAAAAAAAAAAGCACTACAGATGCAGGGAGGATGCCAAGGTTTGGGAGGAAGCTGTGAGTAGGGCACCCATGGGCACGCTGTGCTGCAGGGCTGGTGGCAGGGAAAGGTCCTACAGGTGCTGGTGCAGGGCTGTAGCAGTGCTTGTTCCCAGGGCTCCACAGACAGGTGCTGCCATGTGTGCACCAAAACTGAACTTGGGAGCTCCAGGAGCTGTCATCAGCTGTGTTTCAGTGTGCAGCTGCACAAACTTAAACACTCTCTAGGTACAAAAGGCAGCTCCTGTAGAAGTAGGCCTTTCTATTCATGCGTATGCAGAAGGAAATCTAGCACAGGACTGTTGTGCTCCCTAATAACCAAGCATGTGAAAAGATGAGGCTGAGAACATCCTCGTAGCAAAGCATCAGCTGCTCTGGTAACTAAGAGGTTGTAGGAGTGTAAATGTAAAAACAACTTAAAGGAGAGCATCAGCAAGAAAAGAGGAACTGCTGAAGCACAGCCACCTCTTAGCGGCTGCAGGGACAGCCCTGGTAGCCCCATTTCTCACACCATACCTCTGCAGATCACAGAGGGCATTCCTTGCTTTCAGCTTTTTGCTACATGCCATCTGTAAAACAGCAAAGAGCCAAAAGACATGCCAGACTGCAGCCAGGTATCAGACAGAAGCAAAAATACGTCAATGTGAATTAAACGTTGCTGTGAAGAGGTTTCACACTTCAGCAGGCCCACAGATGTGCCTGTGTGCACACAGCTGTCTTTAATAACCAAATAATATCAAAAAGACAAAGAAGAGAGGTGTTAAAGCAGCCCGTTCCCAAGCATGGCCCTGCACTATGGCAGCACAAACCTGACAGCAGCGCTGGGCTGGGAACAGCCAGGCGTGGGCAGCATCCAGCCTGTGGTAACTTGTGACAGTGTATTCAGAAAGAAACATTAATTTTTCAAGAGAAAAGTTATTCCAAAAAGTTTGGGGTTATTTGCACTCATGCAATCACTTCATTCCAGCGCTTCTCCAAATATACAAGTCAAGAAAAAGTACATTATTATTTCACAAAGAGTTTTCCCTCTAAAGCTGAAGCATCTTCCCACTTCTTTGTGTTTTGTCAGCTGTCGTGGGAGGCACATTATCCAGGAGTTAGGCACAGTTTCCAAAAGGAATAGCAAAGAGATCAAGCAGACAGTCCACACAGGAAGGGAGAGGCACTTGAAGCTTCACAGGCATTGGATATACAGATAGAAGAACTGCTTTCCTTCAGTCCTTAGCGTTTCTTTCTGCCCCTCCTCACCATCGCCCATCTCCTGTTTACCTCCGAGTACAGAACCGACTCCGAAATCGCTGCAAGTATTTCTAATCTTAAAGTGTGTGCTTATCTCCTCTCCTGAAGTCAGCCCTTTGAAGATAAAGGGCTGAGAGGGCTCCGCAGGCTCGCGGGGAAGAATTACTGGGAAATAAGGAAAAGGAGAGCAGGGACCAATGCGTTTTGCCACTGGGATTCCTGACATGCTGTCATTCATCCTTCCCACTGACACAGAGCCGCCGGTCCCATCCACACCCAGCACAGAAACCTCCCTCCAGAGCTGCAGAGCACGGGGACACGCACGCAGCAGAATCACCAACGTGGTGACACACGCACTGTGTGCAAGAGATCTCTGAACACACAGCTTCTGTGCAACTTCAAGTCTAATGAGATTAAATACCTGTAATAAATCGGCTGTGTGATCCATATATGCCGCTACATTAATGAACTAAACATGGCACTGATTATACTGCAGTAGGAACTATGAAAATGATTTCTTTGTCCCCCACACAAGAGCATTAACTTGATAATCTTTAAAAATTGAACACAGCTGGCATAATCAGATGAATTATTAGAAGGCATATAAATCATTACCACCCAATAGAAGCGCAACAAGATTCAATGTAATTTGCAGATAAATTTGAGGAATGACTACTGCTTTTTACTGAATTAAAACTGGCCAAAGTTCTAAGAAGACAAATGACATGAAATGATTCCACCTTCATTTGCAAACTAAGAAGGCAGAAGGAAACCAGCAGAGAGATAAATCTTAATTTTTCAACTATTTCGTAGCTTACCCTGAAAACAAAAAAATTAATCATAGATGGGAAAATCTGTATTTTAATTAGAGCTGTGTGGGTGGGAATCTGAGGACAAACCAAAGCCTTAGGAAAAGGTTTAACACTTCTGTAAATGAGACGCCCTTCAGTGAAACAGGGGTGCAGCCTTCCAGCATGTCCCACTGCAGCCTGCTGCATGCACTGCTCTTGTCAGTACGCTGTGCCAGCCCTGGGAACATAACATTTACCCACAGGCTGACATCACCTCACAGAATGGATCTTCTCTGCTCTCCTAAGCTGGACTGCACAGCTAAGAGCTGTACATGTGAATACTGCTTCACTTCCTGCAGAGTGTAGAAGAATTCATGGACAAAGTGTGGCACCAAAGCAGGATCAGGAGCAAAAGAGCAGCTCCTCCTCTCACCAGCACAGGCAGCCCGAGAGAATCATAGAATCGCTCATGTTGGAAAAGACCTTAAAGATCATCCAGTCCAACCATGACCTAACCATACCACTCTAACAACTCTCCACTAAATCGTGTCCCTGAGCACCACAAGTGGCTTCAGTCCTTGGAGTTTCCTCAGGATGTTACTGAAGTTCCTCAAAGCGAGGCTTTCACAGACACCCACTCACCTCTTCATGCTCCCAACGCACAAGACCCACCAGTACCAGCTGCAGGAGCAACAAAACAGGTACCCCAAGACAGCCCCCAGCTACTGCTTTCCCCAGCAGGGCAGGAAGGCAGAGCACAGCAGAATTTCCTCAAGCGAAGGAGAAGTTAATCACCATCTGCAAAGCATCACTCCCTGTTACTGGAATCAACCCCTCAGAAAATCATTGAGGAAACTGGTAATTCTGTCCAAGTGCGCACAAGGAATCACAGAATCACAGAATTGTAGGGGTTGGAAGGGACCTCCAGAGATCATCGTGTCCAACCCCCCTGCCAAAGCAGGTTCAGGAACAGTGCGCACAGTCCCAAACTGAACAAAAGGAATCCGAAGCACCCAAAACCTGTTTGTGACACACAGATTGGTGCACCACCATCTATGGCATCTCTGCTTCTGTCCCTCCCCACCTTTGGCACATCCTTCGTCATCGCTCAGATCCTGAAAGACCTTCCACAGCACTAAGCAGAGACTCACAATGGATGTGAATCCTGAAGCTGTTCCCCACGCCTGCGGTCACTACGCCCTGCTCATCCCACCAGAACTTCGGTCGTTTGCATCTCAAATCTGAACAGTCTTAAGTGTCTTCCTCCTTTTGCTTTAGTTCCATAGTCAAGAGTAGAGCAAGGGCAGAGGATGCATGCAAAGAGAGTCTTCAACAGCGTTCAGTCCAAAACTCTTTGTGCAGTTTATAATTGCTCTTCAGCTCATTTTGTCTGAGTCAAAACACAGACACAGCTTCCAACCCAGGCTCAGTAGGCAGTATGTTTGTGTTTATATGTGAAATATGCATTTACCTGCCAAGGCAGGAGAGAAGATGGGTGAGCTGATCTGACGAATGAAATGCCCCAGGAATTGTGACCTTACCATAAATCCTAATCCTTTCCACTTCAAGAGTTCCTTGGACAAAAGCATCCCTATAACACACACATACTTCTCAAATACACACTGTCCGGGAGGAACCAGGAGAAAACAAACCAATGAAATAGGAGTTTCTTTAGCTTACTAAGGTAACAAAAAGCACTTCTATATCATGATATCATGGCAATGAGTGCTCTATGAAACAGAACAAGGGAGATTGATATCCCTGTAGGGGACCATGCAGTACACACCTTGTGTGTGTACATGTATAACACATGCATAGACACGTAACACATGTATAACACATGTAACACCTCACCCAAAGAGTAGGACTTTGATCCTAAATGCAAAGCAATCCATTAACCCATCAGCGTGGCTTGCTGCCAGCACAGTGCACAGCGATCTGCAACAAGGTGCACCTCCAGCAGAGCGCTGTCACTCTCCCCGCAGACTCTGCCATCCCTGCTCATGTTCTAAGGCGTTAGAAGTTCCGTGTGACTTGGCGTGAAGTAATCATGAGTTTACAAATTCTTCCAAAAATACAGCAGTTGCCATCCCCACCATTAAATGAAGGCGCCTTTCTGGCTCCACCGTTCAGTTTTACAGGTTATTTCCAGTTCTTTGACTTTATGCCTTACCTGCCATGCCCAATTAAAATACGGGGAAGACTACCGAGAGACAAGCAGATCATTTCAGATAAAGTTAAAAGCTCACAACTGACCGGGCCTGGAGGAAGGGGGCTGGGAGAGGCAAAGAGAGGAGACAATTGTTCTTTTTCCCCTCCCTGCAGCCCCACAGTTTCAAAAGCCTCTCCATTTCAAAGTACGGATGCAATCTTTTAAGTGCTTGTGCTGCTGCTCTGCCTTCTCTGCATGTGACATGCGAAGTTACACTGTCGTAATGCAGCCCAAAGCCTGGATTCTAATGCAGACACTTGCGCTGGGGTCTGGATTTCTGCAGCTGACATGACTCTAGGGAACAGCTTTCATTTCAAATAAAAGCCAGAAGAATGTTTCTTTCCTCCAAAGGATTTTAAGCAAGCATGATCCACTGTAGCACAGCACATGCACATGACTAAGACGTCGCTATGAACTAAGAGTCCTAACAGGTTGATTACAGATGGAAGTGATGTACAGGCACCTGCTGGAGGCTCCCTGTCCTGTTGCCTCATGGATCACAACAAATGCTCATTGGTAATGGAATTAACTTCACCTCAACAGCTCTCTGGGGAGGAAGGGGCTTATGTACACCTGTAAGTACAGCTCCTAAATAAACAAATACCAGAGCGTGCTTCTTGCTGCTATTTGGCATCAAAGAAACCCCAGACTAAGCATTTCAGAAAGCACAATTCACATCACTGTCAACACCCTGCCATCCCACCAGAACAGAACTGACAGAGAGGACAGCAGCAATTTGAGATGACTTCAGTGAAAACTTACAGGACTGGTACTAACATCTGGGGACAGCAAGAAGGGCAGTGTGGGAGCAGGGAGCTCAGCAAGCACAGGCAGGAGCAAAGTACTTGAGGAGGCAGCATTCCCCAGACCCTGGTCCTTGAGGTACAGGCAGGGTTTTCACTTCACACTTACTTCAAACAAGGCCAGAAATCAGGAGATCTGATGGATCCACTTCTACCTACCTTTCTCAGGGACAAGAGAGGGTGAAGCAATTGTGTAGTATTCAGCTGTATTTTACAGCACTTGCTAAAGGCTTCTCAAACAGTGAACAAAGCTTAAAAGCCTCCCAATTCATACACATCTTCCTTGATCCTCACCCTTTGCTCACCCAACCTGATTTGCTGTGTGCATGGAGTTGACATGCTCCATCCATAGCTCAACCGCTTGCTCACTCTGGGCTCCAGCAGAGCGCTGCCTGGCAGGCTGTTCACCTGGACCAGGAGACAAAAAGGGACAAAGGAAAGGTCCGGCTACCGCCAGCAAGCACAAATGGGTTCTGACCCACCAGGTTAATGGATCCAGTAACAGACAGACATCATGAAAACATTCACCCAAGGGCATCCTTCTCAAAGCCAGCTGTGCTGCTGCAAAAAGGAGGAACTCAGAACTGGCTGCATGCTACAAACATTTCCAGCACCATTTTCCTGGTTTCATGTCTGGGAACTCAACATAACAACTCAACAAATAATTCCCAAACAGTGTTTTTAAAACGTGGGTGACTTCAAGCACGTGGAATCTTCTGAGAACTTAACAACATCCATATGTCAGGTTTTTATATATAGGTGCTCCATACGGCACGCAAATTATATCATTCTTCACAGCTGCTGATAATTGTATAAGAAAAAAAAGCAAGCCCATCTTTCCTACAGCCAAAGTACTATCAGGGCCTTTTGCAAGGTGTTCATCAAGATCCCACAGACCGGCATCGCCAAAGCACTGAGCTGTGGGAGCTCAGCTCACCTAACAGCTGAGGTGCTTCGGTCACTTGGGAGCATTTCTAAATTCTGCCCATAGTCCTGAGGAGAAAAGTCCAGCCACAGCAAGGGGCACTAATTCTTAGTGTCTCCCTGAGCAGTCATGGGAAGCAATCCAGTAACTCTTTGTTTGCTGCAAAAACAAGTTACCATCAGGCACAGCTCCTGTTTTCATTTTCTCCCACCACAGCTGCTGATCAGCATTTCAGTGGTCCCAGTCAGACATTCCCCTGTTCCCCACCTCTTCCCTTCCATCTGACCTCAACAGCCTTGAGAAAACAAAGACCAAGTTCTTGCTCCTCCTTGCATCCTACCACCCCACGGCCTTCTCAGAACCAGGATAGCTTCTTAGCCTCTCCTGCAGAGCCAGGCACAATTCTCTAGCTCCCAATTCTCCCACATCTCTCCTGACAGATCATCAATGCAGCATCAGAGTCCCTGGCTTGCTTCCTCACTGTTTTAAACTCCCAACTATTTAATCAACAAGAATTGAACATGCATAAGGTTTGATGTCTGGAGAGAATTTTATTTTTGTTATACACCAAAAAGGCATGTTTCTGGTTCGTCAGGCAGGTTTCATTTACAGAGGCTTACAGCACTTGCATACAGCTCATTTTATTCTCAGCTTGTCTCCAGAGTGGCTGTAGGAGTACATCCATATGGTCAGGGCTTTACAGCTAAACTGGAAGTACCAAAACAGAGATGCATCTTAACTGCAGTGATATGCACTGCTTCGCTTTCTGCACTGGGAAGCGCACAACACCTCGCTCCCAATGCACCAGCAGAGAAATACGTGGGAGCGAGGAGGCCGACGGCAAAGCAGCTCCTCTGCCCCAGGGAGTGCTGCTCCGCCACATCCCCATGGGGCCATGCCTCAGGGGCACATCCACATCACAGCTCCCTCAGCCACCAGTCAGAACAGCTAGAGAAATGCCGGCACCATCCGTCAGCAACATAAGGTGCACGGGAAAACAAAAGCTATGGAGTCCCTGTGAGCTCCTGCTTCTCAGCAAGCGGGCAATTCGCTCTGCTGGCCATCCCTCCTAAATGCTGGCTACTGCAGGATGGAGGAGATCCGGCTCAGTGGCAGGCTCACCTCCACAGCAGCCTGCAGAACTGCCTCAGGGCTCACCCAGGCCAGGACGACAGGGCTCTACAGTGTGCAGTGATGAGAGCTGTACATACACACACATGTAGATGTGCATTAAAAAAAATATAAAAATTGCTCACTGAAGATTAAAAAATAACTGAAGATATCCAAGACTACACATGCGCATCACAAGTCAGTTCATTTCCTCAGAACTCGAAGTTCAAAACCTCCAGGAGCTTGATAAGTAAATGTAATGCCTGCACACAGACGCACTCGTCTCCTTTCACAGTGCCTGTGATCAGGCGACAGGCGCTCACACTACTCGACTTTTCATGTACTTGCTCACTCACATGCTCTCCAGAACAGTCCATTAAAAGCAGCCTCTTTTTGATGAGTTTTTGCCTCTTCTAAATGGCCAACCCCACCAGCCTTACTCCTGACAGCTCAACTTCATTAATCTATTTAATTTATTGATCAAGCCTGCAGTAAAGGAGCATTCCCCATTAAGTCTCATTTTATCATCCTGACTTGTATGACTAAAAGCCTTCTTAAAATCTGAAATTTAGTTAGCAGTTGACACACTGCCCATCCAAAAAGCCACCTGCAACAAGGGGGAGTTGGAGATTAGAAATTACTTGATTTCAAATAATTACCTGCAGGTTAGGCTAGAAGTTGAACAACAGCCTTGTTTGCTTATTTTACTAGAAAATAAATTGAAATTGCAAAAAAATAATAACAATAATAAATCCTTAGAAGTCAATTCTGAAGATTGACTGGCGTTACCACTGGTCTATACTTTACTGTATTTGTGCCATTTGTAGACAGTTCTATTTCTGCCAACTGTGATAACTGCTTCACCAAGGAAGTGTAGGTTCTTTGGCACTACAGCACCACTTGGATTGCTTACAAAAAAACCTTGCAGTTAAAAATAAAACTAACAAGGAAGCAAACTATAGACTTAAGCACATAAATAGAAGATCAGAATAGCGTTTATGCCCCAAATGAACAAATCACATCCAGATGAAGGACATTCAGATAAGTCATTTCCCCCTGCTGCCTAAACCCTCTTTCCCTTTACAATCAAAAAATCCAGAAACAGTTACAAACTGGCAGGAAATGAGACGCCGAAGCAGCCATCATACTGCACATCCAACATGCTGGCCTTACCAGCTGCAATCCTACAGCTCTCTGTACATCCACGTCTGTGCACAGAAAGTTGCAAATCAGACTTAAGTCTTGAGGCACTGCAGCCACTGGAGGATAAATATAATAAATGCTGTTTCCATGCTAATTACTATTTGCGTTTTTGTTATAAAATTAATTTGATCAGGGAAGCTTGACTGAACAGGTAGAGACAGCTAGAATGGTCTCATTCTAATTAATTTCTAGATATTAAATGGAAATCCTCATTTTATGGAGTGCCAGCCACATCATTTTGGCATTAGCATACTTGATACTTTACATCCATTGCTTCATTCACTTGCTGATGTACTTACAAACTGGTGACAAACAGGATGCAAACATTTTACATAAATGTTTCCCGTGCCTGAAACCACGGTAGGCCTGTGAGCAGCTGGGGGAGAGGTGGCATTTTTGAGAGACACTGGTTGGACCTGCACACTGTCACGATGTTCTCAGAACGGCACGGGCTGGGAGGGACTTTACAGACACCTCGTTCTAACCCCTCCAGTGCCCACGGGAACGGGGAACTTGGCTGGTCAACCCGTGCCAGGCCTCACCACCCTTACAGTAAAGAATTTCTTCCTTCTATCTAATTTAAAGCTGTTCTTGTTTAGTTTAAAGCCACGGCCTCGTCCCACCACCACATTCCCTGATCAGGAGTCCCTCCCCAGCTTTCCCACAGCCTCCCTTCAGGGGCCGGCCTCCTCCAGCAGCACAAGGAGGCAGGCAGCCGCTCCCAGAGACAGTCTGCATGCGAACTGAGCAATCTCATCCAGACGGAAAAATCAGATGACAATCTTTTTTTATCCCAGCCTTGAGTCTGTCTGACTCTGGCAGGTAGCAGCCTAGGCTAACGCGTTATTACGCTTAATTCCTCTCACAGAGCGGAACCCGACTATTAAAATTGACCCTCGCTGGAGAAGTTCCACAACAGGAGGGTGCAAAGCTGCTTGGTGTGGACCTCCAGCCCCCGTGGCACAGATGTACAGAGTCCTTTAGGTACTGAATCAGCACAAGAACAGCCTGGTGGGAGCTCTGAGGTCCTGAGAGCACAGGAGGGCTGCTGGCCTCAGCCACACAGGGCTTACTGCATCCTGCAGCTGCCACAGTCAGCACCAGTGCCAGAATGGAAGAGGCAGGGGACCACAGCAGATGGGAGGCTAGGCCATCAGCAACCACAGGAAGTTCAACAAGTGCCAGATTGTGTTTCTTTGTTACATCTCTGTACCTGAGCCCCCGAGGACAGACTCCCAAAGGACTTTTCTGCACCTCTGGCACTGTCCAGGAGCCTGGAACCCCAAACTGAGTCTTTTAATGGAATTATACCTAAAGGCTGAAACAGCATGGCTTAATCTGTGACAAGTACACTAGCAGGAAAACTGGCTGTGAACATACCAGAGTCCATGGGACGCTGCTTTGCAGAGGAATCAAAATTAATTACTGCTTTCCTCCTCCCTCACTTCCTGCAGCCCTTGCTGAAGCAGCTCCACACAGAAGCAAACCATGTGTCAGTCAGGACATCCCTATTACACATAGCCAACAACAGCCATCAAAATACCACGCTGTGCTTGTTATCCCACCAAGTGGAACCCTCGTGCACGGGCAGAGACAGTCCCCAGCCCACACTACCAAGTACACCCAGCCCCACTCGTCCCCTCAGGCAGAACGGTGCGTTCCCACACCTGCCTTCAGCCAGTCCTACCCAGCAGCACGAGCCAGATATAGGACATGGAGGGGCTATGCCTTTCACTAGAAAAGGATCCCTCTGAGGATCCTTGCCTCAGAGCCAGATAAAGGTCAGCTCTCCCTTGCGAAAGTTTTACAAAGTGGGAAAACAGCATCTCTGTCACTGCACCACATACAAAGCACAAGTCACTAGCTGGCTCAACTCGTACCGCTGTAAACATTAACAATCACCCAGAACACAAAGGCCTCTGTGTCACACGGGGCTCCCAGTGATTTGCAGGACCTGAAGCTGTCCCACAGCCAAGACTCCAGCTTCAAGCGCAGCCTGTCAGCGGTGTGCAGCAGGACCGTGCCCCGTGCCAGCTGAACCATGGCCACGTCTGTACGTGTGGGGAGGCAGGCTGGACTGATCTTCCTGTTGCAACATTCCCCTTTGGTACACAAAGCTCACTTATCACTTACGCACGAGAGAACAAAGCAACTCAGACCTAGGACTCAGGGAGACACGCCACTTCCCTGATGTTAACAAGTGGGATATTAACAACAGCTACAAACAACTGCAGGCCTTATTTGGCTTCACTGTGCCAAGGGCAAGGCTGTGGCCAACATCACGCATCATCACCACCTGCATCCTAGAGAAACACGTGAGATGTTTCCTGTATGAAAACATCTAAGCCAAAGAAAAGGACAGAAGTGCCATCTCAACATCGTTATTTCAAAATCTTCTTATTCATTGTCAAAGCTGCACAACATAGGTGCTTTTTGGTTTTTGTTTTTTTAAGCAGTTCCAAGTTTAGATCATCTCCTGCTTTCACAATAAAGTCTGATTTCTGCTTGCAAGCAGCGTAAGAAATACTTCCATGCCTCAGCCGTATTTAAAGATACCTGGATCCGCACATAATTTAAGTAAGCACCACAGTAAGTCAGGTTCTGTCAGCTGACACAGCCAGTACTGCAGCTGCTCAGACTTAGCCAAGCATAAGTAAGTGTTGTTCAAACGCTGGTTAGCCTGAATTCACAGCGCCATCGTGTACACAGAACTATTATTTTTAATTAAGACAAAGCATTCTGAAACAAGAAAAACATTCAATTTTTGCAACTAAGCGATGCAGAAAAGATTGTCTAAATGATTCCAGAACTAAATCTCACAATGGTTATGCTGTTTAAAAGTTGCAGAGCTTGGAAACTAGGCTGCACTGTTTAAGAGGCTCTTTAATAATTCAAGACCATTCAAGATCAAGAGAAAGCAGTGATACAGTGATTTCTCTTCTTGAAATTTAACAGCAACCTGAGTTCTCTCAAAGGCACACACGTAAGTTCGAAGGGCTACCACAGGATCTGAAACAGTCAGGGTCAACACGTCAAGTCAGTACATACAGCCCACTACTTACATCAGCATGTTGACATCAAAATATCACTTATTTTAACACTCAATGTGGTGCAGCCTTAACAGCATGGCCAGATAAGCTCTTCTTTCACAAACTCAAGGCAACATATCATTCAGAAATAGTTGATATGACCAACTCGATCTGTAATGAAGCCTTTAATGCAACTCGGAGAAGAATGGGTAACAGTACCTACGGACTGCAGAAAACAGAAGTAACTTCCAGTTAATTGCTACTAAAGCACAGCTCCAATTTGAGATTCAGCTGATTGTGTAATTTGCATGGCAATGTCCCTCCTAAGCAATCCATCTGACCATTAAAAATTCACTTAGAAGTAGCAAGAAATGTTTGAGGATTACATAGCAATCAGCTGCACCACTAAATGTGTAAATGAATAAATAATTTTTTAGAGAAAAAAAAGTCATGTACTTCATAGAAAGATGGAGAGCAAAAGTATTGCTCTTACAACACTAGGCTAAAGTACAAAGCACAGACAGTTAGAGATTTAAATGAGCACTGTGACACTTGCACACAAGTGCTGGACCACAAAACAGGAGGAGCGGTGCAACCCTTCCTCATCTTGCCACTCATCGCAACATCTGCTCTGACCGCTGGCTTTTGGGGAAACCTTTCTCCCATCCACCCTGCACACACTGGATGGTCCCTGTTAAAAAGGATCGCTCTGAGAACAGCTTCCTACAGCCCAAACATCCCAGCTGTACATTCGTACAAATAAAATTCAATCTTTCCACTGTGTGTAGACACAGACTAGAAAAAGTGCTGTGATGCCTCAAAGCAAGATGCAAAATTACTGACACAACACCTTGCCCACCCCTCAAGCACATCCTTACCTAGCTGGATTCTCTTCTGCATCTAGAGCTAACACAGCCAGGTGTCCACCCCACCCTGAGGTTCAAAAAAGTCCACTCCTTCGCAAAGACAAGAGACACAATTCCAGCAACTCCCTCTTTCCAGTCCTTTATCACTGAATTAGGAATATAGGCTATGAGCAATCTGTTAGTTATTTGGTGTCTTCATAATTCTTTTTCATGTAATTTCTGGTAGGTTTGTTGTTGTACTGATTTGTCAGCCTGTTGCACACAAAATGCCAAGTCAAGTCTCAGACTCTCAGCCCCTCTCTGTCAAGTAACAAATGGTAGATGCTTAAAAAAGTTTTGTGGCATTCCAAAGAGCTAAAGGATAACAACACACAGTCTGAAAAAAAATTTGAAATTCTTCTTTCTTCTCTCATTCCCATTCTCTCTTCTCCCCATCTCATATCAGCCTATCACAGAATCATAAAATCAGAATGTTGAACAGGACCTACAAAATCATCCAGTCCAACCGTCCTCCCATCACCACTGCTACCACAAGCACTAAACCACATCTCGTAGCTCCTCATCCAGGTGCCTCTTGAACACTGCCAGGGACGGCGACTCCACCACCTCCCTGTGCAGCCATTGCAGTGCCTGACCACTCTATGAGAGAAAAAGCTTTTCCTTATATCTAACCTAAACCTCCCCTGGTACAACTTGTGGCATTTCCTCAGGTCCTGTTTGTTGTATAGGAGAAGAGGTCAAAACCCTCCTCATCACAACCTCCCATCAGGAAGTTGTAGAGTGCAATGAAGTTTCCCCTGAGTCTCCTCTTCTCCAGACTAAGACCCGTAAGATTTGTGGACAGGGTTCAAAAAAAGCATTTTTGATTCTGAGCTTTAGCAAGGGGTTGAGCAACAGGAAAACCCCATTTTCACTTTGCATGGAACGTAGTGTTTTGTCACCTTGCCCAAATTAGTGGCAAAAGAGTAGAAAACACTCCCCACCTCCCCAAGGCTACTCTGCTGTTGGATTGAAAAAGCCAGGTAATCAAAGCGCTGATAAAATGTTAGCTGTGGTTCTTCTCACTACGTAAAACACACTTGTGCTTAAGCACCAGCCAAGAACTGCAGTTTTAGAGGAATTATACCAAATCTGTGTTAACCTTTATTCTTTGCTTTTAATTACTTCTTTGTCAAATTCATTTTTAAAAGGTCTTATTCAATGTATAAGATCTCTGCAATGATGGGGACAGAGAGATATCATAACAAATCCAACTGTGACCACACTTTGTGAACGCAAGCAGCTCTGCATATTTGGGTAGATGCTAGAAGACAAGGAAAAAATACAAAACATCTGTCAGATGTTTATCACATCTCTAAGGCACTGAAAAAGTGTTTCAATACTGAGTCAACGCAGATTAATTCTGGAATCTGAATGAAAAAAGCAAAACAACAGCACAACAAACTCATACATATTAGGAATGAAATCCTCCTTGTCCTTTGTCCTGGCAGCTCCTTTCACAGCCGCTGTGCACATCACTGGTGCACTCACACTGCACAAAGGCAGACAGTTTCCTGCATAGGGTGTCAGCACAGTGCGTTCCCCAAGTCCAGCAGCCTTAGCAGCTGAGCCTGATGAAGCAACAGGCATCCTCCTGCTCACAAGAAGCTTCAAATGCAGCCTTGCACTTTTAGACCTTGCCCAAACAAATAAACAGTTGCTACCTGGCATCCCCATAGTGTCTGTCCCTGCCAAAGAAGGAGGACCCTGAGAGGAGTTTGTCCTGGCTCCAAGGAGTTTGCACACCTCCTTTTAGCAGGAAAACTCCAGGCAGCCATGGGCAGGTAACTGTCATACAGGCACATTTCAGCACAGAGCCCTCTCCTGAGATGGCTCAGAACTGCTTCCAAAGAAGGCAGCGAAACAAGAGAAGCAAGGCTAAAATTGCCACAATGAGAGCAATGTTTCGGGTTTTTTTGCATCATCACCTTCCATGGAACAAGGGACCTGGGCTGGGCATGCTTGGCAGCCGCTCACCAAGATGGGAAAGCAACAGGAAAGCAAGTACCTAGGTGCCACTGTGCTGCTCACTGAAGGAAGCTGCTTTCTGCAAGGAAACAACTTGGTACACTGTTGCTCATCCCCTGTGAGGTCCACACCGTCCCCACAAGTTGGGATTCAGGTCCCTCACACCAGCCTGGAAAGAAAACCATAATTAAGAAGTGAGATGACAGAACAGGTGGAGAAAGCAAAGAAAAGTGCTGGTGAAATTCAAGAGAGGAGGGAAATTAGACCGAGGGGAAAAAAAAAAAAAAAAAAAGGTTATTGCTGGAAATTTTACTGCAAACGCAGAGGTCAAAAATATTTTCTTCACTATTTCAAAAAATATCAGACTATTGAACTTGAACCTTCAGTTGAATAAAACATAAGTGGTTAACAGCAGATGAATCAGCCAGAGAGGGAAGCATCTCCTCGGTGTTCCTATGAACAACAGAGCTGTGAACCTGCTCCTCAGCTCAGCGCACCAAGCACACGCACTCAGCAGAGAAAGCAAACCCCGAACCTTCTGAAACTTACAGTTTCTGAACAGAAATTGTTTTTAGTAGTTAAGTAGAGGGAAAAAAAGAAGAAAAAAAAAGAGAGAGAGAGAGAAAGAGAGAGACAAAAAGCTGAAGGGAGCCAAATTAACCTTTTTCTATCAATAAGTCATTTGTAGGGGTAGGCACATTTTTAAGTTGTGAAATTTCTGACGTATGCAAGTCACCAAGGCTGGAATCAACAAAAAGTGAAAATGAAGCGCTTGTGCTGGCTGATTTCAAAAGCAAAACAATGCATTTATTCAGAAAGAAATCTGCCTACAGTGACTGGAAGATGGAAAAGTCTGAAATTTTAGGCCCACCTGAACATTTAAGACGAATCACGCGGTTAAAACGAGCTCTGGTTTAGCTGTGCAGAATGAAGAAACTCAGTCTCGCTCATCCACCGATAAACTCTAATGCACACACTGCTGGGTTGCAGCGTGCACACAGGCAGCAAGGCCCTCCTCCTCTTGGCTCGAGACAGGCCGAATGGATGAAAAAAGCAACTTCACAGGAAAAATAAATTAACTCCACAAAAAAAGCCAGATATGAAGCATTTAAAGCCTGCATCTTCCGTACAAGATACTTCCTCAGACATTAAGAAGAGCTGCCTTTAATAGCCAGGCTTCAAACTCATCATAACATTCTCGATGCTGCAAGCAATCAGTTTTCTCAGCCAAGTTCTCTGTCGCCAAGACATAAATTGGGTTCTCTGGTCACCCAGCGGCGAAGTAAAGGCTGCAGTTTCAATGGAGCAAGATGCCCAGCTGATCTGCAGGGAATGCCCGCTGCTGAGGGCCGCAGTCCCATGGCTCAGGCGTTCAGACCACCGTGCTTCACATTTGAGCTGAGCTTGCTTTTCCTTTTACATAATTTGGTTGTCGATTATTACACTCAAATTTTCTTAATCTCTATTTAAGGAGTAAAACAAAAAGCAATCCAGATTAGAAAAAGTAAGTCGTCAAAACCTGCAGATAATACAAGATTTTATAGGGAAGAGGAGAAGAGCAAGAGGAAGCTGGAATATAAAAAACGTCAAGAAGAGAGCTTGTACAATTTCAACAACATCCAGCTGCAATTCAATCCCTGCTTCAGCTGCTATCTCTAAATCGATCCAGATCTGCCCAGAAATGTTTTATTAGCTATATGGGCCCACAGTTATATATAGGAAGAACAGGAAATAGCAGTTTCTATTTCTTTACCATTACCACAGTTCAACTTTTAAACTTATTTACCTTGCAAGTGCTTAGGGATTGCAGTATTAATTATTTTTAAAGGACATTCAATGCAGTGGTGGCCCAGAATTGATGAGTATATAAAAAAATAATAAGGAAAATTAATTGGGGATCTTGGGACCTTATTAAACTCTATTCTTGACTGAAAGTTTCTTGACTTTCTACTGCTAAACTTCTTTGGATAAGCTAACTACACCTTTACTTTAAGAATACCATTTGGTGGAGCTTAAAGATGTGTAAGGACACGTCTGCAAGAAAGAAGAGCCAGACAGGACTTTCCTTCCAGAGCCCCATGCAAGGAATGGGCGCTTGGGGCTGCACACACAGACAATTTCTTCACATTACCAATCTCATAGGTCTGAACAAGCTTCTTAAAAGCCTCAGCCAACACTACAAGCTTCAAACGGAAAATTCAACAGGCAAAAGAAATGGGTAAATCTTCAATAGCACTGTGAAAAGCAGTTTCGACTGCCGATGTTAGCAAGAGCTCCTGTTTCATCTCATTGACAGCCAGCTTCAGCACTCCTTCGGCCACAGAGCACCAAGAGCCTTATCCGTTTCTCATCATTACAGCTCCCAGCTGCATGTAATTCATCCAACTCACCTTTATCAGTTGTTTCTTCTTTCATCGGCATCACACAACCAACTTCAGAAGTTTACACAGCACAGTGAAACATTCATCAAAACTACACTCTGCTGCCACTTGTTCCACACTCTGCTTTGTTTCCAAGGCCTCTGTCTTTGACCAGACCAAACCACGTCATTCCCTGGCAATATGTTTGCTGACCTTTTCCATAGTGACAAAAATCTCCTTTAGCATCTCCAGAGATCATCCTTTCATAAAACTCCAGGTTTCCCACCCGCAATCAGAAAGGGAGGCAGGAACTGCTGCCTGATGCTGGGCCTATGAGAGGCACAGGGATCCTTCTTTTCATTTTCACTGTATTCATAACAGAAGCAAGGAGGAATAAAGCACTTATAAAGTACTCTGAAAAGAGCACATGCATCTCACAAGCAAAATCCTTCTGCTCTGAACTAATGCTGGAGGGTAACAGAGGGAGTTGAATAACTTACCCTGAGCTGGTAAAAAAAAAAAAAAAAATAGAAGTAACAAAAGGATTTTTTCTAGTGAAAGTTTTGTCTGAATTCTCCCTCCAGCTAAAAATTTAAAATCTGATTCATTTTTTCACTCAACCCAACAATTTATTTTCTTTCTTAATAGACTGATGGGCAGCAGCAAACAGAGCAAACCCAGTCCCACTGGGCAGACTTGGTTGCTTACTACTTGTTTAGGTTTCGCTGTTTTTCTCGCTGCACGAAGAGGCACAGGACCAGGCTGGGCTGAAGGACAATCCCACACCTTTAGGCCACATTCTAAACATGAACTGTGAAGCAGACAGCAGCTGGGAGCCGCTGCCCACCAGGGACTCAGCCGACACAGCAATAAAGCTGCCTTTCCCGAGGACACAGAACGACACTGCTGACGAGTTTTACCCTTCTCCTGCCTGCTGGCCACCAGGGAGCGAAGGCCACCCAGAGCCGCTCTTCTGCAAAACGTTCTTGAATGTTTGAACAGGAAAAGAAAGCCCTCTTATAGATGGGAATAAAGTAAGCTCGTCGAAAAAACACTTCCATTTTGATCAAAAATTAAGTTCTAGCTTTGCCGAGCTTCTACGTGGGAAACAGACCAACAACCCACAAACTTCCACAGAGCGCTGAGTTCAGCAGGACCAAACAGCTTTAATAAGCAGACCTGGCAGATGACTGGAATGAAACCATCCTCCTCCAGGCTCCTTCCACCAAAACAAGCCCTGTATTTTAACTTCAGACAGAGATCTGTTCCAAACTGTGCAGACTGTCCTCTAAAATCTCTAAAACCTCTGAGAAGGGCAGATGGAGATAAGCAGAGATCCAATGGGACCAGTTCGAGCTCATCTGTAGCTTCCACACAGGGGGATGCATGGGCAGCAACAGCTCAAACTGCAGACTTGCTGCAAAGGAGCTTCACCTGAGACCGAGGAACTGATACAAGACAGAATTATGGCCAAAGCTCATGCTGCAGCCAAGCAAAGGTAGCACTCCTTCTGACACGAGACTCCACCACGGCTGCGCTCTGGTTTCAGCTTTCACATGGAAGGGATCAGACCCACCACAGCTTTACCCACCCTGAGTAAGCAGGAGACTGGTTTGGCCATGATGTTCAAGCAGTAGGACGCAGTTCCATTCTCCGTGTCAGCTTCCCCAGACCCAATATGATAGCAGCATATTAAATAAAAGCAACCCAACCCAGGAAAAGAATCTCTGGAGAACATGTTCACCAAAACAGTATGGGAAGAAATCAGTGCAGACGTGGATGCATATTATGAATGGTAACAGCAGAGTCTCAGAATGACCGAGGCACCACTGGCCAAAATGCAGCAGGGCCCCTGGAGTGCTAAGAATATGACAGCTGTAAGTAAAACGAGAGCAAGCAGAGGAGTTCATCTTGCTTCAACTACAGATCCTCATTTTAACTTGAGGAAATTCAATTAGTTTCTACCCAGAAGCAGTTTAGCTGCCATTGTTGGCAATCAATGGTCCCTAAATGCTGAGAATCTGGCAAGTGTTCAATGTGCTGGCAGAGAGGCTTTCCTAATTAAAGATGTCACTTTTCCAGCTAATTTAAGTCTGCCATCTCTTTAAAGCACCAATTGCCACAACAAAATATGAATAGGAAATTGACTTTCTGTGCATCTGTTTTTGCAAAATACTTCCTCCGAGTCATATGTTGCAGCTTAAATGACTGAGGTCACTTGCTGGGAGGCAACAGCAGAGCTTTGCTCTACCTCTCCAGTATCTACTAAATAAAGAAAAGTAAGCAGTGGCTCAGTAGTTTCCGGGTACGAGAGAACACCTATTTCTTGGTGTTCTCATCTTCAGCCAGTTGTACTGCATTGTCTGAAACTGATTTTGTTAGGATAAAAGAACAACAAAATCCCCACTGAATCAGTCAGCTTATCTAAACAGATCGTGCTGCGCTCCGTACTTATCCCTTATCCTCACAACGACCCTGGGGACAGGGAAGCATGCTATTCCTGCTGCAAGGAAACGTGCAGGGATAGGGCTGAGACACCGAGATTTGTAGATTTCAAACTTCCAGTAAAGTGAAATTTCTGACTCATGCTGTTTGGCTCCTTTCTGTAACAGCTAAGCTACATGTCATTTTTTAAGAACTCAATCTACCCCAAGACCACAGCCAATCATATGTTAAGACTCTTCATGCTTTTGGGGAACAAATGGAAAGCAGTATCTACGCTTCTGTGAACAGAACTCTTACATTCAATAATAAAGCAATGTTGCACTTTTAGCGCAGCATGTAATGCAATCCTGGCTACACTCACTTCAATGACTTCCACGGCCCCACACTCCACGGCACCTTTATCATCCAGTCCAGGACAGCTGAGGGATGGAGCACAACGTGTCCCTGCAGAGCTGCTTTCATCTGAACAGCTTTGGCTTGCCTCACTGCTCAAAATTTCTTATTTCATGGCCCATTTGTGAAACTGCGTGGAGCAAACCATACTGCGTGCACTGCTGATTCAGACAGAGTGATAGAACCCGTATCTACAGCAGTTCCCTTAATTCCCCAAGTCTGACCAACAAAGCAGTTGCGAGCAGGACTTGACATCTTCCTCCTCTTCCAAAGAATGAAAAAGTCACTGAATTTTCATTTTGCAGAACATCCGATACAACTAGAGAAGAACTACCCACTACCTAATATCCAGAACATTAAAACCCTGATTTTTAACTGGGACTGTAGATCTTATTAGCACACACTGCAGTTAAATTCAGCACGGCCACAAAACACTCACCAGTCAGTGCAGGTACTCACATGGGTATTACTGACATGACGCTGTGCTTAGAAGCCTGGAAAGACTGTCTGGTTAAACAGAGTTCGTTAAACAGAAACAAGTCCTACATTATTTATAATTTATTAAAACTTACTTTAAATAATTCCTCTCCCACACCATCATTTGATCAGCTCTGTTTACAGTCTACAACTGCAGAGCAGAGGCGTGTAGCAATAATTAGGCCGCGGGGCTCTCCCACCCCCAGGTGTGTCAGAACAGACCCACACTTCCTTCCTGAAATGGAAACCTCCCATCATTTGGTAGGAAGGAGGGAACATTTTATACTTAGATGCTTTCTCACTGCCAGTGCAAGTTCAGCTATTTGCACTGCAGCAGGTCTGGGTCTTCTGCTCAGGAAGGGCTTCTGGAAGGGTGACAAGTTGCTCAGGAACTGAAAGGAGGGACTCCACACCAGGCTGAGGAGAGAGGATGGATACATCCTTTCCTCTCATCCAGTTCCTTAAAAGGGAATTTGCTGGGACTCTAACTCCTCTTTAACTTCAAAATGTATTGGCTAAGTTCAGTAATACCAGGCGAGGGTGTAACTGCAATGCCAGCCCCAAATTATTTGCAAATTGTTCTTCCAGGCTGTGACAAGGGCACGTTTTTCCGAACTCAGTTTGGCAATGTCATCCTTGTGCCCGACTCCAGCCCTGGGGCTGGATGTGACCTCCATAGCCTGTAACCAAGGTCAATGAGGCTTTCTTTTTTTAAAATTAAGTCACAGAGCACTGGAATGAACGCTATGCAGAACTAATTTGTAAGCCCAGCCGCAGTGTCGTTATGTCTGCATATTTGTCGGCGTCCTCCCACCCTGTACTCCATCATCGCTGGAGTCAATACTTGGCCTGTCTGCCCCGACCCTGCTCCTTCCAGAGGAACGTTGCCTTTGCCATCCCTCCCTCCACTCACCCAACCTCTCTCCAGATACCGTGCAAATGCTCACACCACACACCTCCAGCTCTTGTCCCCCAGCACTTGTGGCCATCCCCAGCCAGCCACCACCCTTCCACGAGGCCAAGGCAGAGGTACACAGATGCTGTCAGGGCACCCCGTTGCCAGGCAGGAGCCTGCGGTGCAGGGAAGACAAAATGGGGTGGCCCATGGCTCCCGCAGACCCTGCCTCATCCAGCACTGCATACAACAGTAGGGCCAGCTGCTTGCACACCTCAGGACACGACAGTGCCATCTGTGGGCATCCACCCAGCAAGCGGCACCCAGCAGCTTCCTGCAGGACAGCCACGCGCAGAGCCTTTCCCTGGGGTCGCACCTGGGAGAGCAGAGCGCAAGGAACCACAGCTCCAGAGCAGCCCTTGTGATCAGTCAGACCAGTAACAGAAACACTGTGTGAAAACATTCATGGCCAAGGAAACTTAAAAATGAGTATGATTCTATATATGTATGCACATACGCGCACCTACACTCCACTATGCAAAATAACATGTTTAACTCCGTATTTTTTTATTTCTTTTTAACTCGGGGATAAACTGCACTTATTTTAAGTTCATTTGTGTCCATAACAACTACGCATCAAGGCTCCCACAGGAAAACTGCTGTCTGCACCCACCTCCTTGCTAATGGGAAATCACCTGCACAGAAACATCTGGCAAAGGGCAGGAAAGAAGTTATCCCGTGAGGTGACAGCCACACGGCGCTTGGCCTTCCAGGAATGTGCCACAACTCTTCTCCACCAGACAGGCTCTGTTCAGGTTAGCACTTGAGGCAGCAATAAGCCCAAACTGTGGCAAGGTATTCCATGCCACTGCTGCGTCTTGTTCCCTTTGCTGTCTTCTCTGTGTCACCCCAAGCCCTCACACTGCTCCTTTAGTTCCCAGGGGGTGGGAAGAGGCTGAACTATACCTTTTCTATGCTGCACAAATGACAGACCAAAGCTTTGTGCCTTGGCAGCAACACTTGGTGAAGGAGCAAGAACCAAGGCAGTTTCTGGAAAGATTAAGGGAATCTCCACCCTTCTGTGCATGGCAGGGACTCCACAAAAAACAACGAGCACAAAGAGCAGCAGGACCAGCCTCCCTGCTGCACACAGCCTGGCAGCACCGGAGCAACCCCCAGGAACAGCACTGCCAAACCCCCGGATCTGGGCTGCGTGCGCAGGGAGCATGCTGGCACACAGCCCCAGGAAGTGGTGACAGGGATCTGGTTATTTTTGTTTAAACTATACCCAATTTAATACTGTGATTTGAAAGATAAGGGGGGGGGGGGGGGGAAAGGGAGGAAGAAAAAAGAAAAAGAAAAAAAAAGAAACACAGAAACCCCAGTGCGGCTGCAGAGGGTGGCTTGTTCTCCAACCATCTGTGCATCTGGCAGGAGCCATCCTGCTCCTACACACCCTTCTGCTCCCTGAAGTGTTACACAACTGTACAGCAAAAGAAAATCAACAGAATGAGCGAGTGGCCAAGCACAGAGCCTCCGGCAGGCTCACACGGCCCTGCAGAACCTCCAGCCTCCCTCTCACCAACCACGTTTCGCCCTCCAGAGCTCCCCAGCGCTGGCTCTCAGGCAGCAGCACCACGCTACAGGCCCACAGAGCAGCAGGACACACTGCTCCACTCCCCTCCAGCTGCAGGGCTGTCTGGCACTGATGCCAAGCTGTAGCCAGCTCCTGATTTGCTGCGTGACCCCCTGCAAACCACTTTGCTTTGCCACCGCTCTGCTGCTCCCTCATCCTTTAATCTTCTGGATTAACATTGCAAACTCTAGAAAACTGTGGTTCATCTCAGCTGTAGCCCTTGGCTACCAATCCAATCAATCATTACTAATTGCTTAGGAGAGCAGTGAAGAACACCATGAAATCAAGGGCTATTGTTGCTCCCAGCTCCCTCTCCTTTCTCTACCCCGTTCCCTGCAGTTGCAGAGCATCCTGCCCATCACTGCCATCAGTGACATAAATCCAGCCGCTCTCTATTCCTCTCCATTCTCATGGGTGGGCTGCTCTCCATCTCTGCATTTTGTTTCATGAGGGTTTTTGTTGATGTTGTTGCACAAAGCCCATTGTAAGCCTAAGTCTGGATCCGTAATTTTCATACGCTCCACAGGATCCAGGATCTAAAATTACCTTGGCTGCCACAAAAATAGGAGCTTACAATTCCCTTTTGCCTTGCAATTAGGTCTCTAAATCACTTAATTGTGGGAGCCAGATTTTCTAGCGGAGCTCATTCATAAGCAGAGTGAGCCAGCTGCAAAATATTTATCATGGTCCAAATTCCCTCAGATTTTCAGCATTTGGATCACTGGATTTTGTTCTGATCCAGGTCTAGGACTAATGACTGAAAAAATCATAGGAGACCAGATATATCAGAAACCATTTCCATCAGAGAGCACAGTTTCTCCCTCAGCAGAAGGAAGTGCCGTACTCTGCCAGTTCTTGCACTAAAATTTAGCCCTTTAAACTTCCTCATTGCTCTGCAAATTGTCAGACTTGAAATTGAAAGATGCGGAAGAATTATTCAAACGAAGAATAGCTGGGTTTGTTTTCTGCTAACCAGCTCATTGAAAAACTCATTAGCGTAAAATTTATCAGTCTGGTCATTTAAGCATCTTCTTCAAAAGTTGGCTGTTTGGAGTACCTTTTGCCAAAACCTTCCCTAACGTGGCAGTTTTATCAGTTCTATCAAAACTGCATGCATGCAGCTGCAGACTGAGAAGCCTCCAACTCCATAAAACAAGCAATATCTGATGAAAATGTCTCCCCCTGCCCCACACGGTCACCACTGCTGAAATTCACCACCCAGCCCTCACTGCACTCACATCCACTGTTTGGTCTCCATCAGTGTTCAGCAAGCATCAGTGAATGCCAACGGGTGCATTTTTTCCACACTGGGAAATTCAGTGACACCCCTTTGCTCCATACGCACTCCCATGTCAGACATCTTTCTGTCACAAATCATCTGACCCTAAAATTGCTCAGGTTGGAAAGGATCGTTAAGATCCTCAAGTCCAATCACAACCTGACCATACAAACTCCAACAGCCCTTTGCTAAATCACGTCCCTGAGCACCACATCCAAATGGTTTTTAAACACATCCAGGGATGGTGACTCAACCACCTCCCTGGGCAGCCCACTGCAGTGCTTAACAACCCTTTCTGTAAAGAACTTTGTCCCGATATCCAACCTAAACTTACCCTGGTGCGACTTGAGGCCATTTCCCCTCATCCTGTCACCTGTCACCAGAGTCAGTGTCCCACGGCTGCCATCTGTCACACGGCCACACAACATAACAGGACATCGGTGGGAAGGTGCCACCACTACTGCACACCACCAACAGTCGCCTCTGATGTCGTGGGCCAAGAAAATAAAATAGGATGCACTACTTTCAGAGCAACACTCATGTACCATGATCAATGCTCTCTGAATAAACGCTCACATTTGTTATGCTTTCTTAACTAACTGTTCCCTAAAAAATCACAATCTTCTAATAAAAACAAGCTTATCTTTGAACCTAATTAGGAGTTCTAAAAACCAGTGACAACACGTACTTGAAATCTGTGATGGAGCTCTGCAAAGGTGAGAGGGCAAAGTACCACACAGCGGCTGGGTGATTTGTGAGAGCGTGCTCCTCAGGAAATCAATAGGATTTAAGTGCTCAGGAACCTAACTCCCTTTTGAAAATGAGATTCACGTAATTATTTTCTCTAATTATTGGGACACCACAAAGAACACTGCAATCATCCAAACAAATCCCTCTCGCATTTCTGGCAAAGCTTTTTTTCCTCTCTCCACATGCAGAAAATACAAGTTAATAACCTGAAATACATCCTAGATTTCGATGAGTCCAAATCCTAAAGGGAATTTTGGGGCAGGTGCACAAATCGAATACCACAGGGTTGAGAAAGAGAATAATTCTTTACCTGCAGATGGTGAGTAGCCAGCCTGCCTCGTGGCTGAGGATTTCTAGGATCAACTCCCAGCCATCAGCCGTACAACTCTTCCTTTGTCATCGTGCATCAGAGGTTTAACATCTTTTAAACACCATTTCTTTATATTTATGACTGAATTACAGTTCAGTAAGGTGGCCCCACTGAATCGCTGCACCTCCTCGGGATAAAATTCAACAGGCACCTTCATCCCCAAAAGCCCTTCAGGCAGCAATGAAAAATGAAGGAGGCTGAAGAGTGCTCATCGTGATGGCATGAGCTACCTCTCTGAACGGCCCTTGGTGCAAAGCAGGGCACTTACAAGAGTCGTGCAGAAGAGGAGGGAGACATTTCAATTCACTTATTATACGCCGTAATGACTTCTCTTTGTCACAGCAATCATCCAAACTTCCAGGCACCAATACCCATGGCAATGTAAAAGAGTAACTTCAGGAGACAAGGGAAACCTTGATTCACAAAACAGCATTTGGAAGCTTCCAAAGACTGATTGTCTGCTTTAAATTAAAAACTCTTTTTCAACTGCACAGCAGATCAGCTTCTGGCTACAGAACACAGCATTCCAAAAATGCCGGTTACTGTAGCAGTGCTTCAAGAAATGAACTTGCTGGCTGGTATTAGAAATCATAGGAGTGTTATTTACCTCTACTGAATACTGATCTGTATGCTCAGAAAATAAAGTGCAGCTTAATTAAGCGATTTCATCTAAGAAACTCTGATTTGATAATAAGTAGTTTAAATATCAGCTAGTATTTTCTTTTTCAAGCTACTTCAATTACTATTAACAATAGAATGGGTGTTATTGCAATAGCAATTTCTCATGCCAGTGGAAAGAACTTTTAATATAAATTCATAATGATACCATTGTGAGAACCAGATTCCAATCTGGAAAGCATGCTGTGCATCTGAAATTGGTGGTCATGAATCAGAATCTGGCTTCTTCCTGGGAACACTGCGCCTGTTTCTGACATCTCTTCAAGAACCACCAGCAGTGCTAACTGCATGCTATCAGAACCAGCAGTACACACCTGTGAGGGCTGGAGTCTGAATGTTTTCAATTGCTCCATTCATTATTAGCTGATCTTTTCACTCACTCTTAGATCCAAGTCCATCTCTCTGATGGTGGAAATCACACTTTCTCCTGAGAGTTACATTAAAGACAAATGTAGAGCTACCGGCAGTAATGGTGTGCATCACAACAGCAAGTCCTGCAAAACCTGGCTCTAACAGGGCTTCTCCCAGTGCCTCTCTGCACACTCTCAGTTCCTGCCATGCGATGGGCTGCTGGAGCAAGCCGGGCCAGGACTGCTGCTTCACTCAGAACTGCCACCGTGACGCTTCTGACCCCTGCTTTGAGGGCTTCCCAGGTAAATTCATCAGGAAAGAAGCATTCAGCCAAAGGTAGACAGAGGCATGTCCTATATCCATACTACAGCTGATGGGGAAAAAAACAGATAGTTGCTTAAAATGCAGGACAACTGGAGATTTGTATTCGCAGTCCCACCACTGGTGACGGTGATTAAGAGAGGACCTCAGGCCCACAACGTTCTGTTTGGCTCAGGTAAAGCTTCACAAATAGCCCAGAACCCAGAACAATTCTAAGCACAGCCCTGGCCACAGGTTCCTGCAGGATTTCTAGACCACCCTGGGCTTTGAGGCTTCACAGAAAGGTATCTTCACATGGGCATCGAGAGTACACTGTGCGGTGCTGGACACGCTGCACAGAGAAATTTGCTGTTGCCTTCTGCATGTGATACTAAGCAGTCCTGCAGAGCTATTTTCAAACTGTGAAGCTGCAAGGCAGAGCCCTCCTGGTTAACGACCCTGTGAGCTGAGGGAAAAAATCTCACCTGTCTCATCCTCCAGTACAGAAGCAGCAAATGCTGTCTGAGCTTTATTTGCAGAAATGGGACAATCATGGCAGTTTTCCTAGGTTTAGAACAAATTTTCCATGTAAAAATAGCATGGCAAATCATCACTGTAGTGATTCTGCTTGCTCAGATACACAGAATTCCAGAGACTAAGAGCACCTCTGTCCAGAGAGCTACACCTGCTTGTCCCAGGTTGCAGCTCATTGTCTGCAAACAAAAATGATTCTGTGCATTGTGTTTGTACACGGTGTGTGTGTGTGTGTGTGTGTGTGTGTGTGTGTGTGTACATTTCCATGCTGATGCATCTGTATAATCCACACTTCGTATATGAGTTAAGCCAAACAGTGATCACAACATGTTATTTAAATATTGCCAGGGATCAGGAGTTTCAGAAAGACTCCAAACCCCATAAAGTGATGCTAAGCAGGATTACTTGCTGGCAGTGTGTGGATACAAGTGTAAGCTGATTATACATTTTCATGACCTACATATGCACATAAGGAAGAGCCACTGTCCTCCCCCTCTTCAAACAGAATCAAATCAAACTGTATACCTGCCAGTGATGGATTCCAATTCACTTTCCTCCTTCCTTTCTCTTTAACAAACAGAAAGGAACGAGAGATGAGAGATAGACTTCAGCAGCTGAAACAAGGTGGAACTGCTGAGCTGCACAAATAACCACAGTGTTGTGTCAATGGCATTCAAAGCACTAACAGCGGGGATCAATTGAAAAAAGGTAGGGAGAAGTGTGAATCTGGAGGCTGATGCAAGGTCAGAGCAGCTGGTGGGAGAAAACCGAGCGATAGACGGGGGGAGAAAAAAGAAAAAACCCACCAGGGACCATTCACATTCACTGCATAACATCCTTGCAGTAGTTGGTACGCTTCTACCTACTTAATGGTAATATA
Organism: Tetrao urogallus; assembly: GCF_951394365.1. Classification (NCBI taxonomy): domain Eukaryota; kingdom Metazoa; phylum Chordata; class Aves; order Galliformes; family Phasianidae; genus Tetrao; species Tetrao urogallus. The sequence continues at coordinate 2,462,591 of NC_136826.1, forward strand.
TATTATACTGCATACAACTAAAGGAGGAAAGAAACAGCTAATTATAAGAAGGTGCTACATACACAGAGCAACGCCATTGCTTACAGGTCAAGGGCAAGTATCCTGTGTTATCCTGCTCAAAAGAGGCTAAATAATGCAGTAACTCTGTTTGCAAAATCATACAAGCAAAACAAATGTCATTTTTCATGCACAGAGCAGTTACATTTCTTCACGCATATGATCTTCAATTATTAAAGGCACTGTGATGTCAAGAATAAAACTGCAAACACAATAAGGGGCTGAGGACAGCTTCTATGTTCAGACTTGCAATTCGATTTACATGAGGACTGCAATAAGCAAACACAGTCCAAGAGCAGAAAGAACATTAAGCGGCCTGTGATACGTACCTGAGGTGATACAAAGGCCTTTAATTAACGCTGCTGCTGGCTTTTATTCAGTTACAGGCATGCCTGAGAGCACAGGGAGCCCCTGACTCTTCACAGCGGTACATTTTTAGTGTGAAAAACTGAGTGGGTGTTGGACTGTTTGCAGCAGAACACTGGCTCCTGCCAAAAGGGGCTCTAACACTGCCATCAGGGGATAAAACACACTGGTTGTAGCATGTTTTCCTCTGCCCAGATTAAGAGCTGTTCAATAGGAATATAATAGAATCTGTAAATCTACTTTGACGCAAGAGCAGTGTATCTGACACTGAAGATACAGAGCTGTCAGAGTGGAGATAACCCATACATCGAACACTAAGCATCTGGGTATGGATAGCACAGCATCTGGCAGCATTAAAGTTAAAAAATAAAAAAATTCAAACCCAAGTAAAATAACTACAGGCCACACTGCAGGCTACCCCAAACTTTCCTTTAAAATAGGCACAGGAATGTTATTTCCTGTGCTCCTTCTTAAACAGCAAGATCTGAGGAAATCACGGCGTGCCGTGCTGCCACCATAAATGAACATCCCGGATATTTCAGGGCCAAATCCTGCAATCCTGAATGCAGAAAAGGTGCCAGTTACTGGTTAGACACATTTTACATTGGCAAGAAGTGAGCCCCACAGGGACGGGAATTTCAGCAGTGCAGGTGGATACAAAACCCTCCTCTTGTCCATTTCAGGGCAGTACTGATGATTTCTAGGCACAGGAAAGTCAGACAGAGTTGAGGAGATCAACTGCAGCATGGAAGCAGAGAATCAGACCCAGTCCTGCAGCTCTTCCAAATCTGGGCAAATAATACAGAACAGGAACACTCAGTGGCTGAGAAAACTAACTAAAGAGAAGAAACCAACCAGAAAACACCATGTGCCAACAGAGGAAGAGGCTAAAATTTAAGAGCAGCTGTAGTCCAGACGCCAGCACAAAAAAGCCTACAGCCAGGTTTCATCATTAAATATGATGGGACTGCATGTAATTACTACCTCCGTTTTTATAGCTCCTTCAGCAGCCCTGTCCTATTCAGCATCAGCATCAGCTTCATTAAAACAGACACTGGTCTAGCTTTTGCAGTGCCTTGCAGAAGGAAAAAGTGGAAATGTGAGCTGATTAAGATAACGTTTAACCCAATAACCGTAGTATAAAAAGGGTCTGAAGGTTTGATCAAATGAATTAACAACTTTACTTTTTATCTAACAATGAGAAACCCACAAAGATCAAAAGCAAGCTCTACTTAGCTCCTCAATTCCTGCAGCTCGCTCTAAGACACCAGCTCTTCTCACCTATATTAGACATGAATCACAAATGCTATTCAGCTGCCAACATTCCTCTGAGGAGGAGGAGGATTTCCTCCCCACCTTGCTAGGGAAAGATAGCTCCTGAGAATACACATACCAGAACAAATCAGTGCAGTACTGACCTGTTTGGATGCCAAATCATCAACACACAAATAGAACGCCTCACAAACACCGGAGAAAAGAAAGAAAAAGATGGTTTGCAATAAAGGCAAGGATGATCTGCGTCGAAAAAGGTCAAGCTCTTGTCAGAATGAGAAAAATTATGGAATATATGTAAGCGGTAGAATCTTCAAATTAAACTGAGGGACATGTGTTCATTTTAGCTAAGGGCAGGTGGACTATGCATCTTAGGCATAAACAGAGGAAGATGTTTTCAAACAAGCTGAGGTGACAGTGGCGAATGCCAAAGGTCTCATCCAGAGGAGGGACCGGCAATGAATGGAGTGCCGGAGACCTGAAGGCAGGGTAACCAAGTGCAAAGGCACAAGTTGGTTTGCACACTTACACCACTCCCAAATGGCCAGGTCAACTTCTGCTGACATAGCATCGTTGTGGGCATGCACTAATATCTACTGGAAAAGCTGCCAAAAGCATGGGCTGTGAGAGGGCTGCAGCAGCACAGTGCTGCCGTGGCTCAACAGCAATGGCAGAGGTGGGAATGGCACTCTTACTGCAAGCCAGTTCCTTGCTTGGAAGCCAGGCAGGTGACAAACATCTCCCCCACCACAAGCACGAATGCACACAGACACACTCCACAGATTTCAAGATGCACATGCAAAATGCTGCTTTTCCCAGGATTTCTATTATTTTCTCTTTATAAAACCATTGCGTTCAGCATGCTGCCTGCCAGTTGGCCGCATTTCAGAGCTACTCCAGCCCACACAGCTAGATTTTTTTAAGGCATGAAAAAGTTTATTAATAAAGTCTAAACAACGCCATAATCTTGATTAAACATAAATTATCCCAATCCTTTTCTATTAGAAAGGAATTAGTACTCTAATCCCAATGTTCTGAAACGTTGAAGGCAAAATTCAAGATATTTTTATCTGCCTCAGCCTACTGGCATGTATTTTATACAGCAAGAGCATTCACAGGCCTGCCTCCAGAAGGCAATCTCTCTCTTTCCATAAGAAGAAGCAGTACCAAGCTGGCTACCAAAACCACCTTCCCCTCTCCAGACTTCAGCTACATCCCTCTGCCAGCTGCCCAAGCAAAAGCCAATGCATTTTTTACAGTTTGGATATGGAAGAAAGATACCACAACAACCCCTTTGCACAGTGCAGTAACACTGCTCCTGTGCTTGACCGATGGTTCACCACCTCCAAGAACAGGAGAGGACATTCCAGAGTGCTAGCACTTACATGCAGCCACCTGACATCAAGTGCGTGTTGGTTCCAGTGCCCCCAGAAGGTTACAGAACATATAAGGCAAAAGCCATCTCCTACTAAAAGTGGCCTATCACCAGAGGGCATTCACAGAAGAAAAACACACGTATGCATTCCCAGCTGCAGTGGCCCAGCTGACAAACTAGACCCTCAGTTTCTGCAGAGGGGGTGAGACTCCTCCCCTGCACCTAGCCTGTTCTAAGCTGGTATCAGCTCCAAAACCCTGGGCACAAGGGCAGCCTCAGCCCCTTCTGGCACAGTTTGCTCACCTTCACCAATCTGAAAACTAGAAGCAATAAGCAGAGGTAGGGTCTAAGCAGGCAGCCTGCAGCAGGCACCACTGACCTCCAGCTCCTGGGTCCCCCCCCATCACTCCTCCAGCTCTGTGCTACATCTGCTACCAAGATCTACACGATGCAGGGCATCCCTCAGGAGCAGTCCCCATTCCCCTGAACCCACTTTATCCCACAGCACCAAGGGAGCTCAGCTAACAGCCAGAAGAACCAATACCTCACATACCCAATGAGTGACACCGTGTCTGTCACTGACTGCTGCCCATTAAGCGCTGCTGGGCACAGACTGTCCCTCATCCTGTGTTCCTCTCTCCATCCTTTCCAGTAACTCACGGACTCCAGCACCAATTCCCTCCCGTTTGCCTCCATCAGCCCCCATAGTGCTGCCCGGCCAGCAGAGCTCCCCACGTCTGTTCCTGGCCAGCAGGCACCCCGCTGTGTGACAGGGACTGCAGATAATGTTGTCATAACTACACCTTTGTGTTTGCAATGAAGTGCGAGCTCTTACTCACCTCTCTTTTTATTAGATAAAAATCCTTTCAAAATTGGTAAATTAATGGCTACATGCCCTACAGACATGAGCAGAAATCTTAGCAGGCTTTGTTCCAAACCTCCTTTGCTAGTAATAACCCTGATGAAACTCAGCGATGGCAGAGATTTTGAAAATGCTATACTTACAGCACTAACAGATCTTAAATTTACTTTTTATGGAGTATTTTTAGAGCCTTCTCTAAAACAGCATATCACCAGCTCCCATGGTTGCCATTAAATGTCAGCTTTTGACAGTTTCCATACAGTTGCATGTGAGACAACAGTTTCTGTCTATAATTAGGACAATGAGTGCTGTAAACCTGAGGTGGCTGTTGGTGAATGCCAGCTTCTTAAGGCAGGTCACTGAGCAGACCCAAGGCTAGATGAACAAGGTCTGGAGGGTCTTGTTGCATCTCTGTAAAACCAGAACACTGGTGAAACAGAGCTGGGAAATAGAAGAAGAAAGTTAACTGACGCACAGCTGAAGCCATCTTCTTATTTCTGTTGTTTACACAGGGCAAATCTTGCCAAAAGACTGTCTATTCATTTAAGTTGTTGTTTTTTTGTTTTGGGTTTTGTGTTTTTTGTGGGTTTTTTTTTGGCAAAGGAATCTCAAGACAGCCAAATGAAGATATTTCTCTTCTCCTTTTCCTGCAGGAGCTGGCAGTTGGTCACAGAGTTTCTCAGCAGCACTGACAGATGAGGAAAATCAGGGTATTCAACTTTTTTTTTTTTTTTTTTGGCTGCTATATCCTTTCTCCTTTTTGGCTATTTATTCCAAATTCATGATAATCCCAATAAGTTCTCATCAGAAGACATATTTCCTAGCCGGCAAAACCTCGGAACAGAAAAAAATTACAGAATCATTGAATGGCAGGGGTTGGAAGGAAAAGCAAGAGATCGAGTCCAACCCCTACTAAAGCAGGCTCCCTTAATAGGTCAGCACAGGTGGGCATCCAGACAGGGCTTGAATATCTCCATGGAAGCAGACTCCACCACCTCTCTGGGCAACAATGCACCTTGCTCTGCCCCAGCAAGGAATAAACATACATCCACACATGAGCATGAGCCCAGGACCGGTGCTCTGTACCATCTTCATCAGTGACATCGATGATGGAATTCAGTGCACCCTCAGCAAGTCTGCTGCTGACACCAAGCTGAGTGGTGCTGTTGTCACGGTGGAAGGAAGGGAAGCCATTCAGAGGGACCTCAACAGACTTGAAAGGTGGGCCTGGGTGAACCTGATGAGGTTCAACACAGCACAGGGCAAGGTTTGGCACTTGGGCCACAGGAATCCCAGGCATCCATACAGACTGGAAGGAGCTCCTTGAGAGCAGCCCTGCAGAGAAGGACCTGGGGGTCCTGATGGATGAAAAACTGAACGTGAGCCAGCAGTGTGCATTGCAGCTCGGAAAGCAAATGGGATCCTGGGCTCCATCAGCACAGGGGTGGCCAGCAGGGACAGGGAGGTGATTGTGCCTCCCTGCTCTGCTCTTGTGAGGCCCCATCTGCAGCACTGTGTCCAGGTCTGGAGCCCCCAGTACCGGAAAGACAGGGAGCTGTTGGAGAGGGTCCAGAGGAGCCACAAAGATGATCAGGGGACTGCAGCACCTCCTCTACAAAGACAGGCTGAGGGAGCTGGGCTTGTTCAGCCTGGAGAAGAGAAGGCTGCGGGGTGACCTCATTGCAGCCTGCAGTACCTAAAGGGAGCCTGCAAACAGGAGGGGAATCAACTCTTGGAAAGGGTAGATAACTGCAGGACAAGGGGAAATGGTTTTAATTTGAGGGAGGGAAGATTGAGCTTGGATGTCAGAAGGGAAGTTCTTTACCATGAGAGCGGTGAGGTGCTGGAACAGCTGCCCAGAGAGGCTGTGGATGCCCCGTCCATCCCTGGAGGTGTTCAAGGCCAGGTTGGATGGGGCCCTGGGCAGCCTGGGCTGCTATGAAATGTGGAGGTTGGTGGCATTGCCTGCTGTGGGGGGTGGAGCTTGATGGTCCTTGAGGTCCCTTCCAACCCAAGCCTATGATTCTATCAGCCAGCGGACAGGAGGACCGTTACAGGATGTGTAGAAAAAGGGCATACAGCCTTTGGTCATACCGATGTTCAGCAGCTCTGCATCACCTCAGGAGAGTCTCAGGTCATCCCCAGTTGAGAAAACTGTGTTTCTCGCATCCCCACATACACACACCTGACACTGTGTGCCCCTCACACTTTTTTCTTTTCTCCTAACATGCAGCCTTCATCCAGGTAGCCACTGTGGGTTGGCTGTGCTGTTAGTCAGAAGCGCCAAAGTGCTAGAAATAAAATGTTGGTAAGCCTTGAAGCACAAAAGACATTGTTTTCCATACACCATGAGAACCCACCTCAGGTTTAACATGTAAATCACCACCTGCAAGTCTCTCCAGCCTTGTCTGAAAGACAAATTGAGGGCTGACATCTGTCCTTTAGGAACTGCCCCAAGTCTCAAGAGCTACCTTTAATGTTTCTAGCACACTTCAATAGGATTTTGTACTTGCACTTGAATTCCACAACTGAATTCAAATATACTGACAGAGCAGCTGCTAGGGCAAGCAACTTCTTCTGATGCTCAGAAAGCAAAGATATTTCAAAATATAAGAACCAAGCCCCAGTTTAATGACTTCTGAACATTCTTTAAAGAATTGCAATTTTGAGAATGTATAAAAGAAAAAATGCTGGACATGCTAATTGCATCCTCTGTCCTCAAAGACCAAAAGGGAAAGCAATTATCACATATACTCAACAGGCTACAGCACCAAAATACCCACCAGCATCAGGCAGCAGCTCCACCAGTACATTAGCTAACGCCTGTTGTCTTTGTACAGTCAGCAGCTGAAAAGAGTTTGCTCGAGGACATAGCACACAGGAGGGAAAACACACTGAGTACAGCTGGCACGACAGCCTGAGCTCACTGTGTGCTGTGCAGCCAGGAGTGGGCCAGAGCTTTTTACATGCACTCCAATGACTGATGGCAATATAATTCCATTCAGCCCAACTCTTCTCCTGAAAGCACTGATAATAATTAGAAGAAATAACACATTTTTTACAAGAGGTGAAGGACAAGTAGCGAGAACAAAGGAGTACCATCTTGCCCATGTTCTGAGGAAGCCCCTTTCACTGGGGTTGTGCTTCATGAGAGGCAGCAATTAAGCAGCACGTGTGGAGAACCTCCTCTTCCAGCCTGCACATGGGACGCCCCAGTGCTGGGGAGGGCAGCAGCTGCCACGCAGCTCCTGCTCCAGGCCTCCAGTCGTGCAGGCAAAATTGAATTTTGCCACCCATGAATCAAGACTGGGCTCCTCCAGCTGGTGGAAGGTGCACAAGGAGGCAGACTTGCTGTTTCTGCAACCAGAGATTGCATAGCAGAAAGTCACCAACAGCTGGTGCTGTGACCAAGCCATCTCCTCCATCAGCTGTATGCCCAGCCACGTTCCACAAGCCCTGTCCGGCTCGTTGGGCCTCTGGCACCCAGGAGGCAGCAGAGAAGCAGCTCATATCTGTTCGTTTTCACACCTCACTTCAGGCACCTGCAAAAATGAGTGCAAGTCAGAAAGGCGCAGGAGGTACCAATTCACCCAGGTAGAGAAAACACTGATACCTCTGCTAAGGTTAAGACTGTTTTCAAAGCAGTGTTTTGTTTGCCTTCCTAAAAAGCAGGAAATAATTGCTATCAGTACAATGTGAACAAAGCAGGGAGAAGCTGGGTCTGTCATGAGTAAGAGCTTAAACATTACCAGCCAGCTCCCTAGGTCAAGGAATGCAGCCAGCTTTGAAAAGGTAAATGAGAGTCCAGCTTGCTCTGGGACAAATCATGCGTTTTATGGAAAACAAAAGAATCCATTTGCTTTTAATCTATTCCACTGATTTACTGATTCTTGCCAAGGCAAGGGACAGAGAGCCAGGCATGGGGCTCCACTCCTGCAAGCGTCCGACTGCATACACATTGCCACCTCAATCCAGCTAACAAGCACCAGCTCCTCTGAGTTCAGGCGAGTGACGAGGTGGGCAGATCGTGTCCTGCGGATTGATGCTGATGTTTTTCTCAAGCTGAAGTTTGCAGGCTCTCCCATACTGCTCTGCTTACACACCACCTAATGGATGCGACAGCCCAGTCAGCACGCCAGCATCGCTACACCTCATTCACGGGGAGCCGATCCCGACTTCTTCCACCACAAAGCATTTTTTGGCAAATCTGTCATCTCAGAGGGACATTTGCAGAGCAGATGTGCTTAGAAAGCATCAGCACGCAGAGCACTATTTCACTACTGCTGTGCCACTTTTGGACAGTATGATGAATTCTGTAACTTTCACGTCGAGCTCTGCTCTTTCAGAGATTTGAACTGCCTGCTCTTTCCAAGCAAGGGAAGGCTTGGCAGGCTCAAGTAAGATTCGAGAAGCTGACTTGCTGAAGTGGTTTCCATCGGGGGTTGGACAAGATGATCTCCAGAGGTCCCTTTCAACCCCTACAATTCTGGGATTATCATTAAAATTTCCAGTAGCTGAAGCCCTGTTTCATAAAGCAAAACACTTGCTACAAAATAAGTACAAGCACAACCATAAGCAAGGTTTTTCTCTGCCAGGATGGATCCCATCACCTGCTTTATGATCAGAAATAACACAGCAATAGCCTTCTCCCTAACGAACGCCTTCTGGTTTCCTACCAGTGCCACAACTGCCTGCAATGAGAGACACCCCGAGCACGCATCTGCAGCCCTCCATTAATGCAACACATCTGCGTTTGAACATTTGCAGACCAAGGCAGCATCAAAAGGAAAACAGCAGTGAGGTTCCGCATGGAGTCCAACAGGCTCTGGCACAGAATGCCTTCTCAAACAGGTTGTATTTTTATTTACATCTAACACAGAAGTTTCATCAGTATCTATAAGTTTCTCTGAAAAGCAAATGGGATGATTACCCGTTATCTCAAAGTAAAGCTGAGATTAAAAAATGAAAATAAAAAGATGCTGAATCATCACAGATGGTCATTTGTTCTCATTTTGTTTGTTTTACACAGCACATTTTATAGATTACAACAGTTAATTAAATGTAACAAAATTAATTCCATGCTCAAACGTTAAGCCTGCCTATTCTTCCCACCATGCCCTTACCCTGGGGCAGCCCTGCCTGCACAGAGCAGGGGGCACATGGCAGTCCCACTGCTGACTGGCAAGGCACTCGGTGACTCAAAATGCAGAGCAGCTGCCTGCTGCCACTGCACCAGCACACGGCATCACATAATAGCAGCTCCTCGGTTCCTTTGCAGTACGAAAAGTATTGCCTATTTATTTCACAAGGGCTTTCACAGAACTGTTCATATTCATATATTGTCCTCTTCCTCCTAAGCCGCATTTGAAGATTCTGTTATTCAGATGCACTCTTATGAAGGTGAAAGATAACAAGTTGAGCCAGGTATGTGGTACTTCACAGGACAGAAATATAATTCACCTCGATAGAAGACGGCCGCAATGGCTCTTAAAAATACTCTATTTGCAGAGTCAGCAAATCTGCAGTTCTAAAGAAAACTTCAACAATAGGCACTTATAACCCACTCCCCCACAAGAGTGTTAGTGGAAGGAAATAATGGAAATAAATGGGAAATAGAAAAGGTACCTGCAGTGTGGAGCACTGCTTCGTGATCTCCATACTCTTTGTTGTTGTGCCTTGAGCTTAGCACTTCCACACATTATTCCAGCAACCAAACCAGGCCTGAGACTGTCCACACTGCTTTCTGCAGAGGTTGGGGCAGGTGGAATTTAGGGCATTGGGGGAAATGCAGCTGTGATGCTTTGCTGCTGGCCAGCTGCACGAGCCCAGGCTGCTACAGCACCCAGCTGCACCACACAGAACCCAGCAGCGCCCTGGGGAAAACCGCCTGGCTGCTCCTTTCAACACTGACAAAGCAGTTTGTGAACATTAGAAACAACAAAACCAAAGCAATCAAACAAAGCCAACCCAGCTAACACGCTTATCCATCTACCACTGCGAACAAACCAATTTCAAAATCAGCCTGCATTCGGTAGAAATGCAGATGGCAATGTCCAGCCTTGCTGCATGCATCATCCCAGAAACGAGCGCAGATCATAAGCGCGGAGTGCAGCACCTCCAGCAGCACACAAGGACTGCTCTGCCCGGCGAGGAGAAAACAACTCAGAGCCCAACACCCAACAGCCATACTTGCTGTTCCTCACCGAGATGCACTTGCTTTGTCAGTCATCACTGAAATGACCTTTCATGTTTGCCGTACAATCTGTGCTAAATCTTCTGACTAACTCATCTCTAAATGTATCTCTATTTAATGTATCTCTATTTAAGCATCGTACAGCTAAAGATTTTGCTATAAAGCTGCTTTCTCGCTGCACTTTTCTTAGTGTTTATTACTATGCACATGAACTGCTTGCAGCTTTCATAAAATACAGCAGATTCCTCTAGGAGAAGGCTGGAAAGGGGTTAACACATTAATGGATTTCTTGAATATTTTGGGGGGGAGGGAGTGGAGTGAGGGGGAAAAGCTGTTTTGGAGTTGTTTTGGTGTCACATTTTCTTTGTTTATTTTGGTGGTGGTGGTTTTGTGTGTCCAGGCTAATTATTTTCATCTGCACATCATTTCTCCATTGGAATAAAAACTCAACAGCCCATGGGTTTTAAGGTACCATTTTAACAGGATCCGAGCAAGCCACGATAGAAAAGCTTTCCCATGTTTGATGTAGAACTGTCCAGTTTTACCAATACTTCACTACTGTTGCAGATGCTGCCCTGAAACATCCCAGCAGAGACCGGCTGTCAGAGAAGAAAACCCCCAGCCACCCTTTAAAAGCTCCAACCCAGAACCACCCCCACCCCCAGAACCACAGCATTTGCCTTCTGCACTGCTGGGAGTTGGATTTTCTGCTCTACTACTACTTACATAATACTTGATGAATATTTCTGCCTTATTCATTAATCATGATGAACACATCATGAAATTCTCTAATGTATTCATTACTCAGTATTATCCAAACAATTTGTCAGCAAATAATTCTTGCTTTATCGGTCATCTGAATTGCAAATTGTGACTGCTACAATCATAGTTTGCTGCTTATTTTTTAACATATGTAATTTATTTAAGTAATACATACAGCCAATTTAATCTGTGTGCAGTGAATTACAATTTGTGTGTTTGACTTCAACATTCTCAGCTATATAAATCACGCACTCAGGAAATGAAATAATAATATAGGACTTAAGTGAATAGCTGAAACCACATGAACAAGTTTCCTGGAAAACACCAAAATGCAGTAACATACACAGGCAAACCTAAATTCCACTTTCCAAACACTATGAGCACTTGCAACTGCTGGTGTTTTTTTCCCCCCTTTCTAATTCACTCTGAGACAGTTAATTTCTAGCAAGACCATGCCAGCAGCTACAGCAGACGTTGCCAGATTGCTTTCCACTTCCTCCCCTGTATCCTTATTTAGGATATTAAATAACGCTGCTCGCTATTAACTTCTCTTCATCCAGTATCTCAGAAGCTATCTGTCCACCACAGACAGCAAAAGACCTTCAACTTCCTCAGCAGTTGGGAGGCAAACTGCAATTAGTGGTTACCTGAATCAATTATAAATAGCCAAGGATAGCTCTCGTTACTTAATGCTTTTGATTTTATTATAAGACCAGAGATAAAACTACAATGAGGCTCACCGATAATAGGAAGTTGGTCCTCTGGGCCTTGAAAATTGAAGCAAGTCGGCAAAAATTAAATGTTTAGCTAGCAGATTCCTGTTTGTTCATGTTTTAACGTATACCTCCACCTATGCTTCCACTGCCCAAATCAGTCTGATCATTCTCCCTCGAGAAAAAAATAAAAGAAAATGAGAAACCAATCCAACCATCAATTTCTATTGCCAGCATGACTTCTCCTACTGAGAAGATTTCCTTGAAACTGTTAGTGGTCCAAAAAATGCACCATCTCCACAGCACTGAGGCTTCGTCTGTCTACTGTACCCAAGGCAGAAAACACAACACATGTATGGATAAGCGATTTGGAACAGCCCTGCATCTGTTCACCTGTACCAATACATCAGATGGCCTACAAATAAGCAGATGATCTGGAAGCAGGAGCAAAGATATGCTGTGTTCTATTGCTGGAATCAGGTTCCAACAAAAAGCACCAGCCTTACCCTCTGCTGCTAAGCCTAGAAAGCAGTTTCAGACATCCTAAATTAGTGCTGAGATGCAAAGAGCTGGGTTAATGCTAAGAAAAGAATCAGCCACAGACACTCAAGATCAAAAAAGTTGCGTTCCCTCCCATCTAGTTAAGCCATGGAGCTGTTCAGATGTGCAGGGCGTTGCTTCAGGCTGCTCTCCAGTTATTAGAGGATTTGTGTTTCACAGATGTCAGATCATATCCAAGACAGACTGACATGTAAAAAAAACCCTGTAACTGCTGCACTAGCATTTAGATGGACCAAAATGGGCTTTTATGAGTGGAGAGGTAAAGTAACAGAAGCTTCTGTAGATGGTTTTATGTGGATTTTCACAGATGCTGCTGTTGTGTCTCATGCCAATGCCAGGCACAGTAATGACATAACACTTCTGCAGAATACATAAATGGTCAGTTCTGGAAGCAACATCCATCAGAAATATTGATCTCATGGAAAAACTCTTCTGATGGCAATTACAGAAGATAAAAAAGACTTCTGAGGTTGCCCTGACATTGAGGTTTTGGATGTGAGAAGGAAAGCAGAGGAGGCAAGTTGAGCTGCCATTCCAAGGGGCAGCCAGACCTATAAAAGATTAGATGAGAAATGATAGGATATAAATATTCTGCTCATTTGGTGACAAAACAGAGCTCTATAAAGGGTTCTGGAGCACAATGCATACGGTCAGTTCTTGATATCATAACCCATCCAGGCATTCAAGCCTGCTGTGCAGATGAGTGAGGTGCACCGTGGGCATACCATTAACTGAAATGCAAGGGGATACACAGAACTTACTGAACTCATTCCTAGATTTCAACACTACACTCCTGCCCCTGTTCCAGGTGGTGCCATCACTCCACTCAGCTCATGCAGGTGGGTGAATGCCAAGGTGAGAAACACAGCCTGCACCTATCAATTCTCACCCACAGCGCTCTGTTTACAGGGCAGGGATGGAAGAACACAGGCTTTCATGAGCTATTTGTAGGAGAGGTTTAACAGGAGAGCTCAGAAAGCCTCCAACAAAAAATGCAGCAATGGCCTGCTGTTCCAACAGAAACAAACTGCCCCTGATTCGAAGCTCTCTAACACAGCCCAGTTTTTAAGATGGGCAGAAGGCACACAGGCAGTGCAAGAAGCACCCCTTCTGTGTGCTGTGCAACCAGTTTTAGCTGCAGTTTCTGCAAGCCTCTCCTAGGGTGATGCTAACCTACACTGCTGCCCACTGCAGTCCTTACTCCCTTTGCACTTGAATCTTTCTCCCCATTCTACACAAAAATCTGAAATCCTTCCTAAATGCCATGACACGCTGAATTGTTATTAACAAGCTTATTAGAGCTGTGAAACAGGATTTCCATTACACAAATCTCTTGCTTCCCCCTTAGTACACCAGGGTACCACCACAAGTATCCTATAATGCCCACTGACCTACCTACTCCCTTGTAACAGAAGTCATCATCTCTGATGTTGCCCTTTATGAATTCTCCAGCTGTCTTGGTTCATTAGCATGCTGTTAAGTGTTCCTTGTCTAGTAGAGAAAATGTCCTGCTCTCCCATCTCATAAGTAGCCTCTCGCCATTCAGCTCCTTGTTTAATCAATGCTAATTACACAGTCCTGTGATCATCTCCTGAAATTAGCACAAATGGTAGCAAGTTCTTTGATTGCCAATGTTTTTGTAAATGTTACATTAAAAAACAGCACTAAAATAACAGCGTAGACAAAATTTGTATTAGAACCATGCGTTCTGTTGCACAATTCACAACAAGGGATGGCATGCAGAGTGGGAGCCCGCTGTCATCCACTTCAACTGATTCAAATAAACAGAATGCAAAGAAATCCAACTACTTCCAGTTTGGAAACGTGATGGTGAGGAAAAGACAATCTACTGTGAACATTAGCAATAAAAGATCACGATGCCCAGAGCTGTAAATTCTCAATGGGCCATTTTTAAGACAAGAATAATGGTTTAGTTTTCTAAAATTCTGCAGTATTTGGGGGCAAGGAAGGGAAAAAAAAAGAAAAAAAAAAAAGAAAAAAGCAGTGTGGGCAAGCTTCTAAATATTTGTCAGAGGTTGCTCAGAAGCAAGGCAGTTCATGAAGACTGCTTCACCATCGTGTTTCTAATTGCAGCACCGTGCACCAGTTCCTGCACAATGCTGCCACCAGAACCAACCAGCTCCCAAGAAAACTCAGGAAAAAGACCAGAATGTGTCCATTTCATAGCGGGAGTCAAACCTGCAGAAAATCCCATTGCTCTGCAAGAGCTAAATAACTAGGAAAATGTAGGACAGGTCATTTCAATATACAACGAGATGGAAAATAAATGACTAAGATACTAAGAAAAATGAATGAGGAATGAATTGTGTAACTGGGTCAAGCCATTAATTCTGAAAAGAACAGGGAGCCTGAGATTATTTAGACTGATTCCCCAAGACAAGAAGCAGCTCATTGGAGGAAGTTTTTATGAAAATGATATATTAAGTATTTTACTGTGAAATATTAAAAAAATCAAACAACAAAAAACCAGGAGAATGACCAGGTCCTTCAAAGACAGGAGTTGATTGTCCAGCACACACCTACCAGGCACTCCACAGGATCCTGCCCTAACCAAGAGGAAACAAAATAGGATGAGACTCCCATACCTCTCAAGTTGGGGGCAAAATCCCCACTGGCTTCACTGTAACCCAGCTCTCACTGAATGTCCAGTCACAGGTTTCCAGTCTCCTCAGCCAAGTGCTGCACTGAGGACTAGTTTAACATCACAGCACTATTAAGATCTTCCCTTTGGGCTATAAATGGAAATTCATGACAACTGGATTGAATTTCCTAATTTGAATCTAAGTCCATTTTTTTTTTTTGTTAAATGGTCACCCTATGGCCGTTCTTTGCAGGAGTTAAGAAATAGTGTGCCCTTCCTCCCATCTGCTTTTATTCCTTCTCAAATTCTCCACAAAGTTCTGAAACATACAGAAGACCTTAGCAGACATGCCAGAAAAACAAACATGATGAACCTCAGCCCAGCTCAGTATAACAGCACATTTTCACACTGGCAATACAGGTGGCCTTGCTTTTATTCCACTTCCAAAGGAATAGAGAACACTGTTAAACATTAAATACTGCAGTGACAAAAAGCAGACTTTAAACCAAGCAATTGTTCTCATCCTATGAAATTATTTTGCAGCACAAGTGACTGTGGCTCAACATTACAAATCTCTGCAAGGACAGAAAAACTGAGCCTAACAATTACCTAAAACTAAGGAATTCTCTAAGTACAAACCGGATTACCTTCTGGTAGAAACTGGCCCCAGCAATACTTGCTCACCAGCCCACCTGAGGACCATCCTTTCTGTCTTTCTATGAAGGTTTTTCTGAATACTGAAGAATTCTGGATAAAAGGCAATTACCTGCAGACCCATTAGCATCAACAGATCTTCAGAATTGCTGTGTTACAAACACATACAGTCAGAGATTAATCAACAGCATTGATTAAATGTGGTTTCTAATCAGATACCAAGTCTCTGTCTCCACCGATGATCTAAAAGAAAGGCCAAGCACCGCTTGCAGTCACACCACCTCACTTGATTTCTATCTGCAGCATCCTTCCCAGGCAGGAGCAGAAGCTGCAGGAGGCCCACTGCCCCATCAGACTGCAGCCCAGCAAAGAACACTTCTGGAAGGTTTGAGCTCTGCATCTGAGTTCCAAGCACCTACAGAGCTCCCAGACACCCTGGTGTGCCAGCCACACACTGCAGTGCCAGCAGAAGACACAGAGCTCTTGTGATGCATAAATGACATCCAAAGGCTCTTCCTTTTAGTTCTCTCTGCTCCTCTGGAACAAGATGAAGACACAGAGTAAATACTTTTTTAACTAGATGAATTGCTCAGTAAGCATGAGGTTATTCATGGTGCAAGAAAGAACTGGCACACACCTTTTGAAGAGACATAATGGTTAAAAGATGCTCAACGCTCCCCCAGCACCAGGAATGTGAACAAATAACGTTTCTGACCTCCTACAGAGGATACTTGAGAGAACACTTTTCAAGAAACTCAAATACAAACCACCCTGAATCTTTTCCTAAAGGGAAAACTGTTCTTAGCCCCTGGACTTGTCCACTGTAAGAGTTCGTGCATCTCTGGGATGTGATGAGCAGATGGGAGAAGAACTCCACAGAACTGTAAGGTTCCACTTACCCACGACTGACAAATTCACACTGAAAGGAGTACTCAGAAGATTACCTAGAATGCCAAGCAAATCAAGATTCAACTTTACAAGACAAAGACAGCAAAATAATTGACTCCTTAGTAGATGAGATGAAAGCACCAGCGAGGCAGAAAAGCTGTTGCCACAGCCGTGAGTAACTACACAAATCCTCGGTGTGGGAATAAGAAGTTTTCCAGCCAGCAGATCGCAGCAGACAGAAGCACTGGGAGCCTGGGTGCAATGCTTTCACAAATCGATCCTGATACAGTTAAGGAAGGGACTGTGTGACATGTTTGCCCATCTCAGGGGAAGACTTGATTCAAAGACATCCTCATCCCTCCAGACATCTACAGCCACTGGACACCATGAGCATCTCCATTCTGATTTCTTGGTCACATTTCCACTGTTTCTCAAAACACTCACTCTTTAAAGCCTCAGGAAGCATCTACGGTGACAATTCTGTCACACATTCAGTGCATGAACGTTTCTATGGAGACTTTATGCACCACATTGGATTCTTTTCCCTAAATGCTCTAGGTACTCCCACACCACCCTGCAATCCCAATTCTAGGTAAACCAAAATGGAAAAATCAGTTTTTCTACATCCAAATGTAAAGTCAAGCTCTAAATATGCTTTTTCTGTGTACCCACGCATCACACCTCCATGGCCTGAACATGTTCTAGGGCAGTGCAGGACGATGCCACGTCATCCAGCTAGTGGCAGTAACAGAGCCAGAGCTATCCTTTGCTATATATATGCACCATGAGCTCACTTGGGCCTGGAATACCGGACTATTTTGACTTGAAATGCCATTCTTCCAGTGGAGCACTTATAGTCACAGGCTGTTCATAGATACTAAAACACAAAATCCACCTAATCCTAACATACAGAATATTTTCAAAATAGACAAGCCTTCCTCACTGCCTCCTCTGTTCTCCCCTCCCCCCCATATAAACTTCCTTCCCCTCTCCCTTTGTATTTAGAATCCTCCCCATCCTGCTCAAGGGCCCACTCACCTCTCTAAAATAGCAGCCTGATACTAGCAAACGCCTCCTGCAAGGACCAGAGCAATCTGAGATCTCACCAGCACTCACCTAACACTGTCTGCTCAGAACTCACCTGCAACACTTGAACATCTTCACTCGTCTGGTTTTAAGTCATTTAGTCACTTGCTGATGAGCCATTACAGCTCTCAATTAGCTCACAGACCCTGTCAGTGGTACTGCAGGATAAAACTTCTTCCCATCAATTCACCTTCTACCTGATCAAACCAGATGACAACCAGGATTTGCCATAGCACTGGTAATACAGTTGGATACTCTGTTAGTGTACGAGTGCACCAGGCATTTCCCCCACTGCCTGTTATTTTCTTATGAGACCACAACGTGAAGATATTTCTTTATAACTCAGTTAACCCCAATGCTCACAAAACCTTCCCCTGTGTTTGTGAGCACTGCCAAATCATGCCATCCTTCCTTCCTGTGGTACCTCTTTTAACACATTAAAGATTAATACCTTATCTGCTACAGAATCCTATTATTTTGTCTCCCTCCATCCTGGCACCAATGTGGCTTCCTGCTGAGTTGAACACAGTGTTACAGATACTTTATCTTCCTTCCTTAACATTTTCTGGCAGAGGTGTTCACAAAACGGAGGTTCTTGCAAGCAGCATCTGTTAAGACAGCACATCCCTGTGTAACTATTTAAGGAAAATAATGAGGGCTGTTTTCTCTTGGGAAATACGTTTAAATGGAGAGGCCTTGGGTGCATAACTTCAACAGGTATCTGAACCCAAGACTCCTGCTAGAGTCATTTTGGAATATTTTTATTGAACTAGGGTAGGCTCAGCCTAGCAAGGTTCAAATCACAAGGCCTCTCTGCATCACACAGCTTTCAGTGAGCAAAGCTGGCATCAGGGCTTACAGACTGCAGCAGTTTGAGCCTTCCGGGCAAGACGCTTTTTTAAGTAGTTCACTTTCCAAGGGCTCGTGCATTTACCTTCCACAAAAACACTCCCAAAACAACACTAAACACTAGGGTTATGGGCCATTCTCACAGCACTGCAGCCTCTCAGAGGAAATCCTGACGCTCTGTGCTTAACCCATGCCACAGTGCTGCTTGCTTCAGCATCTGCTAATGCACAGGACAGAGCGTCAACTTCATTTTTGAAATTCTGTGATGCTGTCACTTTGTGTCACAGTGTTAAGTGCTCTTGATTATCTGATGTCAGCTCAGTTTACTTACAGCACCCTCACTAATGGCAGTCGCTTTCCATCAAAATGTGTCAGAAATCTCTTAATAAGAACCATTCTCAACCCAAAAGGGGCTACAGGGCCCAGACGCAACTGCTGGTGTCACCGCACATGAGGCTTACCCAGCCGGTTCAGCTGTCCTCATCGCAGTGCCACTGCCATCACAACAAGCCAGCTCTTGGATCTGCTCTGGTCCCGCTTACCTGGAAGCATTCCCACGAGCAGGGGTGCCGGCAATGCAAGATGGCAGCAAGCTGCTTGCTCACACCTTCCCATGTGGGCAGAGCAGACACTTGCTTTTCCCAGCACTGAGTCTTCACAGTGGGAAGGCTTTGCTTTGGTCTGTAACAAAACCTCGCTCAAGCACTGCTAGTTTTTCAATACAGCGGTGGTTCCAGACAGAAATACTTTGTATTCACTTGCTTCATTATGAAAATGACACGTGTGTGCAGTGCATGCATGCAAAGAAGAGAACTGTAGGGTTGGAGTTGCCCCTCCAATACAAGCTCTAAGAATGAGAAGCAAGGGGTCACAGCTGACTTTCAGCTTTTCTTCTCATTACTCATTCATTTCTACAACCTGAATTCACTCTCCACTCCTCACCATGGAACATTAACAGCCTTTGCAGAGCATCCACGAAGCAAGAAACATCATGCAAAAAGCATTTCCACTGACATCCAACTCCTGGAGCATAAAAACCTTCACAGCCAAGTGATACACTCTAGCACTGAGCTCGAAAACAAGCTGCGGGGTGGGTGAATGAGTCATTGAACAACACCAAAATTATTAGGAAAATCACTAAGAACATTCCTTAAAGCTCTCCCAACACTAAGGCCTAACCTCCCAGCACACCATTAGCACTGACAAAGCTTCCTTTATGTCAAGGAAACCACATTCATTGCAAACTGACTCATGCGTGGTCAGAATCAATCACCTGCATTTTCAGGGTGATCCTGGACATGAACTGAATGCCATTAACGCTGTGCAGCCAAAGGAAGTCAAAAGTGAAAAGCCTGCAGAAAGCAGGATTATTGATTATTGCTGTGGTGCTTTTTTTTAAAAAGTAAAAGTTAATTAAAGAATAACATTGTTCTTAAATTACTGAAAGGTATAATTTACCCCCAAAACACCGGAATCATCATTAACAGCATAAAGATCTCTTTGCTTTCATTCCCACCCAAATTCAAGCCTGTACATTCTGTTAAGCTTCTGTCTTCCAGCTCGTATTTGTACCCGATTAAACCTCAGTACAGGTGCATATGGGTTAGTAATCACATTTTTATATTTTGCATGCAGATTAGTCCTATTCAAATCTGCATAAATTTGTTATGCATCACCGCAAAAGTGAATGCTCAAGCAACTTTTATTTTTATCTAATCAAATCACTACCTAATGAAAAATGAGCAACTGTGCAAAAAGGTGCACTGGGGCACACTCCAGGGACCAGGAGCATTCACTGCTGACGACCAGCTGTGGGCCTCACTGCTCACAGGGACAGCCTGGTCAGGGCCAGCTGGGTCCCGGCTGCCAAAAAGCCTTCAGCAGAAAGATGAAAGAAGTTTTTCATCGCGGCACGGACCCAGAAGGAGCTTCTACAGAACTCCGTGCCGTTGATTAAGATGTGATAAATCACGACCAAAACCTCTCATCCAATACGGAAATGGACAAGACTGCTTTGTATCCGAGTTTGTTGGCTGCACAGTGAGCATCACATCTCTTCTTTGCAGATGAATAGCTGCAACAAGAAGAGCTAAGTCTCTACATAGAAAAACAGTTCAGTACTAGGTAATAGTAAGTAGTTGCTTCCAGGGTAAACAAGACAAAGCATACTCTTTCCCCTGCTAAAAATGTATTAAACAACTGCTAAAAAAAACTCTGCAGTGAACTACATATGCACAAACAGGTGTGGCTTCTTAGCCCAAGTGGCAGAACCTGGTCCAGAAACAAGCCTGGTGGGATTGTATGGTTTTTTTTAAAGCAAAATGAAAACATTGCCCTACAGAAGACAGCAGCATCCTGATGACCGACACACATGGCTGCCTCACTTTATGCACACCCACGCTTCAGGCATACCCATCTTTCCTCATCCCCAGAGCTAAAGGAATGTGAGTGCTGGGATCTGCAAGAGCTGTGCAAAGCAGCACTGGGCTAGAGTAAGGTGTTATCATGCATTCACGTGGACAGCTGCAGCAGAAGCAGCAGAGTTGTTACAGATATGGGTCTCCATCACATGCAGATAATTTTAACATCTGCCTCTCTGCAAGAGAACATTGTGCACCAATCCCATCTCCAAACTCACACAAATTGTACAAGCATGCTGCCATCTCAGAAGCACACTCTGTTCATTTCCTATGACACAGCATAAACAAGCAGGGCAGAACGGCTGCACTCGTTTCAAGTTCAAAGCAGAAATGGAGATGCCTAATGAAATTACTCCAGCAAAACCAACAGAAGGAAGTCCTGCAGCCTGCTCTCCTGAGGCACAGCCCCGGGGTCCAGAGAGCCTGCAGGCATCCCTGCTCACCTACTCAGGAACTCCAGAACTGCCATCTCTCCTTATTTCATTTCAATCCAAGGGGTTTTCAAAAAAGGAGTTTGAAAGGAATTAAATTAAGGCTCAAGAACAAGCAGCAACTGGCAATAAGCAAGTCCCCCAAAGCGCGCCAGTTTGTCCTCCTGGCTCACAGCACATTTCAAGGTCAATTACACTCCCTAACAAAGTGCTTAGCCACAGCCGGGCTGTGAGAGCTGCTCGGGCTGCAGAAAGCACACACAGCTCACGTCCATGCCTCGGCCAGGCTGCACCACAGCTCACTCCTCTCCTGCAAGGAAGGCTGTGAGCCCACAACGGAGGTCAACGCTCTGCAGCTCACCCCTTTTCTTGACACAGCAGCCACTCTGCTTACCCAGACACTCCTTTCAAAAGGCTTCTCCCCTCATCTGTATTTTTTTAAACAATGTTTCTATTTGCATTTCCTTTCAAAAGTGCAGCATAACACTCTGACTTTCCCATCAGACACCCCTGGCCACAAGCACAAACCTAACCGTTGGTGACACTAAAAATTTCAGCACAGGGGTAACTGAAAACCTGATACCTGGTATTAAAACATTTATGGAATATGGTCAGGATAAAAAAAAGATACTCCACCAATCTCTTTTCAGAGACTGCATGCAATTTTTCAGCTTTTTAGCTCCCTGTGGACTTGAAGGAAGACTTCACATCAGTAAAATCCTTACTAGTCCATCTGCACAGCAACTGCAACTTACCCACCTTCCTCAGTATAAATGACTTTTGTCATTCTTTTATCACAGAAAGTAACCTATTTCAGAAACCATGTGATTGGATTAAGAAAGAAAAAAGGTAAAGCAGCTTCCCTTCTCCACCACCAAAGAGCACAAACACATTCCTTTGCTGCTGGACTGCACTGCGACCCTTTAAGTGCTGCCTTCAGATACAGCTTCTTTCCCCAAAATCTTACTTACCCAGAGATTTATTACCTGCTACAGGGCCACTAAAAACAGACAACTTTTATCAAAAATTGGAGCATCTAACAGCTATATGTGATCCAATGATCTCTAATA
Source organism: Tetrao urogallus (assembly GCF_951394365.1). Lineage (NCBI taxonomy): Eukaryota > Metazoa > Chordata > Aves > Galliformes > Phasianidae > Tetrao > Tetrao urogallus. Next base: position 2,484,752 of record NC_136826.1, read on the forward strand.
CGTTTTAAAACAGCTTTCTTACCGGGGTATTTAAAAGGACAAATGTGGATAAGAATCTGTTTCAGGCTGACTTATCACGCAAAAAATCCCCAAGAGAAAACATTCTTGCTGATCGTTAACACCACTATTCAACAGCTAAATTATTGCACAGGGTTAAAAGCATCCTCCTTGAGGGAAAATAGAGCAGTATTGACATGAATGCATTAAATCTGATTTTCACTATTGTGGTTGAATACAATGCCAAAAATATATATAAGTAACTCTAACAGCTCCAGTAAGTTGTATTTGTTTTTAAGAAGTACCACTTAAAGGACATTGAGAACACAATGAAATTAGCTTTTCCTTTCTTTTTTTCCTTTTATTCTGGGGAAAATAAAAGAAAAAAAAGAGCATAGCTTTCAAATTATCATCAAGTTACCTCTATCTGCGATCTACACAGCAGTCAGACAAAGAATGTTGAGTTTCTGAACACCAGAAACATCTGCCATCTCAACCCGCACCTAGGTTAGTTATTCCACCTCCTGCCAGACAGGAGGTCACCAGGAGCCACCTCACCCTCCCTGCTGACCAAAATTAGCATACAAAAATCTGGCAGAGAAACTCCAATGGAAACCAAACCCACCCACATCCTGGGACAAAGCAGCCGGGAGGCAGGCAGGGCTGGCTGGCAGACAAGGAGAGCTGCAATGCCAGCTGCCCCGAGCTCTGCTGCCAACTTCACCAAGGCTGAATATGATCCCCGGCATTGCCTTCTGTAATCTGCGGGATGCTCTGATTAACTAATAATTAGCTCATTTTAAAATGGCATAATCTTCTTTGCAATTGACGCCCATTCTAAAAAAGGATTAGCACAGGGTCTAATGCCGGAGCCTCTCTAGCATTAAAGGATTACAGGACATTGATCTGGACCCACAGCTCATTGGGGGAGCTGCAGCCCCTCACCAAATCCCCCTTTTCCACTCACACCACAGGACTGCAGGAGCAAGTGCGGCAGGGCACACGCCTGCCCTCCTCCTGTGCAAATGCAATAGCTTGTGCTGCAGCCGAAGCAACTGCTTTCTGCAGTGCTGATGTTCTGAAAGCCAGGCACAAGGGCGTTGGACTGGACATCGCTATTTAATAACCCCAGAGTCACAACTGCAGCTGTCTGCATTAGCACGAGGTTTGAGAGGGGAGCAGATGGTGAGGAAGCTCTCGCTGTGAAGGCTCTAACGATTTCCAAAGGTAAAACAGCAAGTAGCTTTTATGTATAAATGATACTCACCATATGGTAGGCACGATTGAAATTTTAAACAACAACAACAAAAACCCAACAAATTATTATAGATAGGTTGAATAGAACCAAACCCAATTAGAAGTTGAGCTGAGCGCTATGATGAAGAATGGAAATGGTTTACAATAACATCAGCGTTGCCCAGAAGAGGAGTGGAGCTCCTCCAGAAGAGTAACTGCTAAGCGCTAGACACAGATGCCATTAAAATTCAGCTCATTCCTTTGATGATACAGAGATGGAACTGGCATTTCCAGCCACTAAAAGCAATGAAAAGACATTCAATCAATATAAAAAATATATTTCATTGAGATTCATTTCTAATTGATGTATTAATTTATTGATTGCAATTACAGACCATGATTACAACCTGATTACAGGTGGTGAATAAATATTATTAATACCTATGCATTCCACAAAAATAAATAAAACACGACCCACGCATTCCCTCAGATGATCAGAGCACTCGCACACGCATCTGGAGGCAGGAAATGAAGAGGCATCTGGGTGAGCTCCGGCCAGCAGGTCACCTCCTGCTCCACACCTCTCCCAGCACCGAGAGAAGCACGTTCAGCCTGCCTTTAACTTCACACAGTAAAATCAAAATAGCCACCTGTGGATCATTAGATTACCCGTTGCCTCTTCACATAATAAGCAGTTAGATTACTTGGCATCCTTCACTTCATTAAATTAAGCACACTTGATGGTATGTAGGCTGGCTCTCAGAAATTCGGTAATTCTACCAAAACCTGTCAGTCATTCTTTAATTTGTCACGAGCCTATGCTGAAAATACACCCAACGTTCTGGTTTTATGGGCATCAGTCTGAAATTTCCATAGACTTCAATGCAGCCAGGCTGTTGCTGAGTGTTACATGAGAGAGCCAAGCCTGACGGTGGCCCGGCACTGTTACAAGCTGGCATCTCTGCAGAGACCTGTCAGCAACCCCGGATCTTTTCAGCAGGTCCGGGGGGAGCTGAGCACAAACCCCACACATGTGGTACAGAGCCTCTGCAGATAAACCCTGCTTTGATCTTTCACGTTCACTAAAAACCAGAGCGGCTCAGGTGATGCATATTAAATCTAGAAGAAAAGATCTCTGCACACACACGCACAGCACAGACTGTCCTTCTTCCCCTGTCCTCTGCCTCTGCCAGTCCCTAAATGCCAAATCCCAGCTCACATGGATACATCACCCAGCAGTAACACAGGGTTCAGCAGGAAACTATGGGGTGACATTGGGCTGTTCACAGTCCCACTCCTCAAAACACACCTGTCCTGGGGAGGCTCTTTGGATGTGGGCCCCTACCCCAGGCCTAACCCCACTGGTGCCACACAGCAAATCGCAGGAGCTGCAGGCAGTGCTCGGAGACATCTGGCTCCATATGGATGGGCAGCTCTCTCCTCCCAGCACAAGCATCAGAGCAGAGCTGCCCTTTGCTACACCCCCACCCTGCTGGAACAGGTGACAGCCAGATGAGACCCCACAGGCTCCGGTGAGCAGGGAGGATCTGGAGAGGCTGCAGGTTCCTCCAGCGCATCTCATCCACCAGGTGCAGGACCTGAACTCACTGCCTTGCTGTAGGTGGGAGATGGGAAAAGTACGTTGTATTCAGTTTTTTATTTTTGAATGTAAGTGGATAAGAGATTTCAGCCTCCAGGCATTTCTTAGTCACTGCTGACTTCTGTGTTTTATTCCAGGGTTCAGAAGGTTCACTTCTTCGTTCTTTCCCCATGGTGTGTGGGGATAATGAGAGACAGGGAGCACTCGAGAGAGTAAGCAGCCAGCAGCAAACTGCAGCCAGGCCCAGAGCTGCTGTATGTTTTGTTGGTTTATTTTAGGCCAAGCTCCATTTGGAGGAGAGGCTATTCCCACAAAAATATGGGTCACCAGGATAAATATTTTGCAGCAGTTTAATGCTGAGGCAGAACATTAAGAAGACATGTGCATCCATCTCCAGGGTGACAGATGGGGCACCCTCAGTGTTACTAAATCCCATTCCCTTCCTTTCAAACAACCTGCAGTGAGTCACTGTTGCTGTGCCATCCCATCACAGCGTAACAAGCCTCTCAATAGCAGCACTGGGTACCAGTCACACATCCTCACCCTGCTACAGGAGTATGCAGACAAACAGCAAAGCCTGCAGGAGGCCGTCGTGCTTTGCCATAGGCATTTCAGTAACCCAGAAGTAACACTGACACCCGAAGCACTTGGTCCTGATGTGAGGGCAGCCACTGCTGCTCTGGCTGCAAGACGCTGCTCTTCTTATTCCCTATCTAGATCCACACACAGGAGAGAGGACCACTAAACAAAACATGCCATAAGGATCTTATACTTCTAATTATTTTATCATAGCCTTCACGTACTCTTTTTTGGATATTGTTACCTGGAGAGTATGCTAACAACGTTAAGTTGCTGACTAATTAAGTTCTGGTATACTCCAAAGCTGGATTTTGCACACTAATTAAATTTATAGGCAGTTAGATCTGACAGGTACGACATTACCTGCCAACACGCCTTCACAGTCAGGTGAGTTATTAACTCCGAGGTGGCAGGGCACACCGGGCAGATAGGTACTGCCTGGCACAGAGCCTCCTATGGAGAGCCGAGGCCAGCAAGCCCACAGCACGAGAGGTAACAGGCTGTGGGGCAGCACCTCCTGCCCCATCTGCTAGGGAGCCATCTGAACATTGAGACCCAGCCCTTACAGGATAGAAGGGCTGAGGCACACAGGCTGCACCTCTCACTTCTCCTACTCAGTGACGGGCAGCAAAAACCTGCAGAGTCCAGGCCATCTTGGGGAGCAGACAGCAGCCCTCACCTCCTCCTGCGGGGTACCGGAGAGCCTGCTCACAGAACACACAGCAAGCTGTGGGCCTCACCACTCTCATTACCACCACATTACTACCCACACTGCCCCGCATGGCGCTGCCAGAGCCACGTGGTCCCGTGCAATCATAGCAGTGCAATCACAGCAGCCAGATCCCCTCACCATCACACCTCCAGGCCCTCTGCAGACAAAACATTCATTTAGCAATCTATATGATATGCAATGTCAAACGCCTCTTTGATAGTTCCCTTAGGACAGCTGCTCCTGCTATTTCATCTGTTAAATATTTCCAGAACCCAAGAGTCCTGAGGGAGAAAAGCAGTTATTTTGACTAACTGTTCCTCCTCTTCAGCTAGTTACTGTGCTAGCTCCCTCCCACTCAAACACCACGAGTTGATTAAGACATATGGATTATCTCAACACTACCAAGAATTTCAATTTAGAAAGTGAAATATTGACATTCTTAATGTCACATTCCTCTTCCACTTGGGAGCATTTCCTCGCAATTGACACCGATCCGCGCTGAAGCATGGCAGTGCCACTCAATGCCTATTCAGAAGGCTTTTTTGTCAGGTTTTTTTTGGGTTGAAGTTGCTGATGGAGTCACTGTGGGTTCCTTAATTCTACAGAGAACACATCTTGCAAGTCACTCTTATTTATGGAAATTTGGGGGTCAAAAAAAGAATTATTCACATCCCTGTTAAATTTAGAATTCTATTTTATAGCCTTTCTTCTTGTTTAAAAGACTAATTTGTAGGATGTTGGGCCATTTTTAAACATAACAAAAATTTTAAAAATGCCATAAAGTGGAATTTTACATTAGGAAACCCTTTGGAGGTCCTTTAGGAACAGGAGTCTCAAAAGCAGAATCTTATTTCCCACCTGTAAACGCTTTGAAAGTTTTGTTTCATTTACAGCAGAGGAAATGTTGAGTTTTGTTTTTGAACAGGAATGGAAACTGAATTCACAGCATACAAAGCTTACTGTTAACCAGAAACCCCAAGTCTGAATTTCCCCTGCTGGGATCCAACAAGCTCCCATACAGCAGAACCACCATTACCCCGTCTGCTCTTGCTGGCATCTCATTTCGACGAGTTTCTATTTAAGATAGATGGCCTCAAGCTACAGCTATATATTTAACCAAGTCAAGAAGAAAATCAGAGTGAACCTCACTGACCTTTTATAGCTCAATGTATTGAGCAGACCTATTTAGGTTAACCAAGTTTCTGTATTGTTTGGACTCGCACAAAATAATCTCAGAATAAAACCACGAGCTCTCCCACTCAGAGACCACCCCACAGTTAGAGACAGGATCCACAGCCAAGAAGAATTTTTAAGGGAAAAAAAAAGGATTCAAAGGATTCATAGTTCTGCCGTCCTGTGCTTAATACGTGACAACACATGCTTACCAGCAACCATAATATTCACAACTGCAGGACTTTAAAGACAGTAGCAAAAGGCAGAGGACAAGCATCTTGGCTGACCTGGCAAGAGAACTTGTATAATGATCTAGAAAGCAGGCATTAATTAACAAGAATAATGGAAGGAAACTGAGTATGATTCCGTGCTTTGGGCAAATCATAAATAAGCAAACAGTAGCAAAGGCATTATTTTAGGCAAGATACAACAGGGTCTTACAAACTTCCAAAAACACATGGTCTCAAGCAGGACAACACAGGATGGGGAAAGGCTGCTGTCCTTACTGGTAGCCCTCAGTATCTCAGGCCTACAAAGGTCTTCTAAGAGGAAAAAATATCACAACAGCTACAGACTTTCAGAATACTAAGTTCAAAGCAAGTACAAATATAAATGCAGCAAAATACAAAACTAGCCATGGTTCAAAATGGGTCGCACATCTGCCTCCCCTGAATACTCCATTCGATTCAAAAGAATAATTCAGTGGGATTTTGGAGGGGAAGGGAGATAATTCCCCCAGACTCTCTGCTGACCAGACAGCATTCTCACCCTTCAATATTTCTCAGGCAGTTTAGCAGCTTCAGTTAAGCCTGTTGCTCAGCAGTTCTCAAAGCAATGACAGCCTTATCTTTGTTTCTATCAGAAACGTTGGAGGTCTATATTTACACAAATACTAAAACAAAAGACAGAAAATCCACAAACAGTAAAGGAACACACATCACTTCTCTCTGAACCTGAGCGGCAGTTCTCTGAACTCTGTACAGCAGTACATGCACCTGCACAGAACCAGAGCAGTAACAGAAGGGAAGCAAAAAGAAACAGCCCAGGAGATAGCTGTATTTCAGAACAGCACAGCCTCTGCCATCAGACACGCGCACCCAGAAGGACTAACTCTTCCTACTGCCTATGCTTTTGCACAGTTCTGTCTCAAAAAGGAGAGCGACGGGCCCCAGAAGTACCTGTGGGTGATACAGTCGGTGCCCTGAGCCACTTCTGAGGCACTTACGCATCAAAGAGGCAAAAGCGATTGCAAGGTTGAGGCTGGCCATCATGTCGGAGTCAGCAAAGCAAGACAAACACACACTGAGATGTACTGAAACAAACTAAAAACGAGCCAGAGGAAAAATAGGAAAAAAGAAAAAAAAAATGCTTTTCTATATTAATTATAGCCTGGGCTTGATTTCTGCCTTGAATAGTTAATAATATAACAGAAGTCAGCAAGCACTCAGGTATTGCAAAAAGAAAAAAAGTGCACATCAGTCAAATGACCTCCCAGCATCAGGTCTGAAGTCTTCAAAAATAAGGAAAACTTGCCCGAGGCAAGGAGCCGGCGTTCATTGCAGCTTTGCTGATGCAAATCCTCTTTACCTTGACAGCCATCCCTCGGTTTCGGAGGTACTGTGGGTGACAGGGGCCGGAGCTGAGCACTCAGTGCCACCACCAAACACAGCTTCACACAGCCCCCCGTCAGAGGGAAGCCAGAACCACACACCCACCAGCGGCACCGTGACCCTGACTGGGAGCAGAGCTGCTCGAGGTGAGCTGAGGTGAGAAGGTGAAGCCTGACACAGCATCCTCGAGCAGGGCCTCCCTGTTGGCAGTCTGTGGGTTTCGCTGAGACGCAGCTGCAGTTGGGCTGACAGAGCACTACCTGCACTGCCTCTTTAACTACATTACGATTCTGTGCATTTTTAATTGTTACCTGCCCTTTATCTGTGTTTGCTGATCGCCTGAGGGCCTGTGCAAAATTATTTATGAAGACAGGCTGAGATTCTGGAGCGTCCTAAACTCCGTGGGCATTGGAGCTGCTTTCAATTGGAGGGGAAGTTTTGCCGCGATCCCCCCTGCAGCCCAACACGCACACTGCAAAGCACGCAACGTGAACTTTCTGCTTGAGCCCACTGAGCCAAAGTCCCAGATTCTGCAGGGGGAAAATATTCCTCTCCATGTAGGCTGAAAACACAGAAGGGATTCAGTGGCTTTCCCACCCTCTTTTTGTTTTTAGAAGAGAACTGTCTCTGCCTGCTTGACATTTTCACTTCCCTCTCATCCCCTCCATAGCAGTTCCATGTAAAAACCAGAGCCCCACGGATGGCCCGAGGAGTGCTGCAGCAGCCCCAGCCTGCAGCACCACGAGGTGAGCTGCTTCTGCAGTCCCCGAGGCTGCCTCCACAACTTTCAAAAGAATCCAGAGATCTCCCCGTTTTGTCATACAAGCTTTATTTTCCCCTCAGATTGTACTCATTTTCTCCACCCTGTGGCCCTTCACAAAGTTCTCCCAGGGAGAAAAAGAAGAAAGAAAAAAAGCCCCCATCCCAAGCCCTAGCTAGCTGGGAGCTGCCTGCTTACTCTGGTTAGCTTTGAGCCAAAGCCCCTCTGCTTGGTAGGCACCACGAGGACACAGCTGAGGATCAGGGCTGTGGGGAACAGCATGCTGCACGAGTGGACCACTCTGCCCCGCTGCAGCTGCATCCTTCTATCCAGCTCTGAGTCCTGGTAAAGCTCAGGGGCTTTGAAAAAAACTTTTACCTTCCTCTCCACTTTCCTTCTCTCCCTCTCTCACCCACCACACAAAGAAATTCAGCTTTGCCAAGCTTGTAACGTGTCTCTGCTGTGCACTGGTTAAACATTTCCATAACTTCAGAGAAGCTAATTACCCCCCCAAAGCTCTGTGACTGAGCAGAGCCAAGCAAACCCTATTTCCTGGGAAAGAGCTAGCTTACAGAGCACAGGGAGAGGTGGCTGTGAATGAACTGCATGCAGCTCCAAGCACACACATGGCTCTTATATTCCACTTGTTAACAGTATCACTCTTTCAACATATGTTATACGTACTAAAATGCAATGCTGCAAATTCAGTCAGGAGGTCTTTTCCAGTTGGTAGTGCAATTAGATAAAAATAAAACCACTTGATTAAAAATTAAAATATCTAACTCTGAACACACATGCCACAGCCTCTTTTACACAAATCAGTCCACTGACTTGTTCCATTTCAGTCCTCCCATCATGCAATGATTTCAAGTATTAGCATCATCCCACATACCAAAACAACAATGGTTGAACACAACCGGCTACACTGTGATGCATGTTATTATTTAAAGACTTAAAGCCACAGACCAGCAAACGAGGAGGTGCAATCTGTTAAACTAATGAGGATTCCATCCTGGATTACTCTTCCTGCCCAGAAAAAGAGCACATTTATTTCCTTCCCAGATAGAAGGGTTAATTTATCTCATTAACAGTAAGTGACAGCCATCAGTAAGGAGATCCAAACTGCTGCCTGGTTCAGAAAGGACGACAGGAACACTGGAGGCTCCAATTCCATTACAGCAGTTAAGAAGAAATGATATAAGGAATTACGTCCTAGGAGAGAAACAAGAATAGTGCAGGGAACCACAGGAGAACTTGCAAAATGTGAGAAAAACCCAGCCTCTCTGGACAGCCATTCAATCACTTCCATTTGGAGGAACCCACCCCACCACCTCAAAACTCCACTTTGTCCCTTCTGTCAAGAAACATTTCCTCCTGAAGCACCACCTTTCTAAATCTCTAAGGCGATCTCAAACAGGTCTTCTCTTTGTTGGCACCAAAAACCTAAAGAGTAAAATGCCATTATCCATGAAGTGGTTTTGAAGTCTGTTTACACAACAAGAATTGCTTTTACTTTTCTAATTAAGCAGCTATTAACTAACGTACAGAGCAATCACACCAGCATATGAAGTACTGCTATCAGCAAAATCTAAAAGAACAGCTTACGATTCCCCCAAGAACAACAAATCAATCACCAAATGCAGAAGCCAAGGTGAGCTTTTAAAATTTCTTTGAATCAACATTTTCTCTTATTGATGCCAGTTTTTCAGAACCTTTCGTAAGAGTGCAGCTTTTTCAAGCTTCTCTGGCATTACCCTACTATGAAAACCTACCAGGTACTCTAAATTGAGAGCAAATTAGACTATGCCTCCTCATTCTTCCACTGTTGCATAGGAAAAATAACTGCCAAGTGTTTAGAAGTTACCAGGAAGTCTTTAACCCTTTCCAGGTCAATGGTGCAGAGCAGATGCTTGCTGCAGTGTTACAGGTTTAGACAAGTTCTCAAATACTAAACAGCCACTCTGTGACAGTCCGCAAAATTGATTTTCTCATACACCAGTACGAGGCAACACCAGAGAATCCAACTTCAGAGTTTCTAAATCATCTGCATTAAACATATCTTCTCTTCAGGCTACTTTTCGCTCTTTTTTTTTTGGTAGAAATATGGATTGATGCATTGTTGCAAGCACAATGAGACAAAACGTAACAGGTTCATTCCGTGTTTTAGTGGTGCTTTTCGAATATCAATTGAGAGTAGTAAAATGTAATTGTCATCAAAGACTATGGCAGAAAGCAATATCGTCTTCCTGATGTTGGGATCCTTTACCAAATGCTGGAAACCTTATTTTGTCTTGCCAGCCAGCAACACGAACTACACACAGTTGGAGTCAGTCTGTAAAAGTCATAGACTAGATGATTAATGCAGAAAAGTTATTTACAACAGAAAACCGCAGAGGAAATTGTTTTTGTTTCTGTAAATTCCATAAAGCATGAATCTGAATTTCCCATAATCTTCTCAGAAACACTGCTCTCACGACTCCTCCATGTAGATCCAACAAGAGAGCTTGAACAGCTCTCAATAGGCCTGGAATGGAGCAGGGTTCAATCCCAAAAGACTCTTCTGGGGTCTCAGCCTCAATTTGCTCTGAGGAAGATAACCTGGCAAAGGGATCCCTGTGGCTTTCACCAGCCTTCACAGGCACAAGACGACAAGAGACACTGGGACATCTTCAGCATCTCCTCCCAGAACTCAGACCAACAGGTTTTCTGGCAGAAGTCCCCTATATTCCTGTTCAAGCATGATGAATTTGCTTGAGATAAAATCATTTTGCTCTATCTGCTTAGAAGCATGCATGCTTTTGCCTTATACAGGGAGACAGATATGCTGCTACCTTTTTAGCAGAATCCCGCAGTAATGTTCCAAGAATTAGTGGTCAAACATTGCACAGCACTGGGATCAGGTCTCTCCATCCCAACAGAATTACTCTCAAAAAAGTACCTCAAAAATACACGCATATATATTTATTCACATATTTACTTTTTCCACCTTTGAGCTAGACTTGTAGACCAGTTCTTTGACCCTATGGACGAAAGGAAGTTACTGGTCTCCATTTCAGCCCTCAGGTGCAGAGTCTAGAAAAGCAGCAGCAGCATGGAGAGCACACGCAACTGTTCAGATGCCAAGGGCCAGGTAAATCCCACAAGGAGGGAATATGCCAACAAGATTTGCTGCCAAAAAAAAACCAAACTGAACAGGTGGGACAGGACTGCAGCGACCACTGGACATGTGGACAGGCAATTCTGTGTCTTTACTCACAGAGAAAAAAGCTACCTGAGCAGCCTGCTGTGCAAGAATGGCACCCAACCCACAGCTGAGGAATTAGCAAGCCACGGGCATTTTCATCCACAGTGTAGTTCTTAGCCACTCAGATGGCAAGCCTGTTAAAAGTTGATGATAAACAGTACCAATTCAGTAGCTCTATTTCTGAATTAAGAAAAAAAGTCCTCCCAGGAACAGCGACACATCTGCTCTTTTGCACAGAGAGATCCCAATGTCTGTAAATAATATAAATTAATGTTCTGGGTGATCACTATTTCATCACTGTTACTCCAAACAAGTCCTTTAGGACAGGCTACAGCCTTCATATAGCACTACTGAAGTATTCCTTGTCCTTTGCTCTGCTGAAGCACATAAGCTCCAGCAGGAGAGAGAGAGAGTGCCCATCCAAGAGAACTTACGGATAAATGAGTCAACAATTTCAGAGGCAGTTTTATAACCACATGTACTTAACAAAGGATAGCTGCTTACTGATACAGTCAAACTCTATTTTAAGATTTCATTCAGCATTACCAGGACAAAGGCTGCTTCATGGGGAGAAAGCTCAGCTAGAGACCACCAGAGCTTTGTTTCTTTATGCCATACCTAATTCAGAGGGTTTCCAAGGATAATTGCTGCTGAGAAATGTATTGATTTGTTTCTCAGAAGCCTAAGGATGCTTGCGGAATTGCAATTGGGGTTTCCTCCAAATGATTAGACTTCAGAATTAGAATGGAAATATATTACTTTTCTCTTGCGGCTACAAAACTTCACTTAAAACTCTTAACACTTAAAAAACAGTTAAAAACTATGTATTTGGAAACAATACTGTGGTATCCAAACAAATTAGCACTAAGGGCCTTTCAAGTGGAGGCACTGAAGAAATCTGCAGTGTGCCAGCCTGCACTGCGCTGTGACTGTTTGGTTAAAGTACAGCCAAGGCACAATGTTAGGGGGGTTCTGCTGCTGCTTCTCCTGCATTGACAGCCTTGCTTTGTTTTAACAAAGAGCCAGAGCCCTCTCATAAACCTACATCAATGCAATTTGCACCACGGAACAGCCCAGAAAAGACAGATTCTTCCTGAGGATTTCCTGTGGCACATTTGTGCTTCTCTCACTTGTTGCAGTGCCTGAGGTGGAAGCAGGGCAGGGAGCTGTCGGACTCCACTTGCACTGATCGCTTGGTTTCTTCCCACTTGTGTTCTCACCTCAGCAATTTGTGGCACGCACCAAATTACACTGGCAGGGAAATTTAAGCTCCAAAACGTTTCAAATTTACAGAGTACAAACATCCAATTAAGTACCCATTACTTAAATTGTAATTGCTGTCCATTTGCATGCACGACAGTGAGCGCAGAGGCAGCTACGTGCGCAGAGCTGGCTCCGCAGCCGTATCACAAGCAGGTCAATGGGAGGTTCCAGCAGCAAGAGCCAGCACAACTGTGCACCACAATAAGAACTGTGTTGTTGTAGGCTAAATAGGCAGGCACTGCTGCTTGATCCTGTGGGTTACAGGGTAATTAGCTTCTGAATAACTGAAATCAATGGATGTTCTGCAGAATCACACCAAACAAGCAGAAGCTTGGCACGCAGACGGGAGAAACAGTCCCACTGCTACACAGTCGTGTTTGTTAATTCCTAGTTTAATTCCATCAACTTCAAAAGCTTTACTGCAGGAAGAAAAAAAAAAAAAAAAAAAAAAAAAAAAAAAACAGCCTGGGGTTACTGGTAAACCCAATCAAATTACCCTGCAATTTGACAGCTAAAATGAAAGGCTGCTCCTCCTGACTCACCACCTCCACTGCAAAGCCCTCCTCCCTCCCAGCAGCACATCAAGCACTCACGGAATTCCATTCCATCACTACATAAGTCTCACAGTTTCTTTGGAAATCATATCACCTCATGATTTCTCATCTCCCCGCTTTTCCATCAAGCCAAATCTGCAGTCAGGTAAACGTTTTACAGAGTGATCTCCCACAGTCCGCTCTTAAAGGTTACAATCTCTTACACAGGAAAGCCCACATGCTTATGAATTCACAGGCTGGGTGAGGAAAGAGGCTCACTAATGGACTGCAATAACTATAAGATGGGTTCAAACCCTGCTGAGGTGTAGCAAGAAAAAACCTGAGGGAAGGATGGAATGGCCGTCTGTTCATGGTACATTTGAGAGGAGAAGAAGAGAACAAGCCTGTCATTTGACAACTAAACCTCAATTATGATCACCTCTGAATTCCAAATTCAACCTCAATCCCAGCAGAGCCCTTCCCAGGCCGCGCAGCCCCAGCAGCACTGCAGGAGTGGCGCTAACAAGGCAGAGCTGTCCTTGCACTCACAGAAGGAATCCGGCCCAGAAAGCACTGCTTTGAATATACTATTAAGAAAATTGCATGCAGGTCGACATCGCATGAGAAAGAATGAAAAGCAAAAACCTGTATGTATTCCAAATGAAAATTAAGGCTATGAGTCAATCCCTCCTTCTACGCAACTGTATGTGTAAATGAGCTACTGAGTAAGTGAAATTTCAAGTCTCTTCTTGCAAGGTAACTTTTTCAGAAACAATATATTGAGAATCTATCATAATCTGCAGAAATGTGAAAACTAAATAAATTCATGAAAATGCCCTTAGCTAATGATATTTACCAATTGACACCGTGTCCTCTGCTGTTTGTAGCAAGCTTAGTCACAGAGAGTAAGGACAGGTTTGCCTTATTAGTACAGCGCTCTGCCTGTGTATTTTAAATACCTTGAAGCACAGTACCATCTGTGTGTAATCTACTAATGAGCTACTGCTTAGACCGAAGAAGGCCAGCCAGCTAACACCAATTACTCAGATAGAGGCTGCCTAATTTTTAAGCAATTAATGAGCCGCTCTCACTTTACAGAGAAGCTTCCTCTGCTTAGTTCTCCAGATACATTATTGGAGATCCTCATCTGAAGAAAGTTTCTTCAAGAAGAAAATAAGAAGGGAGCGAACACAGCCCAGCCACACCAGGCAGAGCCTGAACCCTGCTGCAGGGACAGGAGCAGCCCTGCTGGGACCAGCACAGCCTGCACAGGAACTGCAGTGACCAGAGAAGCGTGCTGCAAAGGGGATTGATCGCTCAGCCCACTCCATCGTTCCAGACCGTTTGGGGCACTAAGATGCCTCTATTAATGCTGAAAGAGCAGAATACCAGAGCCATGCTTAGCCAATAGCTTTGCTGGTTCTCATCCCGTTTGCCTCCTGCTCACGTGGAAAAGCCTAATAGGGAGCATCCCCAGATGCTGCACAGTCGCTGAACACTTAGGAAGAAGACTGACTGCTCCATTCACTGACTGATGAGATTATAAAAGGCTGGCCTTAAGGGGCTATTAGGTTATGCAAAAACAGAATTCCCACTTCTGATGTTAAAAAATATTTCTTAATAACCTAAACAAAGTTTAAGGAGATCAAAATTACCTTTTACAGCTCCCTGTTGCAAAGTGCTGTAGTAAAGCATAGAATGAGTAATAAATTATCTCACTAATTACACCGATAATGCACAAGTCTCATGTACAATAAAAACATTAAAGGAGACCTAATTTTTACAATACATTATGCACTACAATTAGGGAAAGAGCAGCATTATGTCCAAGAAAGGTTTGTGCCTGTCTTGCACAAGCCTGGAAAACATGCCACCTTCAATCACAGCAAGAAAACTCACAGGGGAGAGCTTTTACCCAACAGCAAAACACCCACCTGCATTGAGGATACCTGTATTTGCACAACAGCATGGGTCTGAAGGTGACACTTTATGTTGACCTACATCAGAAATCAGCTAAAACACTTCAGCTTACAATCTGCTCCAATAAAGCTGAGATGCTCTGCTCCTAAAAGTAGTTTCCACTGTAATCCCGATTTGCCTAAAACAACACATACCTCTATATTGAATAGAACATGTCTATTTTGAATAGAAACGTTACATCCAAAATGCCATTAATGATACCTACTTTTCTCCCCGTAGTTTTGATTGTCTAAAAACAAGCCAGTATTCAAGCTTCTCTGGCTCTGTACAATGGGAAAGATTTTCAAGGTCTTGTTAAAAATAATAATAATAATAGATCCTAGAGCTCAACACTGCAATACATTTTCCACAACTTCAAGTCAGCTTTCTAAACCGCTGCTTCTACAGCAGCTTGGCTTGAGAAAATTTCTTTAAATCCATGTGTTTCCCCAACAAACCCCACCCTGCACTAGCAGCTTGCAATGAGAGAAGAGCAAGCAGGTTCAGAGGGTGCTGCCCATCCCATGGCCTCCCAGAGCCCCTCCACCTGCACCCAACCAAGTCTACGAGACCCAGCTGCTCTCACTGCCTCAGTTTTCAGATCTCTTCTGCAGGAAACCTGTGAGATATGACACAAGAAACCGCATCCCATCAAGGACTCCAGAACCAGCAGGTCCCTACCATTACATGCTCCAGGTCTTCCAGCTGCTTCATCTACATTCATATCCAGGATTAGAGGTGCTGGCTTTCAGTTGCCACTCCCAACTGCCCCAGATGCAGAGCCTGGGAACAACCCTGCCTGTGATCCACATTCCAGCAGTTTTCCACCTATTAAAAATACCCATCCTGGGGAGCTTCAAAATGAAATTGCGACACTGAAAAAAAAATTCCGACCAGCTCTATCCTCCAGAATGGGATCTTTCTGTGTCTTACCATTAGCTCAAAGACACCAGAGTGATTGCATCTCACACTACCCTTCCTCTTCCAGGAACACCCATTATTTTGCTGAAAATGTAAGACAGCAAAAGCATGCATGAGATCACTTTGCACACAGATCCAAATAACCTCAGGGCCAGAAAGTAAATTAGCAACAAAACAAAAAAGAAAAAAAGACCATTATTATTAAGACCACGCAATTTCTGTTGTCTCATGAAAAATCTGACCTGCTATATTAACATCAGTCTTCATAAATATTAACTCAGTTCTACCTCCAGCATACTGGGCAAAATCTATCAGCTCTCAAATAATAAAACAAAACTTGTCAAATTTGAGTAAACAGCAGCTTGATGAAAGAACCAGCATTTCTTTAAACAAAAAACATCTGGATAGACTGTACACCAAGGGTTCCTTGGAGAAAGCTGCTTTAAGCTATTTGCCCACCTGACCATAGAATTCCAGCTCCTTCTACTGCTAGAAATCTGAAGGCAGATAGTGGGCAAGCACAGATGCAGTGCACAGTAGCTCAAATGCAGATGGCTGCAGAGTTGCATCACTTTATGGCCAGCAATGGTTGTTCAGGTCAGAAGAGCAATGGATGCACGGATTTTTGGTTTTCTTTTCATAAACCAGTCACCCTACAGACTTGAGGCTTCTCCAAGGCTCTCAGTCCCTCAGCTATTTCTTCTGCCATCTTACAATCTTAAGTGGTTTTTGCTCCCACGTGCCCCAGTACAAATTGTGAGGACAGTTTAGAGCCAGAATGCACAATATACTTGTGGCATTCACAGGGAAAAGCTATTCTGCTACAGCTGGCTTTGTGCACTAGCTGCAGCCTAACTTCTCTGCTCCTTCCCCATTTCTAGATGATATCTTACCATCTTTTACTGAAAAAAAAACAGAAATTGCTAACACTTTTCTCCTTCTCCCAAGGTCTTCCAACCACATTCTTCACACATATTTATTTAGCCTCTGAACTCATCTAGGAGATAGGATTGTTTTCATCATCCTTGCCTAAGGTATAAGCAGAACAGAGGGAAACGCGCTTTCACCCCCACATGATGTTTAGTGTGCTGGCCAACCTGAACATTGCTTCATCTGTTTCCATTTGGATGTTGGTTTTTTTGTTTGTTTGTTTGTTTTGTTTTTTTGTTGGAGGGCCAGTGAGAAGGAAGGGATGGCAGAGGCTGGCATGGGGCAAGTCATGGCATGGGCCGCTTGGTTAGCTCTTGGTTATCTCCTGGAAGAGCCAGGTGCTCAAGTCAGAAGTTTAACTTTTCCCACTAGTCTCTTTCTTCAGAGCTGAAGCACTGAAACCAAAACTCAATCTACTGTATCCTTTCACATCGGTATATATTATAAGTACTAATCATACATACTCTTTGCAGGAAAGAATCGATTGGATTTGAAAGAGTTTGAGATTAACAAAACATACACTCTAGAGGTGACACCACAGATCAGATCAATTTTGCTGAGCCTTGTTTATGTTCCTTTAATTGCACACAGCCCATAATGCCTGCCTTAAACACACACACGGGTCACAAAACCCCATGCACATAGAGCTGGGCTGGATTGGGAGCTGACCCCAAGCCCAAGTCACAGCATCGCCACAGCATCACAACATCACTGCAGCCCTGGCAGTCCGCATCCTGCTAGTGACCCCTGTGCCTCTGTGCCACTACAGCTCCCAAACCCAGCAGATGCGTTTTATGCTTTGGGCATGGTTGCAACTCATCCTACAGGAAATCAAAGGCAGCAGGGAGCAGCTTGAGAGCTTGCTGTCTTCTTCTGGAGAAGGGCCTGAAATAATGCACCTACCTGACCCCTACGGATCACAACTGCAGAGCAACACAAGGGCTTCTGGCCTTGAGGAGGCTGAGAAGAACTTGTCTCAAGGCCCCAAAGCCAGGAACTGCCCTCGTAACACAGCTGCCCCCTCAGACAGACACCCATTGGGCAGTGTGGATGCCTGCTAATGTTTCTGGGCTACTGTGGACCCACTGCTCCCCAACCCCATGCCCACACTCTGGGAACTCTGCCTCCAGGCTCGGTGCTCCTGGCATACAACTTACACTTCAGGAGCAACGGTCTTTGCTCCTTCCACAAACCCAGTGCAACCCGTAGGCATCACCTCAGGTCCTCTCCTGAGCCATCAGATCTGCTCCTCTGAAGTCCTTCCTCTCTTCCTCAAAAATTCAGGCTCTGCAAACATGAGCCTCTACTCCATAAAATTTTCCTGACACCAGGAAAAGAGTCGCAGAGGAGCAAAGCCAGTGCTACCACCTCTGCAGATGGTGCTGGCAAGATGACACAGTTGCCTTTATGCCTCCAGGCCTTACTTAGCAAGGTGTGAAATTAAAATAAATAAATAAATAAAGCCTGCCTAATCCCATATTTCCAAAGCCAAAAGCACTGAAGGCTGCTCCCAACATGCAGTGTGCCAGAGTGACTCACTGGAAGGAAGATACACCACCTCTGTGCTGCAAATGGCAGATGGGTTCAAAGAGGTGGTTAGGCTCCCCAGCTCCTTTTTTGCTTTTTTAAATAGCTAAGTGAAAGGAGACTCAGCAAACATGCTCCCTGCAATCTGGGTAAGTCGGCAGCTGCATTATTCATAATTTCGTTCAAACCTTATGTAAGACAGACCTTCAAAAATACGAACAAGAGAAAGGACAAAACACGGCAGAACAACTGCCCCTGTCCCTCAGGATGGTTTGTTTCAGAATAAGGGCAACAGCCTACGACCCACATCCTCAGAGCCAGAAATACTGAAAGATCTTTGAATTGCCATTAAAGATCTTAAAGAAAGCAAGGCAGATACTTTGATCTGAGACATTTTTTTTCCATTTTATAAAAGCCTCATTTTGATTCCAATTAAAAGCACAGGGTTGGAAAATCTCTCAGTCATGAAGGTGTGCCAACTAGAGAGGCTCAGACAGCATTAATACTGCAGCTAGATGCAGAACAACCATCCACACAACTGACAGAAAATCTTCTCCAGGAGAGGAGGAGTATAGATTTTTAACTGAGGAAATGACATTTCTGTCATGTGTCTCTTACCTTCCCCATCCCTAAAGATCCTACCTTTGTAATTTACTGCTGTCTGAAACAATTTAATTGCCTCCATTCATTTTATTCAGATACAGTTGTGGCTTCTCTTTTGGGAAAGAAGTTTGGCTTTAATATTTAAATATCGGCTCAATATTTTAATTGTTTCAATTATACATGAGCTCATTTTAAATGAGTGTAATAGCTAAAAATGTGAGTGTTTAAATAAGTTCAATATTTAAACCCTGTCAGGCTGAGGTCACTACAAATACCCAAACTGCCTGCAGATTCTTTCCCTTTCTTGTTCTTCTCTGTGCATCTCTTCCTCTCCAGCACACATCTGACTGCTGCCAGCTGTCACCCAGGCCTGTCTTGCAGCCACATCTCCGTCTGTCCAGGGCAGAGAAGCCAAGGCTGAGGCTCCCTTCTCGAGGTGCACTGAGTTCCCATGCTGTACAGCTTGCTGAAGCCCCCAAGTCATGACCGAACACTGGAGCGCGTCCTCTTCTCCTTCCCCAGTAAAAACCGAACAGATGGAAAGGAGCCCTGAACCAGTGCACAGACATGGCTGTGTGCAAGAGGGGCTCTGTGCTCCCGCCTTGATGACAGCTTAGAGCAACATCCATCTTGACTTATTTTTGTTTGCTGAGGCTGTAAGTTACAATCTTCAGAAGAAAGAGAAAGAAAAAAGGTTGGTGCACACTGAATGCTGCTGCTGACAAGCTCCCATTTTCCTCTATGCTACTGCATGATTTGCAGAAGAGAAAACCTGAAAACCTCTTTCACACTGCTCGTATCTCAGAAAATGGGAGAATTCATTGCCATGCATTTTACATGATGGGCAGAAGTCAGCTCTTCGGGCAGATGCAATTGCAACAAAAACCAAACACAAACAAGTGAGCAAAGTGCAGCCCCCCTAGGGGCTCATTCCACCAAGAGAGATGGACTTTTAAGAGTTAGGCTCCTCCAGAATATCCCATTCCAGGCACAAATCCACACATCACCACTGAAGCAAAGGTAGCTCCACTTCCATATATGCTGCAGTTTTTCAGAGCCAAAATGATCAGACAGCAACACCAGAAAAAGAAGCATTCTTCCCAGAAGGGAGCAGGGGGAAATCCAAAGCTAGAGCAAAGATGATCAGTAGGAAGGTGAAGGGCTCCTAACACAATGCAGCAAAGGCACGAGGACTCTGGCTCTGCAGCTTGGAGGACGTAAAAGTGCCAAGCTTGAGCCAATTAAGCTCCATCAACCTGGAGCAAGACTCCTCTCAGCTCTGCAGCCAGAGGCGTACAGAAGCCTCAGGGATACCTGCCCATGCTCTAGTGCACAAGGCAGGCATGCCCTCTGGAGCTCAGGCGTGCTGAGAGGAGGTATTTTAGCTCAGCAGATAAATGCAGCAACAATAAATGGCATCAATTATTCACTAATGGAATTACGCCTAGTAAGTCAAACAGAACGTATAATCTGAAAAATCTTTTGCTTAAGAAATGCAATGATTTTTAATTGGTTTTATATCCCCTGCTATGAGTACTCAAAGCACTACATACAAAAGGCTTGGGAAGAGAAGTCACTTAATCAGATTAAAAGGAAGTCCCTACCTACGGGAACCTAACAGCTCCCACATCCTCAGTTTATTTGTATAACCTCCTCCTGTAAAGCCTTTCCAGGTTATTACTAGGGCTGCAGTCCCAGCATTAGCTGTTTGCTCCCTTTCACTTCCCAAAGCAGGCAAAAAGGATGATTTGCAGCTTTCCAAAAAGCTTCTTAATATTAAGAAATGCTTGTGAAACTTAAATCAACATTACATTCACACAGATGCTCGAGGCAAACTATTCTGTCGCCACCACAAACAGTAATCATTACTCTGCAAACATGACAGATTTCTTTTGGAGCACCTGGAAGCTGCTGCATGTAAAGAAGAATCTGACTAGCATAATTAAATTAACTCACCTATTTTAATTCTTCTGGCACAGCATCTGAAGCAGGAAGAAGCCAAACAATGTTACTGCGGTACAAGTTTGTGTCATTTTTGCAGCATTCTGTGGCCCTCACATGCATTCCTGTTTGTCACCTCTAAATGGAAACAAGAACACCTGAGTCTACAAGGAAGGGCAAGCAAAGGCACCTGAGACCATTTATTTCAGTTCTGGTTTGCTGGGTTTTTTTCCTCCTTCCCAGAGGACTGTTTCTTCAGCAAACTTTAACTCTACACCTCCAGCTGGAGCACCGTTTTGTCACCTCCTTCTTGACATCCACTCCCATCCATCTCCTCAGTGCCTCCCGCTGTTGGCCAGCTCCTGTGTTCTGCCTGTATTTGCTATTTAGAGTTTACACCCTCAACTTTCTCCCCCTTAGGTTTCCATTGCACAACTTCAAACATACATTTTTCCCCATTAGCCTCCGCCAACATCTTTCTAGCCAAACCCCTGTGCCCTGTAAGGCAACTCCAGTTTGACTGACAGAGCATTTCTGCACACACTGCTTTCCTTCGGACAGTCTCTGCAATACCTGAACACAACACTGCACTTCCTCACTGCTCCACCCCAAGTCCCATTCAACTTCACTACTTGAGGCTCTCCCTACCTTTTAAACAATATATAATGGATTACATGGTTTTGCACACGCACTAATCAACTTTGTAATTGCTCTTGTACTCAACACTAATCACAGTTTTTCCTCATTCAGGCTATAATTCTACATACTGCTCAGAAAGATGACAGTCTACGTAAGTCAAAGAAGACACAGACACCTCAATTTTGTTGGTTTATTGCCCTAGTAGCCCAGATCTGTCTTTATCATCAGCATCAGCACTTTCCACGCACTGCTTCACAGAAGTGTCTACAGAACAGTCTGCACAGCTTCCCCTCCCCTCGTAAGGACACTCACCAGCTCAGACATCCCAGTGCTGACAGCCAGCAGGACGAAGAGCTGCACTGCCCACCCCGAGCACAGCTCCACAGACCCTGTGCATGTGGCATCGTTTGGGCACCCCATCCACCCCTGCTGCTAAACCAGCCTCCCTGCTATCAGATATGCTGCCATTCTGGACAACTGTACACCAAAAAAAAAAAAAAAACAACCACAGTCACTTTCCCCTTCTCACTCTCCTGTACCATAAACATCATTTATATATTAAAAAAAGAAAAACTGCAGAACCACAGCATCAGCGTGGAACCACGACCCCACCGAGCAACAAGGCCTCACTGTTCCCTGTGCCTGCAACCAAACCAGCCTCTGTCTCCAACCTTCTACTCAAACACTAAAATTCAGAAGCTCCTTGAGCACCCGTCCCCTCAAACACCCAGTGAGGCCCCAGGCAATCAAGTGACAGCACCTCATATCTAAAGACCACTTTCAGAAAGGGAGTCAAATTATCAATTTCTCTCCAAGTGCTGAAACTACAGAAACAGAAAATGTGTTTCACACACAATGTACTGGAAGAAGAAAATAAAAATCAATAGTTTGTTCCACGCAGCAATCTAAAATTCAGCACAAGAGAGAATGAATATTAAAAGGTAAAAGCCAACTACATGATCACATACTTGCAAAGAAACTGTTTTTACTTTATGCGCTTTTTCCCCTTCATCTTACACTGAACATATACTGGCTCAATTAAATGAAAAGAACAAACTATTCACTGCTGTGGGCTATATTTAGCCATAAGCAGGCTAACATATTAAAGCATTTTTCCTACCAGTACTCAACCTGTATTGATACTGTCAACAGCTGCCAATAACATAAGGCATTCTGCAGAGCCAATCAAAGAAAGCAGCTAAATGTAACAGAATACACTAAAATATAATTAAAGGTAAACTATCAGCTGAATGACGCTATAACTACAGACATTTTATTTCTATAGATGTGTGCTTCTGATAAAGGAGATGCAAAGGCCCTTCCTTGCAGCCGCTGGTATTGCCTGGCATCAGTGAATCAAGGCAGCTCAGCTACACAGGTTATGGATCTCATAGGGGTTCCCAGCGAGGTCAGTGATAGCAGTTTCATAAAACAAAACACCACTGTCCTTAGCAGGCTTTAGATCAAGCTCTATGCTGTAGCCAAATCCTCATCTCCATGCCTGCTCTCACAGGGCCCACACAGCCACACCAAAAGACTGTAAACTAGTTTGGCTTAGCAACATCCATTCAGCCACTGGGCTCAGAAGGAATTCAGCCTAAGATCTGGTGATTCACAGAGTAATATTTCCCAGCCTGAGATGGGAAATACAGGTTTTTTTTATTATGGACAGACCAAAAAGTCTTTTCCTCCTTTTCCAAAAAACACAGAAATTAAATTTAAAACCGGACACATCAACTAAGCCAGTAATCTGTTCATACTGCATGTAACATGCAAGGGCAGCACCACATTGGTTACCAGTTCATGTACACGAGAACAACGCTATGTAACACTGAAGGTAACCCACCTGCCTGCCCAGATCCTTGAGATTACCTGAGAAAGCCACGTTTCCAGATTACTTTGCTCCCACTGAGCAGGGAGAGCTGCACAGACCAGCAGTCGCCTTGCTCTCAGAGAACTAATGGAACATTCCCTACATCAACCATCTTTCCCAGAAAAGGAGAGATGATTCAGTGCTTCTTTCAAGTGTTCTGTTATTATCAGTGCCTTTCAAAAGCAGCTGTAAACATAAACCAGCTCTTGTTACCTTTCACTGCCAGAATAATCAGAGAAAGCACTTTGCTCTACCCAGGGAAGTTCTTCCCAGTGAAGCCCACGTGTGATCACGCATGCGGCTGGCATGGCTTTTTGGAAGATGCCCTTCCCACATCCAGTAAACCCATCCAGACTTAAAAATCATCAGGAACCACATTCATGGTTAAGAAAATCTGTTAGCATGGACACAAGCACAGCTTTTAGAACAATGCCAAATCCATCTCTACTTTAACAGACTCTCAAACAGATCAACTTTTTTCCTTCTTTTCTTTTTCTTTCCCTTACAAAAGCACAAGGACATTTTGGGACAGCTTAAGACATGTCAACAGTACATTACAGCGAAAAAATTCATCCTGTAACATCTGGTAAGCAGATCTTATGAATTTTTTCTTCCCCCAGAAGAGAACAAGGATATAGGCAAAACAAAAAGCAGCCATTTAAAACACTTGTTTCAAAGAGCATTAAGTCCAGATCCAAAAGTAAAAACATCTTTTCTGTGACTTACCAGAGTTTCTCTTCGACACGAGCTTCAAATTCATGCTGACTACAGTACAGATCACAAGAACCAAGAGAACAAGAGGCTTCATCTTTCACTTTCTTTGGCAGCTGAAATGCAAACATAGTATGAAGTCTGAATCATAGGTCTTCACCACACCAATGCAGCAGCTACAATTAAATATTTCTCAAAGAGCCATTAAGGGCAATGCTTAACCTAGTGACATCTGTCAGCTTTGGGTTTATTTTTTTAATGCAGAGGTAGGAAAACATCATGGCTCAAAGCAACTGCCCATGAATAATTTACCTGAGTACCACACAAGAAGTTGTTGGCTTTGTTTTTCAAATATTCTGAACACATTATTTTGCTTTAAAAAAAAAAAAAGAAAAAAGAAAAAAGAAAAAGAAAAAAAAAAGGACAAATTCTTATTTGAAACAATCTAATTTAATCCAACATATTTTTGTATATTGTAGAAGACTAATCACAACAACTATACCTCATTTTGTTTCATACTTTAAAAGAACACTTTTCATTGTTTGGGAAAGCGTAAGAGTTAGGTTATTTGTGCCATTCCTCCCAGAAACCTCATTTTCCCCACTGGTGACCTTGTAAAAGCTCCTACAGTGAAAAGATACTACTCCAGAAATTTCTAATATAAAAAGAAGACAGCTAAATGAAAACCAGAAATCAGTGGAACCAAGCCTTGAGACTGTTATTAAAAATACAGTAAAATTCACAGGAGAGACTAATGCCATCTACTTTATATCATAATTGTTTTTAAAAAAGAGAAAATGCTAGCTTATAACGGTCTTTTGAGTGGTACGTAATTACTGGAACAAGTTATGTTTTCATTCACAAGTTCAAAGTCATTCAAGAAAAGACAGCAAGAGCTCAGTGAGGCTCCCTATACGTGATTAAAAAACAGGTGCAGTGAAACTGAAACCAGCAAAGCCCATTCTTCTCACTAAATGAAAAAGGAGAGAGATGCTTAATTAGAAGCTGGAGTCCCCAGATACATGCTTCGCATGAAGTCACAGGACTTTCAGTGGCTTGCACTTACAGGAATTCACCGCCATACCAGATATAGAACCCAGATCAGGATCCTTACCCTTGGATACAGAGACTAGTTACCTAGATCAGTATGAAGTTTTTATCTATCAAAATAATCAGCTGATGCTCTATGGCAGTTCTGTTTAAGCAGAAAGGTGCACAACCCCCTGCATCAGCAACCAAGGCAAAGACCAACAAAACAGAGGAACCCCAACTGGCAGAGGCAGCCCCCAGCACAGGCTTAATATGAAAAGCCAGCAGGAGAGCATCATGTCCTGCAGGTCTCAGGAAATTATTCCATTTAATTGGAGCTTATTACATTAACCATCCTTCCTTCGTCATTTTACTGCCAGCCTACTGTTGTGTGAAGAAAATCTAAGGAACCACATATAATTTTGTACACGAAGGCAATTACGCTGCTACTCAATTATTTCAAAAGTACTGCTTATATCTGAAGTTTTCACCCCTCACCCTACTGCACTGCAAGCTACAAAAGGGCAGCAGATTTCTTCTCGCTGCATCTCAAGTTCCCCTGGGCACTCACTGCCTGCTGATTCCCCCAAGTAACGACGCTAAAGAGCTGAAGGAGCTTCAAGGAGCCGTACGCACTGAAGGCTGTCTGACAGTGCTTAATGGCAGAATCCGTTTTTGTTCTTCCCTAAGCTCTCCTTGGAGTACCAAAATCCTGAAACGAGCAAGGCCATCTTGACAAGAGAGCGAGGAGAAAGTAATTGAACTAAATCTTTTGACAGATAATTGTAATGATGATGTTATGCTAGAACGGTTTTCAAGTGTAGCTTTGCAAATTGCTTTCTCCACTTCCTTCCCTTTGCTTATTACAGCTGAGGTATGTAACTCCAGGATCCTTCCTCATGTGGCTCTAACTCCAGGATCCTTCCTCACGTGGCCCCTTTATCCTCACCCCAAATGGGCTATGCTGCATTAAATAAACTTAAAAACTCGAAGCAAGTTGTGCCAAGCAACATTCACTCTAAATATAGGGGAAAACTCTGGGTTCTGTCAGCACCAGATGCTTTGCTTTTTGAAGCCCGGGCCTCACTTAAGCAGTCACTGCCTGTACCTGCACTAGCAATATTATGAAAACACAGCAGGAGAAGGTCAAGAATCTACTCCACCACCCAGCCATTCCCAGCCCAGCCCAGCACCATCCATTCATCTGACACAAGCTGAATGCAAACACACAGCAGTACTTGGAGTGCCTTCTTTGTATACAGAGATGTCCCAGCTGAAGGCAGAAGCACTCACAACATGCAGGGCTGCAAGCATCCCAGACAAGATCTCTTTGTTTGCCAGGGAGGAGATGTCAGGGGCTGAGCCTGTGAAGATCGCCCTGATGCCTGCCAGCCTCACAGTTCCCTGCAGTGGGCCATGTACTCACCTACCAGGCACAGGGATGCCCCAGAGGGTCAAGATGGTCTCACTCTAGATCTACCAGCGCTTTGGGAAATAAATGAGAGGGAAAGTGTCTCCAATCTGATCAAGAATGTGAAGAAAACTGTGCTATTCTGTAGAGATACTAGATGGGACGCAATGATCATTATTCAAAACCATTTTCTACAACTGAGGCTTTTCTTCCAAGTAGGACTGATCTGGAGCACAACTACGCCCAAAAGCCAAGCAGTCGCTCAGTGCCCCTAGTGTCACCTACTGATCCACATGAAAAGGAAACACATGAGGAAGGGATTACCCCCCACCCTACTTACCATAAGGGAAAGAAATTCAGCCTCAAGGCGTAACACTCCTGTTGATTTTAGGCTGTTTATTCCACATACACATAGTCAAAGCTAAGACCACGTTTACAGGATTTGATAGAAATAACTGCCCATAGAACGTGTGGATAACAAGGGACTCCAGGTAGCCACAGAGACTCCCATCTCAAAAGATGAAGGAGATTCCAGCCACAAATTGCACTCCTCAATACTTACTACACTTCCCAACAACCAACTGCAACACTGCATTTTTAGCACTGCCGAAGTCCCAGTTAGACTCTGACAACACTGCCAGGACAGCCCTGCACCTGGGGTAACACACTGCTTTTTCATCTACTGCAGCACTGTCCCAGAAGTCCGAATTCTGGCTTCCCATGAAGAGCTGAACCCAATCTTCACCTTCTAGCACTACCTATCCTCAGTTTACTTTAACCTCCGATGGCAGCATAAAACTCTCCTGTTTGAAACACATTTCATAGAAGGCAGGTTACAGCTAGGAGTTTGTAAGATTTCTAAGTATTGATTTTAACAGAATTTTATATTAAAGTTTCTTTACATGCCAGGCAGCATCTTCTCCTCCCCATTTTCAGTTAGCTCTTCATGAAACAACTAAGTTTAAAAATCCCCAAGTTCCTTCTCCTGGTGCAAAGACATGCTTCCTTAAAAACAGTACATGCTCCCATTTAGGGTATCTATATGCTACAAAATTATTGTTATAAAAATGCATCTGTTACTTCTCTTCACCTCTTTATTTCAAATGTGAGGACCAAAGACAATTTTGGTCAACTTCTCTTTTTAAATGGTTATGAAAACCATCTTCTTTGCCCACCCCCCACCGCCATGCACAACAGCTTCTCACTTTCAGCATTTAAGAACTGTGTAACTAAAATCAAAGACTTAATGACTTAGGATGGCCAGAACACATCACAGAAACAAGCGTTCTTGTCAAATAAAGCTAAAGTACAATTCCCACATTGTAGTTGGCAATAAAATTAACCTTGCACTATGCCTGGAAGTTGGGAGGTTGAGGCTGACACACACAGGGTGCATCAGACAGATCTTCACATCATGCAGCTTGGACATCAGACTACTGGATACATCTCAGAGGAGGGTAACGGCATTTAAGATCTTTCCCAGAAAGAGTGAAGATGTTTCCCTTACTAACTGTACATAGAAATGCTGATAGCAGCTAACTGGCTCAAGATCCCTGAGATGAAGAAAGAGAAAGGCAGGATAAAGTGCTCCCCGAGAAGGCTGAAAGAATCCAGCCCTTGGTGTGACCTACCAGGTTACGTTTGTATGGAGATAAGCAAAAGGAGGTCGCTACCATCAGAGGAGGATCATCATCAAGGAAGACAGAGCAGTTTTGTTCTCAATTGTTCCTTCCCTCCTCATGCTGCTGCGATGCTGCAGAGGACAGATTTCAGACTGCCCTCCTGACCTCTGCTGTAAGCACCCAGCAAACAGGAGGGCACCAAACTGCAATGAAGCACAAATTGTGTTCTTCTAAAAGCAAACCAACAAAAAACACCTGACTTCCACATGCTGCCTAACGGCCTTCAGCAGCACTGACAAAACAAGGCATTTCTTCAGGGCCCTGAGGAAACAAGGCTTGGGAAACTGCAACAGCATCCAACACTGCAAAGATCTTCACTCAAGTGTCGAGGTTCCAATAAAGCATTTAGAAACAGGAAGGCAATTGGTGCATTAGTATTCTGCACAAACCTCAGCACTGAGATTCCCAAATCTCTGCCTTACACTCAATTTAGTTTTGCTGTAATTTCTACCATAAGCTTTGCTTATACCGTGTCCCTTTGTCAGAGAAAGCAAGAAGAGAAATGCAGTGTGTGTGCACTCGGCACACGCCTGTGCACAGACCGAGATCTGCTGACACACCGTGAGGATCCGCAGGTTCTGGGTCCTCCACAGAAGCTGTGATGCAGAAGGTGCTCATTAAAATCAGCAGCCCACCTCTTGAGTGGTTTCCAGTTGTCAGGCTTTGTTGTTCACAAACCTCAGGGAAATAAATGACTGTTTTCACCCCCCCACACAAAGTAAGAAATGGCAACAGCAATTCTTTTGACATCTTTACAGTATGCTAGATGGCGACTTCTGTTCACTCTTTTTCAAACCATTTGCCCACTCCGCTTCTTAAGGTTTTCAATTTTAATGAGAGTTCTCTCTCAGGTCTCCCATTCTGTTGCCAACACACCAAATGTTGAGCTGTGTATTTCTGAGAAGTTTTCAGCACGCACAGCATGGTGGGTGGAAGCAATCCGCAGTGGGCACAGGTCCCTTTTTGTTGACGCTCTGATCTCACACACACACAGCAAAAAGAATTAAAATCAGAGATGCCTGCTAGTTCAAATATTGTACCTTCAGCTCTACTTGATATGAGTCACGCACCACTCTTCACTCTGCTGCTCAATGAGCATCACAGAATATTTATATATAGGCTGGATGTGGCTCTGGGCAGCCTGGTCTGGTGGTTGGCAACCCTGCACGTAGCAGGGGGTTTGAAAGTGGAGGGTCATTGTGGTCCTTTTCAACCCAGGCCATTCTATAATTCTATGATTCTATGAATATTTGATTTTTCCTAATCTGCTGTATATCCTCACCATCGTAACCAGACTTTTAAGATGCCCAAATGTGCAATGAATGTTGTTCTACAGTGCACTCAGCATTCACCTTGCTGCATCGGAGCCCCCATGGCATCCCTGTTCCGTGGACTCAGGCCCTTACCTGAATTCACATCTGGCTAATTCTCCTTCTTCAGATGTAATTCTATGAGAAGTTCACAGCTGCGGTAAGCTTAGCAGCAATCCAGGCAGCACTCGTGTTGTGTGAACTGAAAGTAACAACAAGATGACATCTAAAATGCCTGAGATTCTTACTGGCACAACAGCACATCAGTTGCACGAAAGCAATACAAGGACAGACTGAAGTAGTGTCCTGAACAAGTGCAGCCAGCCGATAAGGTCACAACACCAATCTGTGTGTTGGGGTGTGAAGCTTCTTCTGCCTGAAGAACAGTGGGCTCTAGTTAGACCTCACTGCAGCCTACCAGTACTTGAAGGGAGCTTATACTGGAGGGGGACCAATTTTTTTACAAGCACAGACAGTGACAGAATAAGGGGAAATGGCTTTGAATCAATAGAAGGGAAATTTAGGTGAGATGCAAGGAGGAATTCTTTACTCAGAGGGCAGTGAGGTACTGGCACTGCTGCCCAGAGCTGCAGGTGCCCACGGCCAGGCTGGGTGGGCCCTGGGCAGCCTGAGCTGTTGGGGGGCAGACAGCCTGCAGCAGGGGGTGGGACTGGAGGGGGGCTTAAAGGTCCCTTACAACCCAAGCCAGTCTATGCTTCTATAAAGGCAGAGTCTTATCAGTTATGTCAGAAGCAATACAAAGCATGACCCCTTAGGTGTTAATAGTGAGGTTTTATTTGAAAGGCTGTAAAGCTTCCATCAAAAAGTTGGTGTCTTCTGGGTCACCATTTGGAATATTTTTAAGTGCAGCATCTTAGCACCTTGAAAGGCCTCTTACAGCATAACTTCAGAACAAAAATTGGGCTTTAGTGGAAGGCCAGAAAAATGGCCTCCCCTCCATAGCTTTTACTGTTAGCACAAGATAGTGGAAGCAGGTTTAGTTATGTTACAGCAGCAGGAACAACACTGTGAGCAAACTGTTGGTTCATCCTGTCTAGAGAAAGCCCTGCACGCATTAAAAAGAAACTTCTCCTGCAGGAACCTTCTGATTCAATAGCTACCTAAAACAGTGCTCATTTACAGCAAAAAATAAAGAGCAGAAAACAGAAAAATGCCCTCTGATGTTCCAATCACAGATAGAGATTCCAGTGTCAGTAGAATCAGAGCTAACCAGGGGGGTCAGCGCCAGACCTGCAATGAAAGCACTCACCCAAATCTCTGCTAAAACAACAAAACCTGAGCTGTCCATCTGAACAGAGGGTTGAAGCACAGCTACACCTGCCCAGCCTGGTGGGCAGGCCAAGGCCTATCAGCTCACACTGCACACAGACCTCGACTCCCTAGGCAACTCAGGAGGAACTCAAGTTCATTACATCTTCACATTGCATTTTCAATCTATGAATTGTACTCCTCACTGCTGCAACTCTCGCAGCAGGAAACACAGCACACAGAAGTAGTTTAAAAAAAAAAAAAAAAAAAAAAAAAAAAAAAAAAAAAAGGGAAATCAGGTTTTGTTTGGTTGCTTTTGGGGTGGGATTCGTTTTGAAGCCTCACGCCCAGCTGTGCCATCACGATGTACTGACTCAGCACTGCCCTCTATTCTACAGAGAGCCACGATTCCAGCCTCAACTCTGCCACACACTAACTGCACAGCACAAGATATATAGATACACTTGTCCAGTATCACAGCATTTAAATTTGAGCAGTCCAGGCCCCTTACAGACATTCAAAGTGAAATACATGTTGCGGGAGGAGAATTACCACTGTACTTCAAACCCTCATGGTTTATGAGGTCAGCATAATGGATGTATTAATTTACAGCCTTTTTTTTTTTCCCTGGCATAGGAGCTATTAATATTCTACATATATTTACTTCTGCAGATGGTAGTTTAATCAATACAGTACCTTGGGCAACACGAAAGCAATGTAAGGACTGTCAGCCCCAGGGAGCTGATGCTTATGGCAGGGCTCAGCCTCTTACCACAGCCTTGCAGAACTACCTAGAAGGCGACAGAGTCAGCTGAGGGAAGAGAAGAAAACACAAAGTCTGCACCTGTAAAGCTAAACCAGCCCACTAGCACTAGGGAAAGCAGAGAGATTACAAGACTCAGATTGGCCTAAATCCTAAAGCCTGTGGAAGAGCCCTGCTGAGCCCATAAAGATTCTGAATCTGGGGACTCAGTTCTCTGGGGGGGGTGGGAAAGAAAAGAACGAGCTGCTGCTGAGACCGCTAAGGGCGTACCAGCACACAGCAGTGGCAGCACGAGCTGCACCTGGCTCTGGCTCGCCTCTTGCTGGCTGACACCCAGAGCAAACATTGCGGCCCAGGTCACGGCCTCTGGTGTGCTTGAGGTGTCTGTGCCGATGATCACAAGTCTCCTCTGCAGCGTCAGACACAAAAGGAGGACATTTCATACAGATTAAAAGAGATGAGAAAACTCCATTCTCACCCACACCAACTTCTAAACTCGCTCACTGCACTAAGATCATAGGAGAGGTTTCCAATTCACAGCAGCCTATGCAAGAGCATTATTAAGCCCAGAGATTAGATGCTTTGCTTCTTTGATAGTCATACCAAAGCTTGCTCCCTGAGCAGCTTTTGTAGAAACACTATTAAAAATGGAGAGAAAGACGGTTCAAAGAGAGGTCTCAATCCTGAAATACAGCACATCCCTCCTCTCCCCCTCCCACGCTCTTCCCTCCTTCCATAGCATTCCTCAGGGCTGCTGAAGGAGGTGCTCAGCACAGGTTTTAGACTGGGCTGCCATCTGCATGCTGAAACGTTCCCTGCTTTTGTAGTGAAGCCGCTTTTACTGTCTTAAACTTGCCTGGGAGCACAGAGAAGACAGACTCACAAGCATCAGCCGGACTGAGTTTCATCTGCTCCTGCGTACCTTTACACCCCTGCAATATTCACACAACATTTCCACTGCTCACAGCAGATCCTGTCACTCCTGCACATCAAAGGAGCGGGCAGCAGGAGAACACAGCTCCACATGCCGTGTGCCTGGAATTTCGTTCCTTGATCTCATTCATGGCCACATGCTTCCTTAACTAATACATAATGCTCAAAGCAGACAGAATTACCAAAAAAAAAAAAAAAAAAAAAAGACAACATACCAGCTGTTACACTTCTTAGAAAACACACTTTTACTCGTTCCAGAGAAATGAGATGGAGCACTTTGCTCCGCCATCAGCAGAAGGCAAGTTGCTTTCATTGCTTCGTGCTACCTTAGAGAGATGAACACATTCCTGGCGCGAGTTTCTGTCCCTTACACAACCAGAGGCCATCCTTTACCTGTACACATTGTGCCAGGCTTGTAGGTGAGAAAATAAACACTTAGTTGACACACAAACACTGCCACCCCCTCAAGTTTGAGAACTACGAGAAACTCTCTAGAAAACAGCATTCCTTTCAGTTGTGAAACCTTGGGAACAGTGTGGTACTGTACTGAAGCAGGACAAAAATCAAATTGAAATATCTATTTTCTGTACCCTGGAATTACTCTGTCAAATAGATATCCTCATTAATTTAACAGTTATATATAGTGGTGGGAAGAGGAGTTTGGGGAAATCCCTCTTCCTGCAGTGCTTTTTCTGTAGAAGGAGGACAGAAGGAAAAGGACCAGCCAAATATGCACACATAACTGCAGAAGTTTCTCAGATGCAGCCTCTCCCCTAACAGCACGGCACAGTGCACAGCACAGCCTCTGCCCTTCTATCCCAGGGGATCTCACCCAGGCCAAACACCAGCTGCTCAGAAAGGTGCTGGATGAAACACTGCCCCATAAACACAAGCAGCACAAGTCTCATTATTTGCAGCAAGGGCAAGGTCTTTCCCTTTGTTTTCCTTTCAAGGCTATTTAAAGGAAGATTTATCCTTAGTCAGACGCCTTGAAAAGCAAATGGCCTCTTGAAGTGCCTCCTTATTTTGTGATAGAGTTTAAACGCTCACTTTCAGCGTTAAAGACCTTCTGACAAATAGGGGAGGCACGCACTGGAAGAAGAAAGGAGAGAAGTCCCAGACAGGTCCTTAAGGCTGTTTAATACTTGCTTGGGGTTTAGCATTCCTGGATACTTTCAGCTTGAGCCCGTTTGAAGCGAGAGATTACTCACAGCCCAAACGTACTGGAGATCGGGGAACACCTATACTTCAGAATCGCTTTCCGTGCAGTGCCCACGAACACAAGCGCTGAGCCGCCCCTGGGACACACGCAGGTGCAGCCCTGAGCCCCAGCCCTGCCTGCAGCCCACGGGAACCGCCGCTCCACAGGTCAGTGCTGCTCCTTCCCCACCTCCAGTCCTGCAGCACATCTCAACCCAGGACGCAGGAATAGAAAAGACCTTCTTTCCCCCCAAATACCGCACAGAAGGCAGCATTCTCTGTAGCTTCAAAGTGATAGCGGTAGCACGTATCCCCCTCTCTCCAAGAAACAGCTCCGTGCAGCCAGGGAACGAACTGCCCCGCATGTGCAAACAAACCAAAGCTTTTTCACGGGACCAGAGAGCCCCACCGGAATGCTTGCACTGCTCCTGTAGAACAAAACATCTAAGGGATGCCGGCCCGGCACGCAGCGGCCGTCCTGCCCTCCATACGTGTCCCTTCCACGGAGAGCCGGAGCCAACAGCTGCACACACGCTCTTCAACCGTTAGCGATTTTAGTTCGCACGGAGCAGCAAGGCGCGATGCTCGGATTTCTAACGCTTTAAAACCTTTCCGCTAACGTTCCTCAGCACAAACGACAGCCCGTGGCCGGCAGGCACGGCCGCACCCGCCCTCGCCTCCTGCTGCCGAACGCAGCCTTTCGGCCCGGACCGCCACGCACCGGGAAACCCCTTCGCGCAGCTGCCCGCCCCGCAGCGCTCTGCCCCGCTCACCTCCCGCCGCCCTCCAGCTCTCTCGGCCCCTCTTCGTGCTGACTTCCCCGCGGAGCAGCGCGGCCGGGCTGCGGCACCGCTTCAGCCGGGCTGCGGTTCCCGAGACGCGGGGCTCCAGGACGCACCGGCGCTCCTCCAGCCGCGGGGCGACCGCGGACGCCCACCCGCGGCGCTGCCACACCGGGGTTTCCTCCTCACAACACCTGCGAGCGCTGCCCGGCACGCGCGCCGTTCCGCCGCGCTGAAGCACCGATCGCCGAACGATTCGGAACGAACCTCCTGCGAGTTCCCAGATACCGCGCAAGCAAAGGGGAGCTCCGCGGGGACCTCCGGAGCCTGGCAAGCAAGAAGGACGACCCGCGGCGAGGCCCCCGTCCGCCCGTCCCTCCCGCAGCCCACGCCAGCCCCGCGGTGCGGCCGCAGCCCGCCGCTTCTCACAGCCCGGCACGGCGCGCCCCGCGGAACGGACCCAACTTCGGGCGCTGACGCAGCGGGGCCGCCCGGAGCAGCGCCGTAACTTTGTAGAACTGCATTCCGATATCGTCTCCCACCCGCAACTTCGCGTTCCTTGAGAAGTAGCGGGGCAGAGCGCAGCGTTCGGACACGCGTACCGGGCTGTGCCGTGCGGGGCTGCGCCCCTCGATCCCGTCCCCCTCAGCCCCGTCCCGTGGCGGCCGCGACCCCCAACTTTTTTTTTCCCTGAAGGAAAGCAGAAACCGCCGCGGTCCGCGCGCTCACCTCTCGGCTACGTCTCCATGCCGGCGCGCCCCGTCCCACGCCGCGGGATGCGGGCGCTGCGCTGCGGCGGGGCGCCACACGCGGGCGGTGAGGGCGCGCGGCGCTGCTCTGAGCGAAGCGGGACGGCGCTGCCCGCGCGCCCACGGCTCCGCACCCGGCAGGTGCGCCCGCGCCGCGAGAGTCACAGCGCCACCTGGCGGCCGCACGGAGAGACGACCGCGGGAGCGGCGGCGGCGGGAACCGCACCCGGCCGGACCCCGGAGCGGCAGGAACGGGCAGCCGGCAGCGCGGCAACCGGCGATGTCAGAGCCGGGAAACCGCTCCTCTCTGCGCACAGGGCTGCGCCGTGCATGCAGGGCTATGCTAGGAGACGTCGTCTTTTTACCTGTAATGCAAACGGCGGCGTTTTTAGGCGCCCCTCCGCCTGTAGCCATCCTCTTGGACTCGAGGAGGAGTTCGGGACAACGCACCCGCTGTGTGCGCTCTGGGAATCGAGGCCCTTCCCACCGCTGCGTGTCCTGACGCACAGCAGAAGAGCAAAACTACGGCAGCGCAGATCGATAAAGCCGCCCCGTCTCTGTGCCTGGTCGCAGCTTTTCGCCGACGAGGAACTGGCAGGATGTGGGTGCAGCCCTCGCTTCCCCCGGCTCACACCTCTCCCGGCTCCTGCGCTGCTCCTGCCGGGACTGCAGCATCAAACGCTGTCAAATTTTTCATCAATTTGCCTACTCGAGTCGCTTTGTAGCTGAATTATGAGATGAAAGCCTTGAAATAAAACATCCCACGGACTTTGAATTACACTTACGCGGAGTTGTATTTCACAACACCATTGATTCGAAATGAACAGATAAAGCAGTATCAGCAGACATACTTCAGCCTTTATAGTAAGTCAAAAAAAGGTGATTATCGTGCTACACTATGAGAATGTAGACATTATTCATGAAAATGAGGTGGGTATGCCACAGACCGATTCTGTACAAAGCTTATTTGTTCCCCTTGCTCTGGTCACACCTAATACACCATCACAGTAACGAGGCCCATCTGGCCTTCATCTGTGCCATTATTTCCTTACAATGTGTTACGAAGCAGTGAAGGGACCCCAGCTGACGTTGCAGAGGAGAGCAGAGGAGAATGCAGCTGACACACTGATAAAAGCAAGGGAGAGAGATTTCTCAGTCATTGCTGTCCATATCGGCAAGAGATGCCCATGGAGATGGATTAACACGGGTGGTATCAAGCAGTGAGTCTGGGTGAGCCAGGCACTCACTGCATCACCTCAAACCCCACTGTGCTCCCACCTGTCGGTTCATTAGATCTCTCCACTCCTTCCACTAAACCAGATTATCCTGTGATGTGTTTCCAGAGTTTGGATCCAATGTCACAGAATTCAGAAGAAAAGACTCTTTCCCCCAGACTTCAGTTAGGTTTGGAAGAGGCCCCAGACGCACTTTCTTGATCTAATTTAAATCACTGTATGCACGGATTCCCCCAGATTGCTCACACTCAGCAGTGCCCCAGCACTCCTCTGGCTGCCACCAGCAGCAGTTCTCTCCCAGCACTCATTTCTCACCCACCAGGGGTGGATGGCTCTGCCCGCTGATCTCCCTGCTGCAGCATCCTGCCTCAGTCACACCAGTGGTTTAACTTCCGCTATTTAAAGCCAAACACAGAGCTCGCACTGAGAAGCTTGTTTTCCAGAGCTGGAGAGCAGGGCGATTTGGGGATTTGACATTGCCCCAAAAAAGCATCAGCAGGGTGAGCAGGAGACCCCCAGTCCTGCTGCTAGGCTCCGCTTCTGCATCTGTGTGATTCTGACATGTTTCTTGCCTGAATAGGAAGATGACAGGGTGAGAGAATTTATGGCTGCACAAAGTCCCATTAATTGACTTTGTGTCTTCTGCCAGCACAGACTGCAGTCTGATCTTTGGGAGCTACAGCCATGCATGGTCCCCCAGTGTGTGCTCACACTGCTGCATAGAACAGACCATGTCACCGTGCAATGGCCACAGTCCAAGTTCACCCCTACAAAAGCACCACTACCCTTCCCCAGCAATTCCCCAGCATTTGGGCAGTGACACCAAGCTGATGGGTGACCCCACTGCAGTCAGGCCACACAATCAGCCCTTCCAAGTGCAGGTGACAGGGACAGACCCTTAGGGCACAGACACCCACCCCGTGCCCTGCCCACCTGTGCTGCTGCCCAGGGCTGCTCTGCCAGCAGCATCCACGTGGCTGGAGCAGAGAGGCGGAAGCACTGCTGCGATGGATGCGAGATGCTGAGGCTGCAACAGCAGATCACGGGAAGGAGCTCAGCACAGAGAGACTTGGCAATGCTGCCTTTCCCTGGGATAAAAGCCAAAGCCAAAGCAAGCTTGTTGTGAGAGGAACGAGGGGGGCATCAGTGGGTGGATGAGACCGGATGAAGGATTCAGTGCAGAGGGTGTAAACAGACAAGGGGAGAACCCTGCCTGGCTGTGGCAACACGGTTCTGATCACCGCTTGTCAGGAGATAAAAACAGGGCTGTGCTGTAACATTTCCAGTTCAGCTCTGCTGAGAGTGAGGTTTAATAGGGTGCCAATTCCCTGCGGCTGGAGGGACTCGCCCAGTAACGTCGCTGCCGCTGTCTGAAGTCGCACGCAGTATAAAGCAGCAGTAAATGCTGCTTCAGAACTTCCAAAATCATTTTGCATCTGACATTCTTCCTGCGTTATTCCAAGAGAAAGGTAACCGCAAGGTAATCTTCCACGTAGTAATCATATTTGGTACCAACAATACTCACAAGTAGTTAAGTATGGAATAGGATAACTTCCCTGCTTTTATGCTTGAAGGCTGAAGATGAGATTATGAAGCACTTCGCATGTAAGAGGAGTAACTGCTTTGTGTAAGTATATGGATTAGAAAATAAGAATTCCCTTCTCCAAAGAATAACGTGACAGGTTTACAGCACAGGTAACATCTTCATGCAGCAGGCACTGCATGATGTAGTCAGAGCATACTGGCTATCCACCCGCCTCTCTTGACCGGCCAACAGCAGAAATAGAAGCACTGCCTGGGATTAATTAAGATCAGACAAAGCCTAACTTTGCCTTAATCCAGCCAGCAGCCAAGAAGCTTGTTAGTAGAACTGCTCAGATGGAGCTTTTTTTTCATGTGCAGAAGAGTTTGTTGAGCGAGAGCGCAAAATCCACCAACAGACAGTGGAAATGCTTTCATTGCCCGTCGGGAATATCTCAGACAAGACAAAGACAAATGCCTCCTTTGTCTGTTTCACTTTCACTTTGCAGGGAGAACCAATAATCAATTAGGAAAAAGCGGGAGAGGAGTAGAAATAATTACCACACGGTGACATGCAAACTCTCTTTGCAGCCCTCCAGGCTGGACGCAGCCACACAGGCAATCAGCAAGCAGCAAGAACACCCTACAGCAGAGAGAAGCCCTCCATCAGCCCCCCGCTTCTCCTGCTGTCATCCCCTCTCAGCTGTGAGATAAAAACAGAGATAAAAAGCAGAATGCAAGTTGTGCTCTTTCTAACCTCCTGTGGGACTTCGGGATGCTCATCAGCACTGCATTCACTTGTATTCCACAGATCATTCTTCTTTGGCAGCATCTTATTGTAATTGCAGAAATCCCACTGCAATACAGAGTTTGGCAAACTCATCTCAGAACAACTCATTTGGTGCAAGCTTAGATTATATTTTAACTTCAATGATAAGAAATTACTGAGAAGATGACAAGCACAGTTAGTTTTAGATGCCACAAGCTGAGGAAGAAGAGGTAAGTTACCTACGACGATCTCATCATATTTTGCAACTTTTTCCTCATAAAATGCAAATTTCTGCAAGTGGATGGTTTGAAAATCCTCATTTAAAAAATAAAAAGGAAATAAAACCTAGAAATCAACAAGTACTGGTGTTGAGCTTTATGTTTTTCTATTACATATTTTCTTTCCCATCTCCTTTTTCTTTTTTTTTTTTGCTGGTGCTTCTAGAAAAGAAGAAATTAAGACGGCGCTTTGTTTCCTTTTCTGTGTTTGCAGCAAATAAAAGTTTTAAATCGGGTCATAAAAATCTTCCCCTTTTGCAGTTCTGTTCTGCTCAGATTATCACATCTAAGGCCACAGAACAGAGCAAATCATAACAATGAAGAGAAGGGGTATAACAAATGGACTGATGGCAAAAAAACAAATTACTTCTCTGGACAGAAGCTCTGTATTTGGGGTAGCTTAGATTCAGTTGAACAGTGGATTTTCCAGGTCAGTCGGCAAAAGGAAAAGAAAAACGTTTCAGATCAAAATGAAATGGAGTTTCAGAGCGGGGGAGAAATGTGGTGAAAATAACCATAATCAACGTCCAGCCTCGTTTACGTCTGCATTCACGGGTAGAGAAATCTTACATCGGGCCTAACTGCCCGCATCAGACCATAAGGAAGCATCTCCTTCTCAAGTTGACCAGCACCATTACTGAAATGTAAAGTTCAAGGTTAAATGGTATATGATAGTCCGAGTCTCTGATGCTTCCCAAAAAGATAACTGGCCTTCAAATGAAGCCGGAGCACAGGGCTAGCCTGCCATGCAGGGGAGTAGCAGCAAACAAAGCAAAAGCATGCCAAAGTCATTTTTCCATTCTTACCTTTAATACATGGCAATAAACACATTTGTGTTTATTATCAAGACATTTGTGTTCAAGCTTTTTCATCCTCCGTTTCATCCATGCAGCTATACTAAGGGCACGAATTCCCCTCTCCCAGGACATCTGTGAAGAGAAGCATTTATGGATTCAAAGACTGCGCGGTGGCTTTAGAACCAGCATTTTGGAGTGCTGTTTTGTTCCAATCTGCCTAAGCCAGTCCTGCCCTCCAAGCTGTCAGTGAGTTCATTTCCTCAACAGCAATGAATGTAACCAAAGACAAAAACACAAAACGAGTCAGTGAAACTGGAGCTAATGACTTCAAAACACCTCTGATTGCCAGCGCTTCTGGCTTGTGATAACATGGTAATAGTCTAAAATTGGCTTCAATTTCTCTAGGAAATGGCTCGGTGTGTTTCAGATGTGAAGGTTTCTCACCTATGCAGAAAATGCCAGTACTTGTAAATATCAAACGCAGTAGCGCTACACCCTGTGTTAATGGGAACAGAACATCCACGCTGACACCCCTTGATTAATTCCTCTGTTGAGTATTAATATTCCCTGGCAGAAAGCAGGTGGAGGCCAAGTGCAGAGCTACGCCTGTGACACACAGGCGCAGATGGCCGTGCTCTCCAGCCTCCACCTCCCTCTGACGGCCACGGAGCTGCTCCATCAGACTGCTTGCAGCCACAGGCATCTTTCTTAGCTCTAAAATATAGAAGTCACTATTTGGAAATCGCTGAACAGCAGCACTTGCCTGAGCTGAGCAGACATATGTCAGTTGTCCTGGAATTTAAGTAACCAGAGCTTTGGAGCATGCACATTGCAGGCAGCCTTAG
Source organism: Tetrao urogallus (assembly GCF_951394365.1). Taxonomy (NCBI): domain Eukaryota; kingdom Metazoa; phylum Chordata; class Aves; order Galliformes; family Phasianidae; genus Tetrao; species Tetrao urogallus. Next base: position 2,525,136 of record NC_136826.1, read on the forward strand.
CTCAAGCAGCAGAACCATGGCACTGACTCCAGGCACCCCGTATGATGTGAAGTAATACCCTCTGCAGTGCAAATTCCATGTCCCAAAACTTCCTGAGGAGGGAATGCATCCCAGGAGTCAGGAAAAGGGGTGGAGAAACAGGGAGCTCTTTGCTGAGCTGGGGAACAACATGAGGAGAGGTCAAAGCAGTTGCCTAAAATGGTGGTAACAAATGTGACAAAAACACTGGAACGCGGAGCACAGTGTGCATCCCGAGGAGAAATGCCAGTCAGCATCTCCTGTGACCAGGAGAGGGGGAGCAGATGCATACTGGGTGTAAAAGTGTTGGGAGGATGCCAGTGGTCAGCATATCAGAGAGCCCTGGGCTCATTAGGAGCCTGCAGGCGCTGCCCCAACACCCCCCACACCATGCAACGAATCCAGCAACACATCTCTGCAGGGCTGCAGCTGTGGCCAGGCACTGAGCTCTGCAAACACTGCATCAAACACGAGAGTGTCTGAGGGCAGGTGGGAACAGGGGCAGGAAAAGGAAGCACCGTAATTTAGACATGCTGTGAGAAAGACTCCTTTTAAAGACTGCTGCAGCACCACATTCAATAGCAGCAGCCTGACTTAAAAGCAACAGACGATTGACAGCTTTCTGAAATATATTTCTAGTCCAATTTGCTTCCTAAATCCTTGCTTCAAATCCCTGGACAAGGTGCCCAAGAATGGCAATGCCGTGTCTGCTGGGGGTACCTCGGAGGTCACTGTCATTTCTCCATTTCTGAGAGAGGAACTGTGACAGGGCCATGGTCTCTGCAGAGGTCTGAGGGCACTGACTCATGGCCTTCCCTGGAACCATCAGCACCAGGAATAATATTGGAAATAACACAGCGCAGTGAAAAGGGAAGACGATGAGTAAGCAAACAATAGTGACAGTTCCACTGCTCCCCTCCCACACCTTGCCATTCCTCTACCTTATTGTCACTGCAAATCTATCACTACTCAGACAGCAAAAGTAATCCACTAAGGGCAGCAAACACGATATCTGAAGTTCCCAAAATTTCTTAGATCAAGGTTTATTAAAAGTAAAAATTGTAGAGTAAGAACGTTGCTGAATCAACGTCCCAGGCACTCAATCAGACTGAATTATGTCACTGTCCTTAAAATATACACTGGATAACAGTTTTAAACGGCCCCTGTAAAAGCCACTGTGTGTGCCTTGACATTAAGTCTACAGGAAAGTACCTACCTTCAGGATTTTCCCATTTATAGGTCTTTTGTTCTGCTTCAAACTAATCAAAGTAGCTGCTCCTGGATGTAAAATGGAAAAAAAAAAAAAAATAGCTAATACATGATTTACTGCCAGCCTCCCAGCGAGCAAAAGGGCACACACCCATCACTGCAGGTAGGCAACTGCAAGAGGAAGAAGAATGATTCAGAGCAGCAAAGCGATGCAGGGTGTAGGCTGGGCAGGGAGCTGTATGAGATGGCTCATGGCTGCGAGTGTGTGCAAGGCCAGCCCGACACCAGGGAGGTTGTCAGAGGATTGCAATGAGACTACAGTGTACTCACATACAGAAGATGCCATTAGCTTTGAAGAACCGCTTATTTATCCCTTTCAGCAAAGCGGTGGGCCCTGATCTCATAAAGCACACAGATACGTGCTCAGCTGCTTCTGCTAGCAGATCAGACAGAGCACTTGGTCCCAGCTCTGCCTGGGGGCACCAAGGTCTCCTACACAGGCAGGACTCCTCTTTACACCCAGACAGGGTGGACTCTGAGCCCACAGTAAAGAAAAGCACCCTGCACAGTTTTTATCTGCTACTGCACGGCTGACAACAGGGCAGAATGCTGACAGAAGTTGGCAACAGTCAGGTCTATTAATTTCTAGCGCCTCACAGTAGGTTCACTTATTTCTTCCCACAGGAGTATGGGATGCAGATCCTCCTGTGCACTGGGAATCACCTTGTTTCTGCTGCAATTGCTGCTCTTGCCATCACCACTTACACCACAGATGATAATAGGTAGTGCAAATTTTCCCTTCTTACCTTTCAAAGGGAACCTGCGTTTTCTATGTGTCCCTTGTGGACTGCTGCCCTTGGGGCTCTTTGTTCAGCCTGGCTGCAACAGAAGAGCTTCAAAAATCAGCACAGGTTTCTTCTGATTCTAAAGGTTTTACTTACAATTGCCCCAAGACTTTGACCAGAGCTCACGTTTCACTGATCAGTTCCCTTACGAATTTCTCCACTTACCGGCTACTCTGCACACCTACAGCACAGCCTGTTCCCTCTCCTTCCTTCTCATTTTTGGGCAGGCAGAAAACAGTTTGCTTTTGCCTGTAACACAAAGATCTCTTCAATTTTACTGCTAAGAAGTTTCATTCCTGGCAGACTGTTGGCTAAGCCCAACAGCTGACCACTTGTCCACTTGCAGTATGCGGTCATTGCAGAGGCAGGCCTCTTCTGAATGAAGTTGCCTTTGGGGACCACAGAGGTGCTTCGGCAAATAACAGCACCTCTGGGCCTTACTGTGCTGCTGTGGGGCAGGAGTAACTATTCTGTTAGCAGCTGCACCTCTGGCATTTATGAAAGTGAAGATTCAAGCCACTGGGACAGCAATGAGAGAAGCGGGAAAAATGAAATCTGCCTGTAGAAGAGCACCCAGGAGCCACAACAGGGCAGCTGTGAGCTCAGAGGATGGAACTGCTGAAGCACCCTTTCACATTGCCCAGGAACAGCACCGCAGATTCACGTGCATTTGCTTTCCAGTCCATCCTCCTGCAGTAAGCCTAGAGGACAAGCTAGGAGCCCAGCCTCCTGAGAGAACATAGCTTTGGCCCCATGCATGTCATCTCATGTTTTTCAGTAGGAAATTTATCTTGCACATATTTAATTAATGGAAACAGGGATAAACAAGCAGATTGCTTACTTCAATTATGTGCACAGCGCCTGCAGGGTTACCATTTAAAAATCACAAAGAAAGTAAACACTCAAAATGGGTAGAAAGCTGCAAAGGAATATACAATCTGCAGCTTACCTTGATGATGACTAACAACATCTCTGCACTGAGAATGAGGCTATACTTAGCAAATGAGTATAATTCAAAATTTTTCAGCCATCTGTAAATAACATTTACCTGGAGCAGCTTTACATAATTAAATGACTCACTTCTTAGTGTTGTATAGACCCATCTGCATAGAGAAAACAAAGGCAGGGAAAGAAAGAATCAGAAGCTCTCCATCATTTATTTAAATTTCTCCCAAAGGCAATTTCTCCAGAAATTCCCAAATTCCATGAAGTCAAACATCTGCTTTCTTCACAGCATAACACGCTGAAAGCAGCATTACCTGGACAAACAACTCTCTCTCTAAGCAGCTTAGCAAGTTTGTGTAAGTGCTTGAGCTGCTGTAACGAGGCAAGAAAGTCACTCCATATCCTATTTAAAAAGGTAAATAACGTCCGTGTTAGTCTGAGTCCCTCTGCACTCTGCACTGCAAAGAAAACACTTTGGTCATTTCTGTTTCCTTCTTCACTCCATAGATGCCCATGATCAGAGCTAAGCAGAACTGGATGCCACACTGGGCATTTCTGATTCCTCATTTATTTTCCTGAGCACCTGTGGGAATATTTTCCCCTTACAAATGGAAGAAGAAAAAAAAATAAAAAAAATCACTTAAAAAAAAAAAAAAAACCACAGTAAATTTCTGTTCAGAGATCTCTGTGGGACTGAAGAAGTCTCGCTGCCAAAATTTAGTTGTAAAATACTCCTCTAACGCAGCTGTATTTTCCCACTCAGCATAAGCTGGGAGAATCAAGTTCCTGTCTGGTTTACACATACATTTCAGCGATTGAATCAGAAGACCCCAGAGGAACAAGATTCAGTTTCATTGGATCTCCCAAACCCTCTCTGAGAAATGGAGCTTTCTGTTGCACCATGTGCCCAGGCATTCCTATGATGCTGTGCAGCGATTTGTGACCACTGTCTCAAATTTAATTGTATTAATGAGATGAAGCTAAACGAACTGCTGCCTTACAGATTATTTGCATGTAACACAGAGGTGTTACACGACTGGAAATAATTCAGTACCGAACACTACAGAGGCTAAATTCACCAGATGTGCCAATGGTTCTGACACCCACTACAAAACACATCCCAGAAGAGAGGAATAAGGTTTATGCAACATTCAGTCAGAATGTGCAGCCCTTCTTACACACTAACTGCTACTTTAGCAACAGAACAGGTATGGGACCAGAGATTTCTGACCTGTGAGCAGCTCACACCAAGCTGGAGACGTCAGTGACCCCCTTGAGAGCACCAGGTTCCTGACTGCAGTTTGCTTGCCACACAGGGCAGCCAGCTGTCCAGGTCTCACACTGATAGTCCATGTCACTGAACACACGAAAATCATCATCTAAAGGGACTTACAGCTGAAACAATGGTCCTGCCTAAATGAATACTGCTATCTATTGAACAGAGCCAGCACTAACGTAACTGAGACCAGAATCTGGTCCCGGGTTTATAGGAGCTGACACAAACCACATCAAGTAACTCGACCTACTTTCGTTCATTAACATGAAACTCATCTCTACTTTGCCAGGTTAGCACTAACGCTATCCAGTTCTTCCAGCTCCAGAGCCGCAGGTACCTCCCAGTGCTGTCAGATAACTAGATGATATGCATGACTGAAATCCCCACAGATAAGATCAAGCGTGCAAAAGAGATGTAATCGACTTTAGAACAAAGTTAAATTTGCAGTCATTATCCTACTTGCACTAATCTCTAAAGATAAAAAATGGCATGCATTAAATACTGCCATCACTTTCTTTCTGGTGACGAGAATCTTCTAGCAAGTCCTAGAAAGCAAAAAATAAACATCAAGTGCAGTGACTATCATAAAAGCAAAACAGCTCCTAATGCAGTACATTTTGCTTTCAGCAAAGATTTTCCAATCAGCTCCTTCCCAACACAGGCAAGGGTGAACTTTGGCAACTCCACCATGCGAGCAGAACAAAAGGAAAGGCAGCTCCTGGCTTTTGTGTTTGTTTGTTGTTGGGTTTTTTTTGCCTCAGGAATCAAAATTTCATCATCTATATCCCAAATACAAACAACCTAATACAGCTCCCATCTAATGGTGAGTATCTCCTCTGATGAAAAGAGTATGACAACTTCTACATCAGAAGAAGACTGAGAGCTTGCTTTCTCAAACTAGCTGATTCCAAGGAAAAACCTGGAAACAAAATTTTTAGAATCCAGCCTTTCTGAACCTACACAGCAATTTCAGTCTTATCAACTTTTACCCAGCTTAGCACCTCTTCTTCCCATGCGTACAAAGACAAGCAGTTTGGAAAGCTAGATGTTCTGCTTGGTGTAGCCTTCACTTTATATTCTATAAGGTTTTCTGAAGGAAGATGCTTGCTTCTGCACCTGAAGCAAAGCTTCCTCTTTTCTTTCTACTAACCTTGCTTTTAAATGAACTGAATGGATTTAAATAATGCACCATGTAAAATCCTGACCACTTCTGTTTGTCTGTGCACCTCGTAACAACACAGGATCTTGTAGAAGCAAGGTCTACAAGGTTAAGTTTTGCACAGAGTATAAAAAGAATCCATTTGTCCACTTCAAGTTTGTCACCTGCGAGTTTCATTCTGCATCCCTTTAGCATGCTGAAAATACACACAGTGAGGAATAACCCCACTAACCCTCTCCGTGCTGTTCATTATTACACATCCTTCTGTCATAGCCCTGTTCATTAGCCTGCTCTAAGAATTAAGTGGGGTTTATCTTGCTTAATACTGTCTCAAATGACAGTCCCCCTCTGTTTGTAATTATTTCAGCTGACCCTTCTGGTCCCTTTCACTCTCTGCTCTGGACTTCTTTGAAAAATGATTTTGCAACTATTTCTTCAGCTACAAAGAAGCATCAATAAGAGGGTCTGAAACTGCAACATGGTATGCAGGGAGGCTCCTGTGTTATTAATATTTATTTCATGCTGGTGTCTAGAGGCATCAGCTGAGGCAGAGCCCTGTGCGATAAGCTGCACAGCCATGTAGTACATGACAGTCCTGGCTCAGAGGACTGCATCATGAAGGCTGTAGGGATCTCAGACGGAGAATTCATACTGCAAGTTTACTTGTCTAATGCAAACTCATTGCCTTTCAACTTCCCAGCAGGCACAGCCTCTGTTCAGTGAGGATGTGCTGCATGTTTGATAATGAGAGCACTTACCTTTCATCCCCAACAAAGGGAAGCGGTCCCTGCTGTCCCACACAACCTTTACAGCGAAGCTGCAAACAAATCTTTCATGACACCTACACGTGGTCAAAAACAGCACTAGGCCATCACATTCCAAAGAATGATGGCACTGACAACAGCAAGGAACAGAAAAGCTTGGGGCTTCTGAGACAAATCTGCCCTCTGAGCAGACACGGAGAAGACGCTGACCCCAAACTCGCATGTAGCAGTCACTTTAAAGTCTGAAGCATTTCAGAGACCAAAATCACTTCAACCCAGGCCCTGGGGAGAATGCATTAGGCATTACACAGCCTGCTTCCAGAGCACACCAGTGTTGCTGATGTAGTAAGGGAGAAAGCATTTCAGGGGCATCAAGCAGATAAATAAAATGCCTTTGAAAGTGAACAAAGTCACCTAAAATGCCTTGAACACAACCATGCAGTCTTCATTCTGCTGCTTTCTGTTCAGCAGTGTACAAGTGCCAGGACAAGCTATGCCCGTACCTAGGCTCAGCCCTTTCCTCCCACCCAGCAGACAGCTGCTCTGCATTTCTCCAGCCACCTCCTCCAAAACAAGCCCTTTCCCCTGTGCCGCAGGGGCTGCCTCCTGCTCAGCTTTCTGCTCTAAGCCAGAGCCTGCAAGCACCCCTGGAAGTACACAGGCATGTTCACTTCCTTGCATTTCTCTGCTGGGAGCAGTTTGCTGTGAAATGTGTTTTACCACAGGAAAACAGAACGCTTGCTTATGGGCATGAAGGTGGCTCTGCACAGCTCTGATCACTGTGTATGTGACCCTTCCAGCAGGGTAAAGAGCAAGGTGGAGAAGAGCACCTGGAAGAAAACAGCTTCAGCAGCGAGTACTCAGTCCCACGGGCTCTTTCATCCTTTGAGTACATACAGGTGAACATAAAAGCAGCCAGAGCGAATGAGCAAAAAGGGCAGTTGAGGAGTTCCTTGAGGAGGTGTTGCAGGATAGCAGACAGTCTTTGACTTTCTTTGCTTTTCTCTGATAAAGAGCTAACACTGGAACTAGTCACTTACCCAAGTTGCAAGCAAGAGCATTTTTACTGGTACCCACCTTTGCTTCTACTGTTGATTTCAAGAAACAAAACAGGGGCCCAATGACCATCCAGGCATAATCATAACAGAGGGCTCAGAGGATGGAGCACTGACTTCCAGCACAGACAGGAGGGCAGAGGACCCAGGCAGGATGGCTCAGTAAGACCTCCTGGTGAAAATTTCAGCAACTCTGAAAAGTTATCAGAAAAAGTGAACTCTCATAAAAGCTGCCATCACAGTTGTTTCATTGGCCTGTTATTCTTCAGATACCAACAAGAGGAAGAAACCCCAACGCTAAAATTGCTCAGAGCAGTTCTGAAGGCTCCACCCAAGCTGCTCAGGCTCTCAGTGTGGTTCACCACACTAAACCTGCAAGCACTGCTACCGTGTTCCAAATCCCTGCTACTCCCCCAAGGTCTCTGCAGTGCTCAGGCAGAACCACCACAAGCTCAGATCTAACACCTGATTTCCTTCAAAAAAGAAAAGGTTTTATCTCCCCTGCTATATAGGTCAGCTATCCACAACAACACCCAAGTTTACACATTCCTCTTCATCGCTTTCTAATTCTCTTTGTGATTTGGGGCAGGTCAGTCTCCCTCGCCCCTAGCATTACACCAAAGGCACATTTTTGAATGTGACATAGCACGTGGGTTCCTAATGTCTGACCAGAAATGGAGCACACGCAGTCACAAAGCTGCAGTTCATCATTCCTGCAATGTTTCAAGGTCAACAGAGCTTAATGTGATTTTAATACAATTGCTCAATTATAAACTTGTCTGATTTTTGGCCTTGTACATGCATTTCCCATGGCACAGCCAAGTCAATCAGATATCATCAAAAGCAGTAGCAGAGAGGTATATTTATTAGATATTCTGAAGTGGAACATAAACTTTAAAAATCTCAGCTTACTGCAGAAGAAAGTAAAGATGGAAAAACTATTGAACAGAAGAAGCCTGTGCCGTAAATAAGACATGGCACTGCAGTTAATTCTCTTTTAGAACAAATGCATTAAACATTTATTACACCAAATGTTAGTTTAAAACAATCATTAAAATCCGTTTTCTCTCTGTCCACTGGAGATGGGTTATTCATTTGAAGTTGATGAAGCTTCCCTAATTTCAACATCATTATTTCTATGGGCACATAACAGGAGCCGTTATATTTTAGATTCATGTAGTAACGTTGCCCAATTTCTTTCTCACACTTTGCAGCTCCTGTTGCAAGCCTTTGTACTGAATAGGAATATTTCACTTAAAAATGAGTCTCTTAATGACCCCTGTCTGGAAATACAAGCACAGCATGTACGAGAGGCAGAAGTCAGCTCAGGGTAACGCACGCAAACTGATGAGTTAAACAAAGAGTCTGAAAAGAAGAAATGAGCTGAAATGATCTGTCTCACAAATAACCATTTGCCATAGGTTTTTTGCACTTTATTCTTTGCTAGGCTATTTATTCCCTTCCTCGCTGAAAACAAGGGCCCGCATGTTTTGCCAGCCCTGTGTCAGCACCCAGCAAATCCCAATAGAGCTGGAGGATCTCCGTGCCGTTGGGCATTGAGCAGCCCCGTACTTCAGCGCTGTGCAAGAACTGGGCATGGGACAGGCGGGCTCAGGCACTGCTCTCTGCTACTGCCCACTGTGGGACCGACTCCCCTTCTGATGTTCTACAGAGGCCACTCATCAGAGGATGAACAGCCTCCGATGCGTTCCTCGTCAAGGGAAAGCAGGGATCACATCTTAGTTAATAACGAATGCTGAAAAGGGCAACTTTAGCTTCTAAAATACATTAATTGACAGTAATTAACATGTGGATCTTGTCAGATTAGGACTAAGAAAATTGCTGCCATCTACTGCTGGAAAGAAATATGTGAATGCTGAAAGCCTCTTCCAAAAACAGGCTACAAACTGAAAGGAAGTGTAATTCAAGGGCATCTCAAGCCCAGGGAAGGGAGGTTGTCATTCATGAGAAGGACGGGACCCTGCAGCCAGAGGTCAGACTTTCAGGCTGGGCAAATAAAGCTCTTCCTTCTCTGTGAACGAACACTTCTTATTCATAAAGGAGAGAAGTAGGGAGGCTGCTAAGCACCTTCTACACTACGCTCTGTGCAAAGCTGTACTTAAAATACATCCTCAAGTGTCCCAACAACTCACAGTTGTGACATACAAGCACATTTTATCAAAGGGATAATTGTTTAAACCTTGAGAAAACCTTTTATTTTGGATTCTCCATTTGTTTAAAATTTAGGAGTTACTTTTCTCTCTACTCTGAGTACATTCAGCTGTACTCATTACAGTAACTCCAATGAGCTGGAGCAGATGAGGCAGTCATCTCTCCACCTCCCTGGTTTGGGACAGGTCAGCCCAGTAAAGATGCTCCTGTGTCAGGGATTTGTAGATTCAGCGTTCAACAGAAACTCTAATCTACAATGCAAGCAGGTGTCCTGCTGAGAAAATGCAGGGTGGAAAAATAAGTCTTAGAAAGGGAGCATGAAAAGGTCTGAAACAGGTTTGTATTCAGTCAAAGCTCTGAAGGCACAGCAAGAGTCTGCAAAGCAGAATTCCCAAGTCTTATTCCCAGTCCCTGCACCCATCAGGTGTGCTCGTGCTTCCTCTTAGGCAGGGTCACTCCAGCAATGTTCTGCTTCAACAGTGCATTTTCCATCCAAAACATCTGCTTTGGGGACAGAGAAATACCTCTGCTACACAATGAGATCCATGAGCAGGTCCAAGCCCTTTACATGGACCATTGTTTTCTCTGTGCTTTTCCAGGGACTGTTCATCTAGCAGATGTTACCTGCTATATTCTGCCTTGGGTGAGCTCCACTAGATTTAACGTTTCCCTCTTTGCCTTACACCATTCTGCAGAGAGCACAGCAGCGTGTTTCCACTATCCTCTGCAGCAACCACAGCCTTTGCTGAGCCACACACTGAGCGCATGGTTGACACAAAGCATCTTTGACAGCAGTGTTCACAAAGGCCTTCAAGTCTTGGTCCCACGGAAAAAAAAAAAAAAAAAAAAAAAAAAAAAAAAAGAAGAAGAAAAACAACAAAACAACGTCTGCTGTGTTCAGTCCAGCTCTGCAGTGTCTGCAGAGCAATTGCTGCTATTCAGCTCCATCGTGAGGGCAGAGATGCCACCAGTCCTCTGAGCAGGTGATTCCACTGGGACTTTCAAGGAGGGAACAGGCTGACAGAAAGGGACGAGAGCAGATCAGACCTGCCTCAACTACAAAACATTTTCCATTGCCTCTTACTTGTCAGAACTCTGTCGTGGACACAAAGCAGCTGAGAAGCAGCACTTAGATCTTTGCTGAGACCTCAGTGCAGCAGTAATTAGAAGGGTGAAAAGCAGTAATTTTCCTGAGTAGTTCACTCTCTCCCGTACACACATCATGCTTAGCACATCGATTTATCAGCAATTAAAGCCTACTCTTTAATCTCCAACACTTTCATTATATAGCTGGTAGTCAGAAGTATCTGAAATGCCTGAAGTAGTCCCTCCATTCCCCAGCCTGTGGCAAAAAAAAGGTTTGAAGTAGAAAGACCTCAAACACATACCCTCAACTTTAGGCAAAACCACACTCAGAAACAAGACACCCTCCTCAACCTGGCATGTTCTTCCGGCCCCTCTCATCCCAGCTCCTGCAGGCACACGGCAATGCCTGGCACACAAGTGGCAGGCAGCAGCTGGTGTTTGCACAGAGGCACAAGCAGCCTCTCCCCTCCCAAGCACAGCACCCAGCCGTGGGCACCGCAGCACCAGGAGCCCATGCTGCCTGCTGCCCCCAGGCACAGCGCTGTGCATCGCAGCACCATCCTGCTGCAGCTGTGGACAAAGACAGAAAGGCTTACTTGTAAAATCCTGACAGAACCAGGTGCCTGAATAATGCTTTCCCAGGAGGAGGAAACAGCAGAAGGTGGGTGTTTCATCCTAGAAAATGGCGAGCAGTCTTTCAGTCTCATGGAAATCAGCCTAAACAGAAGCATTTATCTCGGGTTATCCCACGAGGAGCACTTCAGCTGTACTATCCAGTGAAGAACATCTGTACAATATTTGCCTGCCAGGAAAAAAGTCTCTACTGCACTTTCCCAAAAGGAAAACTTTGATAGCCTTTCACTGACAGAAGTAATAATTATCCACATAGGAGCATACCATTAGAGCTCCCTTGACAAAGATTTATTTATTTATATGTCTATGCCCTGGAAGAAAACAGATGATGAATGAAGCACTTTCTTTCGCTAACAGAGCTGCAGAGGGAGAGAAAGGGAAAAAGAAAAAGTCACAGGGCAAATAGAACACCTGAAGGAGCAACTATCACAGCAAGGCAAGCAGAGCACAAGAGAGACATTGCCAGGTGCAACTGCAGTGCTGAGGTGAGCACCTCACGGCAAAGACAACCTTCTCATCAGATGCATGGCTGTCACTGCCCTCACTGCCTCCAGTCTGATGGCACTGGGCCTCCTTTGGCAGCCAGAGCCTTGGAGGAGCGTGCAAAGGCAGGAGGAGAACAAAAGAGAGACTTGCAGTTAGCAGTTATTTTCCTGGCTCTGCTGTAGTATTCTTCCCACTGTTCTCCCTTTCAAGAGATCTTAAGAAGCTGACAGAGGGAGGACACACAGTGTCAGATATTACACACGGAACGCGGCTTAACGTGCTCATTAGTCTGCAAACAGGAGAACACCGCAGCTAGTCACAAGGCTACCACTGTGGTGAAAAGAAAGCAAACACTGATTTCTCTTAAAATGTTTTTGAATCAAGTCCTCTAGTCCTGCAGCTTTTATAAAAAGACAGTATTGGTGTTAGAGGTTCCACATAAATGAACGTGAGCCCTTCTTTGTTCCGCAGCTTCCCCTGATGGCTGCCCCTCCCAGCATTCGTCAGCTCTGTTAGACATTCTCCTCGGTGAGAGATGAGCACAGCCAAGCACTGAGGCAGCAGCCCTGCAGAAAGTAAGGACCTCGAGGTCTGCACCTCACTGACCTGCAGCCTGGAGCCCTGATTCTAGCATCCATACTGTGCGCTGCCTTATCCAGGACAACGACCTCTGATGGGAGCAGTGCCTAAATGAGCAGAACCAGCTTGAGATTTCCATAAGAATAGGAACACAATACTTGGCAGAATGTCTCTTGGCTCCACTACATCAGTTATTTCTTTGATTCCCGCTAACAGTCTTGTCAAATGAGTATAGATTTATTATTGTAATTATCTCAAGCTTGTAGAGATTCAAACATCTGTTATAGGTGTTCAATAACTATTAGAACAGCAATCAATTTTTTTTTCTCAAGCAGGGGAGTGATTCATGATGCTCTGTGAATAGATAAACTCGCTGTAGTCTATACCAGAAAGATACTTCGAAAGAAAGAAAGAGGCTCTTTTAATTAGCTTCTAATTAATTCTGTTCAGGAAGTCGAGATGAACATAAGATTCAGGAGCACTACAAGTCATTTAATTACAAGGTGTGGTGTGTTATCCTCAGATTTCTCATTGCCAAAGTAGCAGTGTTCTGTTTCCCAGCAGGACAGTGTTTATGGATTATCTATACAACTTATGTTGAACATCCTCTGTCCCACATGGTTCTTGCACTTGTGTAATAGATTTATGGTCAGTGATGGACCATCGGAAGAATTCAGCCCAGAGCTTTGTCTGATGCCATTTGAATTTCCCTTGAACTTTACTTCATGCCAGTAAAATCAGAAAAGGAGGAGACTTCCAGGTTCAACTTGGCACAAAGGGCACCATTCAAACAGCATGTCTTCTGGAGAGCCCAAATAGAATACCAGCCTTTTTTAGGAAAAATTTCTTCTCTGAAAGAATGGTAATGCATTGGCACAGGCTGCCCAGGGAGGTGGCGGCACTGGAGGTGTTCAAGAAGAGCTGTGGCACTAAGGGACGTGGTGCAGGTGGGTTGTGGTCAGATGGATGATCTCAGAGGTCTTTTCCAACCTTAATGATTCTATGTTTGTGATCCACCAGGCTCAGCCATCGTCCCTTGGAGCTACTCAGCCTAGAACAAGCCAGGTATGCACACACACCCACAGCAACTTTAACGTTGCCCCCATTCCGTCTCTCCCATTCCCAACTAACCCACACGGCACCATTTCCGCAGACCTCATCTGTTCAGGACCTTGTCCAAACCAAAGAAGGAAGGAAACTGAAGGCAGAGAAGACTACTGAACTCCTGCTGCTGTCTTCTAACTGCATCCTGTCATCTATTATTGTCACTCTAGCAGCAGGTATTTTTGCAGGTGCCACTGAGTGCAGAGCTGACATCCCATGACATCCCATCCCAAATGTACTATGCAACAAGCCTCCAAGAAGAATCCCACTGCACCCCACGCCACCAGCACAGTGCATATACAGTTAAACACAGAAATGTTCCTCATATAATACTTTGAGCCACTGCTCTGGAAAGAAAAGAAGTAGGTCTTTGAAGGTAGCAGGGTTTCATTTCATGCAGAACAATAAGGAACCACAACAATAACAGATGCCTATGCTCTCTTTCTCAGTCTGTCCTTGAAGAATTTTGAAAGATTAAAGACATGGAAGTTGAGCTTGCTCAGAAAGTGCAGAATGCACTAAAGACTGAAAGGATGATAATGGTCCATTTTACCATTTTATACATGGAAGACAGCTGCCTCAGGATGAAATTTAAAATGAGGGAAGGAAATTCCTGCAGCCTTTACAATAAAATCTTGTTCTTAACTTCGGAAAATAAAGGAGTTTCTTCTAGTTGCCCTAGATTTCAAATCCATCAAACCAGAGTCACAAGTGACCCAACGTAACTAGGAAATTAACGGTTCTCTTATGCCAGCCTTTGATGTTGCGTACCTGGAAGAGGGAGCATCTCAGCACAGCAATTTTACCTTTCCAGAGTCCGACTCAAAGCTCCAAAAAAAATTAAACATGTTTACATCTGCCAGCTGAGGTGCTTACAAAAAAACTGTTATTACTTTACTCACCGTGGGCAGACTCAAATGAATTTGCTGACGAGATTTATGCTAGGAAGGAGGATAAATTTGTAGATAAGCACACATCCTATGGAATGAAGGCAGCAGAAAAATGAGACGGGAGGAATGGATCATCAAAGCTCATGAAATTGATGAGACAAAGCCAGTTGTCTAAAGAGCGAAGGGTTTTTAAGTAGGATATCAGAAAGATGTAGTGAGCAAAAAGAAATACCACAGATCTGATTGCTGCCCTCCAACAGAAACCAGATAGCTTTTAGCTCAAAGGGGAATATTGTCCTCTCCTCTACAATAGATTTCTTTAGTTCCTAAATCTCAAAGTCATTCCTTTATGCAATGAACAAAGCCAAAATTTCTAGCAGTGAAAACACAGATGCAAAACCAAAGAGCAGCTATCCATCTAAAAGCATCCAGTTCCAAGAAACGTTTGGCTAAGTACTGAATAGATGAAAATTACAACAGCAGACTTGTCAATCAGTAGAAATTTAATAGTGGATGTAAAACCCAAATGCATTCATTGCACAAGTACTGATGCAATGTGTTTACCCCACTGCATCACTGACATCCCGTGGGCTTCACAGCCCTTGCATTAAACCAGCTGTACTATCACACCCAGGAAAAAGCCTGTTCCTACAATTTTCAAGTACCTTCCACAGCTATAGCTAGCACTCAGTGTGTTTCTACTGTCAAATTTTCATTTGGTTTTCCAAATAAGCAAATAGCTTGTTAGGAATTTAGTCCAGAATTAAAAATAAAGCTCTGAGGATAAAAATACAGAACAAAAGCCATGTGCCAGCAGCAAGAGGTAGAACCAAGATTTCCACTTCTTTTCAATGCCACCCATTTTTCCTGATAGTGTCCTGGGTGCAGAACCACAGAACCTTCATTTTTTAAAGCTTACTCCGAGTTCACAGAACCAGCAGCTTTGAAAAATATTACAAGACTAAGCAAATATGACAGAGTTCATCGAGGAAAAAAAAGGTGGAACACGGAGATATCACTTCTATATTGCCTTCTTAAAAAATAACTGCACACGTTTTCTTCTTTGACCTTTTTTTTCTAACCGAATCTAATCCTTCCAATTCAACATCATAACAGTTAGTGAAAAATAGAATCCTCAATTACTAAAGGCAAGAAACAAACTTTACACTTAGCCATACTGGTTATAGCAATTTCCATGGTAATTATCTTATGCACATCATTTAACACCTTGTCTAGAGTGATTCTCTACTTCATTTATTACCATCATAGAAAGATATATTTAAGAAGTTGAAAGAAGGAAAGAATTGCCTTGGGGAGTCACACTTGCTACTGTGCTCCAAATTCTAAAACAATACTCCTAAGAAAACAGATCTTGCTTTTAACGAGCAGCATCAATTAATTGAGAACCAGAAACAAAATAAGAATTCTTTAAATTAGCCTCCTCTTCTAAGAAGGGGCATGCACTGCTTGTGCCCTCTGGCATCCAGGAATCACTGCACTTGCTGACCAATTTTATTTAAATTCAGCACAGAGATGTTCCAAAAACACTCAGCTCCCACAAGTTTGCTACGAGTGGATGCACTTGCCAGGTGGAGTCTCATTAAGGCACACAAAGGAAATAGAAAAGCACTGCAAAACTTAATAAGAGAAGATAATACCTTTCAGGAAGAGAAATTCCTGCTCCTACCCTATGCAGATCTCTGTCACCTCGTGTAATTCAGACAAGAAGTCAGTCAACTGCACCAAAAGTGTATTTGTTCTATCTAACTTAACAACTGGTAAGGATTACAGAAAATGCAGCCTAGAGACAATTCATGCTCTCAAGCTTCTAACTCTGACAACGACTTAGTTAATACACTTGATGAGCCTCTGGCTTTTCCTACCATTGCATGGGCTGAATGCGCACAGCTTCCACCTTGCTTTGCAGGGTCCTTGAATTGGTCATCGTTGCTTTTGGTCAACAGTTCCAAATAGCAATGAAAAAAAGAAGTATCTTGGTGATTCGCATGGAAGCTGTCTTTACTCAGTGCTTCCCAAGTGCTTGCCTGCAGTGCCAATGGAGAAAGCTTTTCCTGTTCTGTCTAGTGAGTGTGCATTTAATCGAGTTGTGCCAAAATGCAAGCTAACTGGTAACAAATTAACTTTGTGATTGTTGACCATTGTGTAGTATCTCTTAATGCACTTTTGCAGATTTGTCAAGACTTCCTCCATTTCTGGTGGAAAAAAGTCCCCAAATAAACTGAAATTGCACCGAAATGAGGCCAGTCACAGGTCACAAAGACCTGCCGCCCTTCCTTGCTACACACAGCTGAAATGGGTATTTTACTGCTATTGAAACATACTGTGACACATTACAAACATAAATATGCAGCTGCCTGACATTTAAATTATTAGCAAAGAGGATCTGAGGTGACATAAAGCTCAGTCCTGCATTTTTAACAGACTTCCAGATCTCCCTGTGATGTTAGAAGGTACTGGAGCTACAGAAGGAATGCAAGGTCAAGGAGCACTGACTTTGCCTCTGGAAACCCAAGGCACACTATTACAGAAGTCTGAGACTGTGTGTCCATGCCATGGGATCAGCCTTTTGTCCTGGGGTAAAAGAATCACAGGGCTATTTCTGCTGATCGCTTATCTGTCTTCCCAAGCCCCCCTTGCCTTACTTTCTATTCTCTGAAAGAGAAAAAAAAACACACACACACACACACACATATATATATATATATGTATATATGTATATATATATATATATATATATATATATATATATATGTATGTATATATAAAGAAAGGCTGGTGGAAAAGAATCACAGCTGTGAACCACAAGTAACACACTGTGTACACACTGCAGCTATGCAGCAATCATGCCATGTTTCTGCTCTTTACCATGGAAAACAGAACAAAGAGTAGCATGCAAGATGTTTGTCTAAGTGTTGGACACCCAATCTGAAGTCCATCATGGCAGGGACTCAGACCTGAACTAGTCATGCAACACAAGCTCACTGGCAGTTCACAGATGGACTAAGCTCTCTTCCAGAATCGTGCAGTGGCTAGAATAATCTTCCCCATCAGCTGTCCCTGAAACCTCCTAACACCTAAGCATACACCTAACATCCTGCATTCCCAAACTCCTTCTATTTGAATGAGCAATGAGATTGACTGTTTTGTCATAACCCTTTAGAATATTACAGAGCTGGACTCATACACCAATCAAAATGACAAAATGGCATTTCTTCAGTATTGGGTATCAATTACCAAACTTAAGAATCCTTTAAACAAGAAGCAAAGCCCCATTGTATCTGGTGCTGTTCAAATACAGAGGGCAGCACATGCAGAGGAAGCTCATCAGTCTGGGCAGATAAAGCAGACAAAGCACAAGGAGTAATAACAGCAAAAGGATAAGCAATATAGAATCACAGAATTGTCTGAATTGGAAGGGACCCTTAAAGGCCATCTTGCCTAACTCCCCTGCAATGTAGGGACACGTACAACTCCCTCAGTGCTCAGACTCTGGTTCAACCTGACTTTGAATGTCTCCATGGACAGGGCATTCATGTTCATCCACCCAGCCTTCCCTTCTCCATGCTGCACAGCCCAGCTCTCAGCCTGTCCTCGTAGGGAGGTGTTCCATCCCTCACATCGTTTTTGTGCCCTCCTCTGGATGCGCTCCAACAGCTCCATGTCTCTCCTGTGCTGACAGCACGGAGCAGAAGGGCAGATCCCCTCCTCGCCCTGCTGGCTGTGCTGCTTTGGATGCTCCCAGGATCCGGTTGGCTTTCTGGGCTGTGAGGGCACAGTGCTGCTCATTCCACCTGCCATCCATGAGCACCCCAGGTCCTTTTCAGCAGAGCTGTGCTCCATCCTTACATCCCTCAACCTGTCCTGACAGTGAGGGTTGCCACAGCTCAAGTGCCAGACCTTGCACTTGGCTTTGTTGAACCTCATGAGGTTCTCCTGGGCTGACTGCTCAGCTTGTCTGGGTCTCTCTGGATGGCATCCCATCCCTCAGGCACGTCAGCCGCACCATACAGCTCAGGGTCATCTGCAAACTGCTGCGGGTGCACTTAATCCCACTGCCAGTGTCACTGATGAAAATACTAAGGTTCATCCATCCCAGGACTGACCGCTGAGGGACACCCCTGTCAACCCTGTTCCATCCAGACACTGAGCCATTGACCACCACTCCCTGGGTCACAACCAATTCCTCATCCATCTAACAGTCCACCCATCAAATCTGGAGAGAAGGATGTTATGGGGAAGCTATGTCAAAGACCTTACTGAAGTCCAGATATATGACAGATATCAGAGGCTCTTCCCTTGTCCACTTGCAGTTACACCATCATAAACAGCCACAACATTGGTCAGGCAGGACCTGCCCTTGGTGAGGCCATGTTGACTTATCCCATATTACCTCAGTTTCTTCCATGTTCCTTAGCACAACTTCTAGGAGGATCTGCTCCACGATCTTCCCCAGCATACAGGTGAAGCTAAAAGGCTGGTAGTTCACTGAGCTGCCTTTTCCTTCTTAAAAATGGGTGCAACGCTGTCTTTTTTCCTGTCACCAGGGACCTCACCTGATCACCATGACTTTTCAAATATCGCTGAGAGTAGCTGGGTAACTACGTCAGCCAGTGTGCTCTGGGATACATCTCATTGGGATCCATAGACTTATGGATGTAAAGTCTTATGCATGGCCACAGGCTTACGGACAGACATCCTCAGAGAAGGATCCAGCAGAGAAGCTGGATACAGAACTCAGATGTCCTGGCTCCCAGCCTCACACTTGCAGTACCATATCTCTATGCCAGGCACACAGATGCTGCAGTTCTAAGCCTATCCATCTTCATGTCAGGTGTTACCTCAACTAACATCAAGTAAAGATGCTGCGGAAATTTCTCCCAAATTTCTCTCTCTCTTTGTTTTTTCTTTTTGCCTTGCCAGTCTCATTAGACAGCAGTCCACAAGTACAGGTGCATTGGGACCATTCTGCTTGCTCCTTTTCTTTGGGCTTCTGCTTCATCTTGTTCTTCTGCACATAAACATATCTCACCAAATTACAGGTGAATATAAAACCACTCACATAGCATGGTCCTGGAGGGTGTTACACTTCCCCTAGCCCCACCAGCCTCAGGCTGTCCATCCAAGGATCATGCTAGATTGCTTCACACTTGAATAATTTAATTTAGTTCAAAACAATCCTCACAGCAAAACATGACTTTGAAAAATCGGTCAGCACGCTGCTGTCAGAAAGCTTACCTTAAGTAACTTCTACTACCAGGCTGCTTCCAAAAGTCTCTGCCAGCCAGCTGTGCGTACATTAGAGGAAGCCAGTATACAGAGAAATCGGCTAAAATCAGAGAGGAAGGTTAAGAGGAAAAACAGCAGGCAAAAAGAAGATGGTAGCTGAACATCCTAGTTAGTTACAGGAGGCTACAAACACTCTTAGATGCTCTCTGAGAGAACAGGTCACTGAGAGGTTACGAAGAGGAACAGAACTCAATGAAAGATCAGCAGCATGAAAGAGGGCTGTAATTTCTCCTAAAAAAGAAGCTCTGAATTTGATGGAGCTGCTGGGGCCAACACTGTCCCCTGTGAGAACTTTCGACCTTTCCTGTGGAGATCAAATAGGTTTGCAAAAGCTCCACAATCTTCAAAATTCCTCTTGTAATAAGGCACAACAATGTCTGTGGCACAGCCAAGGAAGCCAGCATTAAGGTTGCCACAGTAGCTTCCTTCACAGACGTTACATCTTGGATTTTTCACTGAAGCTTGAAAGACAAGAGGCCCAAATAACATAGACAAAAAGCTCCAGGAACCAAGTGCTTCGTACTTCTCAAGCTTCCTTGGGGAAGGAATCCAATTAGCCATCCACAACAGGACCAGCTAAGCTTCGTACACAAAGAGCCCCAGTCAACCAGTCTGAAGGTCTCAGTTCTGCAAGGACTCTCCTGGAGGAGCATGGAGCACCCTCAGCTGCTGAAGCTGCAGGTGTTTTCCTTCTGTTCCACATATTGCAAATTTGTACTGAAGAACTGTATTCCTGTCCAAAAAACACAGCCCAAACTCTCAGGTGGAGGTATGGTACACTGCAGGAAGCCCGTAATCCTTCAGCACTGGAGGATCTTCAGAAAAACCATGACCAGACACAGGGCACACCAAAGGCTTGGCCTCTTCAGTCTTCAATGGCCAACACATGGCTCATCCATTAAGCAGGATCTTAATACATTACAGAAACTCATCCTATCCGTCTTGCTTTCTAAGTTTCTTATACAAGAAAATAGAAATACAATTTAATTAACTTTTCTCCCCACCCCATCCACTCCTTCCTTCTCACTCTCTCCTCAATCCTTCATATTTCATTTAAGCATTCCTCATGCAGAAATGGCAGTGGCACTAGCAAAGAGGGATTGTGGCAGAAACATGCTCAGGTGACAAGGAAGCTCTCAGTCTCCTTCAGAACCCACAAGAAGGCAAAAAATGCCATGCAGACACCTGCATGTTTTATACAGTGCCAGATGGAGACCTGCAGAGTACAGACCTCTCTGCCACCAGCCCCATGGAGGGCAGAATACGCAGCGGCTCCTCACACTGCCTTACATTTGGGCAAGAGAGAGAGCAGTCTCCAGAAGCAAGAAACCAGAGCAGTGACAATAAAAGCTGAGGGACATGAAAGATCCCAGTGCCAGTTTGCAGAGGTATTTGCTTTACTCCACGGCTGCAGTTCAGCACCATCAGAGCAGCACTGTACTAAATTATTGTGGCCAACATTTAAGCAAATTCAAATACCTGTTTTCTGAGAAAAATACTATTACCATGGTTCACTATGCAGAGATTGAAACGTACATCCTCTAGGCTTCCCTATACACAAATACAAATGAGTGCTTATGGTGAGGTCCCACACATCTACACAGGCACCATCACTTGAAGAAGTGATTCCCTGTTTTGGTATTCTAACAAATGTTCTTCCCCTAAAGTGCAGGAAAGACACATGCTGAGGAACTGGTACAGAGCATATGGTGCTGCAATTGCAAGCTGATAAGTCTTTAACAGCTTCTGACAGTGGTAAAAGATCAATTATTGCACCATAAATATTAAAAAGTCTCTCCAGCCTTTCGTTGCAGTGAATGTATATTTAAACATCAGTGTCTCCCCTTACTAGCAGCCAATTTGCCTTAGAATCTGAAAGTCATACAGCCCCACAAAGTTAAATTAAGTGCTCAATTGCTGCATGCTTACATCTCCAGCTGCTAAAGAACAGGCCTAGCATTCACAGCACAGATTCTTGGAGCCCCCTAAACCACAGGCCATCTGAAACCAGCCCTTGACACCTCATTAAACGTAAAATGGAATCGTCATTGCCTTCCTTTCTGTATAATTACAGAAGTTTACAGCAAAAATAACCAAAGACACTCCTAGAAAGCATTAGGGAAGAGGGGCTGATCTCCCAGGTCCTCTACCTCACCGCCTGAGATGCATAAGCAAAATGGATTTTGTCCTTGGAATTTCTTCACCAGTGAAATTTCTGCCATGCAGAAATGGGGACATGGAGGAATGGGGGAGTGTACAGACACACACATACTTAATAGCCTTGATTTTAATCGTCAAGCAAATTGGCAGCTCCCAACAGTTCTCCATGGAAAGTCACTGAGGTTAAACAATTATGGTATACGATTGCTACTGAAATTAACAGTATACATGGCATTTTTATGGAGATTTAATGACAGAACCACAAATAATGACCCTTGGGTCCAGTTCAAAGCAGCACTAAATGAAAATTGACACCAAGATGCAGATCTTGGGTTTGAGTCCAGAGCTAAAATGTCCTATTATGGCTCTGAAATTATTCATTTGGATCCACTCTTATTGTTTAATGGTGACATACTCCACTAGCACATCCTCTTCTTGCTCTGGAAGCTTCCCATCTAAGGGAACGTATCTGAACATGCCTCTACCTTTAAATAAACACCTGTCTCTGCTGACTGCTGTAGTCATTGTTGGTACTAGGCACTATTTGTGTCAGTGGGACAACCCACTGATAGCAGTGGAGCTTAGGGCTCCTTTGTGTACCAACGGACAGACATTCAAAACCAATGGGGAGAGGGGAAAAGAATGCAAAGGGTAATGAACTTGTGAGTTCCAGCACTGCAATGGAGAAAAGCACAGAATAATTCCCTTGCTCCCAGGTCAGTGCATCATCGGCCAGGCCAAATTACTGCTTTACTTCTCACATGTTTCAACGTTTGTTCACAATCCAGATTCCCTTGTACTGTGGTCAGTCACACACACTGCAAGAAGATCTCATGCAGTTACTGGTAGAACATTTCTATCCACATTGGTGTTCTATATATGGCCATAAAAGTAGTTTATTTAAAGTCCCCTGCGTGGGCATCTCCTATTTTTCCTCTCTTGACTGTTCTACCTGGAAAGAAACACATTGGTATCAGGTCTTGTTGCCTTTCCTCTCCTTTTCACCTGTACCTTCATACCTTTATACTAACTGAACTTCTTCATTCTACTTCATTTTCTGTCACATTCAAGGATGATGGTCATTCAATCAAGTGAGTTGTTTTATCCCCTGTTTCAAATACATAAATTCAGTTTCTCCTTTTCCCTGTGACATTTTGAGTACACATCATTGGATAGCACAAGGACAATAGCTATAGCAGCTTAGCACTTAATCGCAGCTTTGTCCATCAGTTTTAAGCGTGCTCCCTTTCCTTCATAGCAATCACACTTATCGTAGTTGGAAATGCCACCCTGAAGTTAGAACCATCTGCTGCTCCTAAGCATCCTCAGCTCTGCAGCCTTCTGTTTTTACCCTCATGTCAGACCTGAGCCAAGGTTCAGATCTGTCCTAGCAGACTGCAGTGATAGCAATTTGGACTATTTTTGAACATCTTCAGCTAACCCTGCCGAGAAAGTAAGTTTGCATGGAAAAGTCAGAGTGCACATGTTTGGGGATAAGACCACAGCCATCGATGGGGTAAGCCAAACAAGAAAGGAAATTAAAGCAAAGTTAAAAATTACAGTGATGCCCTTGGGAAGACAGTAGCGTGAAAAAGTAGAGTTTACATCTTCTTTCCAAATCTAAGACATGCTGTCCATGCCATGTCTGAAATGACAATCGATTGCACAGAGCACAGTAAGCATGCCAGAGGGGACGCCATCTGACTAACAAAAGGCTCAAAGACAAAGGAGCCAATCTTCTCCAACCTGGGATGACCTTCTCCATGTAGGGACTATGCATAGCTGATTAAGATCAGCCAGCCCAAAGGTGGAAAGAGTGCTTGTAACTAGCTGTCAGCAAACAACTGCTTGTAGCAACTAGAGTGAGTTGTAAAACAAGCCTTCCCCTTGGTTACCGAACGAAGCAAGAAGTCAAAGAGCAGAGGGAGCAAGAAGTCCCAACACACATACAGAAAATATAGAGAGAAGCAGCGGCAGCAAACGTGGCTCTTGGTATCTGCGAAGCTGCCTGGGCCACACATGGCTGATTTCAATTCTCTTCTTAAATTCTCAAATTTCTTCTGGGTAATTTATTTCTGCAGTTTGGCTCTGCCTCAGTCCTAGGGGTATTTTTTTGTTTGTTTGTTTATTTGGGATTTTTAAAGAGGATTTTGTATTCATAAAATATCCCAGCCTCACAGCTCCAAGACTGCAGGCTCCCACTGAGCAGTGCGTTGTTGTGTCAGCCACAGCAACGCCCTGCACTGTCCCTCCTCTGCTTCCAAAGGAGAACTGCAACACCCAGGAGAGCAACAGGCCACGCTGCTACCTGCTGCCAGGTGAGCCAGGTCTGCAGCAAGGATGGCAGCCCCAAGGAAACCAAATGGAGATCACACACTGTGAGCTGACGCCCCAACCAGCAGACCTGAACTCAAAAACCCAGAGGTGCCAAACGTCTCACAAGTTCTGCTGTAAATCAGACAGATCCCATGTTGATTAATCACCTGATAAAACTTACAAGCAATGATTAATAAAATTAATCTCTGATCTAGTTCAGCTCCCTTCGCAGTTAGACACAGTACGGTGGGGAAGAGACTGAACAGAACAGCTCAGAGCAGGACACAGCGAGAGCTCAGCTTACAAAAGTTCCAGTTTTAATGAAATACATGGATTTATGAAGCACCAAACTCAAAAGACAAATCAAACCAAGACATATTAATCACAAATACACCTTAGTCTGCACTAGCTAACAGGTTTGATACGATAAACCAAAAGGGAGAGAGATAGACATTAGTTCAGGAACATAACTTCATCTTTGCTCAAATATTAACCTTCACTGAGTTTTATACCCTAATATTATTATTCTATTTCATATCCCTTCACACTGCTATAGTTTTCTTTCTTATTCATTTTCCCATTTTTGATACCTTCTTGTTACGATATCCTCTGCATGCTGTTTCACAGATGCAGCTCACTCCATATAAAAACAGTTATAATCTGCTTACCAGTATCTGTTACAGAAGATACGTATTTCATCTATTCATTTCAGTATCAATGAAAAAATCAAGCATGCTCTTTCTTTCTGGTTTGTTAATAACAGACCAGTGTTTCCAATTCAAAGCCTATCACAGCCCATGTGCTGCCTGCACACAGGTGTGTAAATCAATGGCAGATCTAACAAGCTCAGCTGTGATTGTGTCTGTTGCTAAACTTGGCTGCTTGTTGGGCTCACTGTTAAATGCTTCTTTCTGTACTGTATGCATTTTTATTGCTCAAGCTAAGGGAATAGGGAGCTCTAAACGTGCAAAATATTGAGGCCCAGGCCTGAAAAATTGATCATAAGAGTATCTGAAGTTGGAAGGGACCTGTAAGTATCATTGAGTCCAATCCCTAGCTTCACACAGCAGTACCCAAAAATCAGTGTCACACCGACCCAGCAATAAGGCTACCTTTGCATGCACTAATCTAGTACTCCTAGTACAATGCTTGGGACAGTAGACAGCTTTCTAATGCAGCTGCTGCACTGTTGTTGGCTTCAATTTCTGCAATAACGGAAGCTGCACACCAAAAAGTGAATGCAGCAGCATCTCCAGGGAATGAAAATACAAATGATTGCAAGCAGCATATCCAAGGACATGGCTGCAAACTCCTGCACAGATCGAGCAACACCTGCTTAGCAAAAGCTGCAACAGCTTCACACTGCCAATTGCCACGTCCTACGGCAAGAATTCACCTTCTGTGGCACGGTGGAGAGAAATCTTGCTGTTTCTATTCATTTTCCCCACTGACCCAACTGCAGTGCAGGTTTATCTAAACAGAGGCCCAGCCAGCTAGCACATACTAACTGCGCACAGTGCCAGCTTCCGGCATTGGTCCAGCCAAAGAGAACACAGATGAAATTATCAGTCTTCTCGTGACTCAACACTGCCCTTCCAGCTCCCTAGGAATACTCAGTGCTGAAAACTCAGTGGAAGGCTTTTAGTTGGAAAACACTACCTTGATCGAGGCCATTTATATAACTTTGATTATGGCATAACTTCTGACTCCAGCTTACTGAAAAAGTATTCTTATTATTTGGAACATTTAATTCTCCATCCTATATCTTTTACAGTAATCCAAAAGTCATCATGTCAAGAATATGACATATCATATCATAGTGAAAAAGTTTTCAATGTTTAAATACTTTGATTTCAAGCCTTAAATCATCATCAGTGAATTCTATATGAAACACCTTATCAAGATCACGGCGTCTCATTCTGGGAAGATACCAACACCATTAATGATGCATTAACAGTGACTATTAATAATGAGCTGGGCAACACCACCTAACAACATGAAAAATGAAAACAGAATTACAAAGTGTGTAAAATAAGGATTTATAACACCCCATCAGCTATAACTTTTTATTTGGTGATGAGTTAACACCTTTGGCAATCACTGCAGGCCAGGGAGTTGTGGATGCTGGCAACTGGAACAGGGGAGAGCAATTGGAGGCTGGGACTGGAATACTTGAGAAAGTTAGGAGAATTTAAGTCAACTTACCATTATCCTTGTGAACAATCTCCCCACTTTTTGCTGTTGGCAGGGATGTCTCTCATTAAAGATTGAAGACCATAATTTTTAGATTCCAAACCACCCAAACAACACAATTAACATTGTATGAGCCGAAAGTAATCAAGCGTCACTTTAAGATGGCTGCAGGGTGTTCGGTATTCTGCTTTGTTTTGTTTTTAAATAAGCTGTGCAAGAGTGTCCAGGAGAGGAAGGAATTGGTACCTCTGCCTTGAAACAGTCAGGTGAAGTTCAGCTCCTGTTTGTTCAGATATCTCAGTCACAATTGCAAGGCTGCAGTTCTTGGCCATTCCTTTAGCTCCAGTTGCAAGATGTGCCAGGCTGCAGATTTCAAATGGGCATAAGTGGAAATGCTAATGCCAAGGAAATCAGACTTTGCACGTCACTTAGCAAGGGAAGGGCAATGCATACATTAATGAAAGAACTCTGAGTATCACAACTTATTTCTTGAAAGAATCTAAAATGTCAGGGGAAGCATCCAACCACTTCATACAAAGCAGAGATGATGAAATTCAGGCTGACACAAGACGGGGTTTTGCGAAACAAAGTTCTTGAAAGGGAACAAAGTTTCTTGAAAGCAGAGTACGTTTAGAAGCTATGCAAACATTAATCCTGGAAATGTCATGCAATGAGGTAAACACAAACTTCCAGGAGAAACCCATTGCATCTAAAATACTTTCTAGTCAATGAATTCAAAATACATTTCTTGAAACAAGCTTGATTGACTTCAGACATCCCAAAGAGAAGATCCAGTGATTAAAGCCAGGCTGCAATTAAGGGCAGAGGAACCAGGAACTTGCTCAGTGTGGTTCAGCAAGTCAAGGCCACAGATATCAAGGACCACAGCAAACTGTGGTGACAGCAAGCGTGTGTGTAGTGGACAGGTTCAGGAACCCAGCACTTTGCACTGACAAAAGGGGTCCTGAATTACAAACAGGTAAGACCAGAGCCAGCAAGAGAAGAAACCTGAGTGAACGAGGGCATGATAGAGAAATAAAGAGGAAGCAGAGCAGGGTAGCCTCAGCCATCAGTGGCTTTGTCGTGACACCTGGGAGCCACTTCGAGCATATGGCACAGAACAAGCGCCAGATTATCAGACCCCCAACTACTCCTACCTGTTTCATGGCTGCTGTCAACAGCAGTGATAGTGAAAAAGAGAAAACCATTTTGCCCAGAAGCAGTGTGGGCCAAGGGAAAAAAATTTACAGTGACATATTTCAGCATTTCCAAAACGATGTTTTGCCAGGATATCCAGTTCTCAGGAAGTGTCAAAATATTTGGAAGCAGCCTGATTCAAACTGACACAAAATATAATTAAAAAAAACAAGCTGTTTTACAACATGAAAAATCTGCCTTTTGGCCAGCTCTAACTGATAGCCCCATGTCAGCACAAAAAGAAGCCAGGCATGTGTTTCTTCCTTCTTATTTTCCCCATTACTGCATGGCACAACTGTAAGAACAAGGGGGTTGCTTGCCTGTTGGGTTTCATCTAGCTGATACGAATCTGTCTCCCATTTTCAATCAGCAGAATTAGCAGTCAATCAGTCATGTTCTCTTCTACCTTCATAGCAGAAAATGCAAAAGGCTCAAATTTATTTTATGGCTTTATAGCAGCTAGACTACCTTTAGAGATTTATGTCTTGCTTTTATGCTTTACAGCAGTCCTTGTAGCATTAGTAATATCATCTAGGCAGAAGCAATAAATGCCAGGACCCTTTACCACGTGCAACTCTGTCCAACACCAAATCAACTTTCTCAAGTGAAATATAGATGCAAGAAAGAAGTGGCTTGAGGAGCGGAATCAAATTCATCTCAGTTAAGCTCATGCTATTGATGTCAATATATTACATCCCTACTGAGCTAAACCAAATGTTTATTCTGAAAGATGCAAGAGTGTAAGTACAGCTTTGGACCTGACACTAGACTGATACAGAACTCCATCTATTTTTCATGCTACGTAGTTTCATACTTTCCAACTCTGAATCAGGCTTTTTTTTTTAAATTTCAAAAAAATTGTAATAATTTCTATCCTTTCTATTCAAACCTATCTAGAAGATTTAACAAAACCCTAGGAAATACGTATTGAGAAAGAATAACAGACTGATTTTAATCTTTAATCTTTGTCAATGAAAAAATTTTAGACAAAAGACTGCAGATAACTAATAGTCTTTTCATTCTCTGTCTTCAATTCCCCAGGTCTTGTGGGAGAATTAAATGCGAATTACAGCCACAGCCTGGTGATCCACACTGCCATTTCCCTCTAGTGCTGTCCAGTTACTTGTTTCTGTAATACCCCTCATCATACTAAAGAGTTAAATCACTCCCTTCTTAACACACAGGTCCAGGGGGACCAGAAGCTCAGAATACCTCCAGACAAATACATTTATTGACGTATTCTTCATTTCTTCATTAACACCTAAGTTAAAAACTTCTGGTTGCCAAAAAGTTCACAAAAAGAGGACTCCAGGAATGACGCCTTCCAAATGGAGAAACTATGAGTCAGTAATGCCAAACAAGGTCTGAAATCAAAAACTCTCCATAAGAGGCTCTCCTGAACCCTAGCTGTGGGGCTGACAAACAGATCTGAAGGATTGCAGCCATAGCGAATCCCTAGCTCAGGTAGTGTGTTTTCCATGCTTTGTAAGGGCCATAACCACACATTCTCCCTCAGTCCAGAATATCTGACCAAAGCCTGCCTTTCTCATGTCCAACTGCCCATGTCTCTTATTACACCAACAAAGTGATGAGTGACAGCAGTTGATTGTTGACAGAGGGTCACAGTGGCCTAAGTGGGCCATGCTGTGCAAACTTCACATCACACGTGCACCGTGGACTGGAGAGCTTCAGTACTTTTGGTAAAGATATTCTGGTGGCCATGTGAGAGCAAAGAGGTGCCTGTAGCCCATTCTATGATTAGCCACAACCACCAGGCACATTTTTCCCTAAGCCCAGCCCCACTCAATGCCTTACGGCCAAGCCTTTCTGCATGCTGGGAAACACTCAAAACTGAGTGCTTCTGATGGCTATGAGGCAAGGACCAGCCACGCTGCATGCTCCCAGGAGCCTTGACTTTGAGTCCGTGCACACCGAGAAGCGATGCTTTGCCTGTTCTCTGTGCAGCAAAGACTGGGAGATCACAGTCAGAATTCATTGCCTTCTAGAGACGATTAGTGACAATGATTTATGGCTTAATAGCAAATTCCCCTTGAGTTCTTAATAATACAGATTAAACCCTAATAAATATGTTTCCTGCAGGTTTAAGTGACTAACTCTACGACCTATTAGACTTGTCTCATTATATACATAATTTTTCTTGGTAACCGTGGAAATTCCTAAAGAATTGGCAGCATCTGCCCCCAGAGTATTAAGCAAACCTATTTTTCACCAGTGGAATTTTTTACAAATTAATTCCAGCCTTGAACATAGAAGTGCTAAATTCCACATTCTCTTGTCTACTAGAAATATTCAGCACTAATGCAAGCATTAAGAGAATTAAACTGTTAAATACTCTACGTACATTATAACAAATCATGTCAAGCTGCAGTTTTGTACTTCATTCTCTAGCTATTTTATCTCTTTCAGTTACAAATTCACAGCACATAACATATACTGTGTAATTCCTCCCATTTCCTAACAGTGATGCATGTTGATCACCAAAGGAAAATTTCAAAGTACAGATGCTTTTAGTTAGCATTTGTCACAAACTCCAAAGATTAATGGACCTGGTGCTGAGTAACAGGTCCAGACTTCACAAAGCTCTGCTAATGTTTTGATCAGTCTGGAGCAAAAGGGTATTTAAGAGTCTGTCTGACAGCTAGAGGGAGGGAAATAATCACTTTGAATGAAAAATCCAAATTCACCCAACCGGCAATGAAATTGCACTGAATATTGATTTGAGGCTTTAATAAGCTCAGAAGTTCAAAGCAAGCACTGGAAGGCAAATATTCCCTCCTCTTCTGTCAGACAAATCCACAGTACTACCACAAGGTAGGATTTCACTTCGTTCTAGATATATAGGATTATAAAAGAGGTCTGAAAGCAGTCCTGCAATCCCTCTCTCCCCTGCCTGCCCCCTGCTTTTTTATTTTAAAGCTGACAAGTTTAATGTTAGCTAAATTTTAGCCCACAGAGCAGCACTTTAAAGTGATTAAAATCTAAATGAATAGATTTCTGTCTCCCTTTGGTTTGCAGAAATTATGCAATTCCTGTTTATTTTTTTCTTCTTCCCCTAAAACAGACTGATCTGACATCAGCATTCAGCTCAAACTCAGCCTTCCTTCCTCCCAGCCATGCCAATACTCAGAGTCTGCTTTGCAGAAGATTTCAGACACTGCTGCACTGGATGAGAGTTACTCCTGAGCAGTGATGGGGGATCCCCATACTTTTGTAGATACTTACCAAACTGTCTTTTCTCAGGAGACAGTAGGACATGCTGCACTAAGAAAGGGAAGGAGAACACTGGTGTGGGTGAGTTTTGCCTAAGGAGTTGCTCATATGAGATAATGATGTGAGGAGAGCTTCCACTGGTTTGTCTTCCAGGCTGCAAAGCACAGGCAGCAGCGTGTGCCTCCAGCACCCTCTTTTTCCCCACTCTCATGCCCTGTGACACGGCATCTATAATCCAACCTGAAAGTCAATGTCCCTGAAAAGATAAGTGGTCCCTGAGCATGCTGAATACCACCAAATGAATGAAATACGCCACGTAATCACATGATGTTTTAGACACTTACAAGCTTTTGCCTCCATACCTTCCTTAGCCTGGTGTAAAAGCTCTGTGTGATAACAAATGCCTCATTGTTCTCTTTCACAAAGGAGAAGAAAAAGAAAAAAACAGATGGCTTCAAAGGGAAAACAAGCCCTCCATTACAGTTCTCCCCAAATCCAGTCAGGTGCGACAAGATCATAATTTCAATAGATCATCTGAGTACAGCAGAACTTCTGCCTTCCCTTCTCTCCTACTGTAAAAAGTCTGATTGTTTTCTTTTGGCAAAATATTAAATCCTGGAGCTTGATCCCTATGGGACACAAATTATGGCTGTCATTAGAGGCTCTCTGAGCTTTAGGAAAGAGAGAGATAAGAGCAGAAAATTTCTGGATTTACGTGCCTGTCATCAGAACATCATTTTTATGTGTTACCCAAAAAAAGAGGTCAGGCTGGTTCTACTATTCTCTTCTGCTAAAGTTCAGAAAACCCACACTAAGTGTAAACAAAATAGCCCTTCTTTCATTCTTTAAGGGCCTAAATAGATACACAAAAGCACATGTTCTCAATCCACACCTCTCAAACATGTGCTTCACACTCCTCAAGGCAGCAGCCCTGACAGGTGACCACCACCCATTTTCCTGCAGCTGAACGTCGTATTGATCACTTGCTGCTGTACAAGCACAGATCTTTATTCGTATCTACACAAACCTCAAAAAGGAGGGGGGAAAGGTACGCATGGTGGAGCAGCATGAAGATTTCCTTGGTATGGATTTCCTCTAGTGTAACCCAGAATCACATTAGAACAGATAATTGGGAAGTTTTTACAGAGCACAGCATCCCTATGTGTTCTGCATTTGCAGTGGTGCTGGGAAGACAATGTGTGAGTGGTGCATCACACCACTGCACATTACCATGCCCACAAAAAAACGCTCCCTGGCAGGGTTAAATTTACTAATACAGATAGAGACTTTGCAGGGCGGGCACTGGCACCAGTATAGTTGGAAGAAGGAAGCAATAACCATGTGAACTGCTACATTAGCACAACCAAGAGACTCAGCAGCTCCGCTCAGAATGCAAGTAAACAGAGGAGCTCTCCTTGGCAGAGGCCAAAGCACCTCAGAGTTCATCTAAATTTTGATCATGTGGAGAGAAAGCGTTGTCTTTTCCACTCTCCTCTCCACCAGCTTTTTATATGAAACCAAATCTGATACCAAAAGCACTTTGAAGCTCCAACTAGCATATACACCAGAACCTCCTCAGGAAAGTTTTGCTGTTTAGTTTCTAAAAGTTGGGTGGAGTTCTTTGCAAAAGCACTATTTAAACTCTACCAAGCTGTAGCAGGACTATTAGGTTTCATGGTCACTAACCCGTCCCTGTGTCTGGGTGGGCACCTTAGCACTTTGCTGTTTGTGTGCAAAGCTGGGCTCTTACACAAAGCTTTAAACTATGAAAAAAACATCTGACTGTTGTCTTACCAGACCACAGTCAGCAGAAAGACCATCAGTAGAGAGTTAGAGATCCTCTGTCCCAAAAGACTGGGGACTGGGAATTTGATTTGGTGAATGTTGGTGATATTGGGCTAGAAAAGCCTTTCCCACCATGGCATCTTCACTGTCTGGGAAGTTCTGGAGCTGACACAGGTGTCCCACCTCTCTCTGATGCCTTCTGTCCACCATGGGTGGTGTTTCCACATTTTACCCTGCAGAATTCAGGCTCTGCTAATGCAACACAGCCACACCTTGACATTCAGGAAGTTCCAGGCTTGGGGCTGGCTGCCAGCATCTCCCTCTTTCTGCACAGCATCACACACCTCTCAGCCCAGCACACAGCTCCCAGTTTGTCTGTTGTTATAAGTCACGACCCTCTGTGCCTCAAGGACATCACAACATAGGGCAAGTGAAAGAGAACGGCCTATTGAATCATATCTTCTGCTGTGCACTGAAACAAGGTATTAATTATCACAGTACAGACTGTGATAAAGGGCTGAAAGGGTCAGCTGGGTTATCGTGACCCATTCTCTGCCTCTATTTGTACCTTTCTTCATCTGAACAAACTGACTCAACAGCAATCAAACTCTGGGAGGGCTGAGACATCTTTTGGGTGCATTGGCCCGAACTCACCAATACCACAAAGCATTGCCATGGCAAATTGACACCTATGGATGTGCCTTGTTCCTGGTAAACAGTAAGGCACACAGTATGTTGCAGACTGCATGTGCTCTCAGATAGATCAGTACAGTCACTGGGAAAAAACACTTGCCAAATCCCTGGATGCAGCCTAAATATTAGGGTAACAATAAAAGGAAAGCATTGCCACATAAACTAGTAAGTATGCTTTCTCCTGTACATCTGCTAAAAGAGAGAAAAAGAAATTACTGTAAGGACAACCATAGGTTAAACCCCACAGGCACCTCAGGACACGACTGCACCTTCTGCTGTTAGGTGCTGTCTGGACAAGCACAGCCCTTGCCTTGTAATGTCTGCTTACTCTTGCTCACAGCCTGGTTAGCTTCAGGGTCCGCCTTCAGGCCACAACTCCACAATCAGTGATTTCCAGTCTAAT
The DNA here is from genome assembly GCF_951394365.1 of Tetrao urogallus. Taxonomy (NCBI): domain Eukaryota; kingdom Metazoa; phylum Chordata; class Aves; order Galliformes; family Phasianidae; genus Tetrao; species Tetrao urogallus. The sequence continues at coordinate 2,558,642 of NC_136826.1, forward strand.
TATCCTAGTAAACATCAAGGTGCATGGAGCTTATGGGAAGAAAATGTGTACATCAGCAAAGCCCAGAAGTCAAACAATCTTGAAACAGTCTTGGCTCACATTCATTTTCAGATTTTCCTTTACAGTGTCACATCTGCTACATATAATGAGAGGTGGAAGAATCAATTTATACATGGCCTAGGATATAGATTAACTCTGACGACAGGAAGCATCTGGCATTTAAAGAACAGTAATTCTACCTACTAATTTGTAAAGCTCTGACAGAAAGGATACTATGCGAAACAGAACTTGATCCATGGTGCATCAGTTGGGATGCAGAGACACACATCTTTGCCATAGCAAGTGCTTTAATTTTAACTTCATGACCATTTGATTCTTTGTTACTGCCTTGGGACAACAACTTTTCTCTGTTTGTTCCTATGCAATTTTGCAGAGAAAAGAAACTACGATCAGTTTGTTTTTTTCATCACATACATCGCATGAAACTAACTTCTCAGAAATCTCCTCGCACATACAATGTCCCTGCTGCTGCAAGATAAAATGTGTCACTGCTCCATCTGCTACTCATTTGCTGATGAGTCTGTATGGCAACATGCTGCTGAGCAGAATATTCCAAAAAAGAAGAAACTGATCTGCATCTGAGGGAGCTAGGGCCAGGTCTCATTAATCATTTTGCTGTTCTGCTTACAGTACCTGGTGGAACATTAGGACTGCCTGCACGATCCAATATTTCATGGTACTATCATACAGTAGACAACACTTCATTTGGTGCAAGAATGGAGAAGCAGAGGCAGCGGGAGGCTCTCAGTGCTAAATGATCCCTTGTTTCAATGCTGTTCTGATACTCACAGTCAAAAGACCTTAGTTACTGGGGCTTGGAGAGATGGCAAACCAGGTGCATAGTCACTCTCCCATGTTAAACCTACATCAGAAGCACAAGAACACTACATCACTGAAGTAGAGCAGATTTAGATTGGATATAAAGAAGTTTTTTACAGTAAGGGTGGTGAGGCACTGGTACAGGTTGCCCAGAGAGGTGGTGGTGTCCCATTCCTGGAGACACTGCAGGTCAAGCTGGACAGGCTCTGAGCACCTGATGGAGGTATAGGTGTCCCTGTTCAGTGCAGTGAGTTGGACTGGATGGCCTTTAAGGGTCCCTTCCAACTCACACAATTCTATGATTCCAAGACACTCACACTGTAAAAACACAGTAGTGAGGTGCTGCCAGCTACATAGGATTCCTGCCCACTGCCTCCTTATTATGAGGAAGTCCTACATCGTGTTTTGGAAGAATATCAGCCACAGAGCAAAATTCAGAGAAGCACAGCAGGAGCTGTGCAACCTCCAGCCACAGTGGTTAGAGTTTCTCCCCCCACAGTGTCCCTTGACCTCAAAGGGCGTCCTGAGATTTCAGAACCTTCTCAGCCCTTACAGAGATCCAATTGCTGAGAAGAAAAAAATCTCCTTCCACTCAGGGGCAGACTGGAGAAGCAAAATAAATGGCTTTTCCATTCAGATCATTCATCCAAGTCTGACTGTGACACCCACTGCATCTGAGTAATGACTGTCCCATTGCGTAGGGCTGGGGAGGGCTCTGCCACCCCATGATAATATAATACCTGTTTATCCACTCAGAGGCAGTGATACAATCAGGGCTTTGTCCTCTTTATATCAAATTACCTGGAAGCCACACATTTGGAAAAGTTTCCTAACAGCCATGACCATTTAAGTTTTAGGTGGTGGTTTTTTTAAAATTTAAGAACGTCATTTTCTAAAATATAAACGTTATTCTATTTTTCTAAGTAATTAAGGGAAGGAAATGATGATTATTTGCATTTCATTTTCATTTCTCAAACTAGCCACAAATCAAAGAAACGCCTGATCTCTATTGAATTACAGCCTGCCTTTGAACTCATAACGTACGGCTCTTTCCTGTGCTTTACATAAATAATGCTGTTACACTACACGCCCAGGCAACAGACAGATATGAGAAAAGCAAAGAATCTGAAAGCAAGTTGATAAGATTTTCAAGGCAGAAACATGTTTTAATACTCACCACTGCCTAAGGATAAGACTATCTGAAGCACAAAGACATGCATCTCCTCACGTTTGATGAAAAAATTACTGAAAAGAAGAGAAGAAGGAATTTTGACATTTTCTCCATTCCTCTCTGATTTGAGTCAGAAGAGAAATCAAACATGCCTAAAGGGGAAGCAAGGCAGCTGCCTTAAGATACTTTCTGAAATTCAAATGTTACTGAAAAACTATGTGGTGAAATTACAGCCTAGGCTGAAGTTGGTGACACAGGATCCTTACATTTGAAAAGTCCAGTTTCTAAGGCAGCTGGTAAAGAAGAGCCCTAAAAGAAAATTGTGAAAGAAAAGCTATTACAGTATGGTACAATTTCATTACAAACCTGACAACCTGACAAAGGAAAACATCCCTCACCAATAGAGATGTGTGAATAACCGATCCTTTCAGATCAGTCTTTCAGCTGAAGGGAGAAAAGATCATTTCAAGTCGACCTGAAGCTATTTTATTTTATTTTTCGAATATATATATCTTTGTGTTTGTATATTTATGTCATAAAATAGTAATGGTTCATTCTGGCTTGAACTATTCATTTCAACCCCAAACACTTGTGTTTCACTTTGCACTATTCCAAGTAAGAGAAAGAGCAGAACCTACCATCTGCACGCTACCACAGAATCAGTAAGGCATCGCACCAGCTAATGCAGCCAGGAAAATAAAAAGCCATCAGATAAGAAAAATCCTTTTTCTACCCACCTCAGAACAGGGTTTCAAATTTGCGTGTCAGGGCAGTACTTTTAACACCACGGTCCTTCTGGACCAACTCAATGCTGTTGAAACTGGTCCACCCTGTAATCAACACTTGAGTCTGCAAGATTCTTTTTCAACAACAAACAGGCATGATGTGCTGATGACAGACAATCTCGTTGTAGTTGTTCTTACCCTTATGAAATGTTTACATCACTTGTAGAGGTATGGACTATATCTTCTTTGCTTAGAGGTTCAAGCATTTACATAGCACACAGGAACTACTCAAGCTATTTTACCATAGTCATTGCAAACTTCAGGTTTGAAAAGACTGGTTCTGTTTCTAATTGGAACTTCCCAGCTTAAAAGTTCCTTTTAGCTAAATTTAACAATTCAAAGTAAAATGTCTACAAACAAATACCAACCAATGGCCCCACTGTCATCACTGTATGTGGAGCTGCCTTAGAATGAAGGCATCTTGCTCCAGAATCAGAACCATATGCCTATTTTGCATCTCCTACCAAAAACAACCTTGGCCACAGCTGGAAGTTTGCTATACCCTTCAGTGAGGGCTGATACCCTCAAGTCAGTCTACTTGTCCTAGATCTCAAGACTGCCTCAGTATACTTCATCCAGTTCCTCTGTACTCACACTGTGAATTAACAGGCTCTTCCAAACCCTCCAAGGCAATGAACGCCTAATAGCAGCTACCCAAAAACTTCAAGACCTCGTAACAAGGCAGATGATAAGGCAAACCCTAGTGCACTGAACAAACCAGGACAAGCAAATAAAGCTGCTCTGCAAGTCCTAATTGCTCATTACCAAGATGCAAAGGAGAGCAAATTTGGACAGCTGTAAGCAACAATCTCTTGGTTATCATTCCTTCAAGCAATCACCCTTAGACTTACTCATGGTCAGCAATTACCATATCAGCCTCAGCCCCTGTCACACTCTCATGGGAACTCATGTACCAATTACACTTTCAGCCACTTCTTCAAAACTGCAGATGATGGCAAATTTTGTTGGCTGGCCACTTGGTGGTTTGTTTTCATTTGGTTGGTTTGTTGTTTGTTTGTTTGTTTTTTACAGAGGAAAAGCAGGAGAACTGAAGGGCATTTATAAAAATAACCAGAATCCTTCCCCCAGGCATTCTGAATGAGACATCATTACAGCCCTAAGGTTTAATGTCAGTAACACGAGGGCTGATGAAGCATTGAAAAGGTACACCTCACTCCATAATTAATGGGTAACTTCATTTCTGATGACTTCACTGGAGTGACAGCGATTACGTGATTATCTCAATATCCACAGGACAACACACACACAAAACACCCCAGAAGTTAAGCACTTACAAGTCAGAATGAAGATGAAGAATTTCAACTGGAAGTTCAAAGGATTGAAAAATTACAGACAACTTGAAGCTGTTACTCAGAGAGAAAAGTTAAGTAACAGTAAAAATAAGGGATAATACCAACTTGTCAGTAGTTCTCAAAGGACTCCACTTTGAATCTGTTCTGACATCAGCTACTGAATCTCTTCATCTGGGTACCATCTCCCCAGCATTCACTACGTGCTGGTTTCCTCTTCTCATCCTCAATCTGGAATAACTTCAAGCAAAAGATCTAGTCAGTTTCTGCTGTCTCTCAAAACCTGATGTCAGCTACACACATCTCAATGATTGAGATTTAAAGCAGAGACATGCCTCTCGAAGAACACAATGGGCTTCTAAGGTAGGAGACAGAGAGAAGTCATGTTCCTGTTTAACAGATGTTTTTAAGAGCCATACACAGCACACAGTAGCTCGAGAGTGAGTCTGAGGTCTGCTAACGCTACTATTAGTCTCAGGAGCACTTCACTCATTTTATAAGGAGCCAAGCTTGAGACACAGGAGACGTCTCAAAAAACAAACAACCGAAAAAAAAACCTGACTGCTGAATAGAAGTTCTCACTCTGGAAGTTAGTAATGGGCTCTTTTTGTACTCATAAGATAAGCAATCCCATCCAGTAACTTACCCCCAAAGGTGATAACTCAAGTCTGATCCGAATGCTTCATTCTCTCAGACATCACAGTTAGAGTTCACCTCCACGGAGCTGAGAACATTCCCTGCCTGGCAGTGCTTAGCATCCTGTTTGCCTCCCTGCAAATCTCCCGTTAACATCTCTACCTTTGCCAGAGCTGGTCTGTGGAAAATCACTTCATGGATAATGGACCCAACCAGCTTTGCAGCTGTGCCTTCAAGGATTTTCTGCTCCAGCAGTGGACAACTGTCTCCAGTACTGCATTCACATAAGAATTTTAGGTAGAGTCTTTGTTTTGTTTTCTTTTTGGCACTTTTTTTCTTTTTTAACTATTTCTAAAAATTGAAATTCCTTTCAAGGCCTCATTCACAGCTATAAAAGCTTTACAAATCAAGAGATAAGTTCTTGCTTTTATATTTATATAGCTGATTTCCACACCTCACAAGCCCACTTGTTCCTCATCCTCCCCAGCCAGGATACACTGATCTGTTAATCTTTCAATCTTGCAGCATCCAAGGCAACACAATTGTACTTTCATTCAATTTATCATGCTCTTTTGCCTTGGCCACAGCTTACATCAGCCCTCTTGCTTCCTTCCTGCTCTGTCCCTTGGGTCTTTGACCATCCTACCGGGTCTCATTAGCTTAATGACTAGAGTGAAAGGATTCTGTTCTTGCAGGTTTTGACAGAGTCTCCCTGGTTACACACAGCTCTCTCTGAATAGAACAAACTCACAGAGGAAATTCCAGTCATGACATAGAGGCTCAACTCAAATCAAGAAGCCAGGTGAATTACTAACTTCTTTTTTCCATACTAAACATACTTCTGAATAGGGTACCACATGTTCTCGTTTTCCAGTAGAAAGAGCTGTAGTTTGTACGTAGATTTCAACCCCAGAAAGATCCCAGCTCAGCTGCCACAGCTCCACACAGTCCCTCTAGAGCCACTGATCCACACGCTATGCTGCACAGATTGCACTGATGTGTAGCCTGTGGGGAAATCTCAAATTGCCCTTGAGGGTGACCTCATGTCCAAACACTCACTGACAGCTTAGTTTTTGTATTGACAGACATGGTTTAGTGTGGAAATACTAGCGATAGGTGGACAGCTGAACTATTAGGTGATCTTGGAGGTCTTTTCCATCCTTATTGATTCTGTGATTCCACTCTATTCCTGAGTCTCCGGTACATAAGTTGTCCAATTATTCTGCTTTTGCAGGACATTAAGTCTGGCAGGCTCCAGTTTTTGCTAACTGTGCCTGAATAAGCCTTCTGTTCAAGAGGGATACCAGCATCCTCATGCTACCTGAAAATGCCAGTCATGCTCTTGTGCAAACCACAGGCTCTGCAGAGTCAGTCTCCTCTCTACAGAGGGGCCAAAAGAGCCAGTACTCTAGCAGGAGCTTTGTGTTACCGAGCAAGCAGCATGGCCACCTTCTCCACTCATTTCCTGCCCTAAGCAACTCATACTGTGCCCATTCCTGGGGCCAGCCCTTAGCAGGTCCCTTCCAGCTCTGGTTCTGTTCCTCTCTTCTCACAGACTTGTGAAGAAGTGAAATCTCAGCTGTCGGGGGGTTGGCGAGAGGAGCAGGGTTTCTAGGTGAGAAGAACAGGCCAAATGCTCTCTTTCTATCACCCGCCAATGTGCCAGCTTCACAAACCTGCTGACAGTCCTTGAGAGCTGATGACATTTTTCAAAACATTGACAAAAATAGACAAGCGCTTCCCCCCACCATTGAAAAAACCTCATCAACTATTTCCACAAAGCTCTTCTGCTCTCTACTCTTTCTCTGACCACATTCACAACCAGCTCTTCTCTACCGAAACACTTATGAAGAACCACCCTCCATTCCACAGTAAAAATTGTCTTCTAGAGAGCAGCTATCTGACCCTGAAAGCATTAAGAGATGCTAACATTTTAAAAGCAGCTCCATAAGGATGTAAATTCTGGTCCTGTCCCTTTATATAAGACCTCCTAGGGACTCCCACGAAAAGATCTGCTGGAGTGGAAATTTAATGTAATGATTTATAATAATGTAAATGAAGCCATCAGTACCTGTAACTAATACTGGCAATAGAGTTAAGTGCTCATTATTTTTAATTAAAATCTCATCATTTTTAATTAAAAGGAAAAACAAACATGTTTTTAAAAACTCATCACTTGTATCTTGGTTCACTGTTAAAGTACTTTTGTGTTTTACATTCATTTCTGTTTAACAGCACTATTAAATCAATTTATTTCTGTAACCTGAGTATATACACTTGCAATATATTCAGTGTCCTTTGGCAATATGCAATAAATTGAAATGAATAAATGTAATTTCTTTTTTTCTTCTTTTTAAATATCTATCAGCACTTCTTGTACTGATCCTGTAAGACCTACAAATAAGCCTCTGTGTTGGATGTAAATGTACTAAGCTATTTATTCTAGCAGGGTAACCAAACACTTTACATAATCAGGGATTGATACACCCATGATGAGCCATTGGTGGGCATGGGAATGACCTTACAAGACAGGAAGCTCTCATACAGCACGAGTTTAATACATTTACCTCCAGCACATGTCTAAATCTCTTGTAGAACTGGGACCAAATTGGCTGATCAGATTAGGAGCATGAAGTCCGGCATCTTGAAGGATAAAAATCTAACAGACAAACAGTGTTCTTGTGGCAGGACCTGAGGTGTGTGTGAACTATCAGGTACCACAAGCAGAGTAAAGACGTGGTTCTACTGGAACCCAGAATCCAAAGGAATTTGGATTTGGGCTTTTGCAGGGACCAGATCTGTTTATGAAAGACTGGCCTTCTTCCCAGGCTTCTTGGAAGCTCGCTTTGCTTCGGACAGCTCTGATTCTGATTTCTTTTTTGCTTTTTCTTGTGTCCCTCCACATTCAACTAGCTTTTCTCAGGCAAGATGTTAGTGAGCTGAGAGACACTGACCCCATGTTCTGCTAATTAAACATCCAGCATGCTAAGGCAGAGCTCTGCTGACCACTCTGAAGAATTCTGTAGAATTCACTTAACACACACCAATTTTGCTTTCCAGCTGAGGCAGGTGAAGCTTCAGAAGCCTCCAAAGGTCTCATGTGCAAGCAAACAAGAGTCAGTGCTGCAAGAGCTACAGGTGAACTGCTGTTCTGCAACCTGGTAGCATCTTTGCACTCCTAGGATTAGCTGTATGAGCTGCCCAGCCTGCTCTAACATGTCACTGACAATATTACCTATCGTTAAAATAAGAGGTCACAAATAAAAGCTATCTCTTCTGCAGCTCACAAACCTAAATGCAACATTTCTCATCTCCATGTGAGCTGGTACTATCTTCTTGCAGAGGGAAAAGAAGGAGTCATGCCAGTTAAAGAACAGCTATGAAGTTATATAGAGAAAGCTAAGAATACATCAAGATTATCTTTTGGGCTTAGAGAGCACTGATTCTACTTTATTACTGTTAGTTGGATAGGTTCCTCAGTATATCTGTTTTCTTCTTATGTTGAACTCTACCTGCTATAGCTCTGTTTGAGTCATCTATAACTGAGCAAGAAAGAGACTCAGAAGAAAGGAAAGGACAAGATGAGGGGGCTGTTATAGAGGAATATTATGATGCAATAAGTGATGTCATATAATTATTACCAGAAATACTTGTAAAAAAGCACTAAGGGAAGGTAAAGATTTTCTTATTTAGAAAGAAACAGCATGAAGTTAACACCTGCATCTCGTTAATACATATGCCAACCTGCTGTCAGGATGGATAACAGCATTCATGTAAACCATTTAATATAAAAGCAACCAGAGATATACAAGAACCAATTATTGTATAACCTCTTGTTGAGGTTTTCATTTAATGTTTACATCACACTTTCGACGGCTTAAACTGACCATTAAAAATAAGTAATTATCTAAAGTAAATGCTTACTTTGGTTTAATCTTTAAGAGATAAACAGCCCAGAAGAGATGGCCAGAAATCTGGGACTCGAGGCAAAAAGACCCCCCAAAATTCAGAATTTTTGTAAGTGGAAAATTATCTCCATAATCAGTACAGATTACAGCTTCTACAGAAATTATTACTTCCACTGTATCCTCACCTATACACCCTGGCTCTACTGCTTCTATCTTGCTGCTGACCACAAATTCTTTCCAGTACAAGAAGTGAACAAACTGCTGTGGTGAACATAAAACAAGTACTAAATAGCTGTCAAACTTCACATTCATATTAAGGTAGCCAGCTGGCTCATAAGCTTTCGTTTAGCTGTTTTTAATAGATTTATATTAACAAACAGAACAAGATGCTGTATTAAGTCATTTGGTCCACTTCCATTCCTTGCTTGAATTCAGTGAGGAAAGATACAGAACCATGGAATGTAGCATGTCCACAAATGAGACTTCTTATTTGAGATTAGAAAGCCCTCACTAACCCAAAGTGAGGTATGTAATTCCAAAAGGAGTGACCAGAATTGGGATTTCTGTTTGTGTGTACTTCACTGGAACATTTGAAATCGCAACAAAAATCATCCTTGAAAGCTCAGTTCACCCAAAGGAAGGGCAAAGCACCCTCACCTCCACGCAGCAGTAGAAAGAACTGAGCTGGAGACAATATTAACAGCATCAGTAGTAACTCAGAGAAGCCAGCCTGACAGAGGCGAAAGTGGCTGTGCATCCAATCTTCCCACAGCTCCTAATTCTCCTTGTCACACAGTGCCTCATCATCACATAGCATCAACCACAGTCCTCAGCATAAATACTGCTCCTGCAGGATCAGAGGCAAATGGCCAGAATTCTCACACTGGGTTTTGTTTTGTTTCATCTTATTTTCCAGGCCCTTCATATCACATTTCAATGTCAGCTGTGTATTTCTGTTTCTGCTCTTGGAGCTAAGTTGTTCTTGTGCGATTCTACAGCATCTAAGAGGGCTCTGTTTGCTCAGCCTCAGCCCCTTGACCCTGGGAAACAGTCAGATTCATTTGATGTACTAGCTAAGCATTATCCTTCTGAAGACTGTACTAAAAAATAATATGGAAATCCCACTACACTGGGTAGATCAAAGTACTGTGGTACCAGTGCTTATACATGGAAGAACAAGCAGATACTGGCCTAATTCTTGGCACGCTGAAAGCAGAGATACTCACATATTTTCTGAGCATATGACACTGAGGATTTAGCTGGTGAAGAACAGCTCAAGAATAAGATCATGAATTTAGCTCTTCTGCCTGGTCACAGTAGGATTCAAGCACTAAATTTCACCGTACACCTATTTGTTCACTCAGAAACTCAAGAGGAAACTTGACGGTAGTGGGTATTTCAGTCTGACTAAAGTAGATTCATGGATTTCAGATGAGAAGCAATTTTCTATATGGCTCTTTCTTCTGACCAGGACTACACAGAATTTTCATCGTTCTCACTATTTTTTACCCTAAAATTGCAGGTTTTGCAGAAAGACACAACATTAAGAGAGATGTTCCCACTAAATTTTGTGTCTAATTTTCAGCTATTACATACGTAAAGCGAGAAAACAGTTGGCAAATATCACTGCTAGGAGCTCAGAATTGCCTTGACTAAGAGCGCATCTTTATGAAGCAGATAGATGGATCTTGCATTGCCCTCAAGTGCACAAGCACTATAACTGCTCCTAGCCCAGCAGCCAGGAGGCCTTGGGAGACAATAGATGAAAACTGACAAAAGCAACAGAGACTTCTGACAGACAGCTGCCTTCTTCAAATCTCAGTGCCAAAATCTGTGACTACTGTTACACCACAGATAGGTAACAGATGGAGTACTGCTCAAGTCAGCTGTACTCCATGAGCTAGGGCAGCCAGGTTAAAGACTGTGGCAGAGCTAAGGATGTGTAGTCAGACCATGAGGTCACATTAAAGCTGCAACATCTTGTGGTTTTTTTAGGATTTTTCCTTGAGTTAACAGTGTAAAACATTATAGTTTTCCTCAAAAAACAAGGCCGTGAGGAAAGGTACTTTCATCTAAGTGAATAGCACTTCAGGGACAGGAAAGCTTAGAGAGGGAGAAACAGAAAACAGCAGGTCCTTTTAATCTAATATATAAAATCAAAACTACTGCAGCTGTGGCCGTGGAAGCAATACAAGAGAGGAGCAATCCTACCACCTTTTATGTGTATCTCACAGCCAAGCACCGTGTTGCTGTGCCAGGGTAAATCCAGCCCGCTGCACTGTTTACAGCTTTCCACATCTCCATCACCTACAGACAGAACAGTTCCTGTTCCCATTGGTGAACCTGAAATTCTAAGGACAAGGCGAGCTCATTGTTCACTCTGGGCTAACAGGAGAACCAGGCTGATGCTGGCCCTCCCAGCTGCTCTACGTGTGTATATGGGCTTGCCCTCACAGTCTGCCCATTATTGCTGAGTCTGGGCAAAGCAGCAGATTCTGTCAGAAGTATAGCTTTTAAATCCAGCATAACCCTTCATTGCTGGAAGATAACATCTCTTTCACCTAAGAGACAGATTTACATATTCTGTCTTTCTGGGACATGGCTGAGTTACTGCTCTGGAGGCAGTTATTTCAGATATCTATAGTTGGCTTTCTCTAAATGTCAACTGGTGGCTGCACTGTAACTCCCTAAGACTTGGCTAAATCCTTCAGGGTAGCACACCCTCTGTGTGCTGCACTTCTCTATCTGCTTACCCTCTCCTCAGATCTTAACTTCATTCCCTAAACTTAGACCCTCCCCAGATCAGACCTTGAAGTGCCATGCAGATCCTCAGACATGAATTCATTCTCTTCCTCCCACACAGCCCTCACCTGCCATCACCTCCCTGAATATAGTTACCTTTGCTCTATCTTCTCAAGCCTTTACTCACACCTTGGACTTTTACAGGCTTAGCAAGATGCAAATCTGCTTTGAAACGTGGTTCTTGACATTTTTCATAGGATTTCATGCTTATTGCCTCTGAGTGACTCCAGATCAGACATGCTCAGTCTATAGAGAAGGTGAGGGGAAAAATAAAACAGGCAAAGTGAATGCTAGCTCAAGAGTGAGGCTGCTATCCTGCCTTCCTCAAAAGTCTCTGCAGGGTAAAGTATGCATCTACCTGAAAAAAATTACAGCTGCTCTGCAGTCTCTCCACAGGACAAGCAGGGTCAAAATCCAATCCAAACTGAGTATGTTATTATTAAAGTCACTGGATCTGACACAACAGTCACAGAGAACAGATTCAGTGGAAATGAAAATAAGGCATTCACCGAAGTCCTTGTGCTTTAAATTCAGAGGACCTAAGTCTTACCTGAGCTCACTCAGTGATTCTCTCACTGAGACTAGTTCCTAATCCTATCCACCTTCCCACTTCTTCAATGATAGCAAAATCAGCGTTAATATTAAAACCTGTCTACAGACAAGCTCCTATCAGGTCTCCCTACCTGCAACCTAGGCATCCTCTGCAAGCTCCTTCCTCTTCTCACCCTCACCTCCTCTGTGTCACCTTCTGATAGTGGGGGCTGCCATTTTAGTGCTACTGCCTTCTAAACTGTCTTCCAAGTCACTGAACAAAGCTGCGAGAGGGGAGCAAACATACAGAGTTTTCATGTCTTTTCTTCTGAGCAACATCAAGGCTTGGACTGCGCAGTTTTGCAATGCTAAGGGGTTGGTGGGCCATTGTGAATATGAGATGATGCTCTCAGGAGGTGCAAGGCCTCTGTATTGCTGAGGTGAAAATGAAGAGTTTTCCAAGTCACCGAGAACTAATGAAACCAGACAGAAACAAGAACTGCACAGTACTCTCAGAGCAGAGAGACAAGTGGACTGTAGGTACATGAAAGGACTCAGTGGTAAGAATGTGATTCACTAAGTGGGTTTTCCTTGAATGTAAAAGAAGTACAACACAAACTGATGCAAAACTATTTGGAGCCTTAGAGGCAAGTGAACACCAGACATCAGGCACTGGTAGCTGAGAAGACTGAAGGCAGCAACTATGAGAAAATAAGAAAAATAACAAAGGGGTGGGATAGATGAAAGATGATGCAGGATGGTCAGGCAAATAATAAGAAGAAATTCAAGTCCAAAGGACACATGGGGTGCTATGAGGGAAGATGCCTCAATGGCTTTGAGAGGTACAGCAGTCAGGCTAATTTACTGAGATAGGAAAATGACTTTTTCTAAAGAAAGCTAAATTAATTATTTGCCTCAGCACTCCCAAAGGAGAAAAGAAGCTGACAGAAAAAGACATGTCGTATAACTCTCAGTGTGACAAGGAGAAGTAGCAGAGATGCAAGGCTTGGGACCTACATATCCCTCCAGCACTACTTTGCTGCCAGGGCAAACACTGCAGTTGAGGAATACAGACAGCATACAATAAGATGCAGAAGTGCTCTGCAATGGGGAAGGGTTCTGTCTGATCATGAAGCACAGGACAGTCTTTCGGTCTGATTATCTTTTGCCACAGCCTTTAAGTCTTCATTTCTGCCTGCACAGGGACTAAGAAATTATTTGAAATAAAAATTCTTTTTTCTTGGTGGCAGCTCCACACTCTCTTCACAGGTAGAAATATTTACACAAGGTGCAAAGAAAAGAATCAGGCAGGAACTTATGTTGCTAATTCACAAGGAAAACAGATCACGAGCCTTTTCCAAAATCATTTGAAACTAACAATGAGAAGATTTGGCTACCAGTCAGGCGTAGCACCGCTGAGCTCTGCCTGCCATGCTGCCTTGCTCCAAGCTGAAGGGGCTGCTCAGTTCACTGTACCAAATGGACCTCAGTGCAAGATAATTGTTTAGAAAATAAAAAAGCAAGATCACAGTAAGATTTTCTCTCAGCATCAGCATCAACTCCTGTTTTTTTCCCTCTTGCAACTCACTTCCATTATGAAATAGCTCCTCTTAGCGACTGAGGGCAGCCAAGCACAACCCCTGTGCAACGTGCTGTAATGATGGATGCCTGGAGATCAGAGACCACCTCCTAGGGCCTCATTTGTTCCAGGGCAACAGCAGCACTCCCACTGCAGGACATTGCAAACACAAGGACGTGAAATTAGAGGAGTTACTTAAGTATAACCAGTCTGCTAGTGCTAAAATGGGTTAAATAAAAGAATTTTGATTAATAAAGAGGGATGTATCGACCCACCAAAAAGGAGGATGCAAAATTAAGTTGTCCTACTTTTCCATACTCTAAGTACTACATTAACATTCAAAGCTTGAAATAAAAAGCAGTGAAACTAGACTTCCATATACACTAGGTCTTACTGTTTTACTTTCCAGATGTATAGAAAATCTTCTAGATACCATGGTACATGGATAACATAATTACAAAGTACAGTATTATTTAGAGTCATTAAGAAGCAGAATTTCAGACAAGCCTGATCAAAACCAGCTTGACTGCATGAGCAAAGGAATCCTGAAGCAAAAGAAAAATTACAGTGAAGTTCTTGGATGTTCTTATAACCCAGAAATGGTCTGGTCTTGCACGAGTCTGACCAATTTATTTCTCAGCTGCCCATTTTGTGCCTATAGTGAAGAAAATCACATTGCACAGTATAATTACCACACACAGCGTAAGCAGGCGTGTTTATTAGTGTTTATTAACTACGAGAGGAGAAATTTAGGTTAGGTGTTAGCAGGAAATTCCTTACTCAGAGGGCAGTGAGGCCCTGGCACTGCTGCTCTGTGCTGTAGATGCTCATTCCTGCAGGTGCCCAAGGCTGGGCTGGGTGGGCCCTGGGCAGCCTGAGCTGGGGGCAGCCAGCCCATGGCATGGATGGGGCTGGGGGGCTTGAAAGCCCCTTCCAACCTAAGTCATGCTGTGATTCCACGATAGCTCTAGTGGGTTTTACACACATCCCAAACTATGATCACTGCAGGAGAACCTTGCTACATTCACAAGTAGAGAGAATCCCAACTCCCAGACTATGATATAGTGATAATTCAACAGGACCTTGACCCTCTTCTGCGATTTCCCCTCACGGAAACATTTCTGGCCACATGTTAAGCACTTTTATGTTCCTTCCTAGTAGAGTGTCCATTTCTAATCTGAAAACAGTGCTGTAGAATTGCTATGGATCAGAGCCAAGCTCTGTTTTGCCTGATTCTCTATGGGTCACAAAGAAATTATGAGAATTTGGACCTGTGGCTGTGGGTGCAGGGAACAGAAAGTAAACCAGCTGCCTCTCCCACCACTGGGTTAGCCATGCAGTGTGCACCCACATTAGCAAGGCAGAGAATCACAGGGTGCAATCCCCCATAAACTCATGCCAGTTACCTGCAGGTAAGAATGAGTTCTTTTCTTATAGAGTCTCTCTGGCTCTCACTGTATTTGGAGGACATTTTATTTGTTCTCTCAAGGCACTGGCACTGACAGAAATCTAGAGGCAAGGTCTTCTCATTCATCTCAATCACAAACATCAGATTTTGACTGAGCAATTTACATCTGCCTACCACTTTGCCTGCTTTGGTCCTTAGAGCTACTAAAGGTTAATTTATATCACTGTGAGAATGCCACTGCCTCCTCTAAACACATCCTTCCACACGTGTTTTGATTGTTTTGTCAGTGGCAAGGCTGAGAGAAGATCTCATTGTTATTTTTGGTCAAATCACTTATCATAGGCAACTGTCAGCTTCCTGAACATTGCAGGCTACAGCATTTGTGTGCTTATGAGCAATTTCATTACCCAGGATGAAACAGGAACGTACTTGAAATGGCAGCTCCTAGCTACAGCAATAGGACAGCAAGATGACAGATAGCCAGCCAGTGTACTAAACCATGGTGTCCACCATAGGAGACTGGGCAAGCACTTGTTTGCCCAGCCACAGAGGGCAATGAAAAAGGCATTGAAATGGAGCCATGCTCAAAGAAGAACCATGTTGTTCAATATCCCATCACACAGAGCTGCTTTCTGTTAGTATAAGTTCAGTTTCCCTGAGCCATGTGCTGATGGCCCAGTCAGAGTGTAATCTGTTTTTCTTATTTGTCCTTATCACTTCTTGTTTGTCAAATCCATTTCACTTTGGTAAACAGAGCAAGTGTTCACAAATCAGGCCACTACAAAAGCTGTGCTGGAAGCAGAGCCCAGTGCCCGCAGCATTCTGCTGTACTTTGCCATAGCCAAGGACTCCTAACAGAACTTCTTAGGTTAAAGTGCCAAAATCTGTGACAACAGAAAGAAAACAAGCCTTATAACTAAAACAGAGGGTGACAAACTTTCACTGGGGTTGTAAGAGTTCTAGGCAGTGGAAACAGTTCTCTAATTCAGGTTAACTTAATGCTGTCGGGGGGCAGCAACATTTCTACCATTCTTCAGAAACACCCTTCTCATTTGCTTACAGAAAAAGAGCCATACCTTCTATTGGCAAGTTTAGCAACAGAAATCTTCTGGAGAAGCTGATCACTATGGGATAAGGAGCAGAACGAACAAGGAATGAAACAGATTTCCATTTTGTTCTAACCACCAATGAGTAGACAGCAAGTTAAAATCTCAGGTTTCTTTCTGATATGAATTTAGGGCTCTGCTGCAGAAGCACTTTCAAGCTGAGCTGCAGCAGCTGAAGGGGTCAGGTATTCCCAGCAAGAAAGCTTTTATCTTCAGCTGTTTCAGCCAGTTCCACACAGTGCAGCTCCCAGTGCAGAACATTCACAGGACTGGAACCAGTGGTGGTTTAAGTTACAGTACAGAACAGTGAGGGCTCAGGAACTGAATCATTGCTCAATCTGTTACAGGCGATGCAAACTCTACAGAGGATTCAAGAGCGATCTTGTATTCCACCAGCACAACTCACTGGGCTTCTGGGACCTTGACAGCTGGATTCCTGCAGCAAGTTAAACAGATACTGAGGCCTCACCTGCTCATTCTCCTTAGAAAATAATATGTAGCATCTTGAGATGCACAGAGATTTCTGAAAGTGAATTTCCTACAAATGCAATGCACAGAGGTTTCGGAAATGTGTCAGCCCAGCCAGATGCTTTTGGGACCCAGATGTGTCTGGCTGGCTGAAGGCTGAATGCTCAGTGGGATCACTCTCACTCTGAGATTCACCTTTATAAGAGCTACTCACGCGGCCTTGTGAAGTTCTACGTAAGATTCACACGTGAGCTCTACCAGACCAGTTATTTTTGCCTGTTTCCTCTTCAGACTTTCTTGGCCTGTCTGCAGGGCACCACGCAGGGTTAGCCAGCAGAGGAATCCACTGTAAGCTTTCCTTATCCATCACAGCCTCAATATGATGTAGAGCTTCCAGTGGCATTAGGAAGCAGCTGCTGATGAGTGCAGAGCGCTCTTTACGGAGCAGCCCAGCTCTGCCAAACTCCAGCCAGCATGACCTCAGCTCACCGTCCCTCCATGTCTCTCCCTGTCACGATTTCTCTGAGCCCTATTCCTGCTCTGGAAAGAAAAGCCTGAAAGTGAAGCAGTTAAGAACTTCATTTGGACCCTGTGCCTAATGGCTGTTTGCCCACTGCAGCTGCTGAGCTTTGGCCAATGGCCCCAGAAGAGTTTCCTAGCCAGTCCTGACCTGTGCATGTTAGGTGCACCCAGAACCAAGCTGGTGAATTCTGTCTTTTAAATTCAGCCAGCGGAATTCAGCTGATCTTTACTGATGTGCATCCTTATATCATATTCAACATTTTCATTAAATGCAATGGAATTCTCTAAATTTAGCTCTCCATCCCAGAGGCAGTGCTGGTCTCAGGCAGCGGCAGGCAGTGCTACTAATACACGGAAGATGTGTTACATTTTCAGTAAACTTCTTTGGGCATCCCTAAAATGGGAATCCTGCCCCAGGCAAACCCACCAGAGATCTCCAGGCCAGGAGAACCATAGTGGAAGGTAAGCTGGGGCAAAGCAGGACAAGCACCAAGAGAGGAAGGAAGGTGTCCAAGAAAAAGGAAAAGTGTGGAAACCAGGGGAAGAAGAAACCCTCCCTAAGGCCACATGGAGCTCCCATTTGAAGGGGAAGACATCCCACTTATTCTATGCAACGGTGCTACTGTGATGTCAGACCCAGGGGACAAAGGAGCTTTCCAGCAGTGCTGTTGTACTTGGAAAGCTACAGAGAAGTGCTGGCAACACAACATACTTGCTTCGTCATGACAAGGGGCAAAAGAGTGGGCTGAATTTGGGTTGGGTTAGCTCAAAGACTGTAACTAATGAAAAGCAATAGTGAAAATTCAACTGCAGCCCTAAAACAAAACACAACAACTGTTGGAGTCCAATTCCAATCGCTGAACTTCACAGCAAAGGGGATTTCAGCCTTATTTTAAGTGAAAAGTTCAGTAGATTCAGTCCAGCCACTTCCATAAGTCAAGCAGTGGCTTAGACCACCTCAGTGATGGATAAGACTGACTACCAGTGGATTGCAGTCCAGAGATCAGCTGTCTCCAAGGTCCACAACCAAAAATGTTCAGACAGTAAATCACAAGCAGAGAGTTCAAAATCATCTTCTATTTTTAGCAGGCAAAGGTTCAGCAAAACTTCTTTACTGACATTCAAAAGCAGGATCTTTGTCATCCCATCCGCACAGAAGTGCAAACACAGGTAATCCATGGGCACAGAGGCATGTGTCTGCAGTGGCAACTTACTCACAGATCTGTCAGTGGCCCCACTCCATTTACCCGGCGTGCAAAATATGCACAAGCAGTTGGGTTCGAGCCAGAGCCAAGCCTGCTCTGCCAAGACATTTGCTGTAACACTGACCTGTACAGAGGTCACTTGGTCACTCCAGCTGCCAGACCTCCCCTGCACCCGAGCACAGCAAACAGCTCTGTGTCCCTGCAAGCTGACAGCACTGGGCAGCTGAGCTCATTTGGCTGCTGCCATCTCACGGTCCTTTGGGGGAATCTGTCAGCAGCAACAGCCACACCTGCAGATTTGCTATTTGTGTGCTGGCACTCCAAAACATCATTCCAAATCAGAGGTGTGGGTATGTTTTTGACAGGGGATATAGTCGAGTTCTCCAGGTGCCATTCTGGGCAAGAATTCCTTCACCTTTACAATACTGGGAGATAAGGAAGCCTCTGCAACCCTTGCACTCATCAGTTGGCTCAAGTGAAAACAAGCAAGCTCTGAGCACGTAAGTCCTCACTCATGGGAAACCCAAACAGCTGTTCAGGAAAATTCATTTTCTTGTCTATTCTGACAGAAAGTCTTCACATAACTGAAGTGGCAAGTCTGTTTGATGGATGCTGCCACAAGCCTTTGCCTTTTCACATTGAAGACAAATGGCTCCTAAAACCAGGTAAATGTCACTCACCCAAGAAGTGGAATTCCTGCTTCGATGGAATAAGCAGTCCTCTCCCACATCTGCGAACTCCTGAAGCAACTTCTGGACACAAGAGATTCCATCAGTGCCCAAGAGAGAAGGTCAGTACACACAAAGACTCCCCAAATGGCAGCAGGTACCAATAGCAGCCAGCTTTGCTCACAGAAGCAAAACAACATCTCCTACAGAGGATCCCATGTCTGGGATCAGTTGGACTCAGAAGAAAGCAGTGTTTTATAAAATCATCACAGCACTGAAATTATCAGGGCTACTCCTACATGCGGCAGATCTGCAGAATCAAACCCATAATTAGGGTCTTATTTGAAGAGAGCTCTGAAAGGGGCAAGATTTTTTCCCTGGTGATTGCATTGCTATCTGCGTTGCCCCTCATGTTTCAGCACTTGTTCTGCATTCATCAGCAAAGTTAAAAATCACCATTTGACCAAGTGCTTATCTGCACAACCACATAGCCCATACCATCAGTTAGGGAAAAACAATTTCCCCAGGCTACTAGAGACAGCCTAATTACCTAATCTGACAGGTTATTAATGCTTCAAGTCAACAAAAAGTAAAATGGATGCTGATAAGCACAAGCTGCTTGGACATTTGGCACGTACAACCCAGCCTGAAATCACTGCTGTGAAAAGCTGTCACTGGCCACAGGACTAAATTGTCTGATCTCTCAGGGTTTCATTTAACAGGTCTATCAACATGATAAAGAGACAAACTGGCAAGTTTAGTCCATTAGCAAGGAGCCTAACAGGATGAAAGATATTTATGTTCCAGGTTCATGTAAAAATAAATCTCTGCTTCATTTGTCTGTAATCGCAACACCTTCCCATTTTACAGGGCTACTCTGGGACAAAAATTATATTATTGTCTGGATGAGGAAGGAGAGCAGTACACATAAAGATTCACAAGGAAACAGGCAGTGAGAGCCAGTATACAGACTCTTTTTTTTGGTCAGACATCCCATAACTCATCATCAGAATACCTCAGCTTTTCATTTCTAAGAGCAAAAAGAGCCCTTCCCTTGTAGTTACTGGGAGCAGCACACCACATATGCAACCTGAACGGCTCCAAGCCAGAAATCATACAAAAAAAGAACTCATGCTATCAGTTACTACTGTAAGTTCAGGGTTTCCCAGGTCAATATTGTAACCATTCGGTACCTTTCACACCTGAAGCTTAAATGCCTAGAGCTAGCAGCACTGAGGCCGTTTAAGGATGAAAAAAAAACCCAAAAAACTGACAAATATGTGCCATAGGCTTCAACTTCCAGTTAGCAATTCCAGCACTGGAACAGCTGCACCACAACAGCCAACAGGCAGCTTGCATCTCCGGTACCCACCCTTAAGATGGGTTTTTCACAGACTCCTATTTAACTTTGGTTTGGCTCAGTTCATCACACTTTTTTTTCTTTTTTCTTTCTATTTTTTTCTAGTGGTATCTTTTCATTCTGTTTCGTTACCCAATCCCCCATGAAATCTTTTACCCACTGCTTCACCATGTAGTCAACTTCCCAGCATAACCATCCACCTTCTATCACCCATGCAATGAGGGCTAAAGGGGGCTGCTTGACCTGCCAGACACCAGTACAACTCATGCAAGCTTTGAGACATGTCCCATCACTAAGCAAAACTGAAATACAGCAACAGAATACAGCAACAGAAATACATATCTCCACATCTGTAGACCTGCAACATAACCAACAATTGGAAAAGTAAGTAAGGAGACATTTATCTGCATAAATGCACCCAGGAAAACATGTTTGACTGAGGCTTGACATAAAGTGATTTCAGCCAAGGATGTTCCACTTTTACAACAGCTTGTACTTGCTGAAAATATAAGTCCTGGTGCTTGCACTGAGTGCACTTTAGACAGCACAGCTTCTAATCCAGATAAAGCAACTATTGATTTCCTTGGATATTTTTTTCCCTATGCCAGCAGTAAGATTACAGGTATCTACATGCTCACTCTGCAGTAGACTCTAGTTCTTCAAACCACTGCAAAGGGAAACGAGAGGCAAATTTTACTGGAACTACGAAGAGAACCATCTTAAAATCAGAGAGTTTCATTAACACTGAAATCTTTCACCACATTCTCAGAATCACAGTATACCTAGTGAATACCAGTGGTTCATACTGTCCTTAAGACTACAGATGATACTGAAATTTGCAGACACTAAATGGATGTAGTTAAGGCCAACTGAGAGGGTAAGGCACAACACGAATTGCAGGATGTTACTAACCCAGTGGCAGTGCTTCGGCAGTGGCAAATGACTATTTCAATTTTCTAATATGAGACAGAAGAAGCTGTGGGAAAATTTTCTAATTTTCTAATTTTCAATTTTCTAATATGAGACAAAATGCTGTGGGAAGTCTGCAACTCAGAAAACTCATGGAAAACAGTCCAGTGCTACCACACAGAGCCTCTTGCCACAACACTTCCCCAGCAGGCAGCTGTCGTGCTCAGCAAGCAGGCTGCATGTTTGAACACCACAGAGCAGGCAGCTGATATTAAAGCAATTCAAAGAAGGCCTACACTGCCACGCAGGAATACAGGTATCTTTTCTAATTGGGTGAAAGAAGCAGGCAGTGATAGCATCACTGCTTAATACAAGATTACATAAACTTACTCTCAGGCCAAAAAGGCAACAACTCTATTGTATCAGTTTCTGTATAAATGACCTACACCTATCTCTCTTGTTCTAATAAGTCAATCAGCTTTAACCATCACAGAACTGGTCAGTTCTCTGACATTCCTCACTTGCCCCTCAGTATCTTCAAATCAGGCTTTGCTCATTACTGTGGAGCAGCTGGCTATGCTGGAGGATTCTCCCACTTGCATGCAGTAACCTCTCAGCCCATCGCAGAGATGAGGCTTACACTATGCACCACGAATGAAGTCCTCATCAAACCAAGCTCCTGGTGCCACAGATGACATCCTATATGACATCCACCATAAAGACACACATGAAAAATTATTCTCTAAGTGCACAAACATTTCCAGCAGAAGAACATTGGCAAATATGATATTAAAAGTCCAAGAAACATCTTCACACAGCATACATATCCAAGAAACATCTTCACACAGCATACAGCAACCTGGAGTCCTGCTAATCCTGTTCTCATTTCGGGGGTAGAAATTCACATAATTTCCATCCAAGGAAGGATCTTCAGGTTTCTATCTAAATGTTCTGTATGCTCTAAAGCTGAGAAAGCCAATAAGACACAGAATGAATGCATTGCCTACTACTGAATTACAAAACTGCAAAAGACTTGAGAACACATGATGGTAAAAAATATATCAAGCAGATTAAAGGTACCAAAAAAACGTAGGTAGCACTACACAAATAGCCTTAGGCTGTTGTTTCTCCTGCATATGTAAGAAAAAAAAAATCAAACAAAAAAAGCATATATGTAACAGTATTTCATCCTTCTGCATTCCCTGGCTGTCTGAAAGGCAGAGGACAATGTACCATTTAGGCTTCCTTGACAGAGCTACTTGCTTTGGGCTGTGTTCTGATCTCACCAAACCCTGTACTTTCATTCCATTTGAGCTGATTTCAAAGTTCTCATTTTAATTTGATCACAACACGCTAAGATTAAAAAAAAAAATGTACATTTGCTCAGCAATATGGGCAGCTTTTCCTAGAACTGCCTTTTTATTATTCTTACTTGTACCACGAGAGGGAGCAACGAGTTCACTTTGCATTCCCAGAAGTGCACAAGACATTGTCATCAAGCTCAAACTCGGCCACAGGAAGAGTTTGTAATGCTTTTACACAGCACGCAGGTCATCAGGCAGTTACAAGGGACAGTTCTTTGGTTTGAGAATGTGTTGTCTCACATCCAAAAAAGACCCACATCTGGTGAGTATTTCTAACTGTACTGAGTATACACATGGAAGTGGGAAAAATGAGATGCTTCCAGCAGCACAGACTGCTTTTAACTGCCACGCACTGCAGATTCTCAGTAAATACCTGACCCTGAAATCAGGTCTCTACAACATCCTTCTGAACCACCGTTGCTGCTTCAGTAGAAACACGGCCCCAGATAAGGAACAAGCTCTTTGTACAGCTCATTTCTCATTTGTACAGTTCGTGTATTGCTCATTCCTTTTCTCAACACTCAAACCATCCAAACTCTTTATTTTTAGTGTTATGGAAGTGCATAGTTACAATGGAGAAAGGAATCTCAAGCCCAGGCAGTTAAAGGTTGTTGCCAGCACTTCCATTAAATGCTAAAATCCCATTACAGCAGAGTACTCACACAGATGTTCAAGTCTATTGACTTTTCATCTTATAGGAGTTTTAATTGCCATTTTTAACACAAGTATTAGACACAGCAACTTAAATATCCTCACACACTATTGGGTAAAGATGGACTATAAGTAGATGATTTTTGGGAGGAAGTGAAGAAAACAAAGCCCTCTGCATCACACATTCCTCCTGGATAAGGTGAGATGCTGTAGTTATCCAGCTTTGCCAGATCCTGCAACTAGCTTCAAACATGTGCATGAGGGCTTTGCTCAGTTCAATCAGCCACTTGGTCGTTTTCTCTTAAAAATTCACTTTGTAACAGCATGACCAATACATATCAGACCCAAATTGCTTTGCATCTGCACTATTACCAGCTAGAAGCCAAGCTTCCATGGTCAGACAGGCATGGGATAGCCCAGAGCTCAGTCGGGCTCAGTACTCCAATAAATCCAGTAGAGGGAGTCCCCAAATCACTCAGTGATGAAATGAAAGGCTCTTCATCCTTTTCCTTAAAGCTGGTTCAAAAAGCAAGAATCAGACAGAGAAGCAATGCACAACACAGTGCAAAGGTCTCACTGCAGCTGAATACAGGAAAATCCCTGGCAGATAAGGAATAGCTGCAAATAGAGCAGTATGCACACAAGTAAATACGCTCACTTCTCCAGACTTTTAGCTATTGACAGTTTGCTTTGCTTAGTTTTTGACCAAATAATGGACGCACACACACTATGGGTTTCCACAGTTATGTCTACTAGAACATCTTTCATATGTTATAAAGCCAGTGCCCTTAAAGGGACATTCTAGCAGTTCACCCAGCAAGGCAGACCACAGGCAGCACTTCACATAGCCAGACTACCACAGCACCTTTCCAGTGCCATCATTCCATCGCTTCACGCCTTGCTTCCCCATGTGAAATGTCAGCACTAGCAAAGCTGCCATAGAGAGAAAGGATGAAGCAGTAATGCCCCCGCTGTGGAAGAGGAACAGAAACAAAACAGTTTGTGTAAGAGCCTTTCCACCTTACCAGACAGCTCACGTTCTCTGAGGGGTTGTGTCTTTGGTCCCTGTTTGCAAACATGCAAGTGAGTTGAACTAGTCATAGCACTGCCATGCTTGGAAAGAATTGAGGATCCATTCCTTACCTGAATAAAGGAACCCTGGAGGACCAGTCAATACTGAAGAATATCATCTGGTAAAAGACATTTCCTAACAAAAATAAAAATAAAATAAATAAAATGAATCAGTCGTTTTTATTTTTTCTTTAGACTTGTGGTTCCTACCTCAGCTCTACCAGATTTTTATCTTCACTTTTAACCTACAGGGTTTGAGAAATAGTCCGTTATGCCAGCTGCTGGAAGAACACTTAGTGCATTACGTCTAGGTTGTTCAAGCTCTCTCTCACAATACTTTATCATGTAATTTCAAAAGGAACTTCTTACAACTTCTTGCATGCCAGCCCTTCATGAACAATCCCCGTCAAGAACCAAATACTCAAAGAGAAGACTGAAGCTCCCTTTATTTTCCTGTCTAAAAGAAAAACCCGCAGAGGGAGAAGTGAACAGCTCTAAAATTCAGATGGATGGTGACACAACAGAAGGCTGCTCCAGGCTGGTTGGTCACAAAGCACACGGTGACAACGGTGTTCATCATCCCAACACAATGACTTCTCTAGAGGGAGCCAGAAGAACCACAATTACCATTTGTTTTCCAACCAATATTTTACTGTGCTCTTGAATATGCAGCACAGAATGGGAAGCAGATTTGCCTTGCATTGCACACATCTTTTTCCAAGCAGTCAGGTGTGCCTCATCAGCAAAAAGCACTTACATTATTTTCAGAAGTTATTAAGTGAAATGGGA
This sequence comes from Tetrao urogallus, assembly GCF_951394365.1. Classification (NCBI taxonomy): domain Eukaryota; kingdom Metazoa; phylum Chordata; class Aves; order Galliformes; family Phasianidae; genus Tetrao; species Tetrao urogallus. The sequence goes on from NC_136826.1 coordinate 2,583,764, forward strand.
AACCAGCATACTGTGATTCTATTACAAAAGAGTTACTGCACTCAAGCACTGCTGGTGTAAGAGGTATCAATTGACTTCAGGCAATGTAGCTAAGCCAAGCAGGGCTCTGTCTAAGTTCAGTCTCCCATTTCTCCAGTATTTGCAGGATTGCCACATAACCTAGATGTAAACCCACAAAACGAAGAAGTGCTGACCTTCCAATTCAGAAAGCTGTGCAAAACAAACATAATGAAATATCAATTCAACTAATAAGAATATGAAACAATATGGAGAGGTACCTTGGCATTAAAGATGCTCAGCATCCTCCAGGATCTAGTTGCTAAGGCATCAAGTTGATTCAGAGCTCTTGTCAGAGAGGCTTCTCCTTCATCCAAGTTCTGCACTGAAGTATCTAAGGAGGCGGTCATCACCTTCAAGCCACTGAAGATCTATGCTAAGCTGGTAAACAAACTCCTTGGACATTCAGGAAGTTTCTCCTGTTAACCCTGTCAAACATTCCATCTCATAATTTTCTTGTAACGTGATTATGGACAGGCTTTGCTTTAAAAATCTAAGTATTAATCTTTAAATACAAGACTACATTTTTATGAGGTTCAATAAAGAATGCTGGCACTCATGATGTGTTCTTAAAACAAACCAAGAAACGTTTCAAATACAGCAAGTATCAGGAGCCTCTCAAAGTTCCAACCCCACTGTCATCTCCAAACACACACATACGCTGCCTTTCATCTTTCCAACACTTTCAAACAAGGAAAAGTAATTTATCTCTCACATTTTACTTTGGGAGCCAAACAAAAGCAAGAAAGCAGTAGCAGCGAGGTTGGTTAAACACAAAACTATGAAAATATCGCTTAGATCACTCTTTCTATGGGCATTTTTCAATGGCATTGGGCAGCAAGTATGAAACAGGCTCTCCAGCTCACAAGAAGACACAATAGAACTACAAGATACTACGTCAGAAGTCTAATCAGCAGGATAAATGGGACTTGCCTGAAGAATCCTCAAATATCCAAACAGAAAAGGAAGATTCAATTGTATCTGAGAAATAATGGCTAAAATATATTCATCCTTGAAAGGTTCCAGGAATAGTATGATTCACCTAATCGTAAACAGGGAATGCTAGAAAACCAACCTAATTGAATGAAGCACCTTGTAGCGATGTGCAAAAACCCAAAATAGGACTAACTGCCTCATCCAGCCATTAGTGACAAATGCTACTTTTACCTCAATTGCAAAAGAGAAAGCACTAGAAAAACACATCTGTAGGAAGAAAAACGGCTTTCTGGTAAAGAGCTCTGCTGAGAAAAATACTTCTCACAAAAATCAGCCTGCATTGGATGGCTGTTGCTAAACTAGCAAGGAAATAATGGGGCTTTATCTGCTGTTTTGTGTATTCTTGGATTTGGTTAGTTGAACAAAGTTGCAGGTTCCACCATCTGGTCTCCAAGATTCAGGATCTTCTCTCTGGGCAAAGAGATGTGTGCAGATAACATGCAGGGAAGGAGGGTGATGCAGGTGTTGTGCACATAACACATTCCTCAGTGAGGTTCTGACAGATATTCTTGAGGCCAGAAGAAATTCAATAGCTCAAATCCTGTTTCCTGAAACGGAAAGAAATCCTATTATAGACATTTTTATACAACCATCGTTCTTTCCAACACGAAAGAGGACCTATGCCTTCTAGCACAATGAGGTCTTCAACACACAAATCTAAAAGCTGCTAAAAAAACACAGTTGCAAACACTGAAACACAGGCAGTTCTGTAGTTCACTGAAGTATGAGGGAGTGCATTAGGAAAAAAGTACAGATACACAGTACTTCTACCATGTATAGCACACACATCCTGGTGACTTACTAGTGGAACAAATGTATGGTACAGTCACTAAAACCAAAGGAAACATTATTGTACAAGAACATGCAGAAATTCAGTACTTCATTTTGTTTAATCTGTATGGAAAAAGAACACATTTAACATAAGCTCTCCTGTGTTAAACAGTGTTAGCTTCCCTCAGCCCACACCAGCCAGGCAATTCATGCAGAGAAGCTTTTGTCTGTAATCCAGGTATGCTGTTCTCCTTTAGAGTGTCTGGTGAACTTGTGGCAGTCAGACTGAAGGTTTCTCTCCCCATTCTAAGAGGTACAAGTGTCTGTCCCTCTGCCCCTCCATGAGGCTGCTGATGGAACTTGTGCTTTTCACGCACTTCTCAAAAAGGAAAGATGAGTTCCACACTCCACACTTCTGAAACAGCCTCAGTTGAAAGCAACAGCCTCATGCGGGGTCTCAGGAATTCAGCTGCACGACCTCTCTCCTGCTGAGCTCCCTTCGGAACTTACTCCCATGAAACTGCTCTGTGACTTCCCTCCAGGACAGCCAGCACCACACTTGCCCAGAACAAACCAGAAGCCAAACAGCTCCATTTGCAAGCCCTGCTGCTCAGAGCTTCATCCAGCTTGCTGGAATCATAGAATTGTTTGTGTTGGAAGCGACCTTCATAGATCATGTGGTGCAACTCCCTGCATTGAAAAGGGACACCCACAGCCGTCAGGTGCTCAGAGCCTGGTCCAGCCTGACTTGGGTCTCTCCAGGGATGAAGGACCACCACCTCACCAGGCAACCTGTGCCAGAGCCTCATCACCCTTAACATAAAAGAGTTTTTCCTTGTATCCAATCCAAATCTCCCTTCTTTTATTCTAAAATCGCCTGCCCTTGTCCTGTCACAGCAGACCCTGCTCAATAATCTGTTCCCTTCCATCTCACAGCCCCCTAGATACCCATAGGCCGCTCTCAGCTCTCCCCACAGCCTTCCCTTCTCCGTGCTGCACAGCCCAGCTCTCAGCCTGTCCTCGCAGGGAGGTGTTCCATCCCTCACATCGTTTTTGTGCCCTCCTCTGGATGCGCTCCAACAGCTCCGTGTCTCTCCTGTGCTGAGCACTCCCCATCTGGACGCAGCGCTCCAGGTGAGGTCTCACAGCACGGAGCAGAAGGGCAGATCCCCTCCTCGCCCTGCTGGCTGTGCTGCTTTGGATGCTCCCAGGATCCAGTTGGCTTCCTGGGCTGTGAGGCCACAGTGCTGCTCATTCCAGCTGCCATCCACCAGCACCCCCAAGTTCTTTTCCAATGTGACACTGCAGACACAAGTTCTGGAAATTGCTACAGCTTTAATCAAGTGGTAGCCATCTTTTAGAAAAGCATGTTTCCAAGAATAGGCATCACTAAGTGCTGTAAGAGCTTTCCCACAGCTTCTCATGAGGGCGCTGCAAGAACAGGCTCACTGCTTCAGGCCAGACACAATTTTTGCAGCAAAAAATGAAGCTGAGAGCTGCCCCGATGAAGAACTCAGCGGCAGAGTAGAGCACTGTGACAGCAAGGTGCTCTGTCAGACAGCAGTGCTATAGCACACACACAGCCCCAGAGAGGTGAGAGAACAGGGGGACAACAGAGCAAGGTGTGTGTTTGCGGGCTATGAAGCCAGGCGGAACCAAGAGCTGACTCAGTCACTCGTGTGGGTCACAAACTCAGGAAGCATCTCCCCCTCGACAGCTTTCCAGAGATAGGGAACCTAGAACCCACCAGCAATGACATCCAACGGTTGGTTTAATATCTATGCTTCGTTTCTAATAAGTTTGTGCGGCTTCAACTTTCAGCCACTGATTTTTAGATTCGATTTTTTTCAATCCCTGTTTTGCTACATTCCCTTAAGTCCCTAGGGACTGCGCTTTATTCTCATCCTCCAAAACCTCGACCTCGGGAGCGTGTCACCAACTTATGTCGCTGTCCAGCTGCGCACCGCAGCAAGAGCACGGAGCCTCTGCGGAAACAGCGTCCTCCTTTCGGAGGCCCTACGCGCTCACAACTGACTTGAAACACAAGATCCCTCGCATGCTTTTGCGCGCTCTCCCAGCACCTGGCGGCACGCTGAAATTCAGCGCGTTGAAATTCAGCAGAAACGACGGAGCCAAACTCCGACATCCGCCCTCCCTTTGCGGAGCGGAGCCGTCTCCCCTCGCCCCCCTCCAGCCCGCACGGCCGCCGTCCCGCCGTTCCGCAGTCCGGGGGCACCGGCACGGTGCCGCGCACCCCGCGGGGACCCGAAGAAGGGCCGTGCGGCTCTCCGCCCGCCCGGTGCCCGGCGCGTCCCACCCCCGGCCTTGACGACAGCGCGCTAATGAAATGCTAATGCCGGGGCGCGGAGCCGGGCGCTGCCCGCGCCGATAAAACCCAGCGCGGGGCCGCCCCGCCGCCCGCCCGCCGCCATGCAGAGCGCGGCCCCCGCCGCCCCGCCGGCGCTGCACCTCCTCACCTCCTACTTCATCGACGGCATCCTGGGCCGCGGCCCCGCGGCGGGACGGCACGGTGAGGGACGGCGGGGCGACGGAGCGGTCCCGACGAAGCCGTCCCGCCGCGCTCACCGCCCGCTTCTCTCCCCGCAGGCGAGGAGCGCCCGGCGCGGCCCGACCCCGCGGAGGAACCGGCGGCGTCCGAGCGAAGCGGGCGGCCGCGCGGCGAGGCGGCGGGGAGCGGCGAGGCGCCGGCGGCGCTGAAGAGGAAGCAGCGGCGGTACCGAACCACCTTCAGCACCTTCCAGCTGGAGGAGCTGGAGCGCGCCTTCCGCAAGTCGCACTACCCCGACGTGTTCACCAGGTAGCGGCGCGGGCGGGCCGGGCGGAGGGCCGCGGGTCTCCGGGGCGGTGCGGCGGCTAACGGTGCGCTGCCCCGCAGGGAGGAGCTGGCTCTGCGCCTGGAGCTGACGGAGGCCCGCGTGCAGGTGGGTGGCGGCCACGGGGACGCGGGGCGCGGGGTTGGGGGCAGCCGCGCCGTCCTCCCGGCTCCCGGAGGATGGAGACGCGGGCGCGATCCCGCAGCGGGGACACGGACGGCGTCCTGGCAGCGTCCCACACCGCGCTCCGCCTCGCGTTCACGGCCGGGGCTCCAAAGCAGGTACTGTCTTCCCGAGCTTTAAGGTTACGAGAGCGCTGTAAAAGCGAGGGCGCCGTCGGGCGAGGTGTTGAGAGTAACTCGCACCGTTCTCGCGTTCTAGCTTAGCTCGAAAAAAACGCATCACGCTGCTGAATTATCCTTCACAACAAGTACGGGGTTATTGTAGCATTCAGGTAGCAAAGCGGGGAGGGGGGGTGTTACAGCCGAGCTGAGCCGTGCAGAAGAACACCCGTAGAAAATAAGACGTATAGAGGCCAGCCGTGGCAGCCCACAAACACCCCAACACATTTCCCCGACCAAAGCACTCACATCTAGAACGTTTTTGATAAGTAGCTCATTCAGGTTCATCTCTAGCATAAGGTAGAAGACCCTTTTTACGCAAAAGCGAGGTGCTTTGGTTTGCTTTTTCTTCTTGAAACAGTTTCTAACACTGAAGAGTTGCAAAGTAGTTTCATGCTCAAAACTGAAACTGCACTGCACCTGGCTTGGGTGGTGTATCAGATAATGAGCGAGCTCCTCTTCCAGCACAGCCCTGGCTATGGCTTTATTTCTGAAGCACTGAGAACTGGGTGACAGCCCTCCTTACTGCCACTTAGCTTTGATACCACCAATGCTTATATATCTTGTCATTGCTTAAATCACTGCACCTGCAGTGCTTGCTGACATCTGTAGGGTTCCATTTCTCTCTCTCTCTCTTTTTTGTTTTAGCTTTTTATTTTAACATGTACCTTAGAAGTATTAACAGCACTTCACAGATCACTCATCTGACAATACCTGGATATGCTATTAGTGTCTGTGATGTGGACTTGGAGGAAACAATGTGCTTTTCCCCCTCCTACCACTAATCACTAAAAGTTCCAGTCAGTGAAATACCCCAATATCTGGCGCTGACATGTGGCATCCACAGGCAGAAAGGACACGGGTGGGAAAGCTTTCCCTGTCACTGTCACAGCTGCTCCGTAAGGCGCTCACTCTGTAGTCCGTTTGGTGAAGGAATGGCACAGTGGTAGATGGCAAAGAGGAACTCACCTCCTAATGACTCATCTAAAAGACATGGAAATGGTAGGTTTGATGGAGTCAGAATGGCACTGACAAGGAACAGACCACAGTTGATGTTAGAAGGGATGTCAGAGAGCTGTTCCCTGTACCTACAAACTCCTTGTCTGATTCAGATCCTAACAAGTCTCCTGGGCACAAGCACGCAGTCAGCACAGGGTGAACTTGCAGGGCACAGTGCTTTGCTTTGTGCAGGCGTTCTTGTCCTGTGGTAGACAGAAGACAACTAAGCCTGGAGGTAAGAGGATGAATAGAGACAGTGATGTACCATTACTGTTAATTTATTCTAGTGTAACTTCAGGAAACTAATCTTATTAAATGCAATCAGACCACCTCACCTCAACGTTTTCAAATTGGGGTCTGTTTCTTTGGGGATAGTCCTCTGTTAGCTAGCTGAAATGGGCACAAGCCACTGTGCTGTCCTTTACTCTTGCATCTTTGAGTCTTTTATGAAAATGAACAAATAAGGAAGAAAAATACCTATTAATATATTCTCATTTCAGCTCACTTCAAAGAGATCAGCCCCCCAGCCCCCATTATTTGCTTCTACAGAGGAAGGGAAGAGCTAGCAGCAAGCATCTTTGCATCCCTTCTTACCTTGGAAAAGGAGTGGGGATGGGGTGAAAGTCTGCAAAACATTTCTGTAATCTCAACAGCCTGTGTTGGGAAGCTCCTCGGTCCCACTCACATCTGTTCTTACCATTCAGCTCACAGTTCCTATTGCTGCTAGGGGAAGAAAATAAGAAAAGGTGAAAGGAATGTTTTGTTTTCTTCACACGTAGACCGAAGATTTACTTGGGTGTTTTAGTTCTGTAAACTAGATCAGTGTCCAAACATGAGCTTACGTGTGTCACTGTTCAAAGTACCCTGGTTGTATTTTCTTGATTAGGATCCTGCATTTGGGTATTGCAGAAACACAGCGCGTTCAGTCACCTCTGGAGGGCTTTTTAATCCCTGCAAGGTATTACATCAATTAAATATGATACATTTTTAAAGGAAATTGCAACAAGAAAGCCACCACATTTTACATGCTTACCTTTCCTTTTGAAAGGAAATGTTCCTTCTGTCACATACGTGCAATTCTAGTAATTGCAAAATGATTTGGGTGGTTTTTTGTACAATTTGAAGATGTTCAAAACTCATCTTTCTTTGAGATTTGAGAATTACTCAAATACTTAAGTGATGCATTTTTTTTCCCCAAAGTATTTGTTCCGCTGCTGTTGCACTCATACCATAAAGATCTCAAGACCAGCACAGCAGTTTCTCTTACATTTCGCTTGGCACTTCAGATATCTATGAAAATAAAGGCAAGTTAAGCCTTTTAAAAGAAGCAAAGGAGAACTGCTTCAAGATGACTGATGTGAATGATAACGGCCATGACATGCACACTGTGTACGAGGTGTGTCTGTGCCCCTTTTATCACTTGAGTTGATGAATTCGTACCAGCAAGAAGCTGAAAGCCAGCTTTTTTCCTGAAGGTAATTACCAGATATCTGTACTGTATTTCCTTCCCCTTCAATGAATAAAAAGTCTGAGAGATGACTATGTAAGTTTAGTTGTAAACTCCAAACCGTCTGTAATCATAAGTTTGAGTCATCACATGGATTTGCTTTAGGACAGAAGCAGCAGAAAAGCCCACCTTTCATCTTCTTTACGAAGAGACTGAAGAACAACGCTAAGATTTAGTAAGGAAAGGAAGGCCTTTGCAGCACATTATTTCTTTTTTAGGAAAGGATTTATTTGCACGTGTGCAGCATTGCAGAGTGCACCGCCTTTATAATTAGATTATTCTAACAGAAAATGCTTTGAATCTGTGATCCGTAAAACCTCAGCTAGGCTCCACTTAAAAAATTTTGGAAATGCAGTTACAAATATAAGATGACTTTACATTACTTTTAAGCAGTAATCTGTTGGCAGTGATTAAGCTCATTTCTGGCACCACCTGCTGCCAACTGCCTGTACATTTACACATCTAACCTGAGCAGTACAAATTGCTCCTCCAGGAGGACGGCAATTCCCCATTGTGAAGGCAATAAAATACGTGCAATGAAAGGACCACAGCAGTAATTCCTCATCTGACTCTGGAGAGCCCCACAGCAAGTGTAGGTATCATTGACGTGCGTAGGAACATCAGCGTCAGGACAGCAAAGCCACAGCATCCTGCAGCACCCTGCTTTGTGGGGGCTTCCCTTCCAAGCACCTGAAGGTCAGTGAGTCACTGCAAATGGTTATTTGCCATTTCTGATTATTGAAGTACAGCTGGGAACCTCCAAAACCCAATTCTCAGATGCTACGCCAAGAAAAACCTAGATCTCTTAAAATACTTTCTGACTGAAACATAATTGCAGATATGCAGTAATACAATAATAATGTAATCCAACTATTAAAAAGCACAGTTCCACAAAAATTCAGAGATCTTCATAATAGATTGTCAATGTAGAATGACTGTGTCAGAAGCTAAAACCAAAGGAATAACTGCTTTAGCCTCTGCTAACCTCTGCAATGTGCAATTTTTAGGGTTTTTAAAGTGGCACTGATAGATTCTTATTCTGAAGATAACTACATTGCATGGTAAATGACCCTCCTCTTTAAAGCCCACCTTTGTCTTACATCAGAAGTAAATTTCAGAGAGCCCTAATTGCATATAGGATATAAGACAGTCTTTCCAAGAACTCTGGTTCCTGCTATTACCATCCTCTCCTAAATACACTATCCCGATCAGAGCATTTAACTATTATTTACAGATCACTTCCACTGGATTTCAACAGTAATTATACGGAAGTGTGACGAATGAGTTTATGGGCTAATGACTTTCTTCCAAGTCCAGATCCAGTTCAGAATCAGCTCGAGTGGCCCTCAAAGCAGAGGGGACACAAAGACCCCAGCAGCTGAGTCCATCTGGATTTTGAGTGTGCAACCTCAGCAGCATATGCTTATAATTTTATTTTCTTTTATTTTTTTAAAAAACCCTCTCCCCACTGTTTTACAGCTGACGCTCCTCACTCTGCTCTTTCCTACCATCCTGGGTCAGCACAGTGAATGCTTAAGAATAACATTGAGAAAAATCAGTTTTCTGATCCATAGATTGGATTGACTACATTCTTTAAAGATGTTCACCGGGCTAAAATAATGACTAATCAGGCTCAAAGAGGCTACATGTTTAACAACTTACTGTACAAAACCACCACCAGTTCAAACTCCATTAGGAACAGCTTGATTCCCTGTTCTGATACAACTTGCTAGATTTTCTACTTCTGTATCGGCTTCCACTGCAATTCTGTGAATTGCTGCCATAATTAAATGCTGTTTACATTCACAGTAGATAACAGAAGCTTTACTTCTTAATCTCCTATATAAAAATGGAAGTCCTGGTCATCAAGATAAAGGCACACACCGCCTATTTGGCCTGCTTAGTCTTACAGTCACAATTAAGGTGCTTTCTGAGGTATCTCTGCAGAAATAGCCACCTTTTGAAAGGCTTTGTTGAAATTTAATTTTCAGTAACTACCTTAGGAAGAATAATCATTTTAATAATTGATCTCAAGTCCACAGGTGATAGGTTTATATATTACTGTGACTTGGAACTGCATGGAACCATTCAGTCAGAGCTAGAGAAATCAAATCTGTAGTGTTTATAACCAATTTATTTATTAATTAACCCACTAAGGTATTTACAAATGGATCTTTAATGAGATGTGTTTTAGCTTAACAAATATTTTGCCATCTCTGTCACTGCATGCAGTAGTAGCCGGTAAGATAAACTCCAGAACAAGTTCAGCTAATGCCTTTATCATTTCTTATTCAAGGTCTGGTTCCAAAATAGAAGGGCAAAGTGGAGGAAACGTGAAAAAACTGAAATTCTGGGGACTGTTCCAGGAATCTCCTTAACGCACCCACTTGGACTGGTTTTGGACGTTCCGCTCAGCCATTCCCCCATCCTCGATCACACGTGGAGGTCGATGCCTTTCTCAACACTGGCTGTGCCATCCATGTCTCCGGCCTTTACTTCGTCAACCTTAGGGCCATTTGGCCTCAGTAGCCTTACCTGGACTTCTCTCTTCAGAAATCCCATTTTAAATCCGCACTTTGGAAGGTATCAAGTATTTTTTTCCCCCAAAATCTCACAGTGTTTAAAAATATTGTGTGTTAGTTTGATACTCACACGTTCTCCAATGAATGTGCTCTCAGAGAAATAAGCTCACTAAAACAGGACTGGTGTTCCTGTGTGGGATCACATGATTTGAGAAAAAACAAGATTTAGTTTTAAGTCACGCTAGTGAAAACTTAACTCACGATTGCAGTTTGAGTAACAGCTGTGAGATGCTACCTCGCACACTGACCAAGGTTATGCACCATAAAGATGTGACTGCAGACAGACATGGAGATGTGTCAGCAAGTCTTAGTCCTTTATTTGCAGGATGTAAGAAGGCAGTCCTTAGGATACAAAAAGACATGTTGTGTGTGTATGTGCATGTATTATACACACAAACGTAAAAGGCTGTGCTCTCCTGCTAAGCTACAGCCTATGCCGTAGTTCCACATCAGCAGGCAGAGCTTTCTGCCACGCACAAATGCTGCACTTCACATGAAACAACTTCTCTGAACAAACTGGCTGCATAAACAGCTACATACGTTGGTCTTCCTGTAGGATATTTTGTTTTCACAGAGCAGGCTGATCTCCAGCATCTCAGGTTTGTTCAGAAAGGATTTAAGGTCAGGTCAGTATTCAAGGTACCTGCGTGCCGTATCCGATCAGCTGCCTTATTTCAATTAGAAGTGTTTGTTGGTTTAAAAGCAAGGCTTTGCTGCAAAATAAAGCTAAAATATATCCTGCAAAACAAAATGTACATTTGGAAGAAACTGGAAATTATAGCAAATTATTTTCTAGTATTATTTTGTCTTTGTTTTTTTTTTTTTTCCTGCAATCCATTACACATACTTGTTCTGCAAAACACTTCTTAGTTTGGATAATATTGACTTCTTTCCAATACAGGTTTCTCAGTGCTTTAAATCCTCTCATGACAACAGCTTCGGTGCTCATGAAAGCCCCCGGCCCCCCATCAGACCCCGCTCTCACTGTCTTCGCTGATCCAGCAGCAGTTGAAAGGAAAACATCAAGCATCGCAGCGCTGAGGCTCAAAGCGAAGGAACACTCAGCACAAATCCCTCAATTAAACCTCGTCTCAAATACCAACAAAGAACTTTGTTAGGAGCTCTCCCGCAGGCTACAGCCACAGAAGGAAATGCTTTCTCCAACAAGCAGCGCCTGTTAGAGACGTTTAAAAAAGAAAAACACACGCACCCAGCTGCACTCCCTCCACCTGTAATGGACAAAATGGAATGGGCAACAAGGAAATAACCTTGCTAAAAGTTGTTTTTCTTCATCACAGTGTGAAATCACGCAGCAAGTTGACTTCTGTCATCATTTCTACCTACAATTTCGGACAGTAAAGGAAAAAAAAAAAAATCACAGGAACTGTCTCATCTTTGTAACTCAGGCTGACATGAAACTGAAGCTGTGAAATCCCCGAAGTGACTGGATGCTGGTTCAAGGATTCAGAATTCTTTGTAGGAATAAGTTCAGTCATAGAAGTGATTCTTAACTCGTTTCTCAGGAGGAACTCTTACATACAGTACATAAGAACTGGTACATAGTATGTTCTTGACTTTGAAACCATGCTTCACGTTGAAGTGCAGATGCCAGTGAAATCTCGCATGTTAGGCTTAGCAGGAAGGAGCTGTCGAGTATTTTCAACATAGGCTTTTGATTCAGAACCAGGTTTGTATAAAGCATATCTTGTTTTAAACTTTAAAAACGTTTATGTCCAGTGCAGTGGTTAATAATTAAAAAAATCCTTTGTGTATGAAAACTGTCCTGTGAAAATAGGCTGTTAACGTGCAGTAAATGCTGTGTAGTTCTCTATGTGCATTTCTACATATCAGTAAATAGCTAATACTGTAAATATGAGTTTACTAAATACTCTAGCATGACTAGTGGCAGATATTAACAGACCACTAAGTTAACAGGTTACTTGTGCATTCCCATGTCTCATGCCTTGAGTAGATTGAGAATTCAAGTGAAAACTAAACGTGAAATGTTAAATTCTTCCTCGAACTGATTCTAGCATAGGTATAAACAGGAGACCTACTGACCAGACATCTGCAACTCAACAAAATCCTGAACTCATTTTCTGGCCTCAGACAAGTCATTTCAGAGTTTTCTGCTGAACCTCCCCATCTGTGAAATGGGACTGAGAACAGCAATCCCATCTCTTGGTCTGGTTCGTGTAAAGCAAAGATAAGCATCCTCATTTTGCAGCTTACTTGCCTACCTCACAGGGCTGTTGTGAGGATTGATTAAACCATCATGACAGTGCAAATGGTAGTTATGTAAGTGCTAATTGTTGCTTAGCAATCACATCAGAAAGGCCAACAGCTGAGGACACCTGCAGGTTACCTTGCCTACATCTGCAGCAGCAGTTCTAGCAAGCTCCATTTCTGTGGGTTGATGGAACAGCATGGAACACTTCCATTGACACTGTCTGGTTCCTAAAAACCATTCACAAATGCTAAATTCAGAGGAAATATTTTGTACTATTCAGAACTTCTTTCTCACAGCTACTCTGGGACTACTCTTGAAGCTATCAAAGATGCTTTCTAGGCTGCAGTTTGAGTGCAGAGCTCCAGATACCTAACTGCTGCTGCTTTATACTTCCCTGACTTTTTCCTTCTCGCTCACAGACCTAAACACAGTTGGCTGCATCAGGCAGATCCATTTTTCATTTCCTCTGAACTACTAATTGCTTTGATTACCCTTGAGCTGTAAGCAACCACAAGTATTTCTGGATTCACAAATCTCATTGTGGTTCTCGCTGGGAGAAGACACTGGTATTTTACTGTTAGGAAAAGCAAGCTTTCTATCCAGAGTACACTGCTGTTGCTCAGCCTGACGAGCAGGACTAAGCTTGGACAGTGACATAACCACGACACTCACAAGTTTTGTTTTCTTTCACAACAGCCACTCGCTTCTGCCAAACCACTCCCTTCGCCCAGGCTGCCAACTGGCAGCACAACACAGTACCCACTCGAGCAATGGGTTTGCTCCACATTAACCTTTCAGATGGGTCAATGGTTTGAAAACTCATTACACAGTCCATATTTGTATGTCTTTTTTCCTTGCCAGTGTCATTCTTGCAACGTGACAGGACAGCAGACTGTGCCATTATTTCATTTAAAGAAGCAGAACTGTCTTGCATTCACTGTGAGCCATTTGCAATAAAAATAAAACCTAGCTATTTTTGCCAAATTACATTTCTAGACAAATTCACTAGAAGCAGCACATGAAAAACAGCTGCTGAAGGCTGTCCTTTGCACTCATCAGAAACTTTATCATTGACTACAGGGCCAACAGTATTTCACCTAAAAAAAAATAATAATAAATTCACAAGGTGAAATTCCCGTAGTTGCAGCAGTTACGTTCTGAGGTAACTTATCTATCAAAGTTCTTCTAATAGCTATGGGCTCAAATGATTTAAGAGACAGCAGTTTGCATGCTTTCTTGCACTAAGCTCACAGCAGACTCAGACCTACCATTACGTAGTTACAGCCACTTTTAGAAATGCCACAGACCCCTCTCTGGAAACGATGGGGTTGGATAGCAGGGTTGGTTCCCCTGCCAGGCTGATTTGATGCTGTTCTTTACAGATTCTTCCTATAGGAAGGCACCCTTCCTCTAAGACGCTCTCCTCTCCTACTGCAGCGCTGCATTCTTGAGCCGTTTGGGTGGAAGATGGTGTCAGCAGGCATTAGCAGAGAACACAGCTTGCCGATGCTTCACCTAGTTTAGTTTGCAATGCAGAGACATTTTCTTTAACCCAATCTCATGTTTTCTGCTGCGAGTCCTTCCAAGAAATTTCCATTATTTCACGTGAATTGAAAATCCAGCTGTGCAAGCTAATGGTATTATGAAAACAAACAGGCAGGACAACACTGAAATCATTCTAAGAATCAAAGCGCACCCGTATCCAAAATTCAACAAACGTTTTGTGTCGATTACTGCTATTTTTAACAAACTATCGCACCAAGAGGAAGGAATCCTTCTTCAGAAACATCTCTCCATTTTAAATGTAAGTAAAAAGGTACAACTAAAATTTACTGCGAATATAGCATTAAAATGACATTTAAGAAACGCTGGGGGGAATTTCACTGGAAGACCTTTGGTCTTGCTTCATAGTGACACGTGGCTCAACACTTAAACAGACCAAGCAGGAGCATTTGCTTTCCTGCCTTTTCCCAGTAGAACCAGGCCTGTAATTTTACAGAGAGCTTCTCACGCACCGTTATTTCCAGACACTTCATTCTGCCTTATGGGATAACAAATCCGCCGCAATTTAGGCAAAGCCTGCACTGATCTGGATTAAGACTGCAGAATTTTTGCCAGGATTGCAGCCTAATTCTTCTCTGTGTGACATCAACACAGCCTCCTGGCACAGGCTTCTGCTGAAGCAGGCCTGGAGCCCCACTTTTATTATTATTATTATTATTGGGTTTGTCTGATTTTCCTGAAAGCAAAAATCTGGGGGAGGATTTTCAAAGCAGCACAGAAGATCCAAGTACACTGCCGGCCCTCTTCTCCCTTTCTACAGGCTTTAGCCCACTGTGAGAAAAACTGTGGCTGAATTAAACCTCTTGACATTACTCCCCATGTCAGAGTTTGTTGAGGTGCTTTGTGGGAAGATTCTGCAGGGTACTGATATCTCTTCATGAAGCACTCGAAAATATTTCTATTGCAGTTTGCATGCTTGGCTCAATTGTGAGTTTTGTTTAGTTTTCTTTTTTTTTTTTCTCTCTGCTCCACATTCATAGCATTGGATGTTGGGTAGATTTCTGTATTTCCAGCAGCATAATATCATCAGAACCTCGCCTACAAAGAAAGAGCAATTTTGGTGGGGGGGGGGGAAGAAGAATAGGCCAGGTGTTTGAAGAAAAGACAAAAGAAAGGCACAGTAGGGTGTTCTGACTCACAAATCTGTATTGAGAAAGAAGTATTCATGAAGAAAATTAATTTAAGAAGTATGTAGTTCGGGTTTTGAGCCCACAGTTCCTTTCAAAAACAGATTAGCGATTAAAAACTTTTTTAGTCTAGCAATCTCTTAAACAATTAGCACAGTAATTGGAAAGGGACTACAAATTCAAATCTAGATAGACATAAAAGAGTTTCCCCATAGAGCTTTGCCTTGGTTTTGTGGGCAACTGGCATGCACCTGCCTTTACCATCAGAAGGGCTGAAATACTGAAAAAGTACTTTGAATAGGGATAGAAATGCCCCAAACAGTAATACCATACAAATTACTTAATTCACGTAAAGTAGTGGCAATTGTATTGATTATGAATGTGTGAGTGATTCCTTTATTTCAAGTTATATGAGACAACATATAACAAATACCAGCAGCTTGTAATGGGGTCCTCGCTGCAGATTTGCCAACCATAGGGGGTGCGATGTCACTTTCCTCCTTATTCTGAAGGATAAATCTGGATGTGCTGCCACTCGGAAAGAGAGAACTGCTAACTTTAAACAGGTAAATAAGAATTTCTCTACTTATAGACTTTCCATCTATAAACTCTTCTCCGGCCTGGAAATAATCCTGCTCAACTTGTTTACCAAAAGTTGCCTGAAGTGAAAGGAAAAGGAAGGTAAGGGAACAAGACTCCAACCTTATGATGTTTTTCCCAAGTCTGAATTCTTTTTTTTAATTTTCCTACTATTGAGGATTTTAACAACTCGTTTGTTTCCAACCCTTTATTTATACACCATGGATCACAACTAGTTGAAGCTTAGATTGCCAGAAGAATAAAAAAAGTAGATTAAAAAAAGATTGCACAACGTAATTATATTTACTTTCAGCAACTTTCCGAGTTTTAACTTCCCATGAAGCTGCACGAACAAAATACATGTAAGAATGGGAAGTACAGGAAGTACATGCCACTTGTCCTTCACTTACACAGTGGCCCAAACTACACAAAATGCTGGTAAGGACAGAGCATTTCTATCTCTTCTATGTTCAAGCAGCTCTACACACACATTACAAGGAAACCCAGCCAGCAGGTCGTGCTACAGCCCACCCACACCTGTGTGGAGCTGCCCACAAACACACAGCTGCATGAACACACCCAGGACTTTAATTGAAGTCTCCACGCACACGTGCAAAGTATGACAGTGAAATTACACCCGAGCCACTGTCAGCATGAAGGACAGATCTGAGCTTCTCACCTCACACCACAAATGCCTCCCATTGCAGAGGATTGCAAGTGCCCAAGCCATTTCTACTGCAGGGAAATGGAAGCCATAGGCAGGGGTGGGCAGGAGGCCCAAGGGAACACAAGTTGCAGAGCTGCCACTGAGGGTCCAGTAAGGCTACTGCCCTCATTTTCACCTTCTGTTGTTTTTCAGAGTCAGATATCTCCGTTCAAGGAAAAAAAAAAAAAAAAAAAAAAAAAAAAAAAAAAACCTTTTTAAACATGGCATGAAATTTTGTCATTTATTGGAACTTCAGGGTCCCTTCCAACCCAATTCTGTGGCTGCACTGGACCTCTCCTGGCCAGCTGCTGGGAAGCCATTGGCTGCTCACTCTCTCCCCTCATCCTCAAGGGAGCAAGGGGAGAAAAGCAGGGCACGGGGGCCATGGGCAGCCCCAGGAGAGTACCTCTTGGCTACTCCTTCCTCCACAATGCTGCAACCAGGGCATCGGCCATCGTAGAGCACTCCAGCACTCCCCACAGCTGCATTCCTTTGAGGCACATCCATTACTGCACCTTGGGGTCTGCAGGGGCCAAGGGAGCTCCAGGCCTGGAGCATCTCCTCCCTGACCCCGCTGCTACATGGCTGTTCCTCACACTTTTTCCTTTCACCTCACTCACTGCAGAGCAAGTATTTTGCTTCATCTCATACTTGCCTTCGCTGAGGCACCCCCAGCACTTCTGCTGATCCCAGCCAAGCCCTGTGTCTGGGCCCTCTCCTTTCATCACATGGCCACGCAGCCCCCCACCCCTCATGCATTTGTTTTATTAGCAAACGCAGGGACAAACATCAGAGGACCAAAGACATTTAGTCAAGCAGTATGCCAAGGCACAATTAAGGGGTGATACCCTGCATTATAACTTCATGTTAATTTAGTTTGTTGGCTGCAAGGTTTCTTACATCCCAGCTGGAGAGGAACTGCTTCACGAAGGCCGGTGGGAAGTCACTGAAAGATTGGAGCGAGCTGCAAAGTCACACTGATGGAGTAGAAAAACTTTGACATTAAAATAGATATACACACTAGAATGGAAGGTTGTGGATTTTATTATTTTAGAGAAGCTACCTTATCAGTAATGATCTGCAGAAAAACTAGGACAAAATACTTGATGTGGCTGTCCAAACAAAAACTAAAGTCTTTGGTGTGAGCTGCATGGTGACATTATTGTGAACTAAAGCAGAAGCAGACAAGACAGCTTGAATTACAGTTTCATCTGGTTCAGAAGGGTTGCTAGTAAAATGCGTTTAGGTGATCTGCTAAAGAAAAGAATACATTGCATTTTGTAAGAACCCAGTCACAGCTAGAGATTTTGACAAAAGTTGACTTTCACACACAATTAAACATAATAATTTCAGTTTTCTAGTTTCATACAAGCTGATCCACAGACTGCCCTATCTCCAGGGTTATTTTGTACTGATAAAAAATCATGGGATTAATGTTTGTGAAAGAAGACAAGAGAGGACAACATTATTATAGCCTTATTTTCTGTATATCCCAAAGAGAATACAGGAAAATAAGTGAAGCAAGCAGCCATGTTAATGTATGAGAAGAGCCTGAAGACTGTTTCTCATCAGTAAGTTATCAGAAGCAGCTAAGTCTTACTTCTGCTGGCATGTTCTCAAACTGATCTAGTGGAGAAGTTGCTGACTGAAGCAATAAAACTTTTTTCTGGTGTTTTAGCAGTGGCAGTGGAAGCTTTCACCTTCTAACTAAGACAGAGAAGGAGCAGGGAGCTGCACACGGAGGACACAGGAGGAGATGGAACACATTCATACACTGTGGCTTCTGCTGGGGGAATTCATGGAGTGCACTCCTCTGAACCCAGTTCTTCAAACAAGCAATCCTCCTAAGCAGAGCAGAAAGGAGTGCTAAGGACAGCAACAAGGACATGAAAACAGCAGCTCAAGGCACTACTATAGAGCATACAGGAAAGTCTTGATTTTATAAGCAAGAACACAACCTGCCTCTCAGTTTCTCATCCCAAGCCCAAGTGACAGCAGGAGAGAACCCCACTGGTTGTTTCTAGCACAGACATGGCCATTACTAATGACTCTTACAGATTTTACCTCATTAAGCTGCCATTTCAAGAGCAGCTACTCTTGGAAACATATAAGACAAGAACACATCTATGCTGCAGATCCACAATGACCGCAGCTTCCACAAGCTGGCCTTGAGCTTCAGTTGAGGTCACAGCCAGGAGGTGTGCAGATGTGGTATGAAGGGACACGGTATAGTGGGCAGCATCGGTGGTAGGTGGACAGTTGGACTAGGTGACCTGGGAGGTCTTTTCCAACCTTGGTGACTATACGAGCTGGCCAGCAGCAGCCAAGGTTCAGGAACTTCAGTCACACCATAAGGACACCAATCATAGCCCAGTGGAAATAGAGGGACAATTCACTATTAGACAATATCACAATTCACTTGAAAACGTCCTTCAGTTCACTGCTTCGCCCCTGCTCTGCAGGCTCCTGTGAATATATAGTTAATTCCGAAACTTGCAGTTGTGAAACCCTCCAGTCTGTAAACTGAAAAAGGCTGGAAACTCACAGTGCTCATCTGAAGCAAGCACCTTTCCACTGAGGGCAGAGGAAAGCAGCACACGATTCTGCAGTAATTTACCTAATGCAAGTCAAGATGCGCTTCTCACATGCGACAGGCAAAGGAAACAGAGTCATACCTCAGGAAACGATACAAATACTCATTTTTCGATGTCAACAGAGGTTTTCAATATTTAACATCTGTGAAGCAACCCCCTTTTGTGATTAAAACTAATAATATTATTATTAAGGTTTGTTTTGTTTTCTGCTATCAGACCCTTTGCAAAAAAAAAAAAAAAAAAAAAAAAAAAAAAAAGAAAATGCAAAGGCTTATTGACACGACTGTTTACAGCCTCAAAACTGAAGCATTCAGCAGATTTGCTTATGGAAGAACATTTGGATCCAACAGAAAGAAAAGACATTATCCCCATCCTGCCTTTGACAAGGTGGTGTCCATTCACATCTCCCCAGCATCCCCACCAACACAGTGTTTTTCATGAGAAGTTCTACACAGCAGTAATGACTTAGGTTGAAAGACAAAAAACCCAGTGAACGAGAACAAGCTCCACACATGCCAGGGATTTGCACCTCACTCTGTATCACTTCAATTAGAGCTAAAACAGCTCAACCTATTAGTGAGAAACAAGAGGGAACCATGCTGAAATAAGCCCGAGTCCACGAGCTTACACAGCAGGGTGCAGAGATGTTAATAATTCTACCACACTTGTAGTAACCAAAAATTTGATTTTTTTTTTTCCCCTTTCTTAAATGGACATCTCCAAAATTTAGAAGCAACTGTTCCTCATGGGTGTCTCTGCTGGAATTGCCTTTGTGCCATGACACACAGAACATTACCCTTCCCTTCCAGAGCTTGTCAATTTTTAATGTAAATACATTATAGATCTGTTATATTACGCCTTGCAAAAACATATTTTGAAAAGGTTTTCATAAATGGAACCAGAATCATGGCCACACAACAGTAAGAAAACATACCATCTACAAACTCTGCAGTCTTAGATCCTTCCTACGTTGCCTAGAAGGGAGTAGAAAGGGGATCGTAATATCAGAACATGGCTTCTCCTTCCCCTTTATAGTTTAAAAAGTGGTGCAGAGACTTTGCAGCTTGGCAGACACTCATCAAAATAAACAATATATTCAGTTCTCTGCAACTATTTTAATATAGAAAGGTCTCATACACATTGCAATAGATTCACAGCAGGTCCTTCAGAAATATTGTACCTTTAGTACCTTTGAGTAAACAGAGGACTTGAGAAGGAGAAAAATGAATACAACAAGCAATCCAAACAAATTTTAAAATAATTTCACGAATGGTTTCCCTTTCAGTAGGATAAAAAACTCTGGCTACTCTCTAAAACACTCTCAACTGATAGCTTACCTATTAGACAAAAATTAGTGTCCATTCAGCCATGAAAGAGACAAGCCATTATATACTATGAGAGATCAAACTGACATCAGCTACCGTACGTCTTCACACTTGCTACATAATCAAAGTAAACTTTGCTATATGTGTCTGATCTAATGTACCTGTCAGTTATCGCTGTCTCTGCTCAGATGAGTCCGTGTGTCACCTATATACGTGGGACAAAACAAATAAATAAATTGCAATGTTATCTCTTCAAGCTGCTCACACAGCCAGGGGAGAGTGCTTAGTATTCAGTAATGGAGTTAGGAGTAATTTACTGAGAGATAATTTCTTCTGGACCTAAAATCTCCTGCCTCCTGTAGTGCAGACAAATAGAACTATCTAACAGGAAATGGGGCATGATAATACCGCTCTTTAAATAGAGCTAACAAAATGGAAATACAATAGGCATTACAAAATACACAGCTAACAGTTATCCAAACCTTTGATGTTTTTATAGCTATTTATTGCGAGAAAGCATATTAGCTGCCCCATCCCATTTTAATACAAGAAAGTTTAACGTGCTTTTTTAAAACTCCTTTAAGAGAGCTAAAACTAAAGTCACGGTCCAGAGTATCTGGGGACAGTTAGTACAAGGAGGAAAAGCTACCTTGCTGACAAAACAAAGCTCAGCAATCCGCTCCAACAGCAGTGTTGTGTGGAAAACCGTAGCTGTAAAAGCACCCATTGCTTAAATGCCTGTGTATGGGAACTGTTGAGTCATGGCCTGAACCACTGATTGATCACCTGAGGCAAGGACTGGATCAGCCATAGGAGCACAGGTGAAGGCGATTCAGCTGGGTGATCTCCTAGACCCCATTTAAGGGCTGACCAGCACTGGGGAAGGATCTCTTTCTGGAGAGCCCTCCTTTTTGGAGTTTTCCAGTACAACCCTATATCTCAGATACAGGCAAGCATTTCTTCTTCAATTGTTTCTTTTCTACCACGATAATCTTTCCAACTACAACACTTGTGGTGTCCCATCCTAACCACACTACTTTTCCATCCCCACAGTTAGAGCCCAGCTCTAACCTCCCCACACCTGAAGAGAGATGCTGCAGGGCGCAGTGCCTGGGATGCTCAGCTGGGCCTTGAAAAAGTAATGGTAACTGTGACTCATCCCCTGCACCTCGAGAAAGACATACCATCCTTTTGCACCCAAGGCTCCAAACTGTTGGGGCACACAGCGCTTCAGGAGGCAGCACCCAGGGCGCCCTCCTGCCTGCCAGAATGATCTGCTCTGTCAAAACAAGGAGAAATGGCAAAATCAAGACTGACGGGGCCCTTCTCAGTGCAGCGCTGTTTCTGTATCATCTCTGGCACTCTGGGAGAAGTTGTATGTTTTGGAGAGCAGTAATCTCTGTCACAGAACTGCAAATCCAGTTCTTAAACAGATCCAGTTCAGCACACTCCTCTCACTTGCTTCCTGGCTTCATTACAAAGAACACAGTCCATCTATACTACACAGCCAGTAAATGACTTTTTTCATAATATATGTGTTATTCATGCAGTAGACATTCTTACTGCAATAGGAGTCAATTTTTCCTCACCTTCTATTTAGGCTGTATTTTTGGCACCAGTTCCTAAACTCCAAAAGGAGCAGAGCAAGTCTGGAGGGCTGGGAACTGTGGCACAGCTCCTTGCTCAGAGTGATGGGGGGGGGAAATTCTTCTTCTAAGAGCCTGTTCCATCACACAGCACACCTTTGTCTCTTTCCTGCAGCCCTGAAGACAACAAATCAAGGTCTTATCAGACAATTACATTTGTCAAACTGCTTTTATTTTTTATTTCCAGTCCTACTTAACCAATAACACCCTTTTAAAATTCTGTTTCACTGTATTCCCACAATTGATTGCTTCAAAACCAGCTTGCTTCTGCCCTCCTTTTAGTCTTTTCTGTCCCAGGTCCAGTGATACCTCTAACCCAGAAAGAGAAATTATCCAGAAACAAAACTGTCCCCATAATAGGAACTACCCAAACCTGGCTTCACTCTGTGTGTTAAGGACAAGTTCAATCACCAGAGCCCCAGAATGCTGCTTTAAAATCAAAATCTATGGGGTACTCATGCTGAACTTCTTTCTAGAGCATCTCTTCTGTGCTTTTGGTTGGTATCACTTCCTTCTCAGGGAACTTCTTCAGTATAACAAAGCACTCTCTGTGAAGTAAGAGGGGGAGTTCTCTTCAGTGGCAGATATTTTAAACATTTCACTTTCCAAGTAGCTCTGTGAAGACAAGGAAGAAGTACGTAACTTAAACACAAGGAGTCACTGACCCAAAAGTGATTAGCATTAGCTTAAAGCTTTCAGACCCTTTTTCATCTTATTGATTCTAAGCAGAATAAATCCGTAAATGATAATAGGGCTCAATTTAAATTACCTACAGCAAGTGCTGCTTTTCAGCTCTCATCAGACAATCACGCTGTTCAATCAGCTCCATTCTGTATGTACAAAGCAAATTAACGCGTATAAAACAGTCGTAATTCAGGCCGGTTTTCAACAAAAGGCCCTTTTATGTAGCACACAACTGCCTTTTATTGACATGCTTTTAATTGAACCGATCACGTTATGGCCATATTCTATGCAATTATAGCAGAAAATACATACATCTTTCAAAAATACTGACCATTTCTTCCCCTCTGTAAAGCTCCCAGAGCATTTACCAGGTTCTCAGTTAAATCTGGACGTGCTTGGGAACAGCAGCAGGACAGAACACCACACTTCTGAGTACCGCACAGCCAAGCGATGTCTCAAGGACAATTACCACAATTACTTTAACACAAGGCCTATTCCTACCCTTTGAAGCCAGAGTCTGCAAACATGGCTCTCAGAAGCCAGTCAGAGACACTGCAGCATGCAGAATTCACAGAGAGGCTCCAACCTGGAGTAGGGTTTTTTCAAGCAACTCATTTCTGGGTAACTTCAAGATGTTGACCAATGGAATTCTCTCTCTGATGGACAGAAGCACCAGCACTCAAGGAGGGCAGATGTCTGTGCCATTTCAACCTGGATGGTTTAGCAGAGCCAGCAGGGGACCAGAGGTGATGAAGCAGGACAGAGCACAGGTGTTTCATTTCCACTTTGACATTGCCAAGTCCAGACCTTGTTCTTTAAGAACACACATGCCATACCATACATACATACTATACACACAATAGCAGACAGCAAACTGCATCACATCTAGAAAATTCCCTTACAACTAAATTAATTACCAAGCTCTTCTGACAAGTTTGTACACCACTGTGCACAGTATCCCCACCGGGGGTTTTGCTTGAAGCACTGTCCCCCCATTAACCAACTCTTGGAAAGGGTTGTTAATAGCAGGACGGGCGTTTTAAGTTGAGGGAGGGAAGATTGAGGTTGGATGTCAGAGGGAAGCTCTTTACTATGAGAGTGGTGAGGTGCTGGAACAGCTGCCCAGAGAGGCTGTGGATGCCTCATCCATCCTGGAGGTGTTCAAGGCCAGGTTGGATGGGGCCCTGGGCAGCCTGGGCTGGTATTAAATGGGGAAGTTGGTGGCCCTGCTTGTGGCAGGGGGGTTGGAGATTCATGATCCTTGAGGTCTCTTCCAACAACCCTGGCCATTCTGTGATTTTGTGAGCACCATGAATGCAGCCACTCTTACACACACAGCAGCACACAGCCAGGAACACCACGCAGAAAAGCAACTTCTTTCACTGTAGACAAACACGCCTCCTGACCGACACACACAAAAGACATCTAGAGTTTAAACGGCTCAGCCGTGCCTCCTGCTGTATGTACACACTCATGTGGCATTCAGATTAGCAGCTGAGGCATGCTCCTGCTCGGTGCAATGGCTCTGTGTGCAATGACCGTCCTTTCCTCTTTCAGCACTTTCCCTTTCTCAAGAAATCCGTCAGGTGCTGCAATTGAAGTCTGGAGTCCAAGTAAATGGAAGCTTAATCTCTAAGGAGAAATATTTAAGAAGTACACGAAGATGTATTTACTGAAGATTTCACTAATTCAAATAAATCAAGTTAAAACTACATACTAGACTGGCTACTGTCAGCTTTCTGAAAACCTCTCATTCAAAAAAAAAAAAAAAAACCAACCCCAAAACAGGAAATAAAAACAGCAAGTTCATTTGTCCTTCACTTTGGGACAGGGAGCAGAGCTGACATGGCCGTTGTGGTGAAAGACATCACTATTTAACTACTTGAAGAAATTCACATTACCACAGCATCCTTTTAAATCGCTGCACTTATGTCCGCCACATAAGTTGCTATTAGCAACTATAAAAAAAAAGGCACTCCTTACACTGCTGTCTTGAACACAGCAACGGTTTATTGGGTTAAATTCTTTCAAGTTGCTTTCACCTGATATCTGAAATAAAATTAAAATATTACCCTTGAAAAAACTACTATTGCTTTCAATATATTTATCCTCCACTGTAGCTGACCTTCCAAGCTATCAGAGCTGACAAGCTATCTCTAAGTCTTATACTAAAAAGTAAAACAAATCTCTGCTAGAATGCTGGCTTGCCACTTACATTTCATCTTCCAGCACACTGCTAAGATCCTTATGTTGAAGTGACTGTGATTACAACTCTGTGGTTGTGATGTTCCTGTTTGCCTTCCAAAACGGTATTCCTTCATATACTGCTCTTCCAAATTTGTACCTCCATCAAGACCTGAAGTAGACCACTTAGATGCTATGTATTCTAAGACAAAGCAAACATCTCATCTAGGACAGATCAAACACTGAGAGACACTGGCATAAATACTTAAGTAATGCTTCTCTAAGAATAAGAAAGCCCATCTGATGCTTACAAAAGAACTTCTAAAAATGTCTGCTTTACTAAATAGAAAACTATCACTGAGATTTGGTAGGCAAAGCCCTCCACTCCATTAAAAAATATATTACTGAAATACCAAAACGCTTGCTCCTGAAGCAGTTACACATTGTTAACAGAGTGGCAATGTGGCACAAATACAAGAACTTGGGAACACACCTGCAGACCCCCATTTACCCTACTCTTCACACAACACTATCAACTGAACAACTTGAGGAAGAAAAGGTGTAATCTGGTAGTGCTGTAATGTTAAGAAAAAAAGGAATAGATACAAAAAGCCAAGTCAGGAAGAAGGATGGAGGGTCCTGCTTCCCATTCTGCTCAATATTTGGCTGGCTCCCCTCACTGCACCCTCAGTTCCTCCTTTCTATGAACTGGGGTAAAACCATCTCTCAGGCTGGCAGGGACAGGTATGGGATCAGCCAGCTTCAGCACACAAACAGCACTGGGGCTCTATGCATTAAGATATCTAAATACACCCACCCAGCCTCATTTGACTAAACAAGTTAAATAAAAGCTTCAGACAATGGAGTTCTTTCACTGATCTCATTACAAAATACTTACACTTGCTCTCCATCAGTTTGTCTAAAAACTGAACTTCTCACAGCTTCCCTTTACGAAGTTCCAAATCTTTTGCCCTGCCCCAGCACAAAGACAGAATCCCTTGCACAATCTCCAACAACAATAACATTCTTCCAGAACATCAGTCAGCAGGACAGAGCTCCTCAATAAATAACCACTGGAAAGGAACAAGGGAAGCAATGAGAAAAAGCCAGTCTGAATGACAAAAGCATTGCTGACGTGGGGCTTTCAGGTCTGATTAAAGCATGAAATCCTAATGAGTGGCATTAAATAAGCACCAAAACTTCTCTCCCTAATCATCAAGCAGTCTTATTATTCATGCCACCTTCCAAAACCCAAAATAAGATCCCTCTCAACTTTTTTCTTTTTTGACAGTACTACTAAATGGCTGCCTAGATTAGTAGATCCCTCCTGCTCCAGTTAAGTTTCTTGTCTCAGACCCTGGATTTCAGTGCATTCCTTGCAAGAACTGCTGTGCTCTTCTGCAATAGAAGACCTGTATTCACCTCCACCATTACTGTTCATCTTTCTAATGCATTCCAGGTCCCTGCAGATGGCTTGTTCATGATGGAGAGAGACAAACTTAGCTTCTTCCCCATGGAGCACTCTGTTGCCTCTGGTTTCCAAACCCAAATTAAGTAGTTAATGATTTATGTACACATTTATGGAGCACTAGTATCTTTGTGCCACGCTAGCCATCAGGTCACAAGTGGCTCTAGAGAGACTTTAATCAAACAAAAGAACTTTAGGTTGAATGATTCAGCTTGAACAGATCCAGCACGTTCATACTGATCATTACAAAACTGCACAGAAAGCGGGCAGTCTGAGCTGTAAAGTTAAAGAAAAAAGGCCTCCCATAGAAGCTGCAAACAAGACTTTTAAATTCAAGATTTCTTACACTGGCAATACAGATAATCCCCCAGTGCATTATCCAAGCTTTCTAAGTAGATATTGTTTTTATTAAAGTGTCAGTGATACCATTATAAAATTGCAGGAATGTGATTCTTCCTTTAAAGATAAGTTTCAGCCTCTGGAGTTACAAGAAACCCTGAAAGCACATCTCTAGATCTAGAACCAAAGGCCAGTTATATTTATGTACGCATGCAAGTATTAGTGATTTTAAAGTAATTTCCTGAGGTAGAGATCTAACTCAGATTATTATTTTCAGTAAGCAATACAGATGTGTATTTTTCATCCACACTGGACACCCTGGGTGTACATGTTGCTCATTCACCAAAGTTTCCCAGGATCTTTCTTTCCTTCTCAGATCCATCTTTCCTCCTCCTATGATTCTATGATCTAATATTCAGTGTGAATCCTTTTATCATCTTACCACTACACAAAGATGAGCAAAATGATCTTTTTGGCTAAAACAGCACCTAGCTAATCAGCGTTTGTAACTTCTCTTTTTCCAGTCTTCAGCTTCAGAGATGGCTTGCTCTGCATGCTCCAGGTTCTGTTTTGTTGGGAAGTATCTCTAAAGCCCGGAACAAAAATGAGGAACCTGCATTACAAGTAGCTACAGCTCTTTTCAGTACTGCCCCACGTTGTGTTATGACGTTCAGCTTTAGTACATGCTCCATGTCAGAAAACATGAATTATACTTTGCTTTCTGTCTGCTCTCCTGCGTGGCATGAAAATTACTTACCCATAGACTATCCAGAGAGCACTTTCCCCAGTATTTGGATATTTTTAATAATGCTACCTAATCAGGGCATACTTTGCCAAACAAAAGCTTTCTGGACTTCTGTCACGACCCACATCCAATTGTTCTAAGACAAAACATCCAACTCTTACAAGTTTAGTCTCACTGGGTGTATGGGAACTGTTGAGTCACAGCCTGAACACTGATAGATCACCTGGGGAAAGGACGGTCAGCCCTGGGAGCACAGGTGAAGGAGTGGAGCCGGGCTGCACCTCTCTTAGACATTGAAAGCCACTGGGGAAGGACCTCGGTTTGAGATCCCTCCTTTGTGGAGTTTTCCCCATGAGCCCAGATGTTTGGAGAGAGGTGAGCATTCTTTCCCTGTTTATCCCTTCTGCCATTTCGCCCCTGCATCACCTTTCCACCACACTAATCTTTCCAACTGTAACACTGGGAAATCAGTACAGTGTTTTCTGCTCTTAAGAACCTCATCCTTCTCCAGGCACGTTCATAGTACTGTGCTGAAGAATACAGAAATGCTCACGAGGGTGATTCATCTCCAGTTTTCACTTTGGCAATGAGCAGAAGCCCTGGTTAAGATCTTGGTGCTGCAACACTGACTGCTGTAGAAAGACATCTGAAGAAAGAGACTTTACTTTGAACACAACAGCTGAAATGTCGAAGAGGAATAGCAAAAGACAAGAGCACTGCCAACAGTTAAGGCACAGAAGTGTGGCATCACTCGTGAGACATCAGGCATCTCCTTTCCAGACCAAGTGCTCTATTTGCTGGACTGGGAAAGGAGATCTTTGCCATCGTGACATTGTTGAATAAGGAAGGCTATAAAAAAAAAGTTCTTAATGTGTTAATTCCCGTTTTTGAGCAATGCAAGTCTTAGCAAAGAACAATATAGTTCTTTTCAGACTTCTTTAATCTAATGAAAGTAAACATGAAGGGTTTCCCATATTTCTTAACACAGAGCCATTAACAGAACACTTCCTAAAGATGATGACTATCACTTTCCATAAACACTTTGTCAGAGCATTTTTAGAAAAATCATTCTGAAGGCATCTAACTAGGAATGTCATAACAACATGGCAAACTAGAAGTAACGGGCAACAGTTGGGTTTACTTTGCAAAATACAGAGTTGAGAGTATTGTTAACTTACACAGACAGCCCTAGAAAAATAATAATAACAGAAGCAACTACAATAAATATAATTTTTAGGGTTAAATTAATTTGCTTTTAATTTGGTGTGTTTTTTTTTTTTTTTTTTTTTTTGCACACAATCATCACCGTAAATGTTTTGGCTTGATCAAGTAGAACAACTAGTTCTCAAAAAAGGGAACATTTATCAAAAAAATTATTCTTTTGTGTGGTCTAACTTCTGTTTTAGATAAACTGACATCGTAAGTCCTTTAGCAACAGCACTGCTCAGCTGTATTCCCAATCCCACATTGACAACCCAGCAATTCTCTGAATGCAGAGAAGATAAATGGAGTTAATGCCACTAAACAAACATGACATTTTTGTTGTACCGTGATCACAGATGAGTCACTAAGTAAAATGATTAATCACAAATCAATGTTACTAGGCTCATTTAGAGATGATTCTCCCTTTGCAAAGCAGGTAGAAGCTCTAAATTTATAGGCTAATGAGTTTATTCTAGCTGTAGCAGTCTTGTTATTGGTCTTCAGCATCAGAGTCCGCAGGAAATTCGTGCGCAATTAAGCTAAAGTGATGACCTCCTTATACACAGTTTGGCACTCTTTTATCAGATAGTGTCCTGTGCAAATATATAAATGAATTGAAGCATTACATAGAAATTACAGCTAATGCAATACCAAGAAAAACAGACATACTCCAGAATTTTAATACATGTGCCAATAAGGTATCTCGACCATAAATTACACTCATTTTATCTGCCTGCAAATGGGTTTATCTGTCCACAAATGGGTTTGTACTGAGATGTTAGCCAACCAAAAATGAAGCAGTCTAACATTTGTAACTTCTACAAACAGTTTTATGAGCTAAATTGTTTCAGGAGGAAGTACATGGACTTTTGTTGAGCAACGTGTTTATAAGTCATACATATACTGTGAATACTTTCTATTTGGTAAATAAATTCACCTTATTAACTACTTCACAGAAAAAAAAAGTTCTTTCAAGCTTCATAAAGATTTGTTGGCACCATAGCACCTTTTTCTTCACCTTGAATTTAATGAAATTAAATACTTGCATGTGCTTGCACATGTATGTATCTGCCTCCTAAATCTGCCAATATAAATTGTTTCTGGAGTGATTGCTTCCAATGTAAAAAAATGGGTAATTTTCCAAGGCAAAAGATCTTAACCAAGCCTATATCCGATAGGCCCTGCAACCCTGTACTGCTAGACAGGGTCTATTGCAAGCAGAGTTGGCTCAACATCAGATATGATTTAAAGAATGTTAAATGAATATGTGACAGTTCGATCAATTACCGAGCAAAGTTGATCACAGAAGTTGAACACAGGAGACATTATATCTGAAAAGTGATCTAAACTACATCCAACAGTGTTGTGCAGTCGTGAAAGTTAGCCAGCTGTTAAAAGGAACTTGATTCAGCTCTTCCTTGGTTCCTAGTACTAGAAAAAGAAAACAAAAAACAAACAGGACAAGAAAGTGAAACAAAACCCCACAACTAATCATTTTCTACATTGAAAAAAGGAAGCAGGGAATAAATCAAGTGCCTTTTAACTACCTAAGAATGGCAACAAAGACAAAGAAATGAGAATTACTTAAACAAGTAGGAAGGTCTATGATTAATTAAAAACATCTTTTCAGTAACTCCTAAGCAGTCTTCATGACCGCCATGCTGCACTTATTTTCAGGAAATGTAGACAGGAACTAGATAACAAGAAATACAAGACCGTTATGTAGGCTTTTAGGAAGCATGTGTATCACACTGTGGGAGGTCTGTAACTACACGTGTTCCCCAGGAGTCAGTGCTGGGTCCAGTCTTGTTCAGCATCTTCATCAACAACCTGGAGGAAGGGATAGAGTCCCCCCTCAGCAGGTTTGCTTATGATACAAAGCTGGGAGGAGTGGCTGACACACCTGAGGGCTGTGCTGCCATTCAGCGAGACCTGGACAGGCTGGAGAGCTGGGCAGAGAGGAACCTGACGAGGTTCAACAGGAGCAAGTGTAGAGTCTTGCACCTGGGGAGGCATCGCTGCACGCATCAGTACAAGTTAGGGTCTGACCTGCTGGAAAGGAGCTCTGCAGAATAGGACCTGGGTGCCCTGTTGGATAAGCATTTGCCCATGATCCAGCAGTGTGCCCTGGTGGCCAAGAAGGCCAATGGGACATTGATATTAAAAAGAGCACAGCCAGCAGGGCAAGAGAAGTGATCCTCCCCCTCTGCTCTGCCCTGGTGAGGCCACATCTGGATCACTGTGTTCAGATCTGGGCTCCTCACTTCAAAAGAGACAGGGATCTTCTAGAAAGACTTCAGTGAGGGCCGCAAAGATCATGAAGGGCCTGGAGCATCTTCAGCACAAAGAAAGGTTGAGAGACCTGGAGCTGTTCAGCCTGGAGAAGGCAGAGAGGGAACTCATCACTATTTATAAATAACTGAAGTGTGGGAGTCAAGCTATGGGAGTGGATTCTTCCTTGTAGCAAGCAACAATAGAACAAGGGGCAACAGGCAGAGACTGGAACACAAGGAAGAACTTTACCATGAGAATGACAGAGCAGCAGAACAGGCTGCCCAGAAAGGTGGAGTCTCCCTCTCTGGAGATATTCAAGACCCATCCAGACACCTTACCTGTGCAACCTGCTGTAGAGAACCTGCTCTAGCAGGGGGTTGGACTCGATCTCTAAAGGTTTTTCCCAACCCCCACAGTTCTGTGATTCTGTTAAAGCTCTTTACTCCGCAATCATCATTTAAAGGTTTACTCCCTTTCAAAATTAGCCAGGCACACATTTTCCCTACGAGAGAAATTCCAGAATGACCAGAATCTGCTACCGAGAGCCCAGGAAGGAAGTCTCCACAGCAGCCGCCTTACGGATAGGCAGCTAGGCAGATGTTGCAGTGCTATTCTGAACTCGGCATCTTAGCTTTCAGACCATTTGCTCTGTAATTTTTCCCATACATAAGCAGCAATAAGCAATGCATTCACAAGAAACTGCACACTGTAGTCACAGCAGAACCAAGCACCCTTCAGGTCAGTTCTCCATCTTGAAATGAAAAGTGCATTTGAGCAGCATCACATCAACTGTCCCACAGCAGATGTAGCATACAGCTCCTAGACATCAGGCAGCTTGTATTTTGAAGATATACTGAAGACTGGCACAGTGCAACTCATTAAAGGTGTTAGACTCAGATGTCAACATTTAACCAACTGATACAGTCAGAAACATCCCTTCTTGCAAGCAGTCAGGAGAAACACCCATGTTTCTGAGCACTTCCAAGCCCAGGATTTTCTCAGCACTAGGCAATGATACCAGTCCTCCTGACAGTGAAAAAACAGTGGCCAAGTATGCTGTGAAGGTGAATGCTAGTAGGTCACGGGATTTGCAAGACGCTGCTTCTCCTATGAGAAGCACTTGCAGAAAGAAGCTGCACTTCCTTACAGGAGCTCAGTGGACACAAGGACCAGAAATGCACTTGCAACAAGAAGTCTCAAGATCACCCACAACCAGTCAGCACACAAGGCCTGACAACAACAGTTTTCCAACTGATTGTGAAAAAGCATCTCTCTGCTAAGGTATTTTGATAATTTTGAATCAAAGAACTATATATATAACCTATAGATATTTACATACATTTAAATATTTCTGTTAACTTATAGTGGCAGGTAAGGATCTGTAGCTGGTTTCACTAATGCCTTGCTTACAGTTGCTCTGCTTTTGGATTTGTGTGGAGCACTGCTGTAAGGCTTCTGTATCTGATAATGGCTTATGTACTTCTATTGATATAAATGGCTCTTGAGAAAGAGCCACACACTGAACAAACATTTGTCTAAATAAGTATTTCATTCAGTGACTAGAACTTGCATTTCTCTTTGCATTTTCTCAATGTCTTCCTAACCCTGTATGAGGCCAATAAAAGCTTGGCTTCAATAATGAACCTGAGATTCCAAGGAGAGGTCCTCACATTCTCTCCGTTGTAAAGTCCATTAGTGAGCTTTTTAGCACTAGCAAGAACTGTCAGACAAGCAGAGAAAAAAAAATAAACGAAAACTTCACTACAGAACAGCTCCAGCTGAAGCAGCACTTTCCTCTGCTCCAAAGGAAGCTCCAAAGCCCCATTCAGAAGGTATTACTCTAAAAAAATAATGGCACAACTATATGTTCTCCCTGCTGCCTCCCAGTGATACAGTAGGCATCTATATGATGAGAATCAGTGCATTAAGAGCTGCCTGCTCATTTTCTATCAGCACACAGTCTTACCAGGTGTAAAATCCACAGCTCACATTGAGGAAGGCTGAATGCAAAACCAATTGGGAAATTTAAAGCAGTGGTACAGTATACAATCAGCTTCCTCCCCAGAATTACTACAAAATTTAATTCCCCTCATATTTTTTGTTTAAACAGGATGTAAAATAACAACAAAAAAAATCATTTGCTGCAAGCAATGCAAGCAGCTAGATTCTCAAGAACTACAACGGCTACAGTGCTCCCTCTGGTGGGACCGAGTGAATTAGTTATCTCCACAACGCATCAGTCACCTCCTAGACACATCCATTAATCTTTCTCCCACATAAACTACCCAGAAATGCAGCAAGTACTTACACCCAAGTAGCACTGGAGAGACTCCACAGCACAGCTAATCTACCACATTTTAGCTTCAGGAAAGTAGTCTGCATTACAAGAGACAAGCTGTCACACAAGTGATGCTGCTGATGGAAGCCTGTGCAAAGGAGCATAAAATGAGATCGCAGATCAGAAATGTGGATTTGAATTTAAATTCCAACTCAGCACCAACAAAACTATTTAGAAGAGATGGGTGTTCTGGAAGGGAGCGAAAAAAGTCTTCTATCTAATAGGACACAAGACACTGAAGATCACACACAAAGGATCTCAGGGAACCAAATTATAGCTTCTTCTGTACTAGTAAATGTTTAGAAAAGTGTATAACGCAGGCCAGTAGCTAGAGAAGGCTGAAGACAGCAAGATCATATCCAGTGCTATCTTTTCCTAACAATTTAATAAAGGAAATTTATCAATTAGTTTATTTTGCCAGCGTGGAAATTTTGGTTCAACTTACGCCCAGGTAGTGCTTGGCCACCAAGCAAGACAAATGAAACTTGTTACACGTGAGAGAAGGATAAATAAAGAAACGTTTAAGTAGTGATAATGAGTTCCACAACACACAGTGTTACACACAGTATAACACACTCACTTCACAGCCAAACCAGAAAATCCATTACTGAGGTAACAGCTGAGTGGCTGAGCAATGAACTGCTGCAATGGGACTTCCTGGGGAGGTTCAGGAGTCCACAGCACTGCAGCTCAGTGAGACCATCTGGTTCAGAAAACACAAGAAAAAGCTTCTGTGCAGCTTTTGGGTACCATCCACGCAGCAACAAATCCTCAGTATGAGTGAGCACCACAAGGAGCCAAGGGCCTTGGAAGCATTTCCATTCATTTTGCTGCAAAGTACTTTGCACGCTCACTCACCTTTGGGTAAAAGCATCCTATAAGCACAGCTGTTAAGTAAAGGCAAAGCATCACAACAGCAGTACCTTCACAGTTGTATTCTATATTCTCTCAGTCACACGCTCCACAATTACGGGTTTCTGATGTTTTGACAAGATTTGCTGTTATGTGGTATTTCCATCCCCACCCACCCTCTACCATCCCACAATACGTACAGAATTAGGCCGGTGAATTTTAGCTTTCTGAACAGTGAGGAACACCAGTGAACCAGCTGTTCTCACCTCTTCAGAAAGTGCTTGTTTCCAGGGTGGGGGGGGAGTGGGGTGGAAAGAAGAGCAATTTTCATAATGCAACACACAAAACTCCAAGGTTGCTGAGACAGAGAATATGAAAGGAAGTTCAAAGACAAGACAGAACACACAGGCGGACAAGAGCATCTTCACAATAGCTTACTCAAACTCTGCTTATTGCAAAGCCACCACCGTGTCCTGCCTGCTGCTGCACAGCCTGGTGTGCATCTCCAGTTTCTGGAATCTCCACCATACCTGCTTCACTGTAGCAGATGAGAACTGATTTACAATACAGACACGTAATCACCATGCATATGCCTTTAAGAGCACGATAGGCCAGGAGTTTATAAGGCAGTCTCATTAGGGATTTTAAATATTACAGCAGAGGTGATAGCTTGATGGCTACAGACACTGAGGATGATAGCAGAAGAAAATCCAGTTATTGCCAGCAACAGAAGTGATCAGGTTTCCTACATCCAGGCCCACAGCTACATAGCATGCAGTATATATCTCAAAAATCCTCCGGCACAGAAATCAGTAACAAAAGAGACAGCTTTCAATACAAAATACTTGGGTTATATAATTTGTAATTTTTTCCCCTAAGAAAGGATCCTGATCAAGTGTTATGGTCAAACTACTTTAGTTAGGGAGGGACTGCTGGGCCTTCTGTCAAAGAAAGAGTTTGCATGCTTCATTTTACTTCTTTCTCCATGAACAGTGAATATATAAACCCAGTGTATGAATAACCCTGCTCTGAACAAGATATCACATAGTTTAATAACTTTGCTACGTCATCAGTTTTAATTCCAACCTGTATTCCAATATGCACATGAGTATTTTCAAATACAACAAAAGTTTGAAGTAAACAGCATCAGTCATCAGCATGGCAACTGGTAAATCCTTCACAACTTCAGAAAAATCTCTATAAACATTGTGGGAAGTAGATACAGAATGTACATTAAACAGTTCTCTATACAAAAGTGCATCTTAGCAATAAAATTAGCAAAGAACCTGAAAAAAAGCCTCAATGTAAGCAGTACCACTTAAACTATACCATCCATCTCACCCCCCAACTCCAAAAAAAAAAAAAACAACCAAGAAAAAAAACTCTCCTTGCTTTGGTTATTAACTGTATTCAAGGCTTCAACGTCACTTTTTTTAACTGAAGAATTTATTTATAATTTAGAAGTACTTTAAAGTTAGCCAGATGAGAGAGAATGCAGGTATGCTTAATCAGAGTTAATAGTCAAAACAGTCAAGCGTTGAATATTATTAACATTTGCACTTGGAAGATTAATAATTGAACTTTGCCATTCTTAAATGGAAAACAGTGGTTAATTAGGTCCTTTCTGCACCCAAAAACCGCAAGATTCATAAGCTCAAGAATCTTAAACCAATAAATCTAACATCAGCCATGAAAAACTGGCTTATGAGAATGAACCTCAAGAGTCCCAGAACAGTCAGGTTTATCAGTATTTAGAGACCAACGCACCAACTGAATTCAAAGCTCAAAGAGCGTTAAGGAAAAAGGAATGGCTTCAGGCCATTCAGCATAGATGAACGGTAAATATTGCCATTTTATATGCTTCTATACCATATATGTGCTCTGTTGTAAATGCATATGAATAAATTCAAATAGTTGTGGTGGGGTTTTGTTTGTTTGTTTGTTTGTTTTTCCTCCATTTTTCCCCCAAAGAACAACCATGATCTTCACAGGTTTCAAACCACAGTATGAGAACTAAAAGTTAAACCTAGGAAAGCCTTGCAAACACCTTGATTGCTCCTTAGTAAGCACCCCATACTCAGCATATGCTCTTTTAATCAGCTTCCCACATAAAGAAAAATAGTTCATGTCTTAACAAAGGGCAACATCAGATACACACACAGATTAGACAGGTTTGTCAGGCAGCTAGCTTTCTTCCTTATAGTTAAAATTATATTAGAAAAGAATGTTCTCTATTGTTTACAGTCTTATTGCAATCAGACTTTCAGTGCTCCTTCTAAGCCTTTTTAGAGAAAAAGTTACCATGGAAGCAAACCATTAATGTTACACAGCTTAAATAATTACATTTGTATTACAGTGGGTACAAAGCACATAGTTGCACAGCTTCAGTACCATGGAGCAATACATCTATTATTTTTTTTTCCCCTATGTGTCTCTATTCTGCTTTTAAAGAAGACATTTTTCTTAACTGAAGGAAACGTAGAGTTTTGCTGTTGGTTTTTCTTCTTTAGACACGCTACAAAATAAGTATGAATTTTAACAGTCTATTGTTGTTCTGCACCTATCTGAACCCAGCAAGCTGTAGATAGCCTCCTGTAAAAACAAAGCAGCAGCTGCAGTGGCTGAACACTTGAATCAGCAAGATGAGGTTTAACAATTTCAGTGACTAACGCAACAGGAATCCAATACTAATTTTAAGCATACAGTATTTTGCAGAATCTGAGAACAACACCTCTCCTCTCACCCCTACTCAAAATTAGGGTGTCATTAGAAACTAAGAAGGATGCAAAAGACAAAAGTGCACATAAAACTATGTGATAGAGTCCGAATCCCACAGCTATTCCTAGTGCAATTCTCAGAGATGCCAAGTACTTAGCACAGAGGTAAGCAAGCAGTCATGAAGGATCTGATCAGAGCATTCCTAGTTTTGTATTCTTAAGTTAAAATCACTCTGGAACCACAAGATCACAGAGCTGTAAGGTGGCACCCCTGTAAGTCCACACTTTTATGTCCATTTGTCTGAACTGAAGCAACAGGAGCACCCAGCTGGAGATGACCTACCCCAACCAGCTACCATGGCACCAGGAACTTCTCTCCAATGCAGCAGGTGAGTAATTAGAACAATTTAATCACTTGGATTAATTTGTACTCACTTAGGATCAAGCTGGAAATACTATCCTCTCTCATTTAATAATCTCGGGAAGCAAGCAGACAGGTATCAAAACAAGGAGTTCCAGCTCTCAACACAGCCTGAGGAATTTAAACTCTGAAAGGCTACTGAGACAGACTAAAATGACACCCCTCAAACTCCATCGCGCTGAGGCACTGCATCTTTGTACGCCACTAAAAACTTCTTAGTATTATTTCTACAGAAGGAAGAGAGGTATCAACCAGTTATAGAGCACTGCAAGTGAATACTGACAGGAAATAGTCACTTCTGGTTAGCAGCCAAATGATGGGCAATACAGAGTAGCTAACATCCAAGTTTAAAATGACATTACACAGCTTTTTTTAATCAATGGCTAAGTCTGGCAGCAGTGAGAGTGACAAAGCCCACATGTGCTAGTTAGAGAATGGACCTCACTTGTATCTCACCGAAGCTCTTTCAAAAGCCATTGTTCAGATATTTATTGCAGGGCCATAGGGAATGCCACCTCTAAGATTAAGATACTTGAGCTGTCACAGCAAACAAGTATGTGTAAGACATGCAAAATGAGTGAGCAAGTCACCCCAAACCTATATAAAGTGGATTGTGCAATTCTGCAGGATTGGGCTACATGCTGCATTTACAGGCACCTGTGACCACGTTGAACTCATTAGTTAATGAGAGCAAAATGAAAGCAGTAAAGCATTAGTATTAAAAAAAGTATTAAAAAAAAAAAAAAAGAAAATCACCTTCCTGAACTCAGAACTAGAAAATGCTTTTATAGCCCCTTACGTTTCACACTGAAATTTAAAAGTATCAATTTTATCTCAGGTGCTGGTGGAAAGAATATCGTAACCTGTAGTTCCAAGGCAAGGACAGAAGTCGCTTTACAAATAGTCATGATGAGGAAACAGGTTAAATCTACTACTTCTACCTCCCCACCTGTCATCTGAATTTTAAGAGATACTTCAAAAGCAGGATGCCGAAGCACATTCGGAACAGTGCAGCAACTCACACGGAAGACTCAATCCTCAGCTAGGGGGCAAGTATAGTAAGCATATAAATAGAAAAGCAGAGCCGTTGTCTATGCCTAAGCTTTCTTGCCTACAAGATGAATTTAGATATAAATTTAGAAATAAAGGAAAAAGAGACACCAAAGCTGTGCGCCTCTTGTTTGCAAGTCTGTTTCCAGTAGCATTTTTAACTATTCTAAAAAGGGTCCTAGACAACTTTAATAAAGATTAATGTACTTTTAATGCATAAAAGTATTCCATCTGAATCTCTTTACAGCAATCCTTGGGATGTACTGGTCAACCTTTACTATTGATCAGACTTAGACACTGAGCTGCAAAATAATTTTTTAAAGACTAAGTTTGCAAATTGTATTTTTTTGTCTTTTTTCTTTTTCTTAAACCTACCTGCTTCCTAAACAACTATACAATTAGGCATTATTTATGTATACAGATTTTCTGCTTTAGAAGTCCTGCTTCTTACTTTCTATGTACTTTGAGGTAATCAGCAACTATTAGCAATGGGATTTATCACAATATTTTGATTTTGTATGATCCAACAGAAAGACTAAAGAAAGCCTTACAGAATTCAAGTCTGTTTGGTACCATCCCACTCACCCCCTCCCCCAAGCTAAACAACTTTCCTAACAGGAAAGAAAGAGACAAAACCAGCCAAGTTTAATAACACAAACTATGAAAACAAAAAATGCTGGAATATAGAACTGCATACTTAGTGTCATCCAAAAGCATCCCTAGGTATATGCCTTGCAAGAAAGTAGCATGTTAGCCAAGTTCAGTTTTCCGTAACAACTATCTATCAGCAGCTTTTGGGAAGTCAATTAAGTTTCTGAAGTCTTACTTGCAAAATTAAATCTCAAAAAGCTGAAGTTACTCAACTCTTAGAACATCTTACAAAAATTATACTTGAGGAAAGACCTGGTTTATACTGTTAACGTTAATCAAAATTTGGTCAAGAAATACATGTAAACAATAATACATTTAAGGCTTAGAAAGAACACTGATAAATTCACCCCTGTCACATTAAAACATCCACATCTCCTTCATGGTCCTCTTCAGTCACTTTTAAAGAGAGCACTTCTTCATTAAGAAATAATCCACTCAGTCTTTCCTTACGAGCTTGTCTTTGCTCTTTCAGCTGTCTCTTGCGTAAGGCTTTTTGCTGTAATTTCCGTTGCTTGGAACGTTTCTGTCAAAATATAGACAACAGACAAAAATGAGATGTTGTTCAGCATATTATTCAGCAACTTTAAAGGTGGTTTCTATGTTAAACAGTATATTAAGGTCTGGTCTGAAAAAATTTAATGAAGCTAGATAAATCATTGAACTCTCACTCACCTTACCCAAAAGTAATCAGAAGACCTACTCTACAGATGTCATGCCAGAAGAAATGGCCAGTACTGACTTGCCTAAATAACGTCAGCAGATCCACAGTTACTAAACACATCCTTTCACGTTCCACTTAGGATCAATGAAGCAACAGCAGTAAGATACAAAGCTTAAAACATACGTATGTAATTAGAAACTTTTACTTTTGAATCCCGGATTCTTTCTGCAGCGCTCGCAGACAAATTACTGTCGCTGTGTGCTCGACTCATGTTGGCACTTGAATTTGAAGCAGAGTTAGCAACACTGGAACCACTGCTGCTGGCCGAGCTGACCATGCTGGCGCTGCTGCTGCTGATGCTGGCACCACTCACACCACTGGTACTGGCACAACTGTAGCTGCTCCTCTTCCAGTTTTCCCTTGCAGATCGCTGACGAGGTCCATGTTCTTTGATATAGTTTCTCACCTTTGGAAAAGATGCAATAGAATTAGTAAAGCTTGATAAATACTGCACTGAGACACACCTTGCATGCAAAAGAAACCAAACTGCCCATCAGTAACGATGAAAAAGTTCAGCTAATCTCTTAGAACATTTTGCCGTGGCTGCTTAAATCTTAAGTCACCTTACAATCACCAAGAGAACTAACCTAACTACGTATTACCCTCATTGCAGAAAGAAGAAAAATGAGTAACAAGGTTCTGTTTATCTTCTCTTCTGCTCATTCCCCTCAGTTTTCAAGTTACAGTAATAACACAAAACAGAAATGCCAGTAAAGTTCATCTGAACTAAAACGTTTACCCAAGTATTTAAACCATATATTTTGCTACATACAATCAAAAAAAGGAGAGGTAGTACTTTAAGATGATACTTATCTTGAAGCCCAAATCCACCAGAGTGGTGATTTCAATCTTTCCATTTACCCTGTTTACCCTTTTCAATCTTTACATTCATCACAATCACAAACACAGAGCAACACACAGGAGTTCAGCCTGCCAGGATTCTGCATCTCTTCCCAACAATACCTCACAACACAACAAAGCAGGCAGTAGCACATACCTACCATACCAACCAGTCACCATTCTTCTTAGAATCTGTATTTTGTAACACCTTTAAAATATATTGGTTTACATCTTTTTACATTAAGTTTACAGACTCCTCCTTAAGGAGAGGATTACTTCTCCCTCTAATTCCTTTGAATCTGAAACACTAATTCATGTTCTCTTAGTAAATTCATCTCCACAACCAGTCAGCAGTCATGAAACTGAATCAGCTTTGTCATAAGCAGTACTGGTTAACTCATTACACACATGCCAGCATTTCAGAACTGACTGCTAGACCTCTAACAAATACACGACCAGCCTTTTATGTAAGTTCAATACATATAATACATTTTTGAATCGGTTTCCTTCTTGACAGCACTAGTCTATTTCCTTGTACATAACAATGATAGAGAAGAATTGATCACGACTCTAAGAGTTTGCAAGACAAAACAGATGCTAGAGGAACTGAAAAAAACAAAAAGGCATACATACAAACCTTAACTCACCTGTTTCAATTTTTCATCTGTGAGACAGTTTAGCTCAATAATGAATTCACTATCTGTAGGGGATATCTGAGCAGTAGGGTCAATAATTTTGATAATGTCAAGTTGCTCTCGAAGGCCCATCTCCGTACTGACTTTGCGACTTAAATATTCAATATATTCAACCTACAACCCAAAGAAAAGCAAGTAATTTTTGAAGTGTACTAATTTTAACAAAAGAAAAAAAGACCATCAGAATAAAACGTTCTTAAATATTGCTTACTATGATCCTTGGCTCATTGAGAATCTGCAAAAACTCAAGGTAAAAGCTTGAGAACATGCAAAACTACCCATTATGGTTGCAAAAGACAAGATTTAATGCCAAGAATCAAATAATATTGAAAAATAGTTGTGTTTACACCTACACAACCACTACGTCTTTTAAGCCATTGCATTGATTCTTCTCTATCTTGCAGTTCTCACGTATGGAAAGAGTTAATTTCACCTGTTCATCGTTTGTCATTGCACTCCATGGAAGTTCATCAAGATTCCTATGCTTGTTTTTCTTTCTTGGAAGCAGACATGGAGAGCTTGGAATACTAGGTATAACATCAGAAAGTACATCACTCCCACTTGTAATGTCACTGCCAGGCAGCTTGTAATATGCAAGAGAAAGAACAAAGCCTTAGAATACAGCAGACACATTTAAAGTCATTCCAACACAATTAACAATTCAAAACAGAGTCAAATTAGCAAACCATCATTATCTGTATGCTTTAACAGCTACCTAATAATTACTGAAAAACCTACAGTACTTCTTTAGCCTTTCTACAATCTGCAAGCACAGCAAACTCCAATCACACTACTCTCAACATAGACCTCTTTTTTTTTTTTTAATTACATTTAAATAAGAACAGAATGATGTGGCATTTCAGTATTTCCCTTCTCTCACTGTAAATTGCCCATTACATTCTAAAGCCAAACCTCATATACTTACTTTAGGAAAGATCTCTTCAGAGTAGGTCTGTAATTTATACCACATCCCATAATTACATGATACAACTGAATTAAAATTGTCACTTTCCTGGAAGCAACTGCAAAATGTTAGCTAACTTCATATGTACAACTGACATATAATTTCTGAATGCTTTTCCAGTAACAGTGTGACAGCTGGATTACTCATACTCAGACTGTGCCAGAGAACACTGTACAGAACTACAAAAGTCTTTCAAAAATGGTACAAGTTGAATCAATCATGTCTCTGAAAAAAAAGGCTTGTTAAAAAAAAAGCTGGTTACTAATCAAACATGTTGTCAGCTAACTAAGATGTGAGAAATTCCTTCTTTTCAAAACAATCCCCCAGTTCATCAGGCAACTAAAATTTCACTCCTCTGCAAAACACTGAATTGTTGGGATCCAACCAAAACTGCTCCTCCAGGCTGCACTACACACTTGTAACTTCAAAACCTACAGACACTAACAGACAAAAGTAGTAAGAAATTCAGAGCAAATTTCAGTCCATGTTATCTTATGCTTACTTGAATCTTTCAGAACAGAATTTGTACTTTCTTGAAAGCTGTATTCAGTCCCTATGCTGCATTTACAAGATGCTTTGTCTAAGCTTTATGACAAAACAAACACTTCTTCAATGTATTCTGATGCACAGTATTTCCTATTTCAAAGTTATGCGCACATTAGAAGTTGATTTAAGTCTACAAAACAAGATTTAAGTGCTGGAGTATTGCACCCAGGCCTAAGGCCCCCCAATACAAGAAGCACCTGGAACACAACCACAAAAGGGTCACAAGGATGCTCAGAGGACTCAGAGAGCACCTCTCATATGAAAGCAGGCTGAGGGAGTTGGGCTTGTTTAGCTTGGAAAAGTCTCTGGAGAGATCTCACTGCAGCCTTCCAGTGCTCCTGTTATAAACAGGAGGGAGACTGTGATAGTGATGGGACAAGGGAAAATGGCTTTAAATCAAATGAGGGGGAGATTCAGGTTAGATATTAGGAGGAAATTTTTTACTCAGAGGTGGTTGAGGCACTGGTACTGCTGCCCAGAGAAGCTGTGGATGCCCCGTCCCTGCAGGTGCCCAGGGCTGGGCTGGATGGGGCCCTGGGCAGTTTGAGCTGGGGAGAGGGGGCAACCTGCAGACAGAAAGAAGTTGGAACTGTGTGGATTTTAAGGTCCTTTCCTACCCAAGCCACACTGTGATTATATGATACCATTAAAAGACTGACAAAATAGTAAGACCAAAGCTAGACCACATTATATACAGACTAGGAAAAAAAAAAAAA
Organism: Tetrao urogallus; assembly: GCF_951394365.1. Lineage (NCBI taxonomy): Eukaryota > Metazoa > Chordata > Aves > Galliformes > Phasianidae > Tetrao > Tetrao urogallus. Next base: position 2,627,029 of record NC_136826.1, read on the forward strand.
GCAGTTTACAGTTTTTCACATCCAGGGAAGACAAAGAGAGCTCCTAAATTTAACCCCCCCCAAAAAATGGAAATAGGCTATAGCAAGACTTCTGCACTTTATCAAGCTGCCAGCTCAATTTCCACAGAAGACTCAAGATGGCCAAGTCAGTGAAAACAGACATATAGATCTGGTCATACAGCACCTGCAGGGCAGACCCTCAAGACATAACTTGTAGCTGTGAGATTATGTCCTGTATGTTGGTCACAAAGAAACCATAATATGTAACCACTCATCTCTGAGGAGCCAACTTTCAGACTCTCCTCCAGACTAAGTACTCTGGGACAAAACAGAACAAAACATTCCCCTCATCACTGAAGATTTAGTTACCTGCTCCTAGGTTTCAGCAGTTATCAAGGAAAGAAAAACAGGGAGGATTTTTCACTGAAAGCTAAATCCAGCACTTAATAACCTATACAGAATTTTACATTTACAGAGGAACATTTACAGTTTACCTGCCATTCAAACTCGCTGTCTGACCAATCCCAGTATGTGCTGATAGAGGAAGAGACATCACTGCAGACACTGCCTTCAGGGAACAAATCAAAAGAGGTGAACTCCTGGTCATCCAGCAGAGAATAGCAGTCATCTTGGTCGCCAACTGAAACTGAGGAGAACAGCTCCTCACTGCACTCTGAGCTGGCCACGCTAGTTCCACAAGAAGTCAGGTTCCATCTGTAAAGCAGGACAAAACAATCAGGAGGCAGCAACTATATTGCCATCACGCGTCCAGAAATAACCTTTAGTTCCCCTAGGGCTCAAAATATTATCTCCGCTTTGCTTGTCAGCAACATGACTGCATTCACATTGAAATACATTTTAATTATTTAAATGCAAGAAATCTATTTTTTCAATATTTTAAAAGGTCCATTAACAACAGAAAACAGCAAGGCAAAAACCCAAAGACATTTATATTTTCATTGTAAAGTGTTAACGCTTTCCATCTCAGAATGACGAATCCCACAGCATGTACATTTTTTGCCTGTTTTATTTTAATTTTTAATACACTAAAGTTTCCTAAAAATATCACAAAAACTGAAATAAGAAAAACTAAGGAGGAAATCAATTAACCTTTCGGAATGTACAATACTCACTAATCTACATTCCAAATTTGAGTCAAGAAGTAGTTCTAGGATGACAATCCCATACAAAACTAATATTTAACTGGCAATGTAGCATAGAGATAGATGAGGCTTCGTTATTCACTGTTTTCAACTCTGTATGGCAAAAACAGACACATTCAATGAACATGTTGTTACAATTAAGTGCAAGATGGAAACCTGACGTATGAAAACGCTGCTAAGCCAGATCAAAACACCTTTTTCCTCATAATTTCTTTAAAAAGAGAGTTAACATCGCTGCTGAATAAAACGACTGAAGACTCAGATTTCACAGAATGTATTTCCTGGGAACAAGCCAGAATTTAACAAGCTCACAAAACCAGCCTCCATCTCTGGATTTATATTACACATTGGTAAAAACTAGGTCGAGACAACTGTGAGTCAGCACAGCTCTGCAATACAGCCAAAACTATTTGCAAAAGCTTTTAAAATTCACCATGCAAACGCACACAATAAGTTCTCATTCTATCAGTATACGCACTTCAGTCTGGCCAACCAGAGAAAACACTTTCTTACCCAATTGCAAAAGCTGAGCAGTGCTATAATGCAGACAGGCTGCTCCCCACCATCATTATTTAGGCTGCATACTGGCTGGCTGTTTGCAGTGGACTCACTTCACATCTATTTGGCAAGTGTGAATTCATCCGACATCAAAGGCATTCCACAAACTTCCCATTTAGAGGATCCATGAGATCCTACTCTCCCTTTCTGCAAACCTTACCCATGTGCTATTTCACACTGGCACAGACCTTTGCAGGCAGGGTAATCAATCCGTGTATAACAGAAGAGAGGTGATAACAACATAATTCTGAACATCGCAATTTCAATATTCATTAAACGCTGAGGAAAGGAGGGAGAGCAGAGAGTTTTTAGACCTATCAAAGCACAGGGAGAGGTACAGGGACTCTAACACTAACCAACCATGCAGGCACCCCAGGTGTGCTATAGCACCACTGCAGGTGTAGGCCGTCACCTCACACACAGGGAGCCTGCTCTACCTGCTGGGATAAAGTAGGTGAAAAAGAAGGGGCTACTGCTTTACAATGACTTGTGGCTTTGAAACATGGAAAGCCCTTGGGAGCAACAGTTAAACCCAACACAACACAGCACTGACTCAAAATGCCTTTTGTACTTGAGTTTGTACAATGAGCAACACTGAAGACAACACTCAGAAAGCACAGGCCCACAAAAAGGGAAACATGAAACAAATGCATGGTATCCCTCAAGCCAGCATTTAGTCCACAAATACCAAGCATCTTACCATTCCTGTCACTGTTAGGTAAAATAAAATCACTGTATCACAACAACTATTTGATTAATGTTTCTCATACTGAATCATTTAAAAATCAATAATTAAGAAACTGCCCCTTTGAAAAACACTGTTGAAGTATTATTTCACACTTCACGTTGTCACTTCACACAAATTCACTTGAGAGACTGTTTATTCGTAATGCCGTAGTAGAAACACTAACAACCAGTGCAAGCATTTTGTAACATTGGAATGGGATCTAAAACTACCACACACCTGCCAAAGGCTGAAGTCTCACAAACAATTCTCGTAAAAGATACAGCTGTACTCAAATTTAGTTCCACACATACTCACACGTGAAATTAGGCAAGCAAGGCTGCTTAGCTTTTATTTTTCAAGTACAACCGGTTTCTTTAGAACAGGCCATCTCTACGAACTACAGACCGAAGGATTTGCCCTTAATTAGCAGCACAGGATGGGATCGCTACAGTCACCGAGCTCCTGACTCACTCGCAACCTCCGCAGGCTTGCTGGTGCCCACGCCTCTGCCGATTTGAATTACAACCACCACAGCTCACCCCAGGTGCCCGCTCACAGCGCTTTAAAAAAAAAAAAAAAAACAAAATCGGGAAGAACCCGCGCGCCTCAAAGCCCAGCAGAGCCCACAGCTACGCGGCTGCCCCGGCCCGCACAGAACGGGGCACAGCCTCAGTGCCCGGGCAGCGCGTCTCGCCCCACAGACCTGTTGGAGTGGAAGCGGTGCAGCGGGTCGGTGCGGTGGCAGGACGAGAGCTGGCAACCGAAGTCGCTGACGTCCAGGCACCCCTCCTCGCTCAGGCTCCCGCCCCGCGGAGGGTGCTGGTGCGAAAGGAGCGGGCACGGCTCGTCAGGGGCCAGGAACTTCTCGTACAGCTCTTCGGTCATGGCGGCGGGCAGGCGGGCGGGCGCCTCACGCACGCAGAAGCCGAGCCGCAGGCGCCGCCATGAGCGGCCGCCGGCCGGAAGTGACGGGGCGCCGGCCGGCCAACTTCCGGCGCGCCGCCACAGGGCAGCGCCTCCCACCGTGCCGGAGGCCGAGCAGCGGCCCACGCGTGGGGCCGCGCTGCCATGGCGGCGGTGGGCAAGGCGGCGGGAGCGGCCTACGGCCACGGCGAGAGTGGCGGCGGCGGAGGCGGCGGCTTCCTGGGGCCGCGGTTGCCGGCCGAGGTGGAGGCGATGGCCCGCGGCCTGCAGGAAGTAGGCAAGGAGACCTTCCGCCGCCTGCTGAAAGGTACGGCCCGGCACTGGGCCTTCTCACGCAGGGAAGGGGGTTCCGTGCAGCCGAGTGCCGCAGCCCGGCCGTTCCCCGATGCCTTTCTCCGCGTTTCGGTGCCGCGTATTCCGCGGTTCCCTATATTCCACGAGATTCGCCCACAGGATCATAGTCACAGAGCCATAGGGGATAGCAGTGTCCTCAAGACCTCCCTCACTCCAACCCCCCGATGCGGTTCCCTACAGCAGTGGCACAGCAACCCACACAGATGGGTTTGAGCATTTCCAGGGAAGGAGAACCCCACACGTCTGTGGGCAGCTGTGCCACGCTCAAAGTAAAAAAGAATTATCCTCATGTTTGTATGGAACTAAATGTGTTCCAGTTTCTGCTTGTCACCCCTTGTTCTGTTGCTTCACATTACTGAAAAAAGCCTGAGCCCGTCAACTTGACTCCTGCATTTTTTATGTATTTATGGGATTTATAAACAGCAAGGGGATCTCACAGTCTCCTCCCGGCTGAACTGGAGGCTCTCAGCCTTTCCCCAGAAGAAAGATGCTCCAGGCCCCTCTTTGGTCATCTTTGTGGCCCTTCCCTGGATTCTCTCTAAAAGTTCCCTTTTCGGACTGAGGAGTCCAGAACAGGACATGGTTTTAAGTTGAGGGAGGGAAGATTGAGGTTGGATGTCAGGGGGAAGTTCTTTGCTATGAGAGTGGTGAGGTGCTGGAACAGCTGCCCAGAGAGGCTGTGGATGCCCCATCCATCCCTGGAGATGTTCAAGGCCAGGTTGGATGGGGCCCTGGGTAGCCTGGGCTGCTATGAAATGGGGAAGTTGGTGGCCCTGCGTGTGGCCACCATGGGGGTTGGAGATTCGTGATTCTTGAGGTCTTTTCCAACCCTGGCCATTCTGTGATTCTGTGATGCAGCTCCAAATGTGGCCTCATCATGGCACAGCAGAGGGCAAGGATCACATTCCTTGACATGCTGGCCACTCACTTTGTAATGTACCCTGGGGTCCCATTGGCCTTCTTTTTGGCCACAAGAGCATGCTGCTGGCTCCTGACCAATCTGTTTTCCACCAGAAACCCAAAGTCCTTAGAGCTCCTTTCCAGTACATCAGCCCCTAACCTATGCTGGTAGGGCTGTGACCCTGCTGTGCTCATCCTTTCTACTAACTGCCTCCCAGGCTTTTTCCTCATTTTAGTCAATATGAACTCAAAGTATCTGGTAGCTGGTATGTTTTTTGTTGTTGCTGTTTTTTGGTTTTTTTAAGTCTTTAAAAGCATTACTGCATATTGTCAGTAATGAGGCAGTGTAGCCAGGATTTCCTTATGGCATCTGAACGCGATAAAGCTACACATAGGGGCATTGGGGACAAAAGTTTCTGCAGACGTGGAACTGTATTTGCTGCCTACTGCTGGGGCAATGGAGAGTAAAAACTTCTATCGGTGCTGGGAAGCCTGACCATCCCCTAAACAGTCCTTTGCGGGATGGCTGAGATAGCAGCCACGTTGTGGTGTGCCATGCCTGCTTGCTACCCTAGGGGGAGCAAACAGTCCTTCGAATCTTAGGGTAGAGCAAGTAAACAAACACGAATTGGGTCATTATAGTGCCCGTGTCCGCCACTGCCGGGAGGGTGGGATTGCCGGTTCCTGTAGGACTGGCGGAGGCACCCGCGTGTCTTCTGTTGGTGATGGTCTGTGATTAGCAGCTCGCAGAACGCTGCAGGTCTTGGATTTCAACAGGCTGTGTCGAAATTGCTCCGGTGCTTGCACCAAGTTGTCTTTTTGAGGCTGTTGCTGTCAATTTATCGCTAAATAATAATTAATAAAACAATTAGATGATGCTTCATGTGCCTGCTTGGTTAAAGACATAAGAACTGTATGCACCATTATCTCATGGTTACCCAGTATTGTAGGCTCTGCTAAAATAGAAGTTTGTGACCTCGTGTATCATCTACTGGGAGCACGTGGCTTAGCAGAGAGACTTCTTTGGGATGCTTTTTGGGTTCTCCCTCCATTTGACTGTTAGAAATGCTGGGTCAGCTGATACTTCTGAGTTCCTCAAACAATTGTTAATAAAAAAAGTCTTGTATTCTAGGGCAAAGTGAGTAGCTTTTAAAAGAAGACAGTGGATTTTAACCAGTTGTTAAGATTGGTCTGTAGGAAGAAGACATTGTCATAAAAGCTGTCTAGACAAACTGGAGCTATATTTAAATAGGTGAGTAGTAGTCAGCAACCTGTCCTGCTCTGCACCTGATGCAGCAAAGAGGCTTCAGTGCTGATATGCACTTGGCTTTTGCAGAAAATTGGATTTTCTTCCTCTTCTGAAAGGAACCTTCTTTGTCTTAGAGCAAAGCCTTTTTCAGGCAATGGGGGAAGCTTGGTGTTAGTAGCTCCCTGCCCATCCTAGCTCATCTGTGCAAAATGTGCACTGTGATGGCACTGGGCAAACTGAGTCAGCCATGTGAGTGGTTCAGGGCTCATCACTGAATTTGACGTGCCACACCAGTTAGTAGTATGTAGTATTGCTGCATGGACTAGCAGTCATTTCCCTCAGAGCACTATTGTTGTGCAGACTACAAGACTTGAAGGTTTAGTTTTGCCTCCTTGCTGTTTAATCATTAGTCTCTGCTGCTACTGAAAGATAAATTATGTGAAAAGCTGGAAAACGATGTTGAATTGTTTACTCTCTTGTTGCTTTCAAACCTGTGTATAAGATTATTAAGTTGTAAGCAGACTTCAGATGTGAACAACTCTAATGATAGAAGCTCCAGTCAGACCTGAGCTTGTGAGCAATGAATTTTTATTAATCTTTATTCCATTGTCCCTCTGGAACATATTCCACAGTTAAAGCGTCTTCAGTTTCAAAATGCATAAGCTTAGTATGTTGAAGTTCTCTTCATAAAGTGACTGACTGGTGGAAGATGATCAGATAGAAGTCTTTGCAGTAACTTGAAGTGATAGTTTCATATCTGGAAAAATGTCAGCACATTCAACAAGTAAAATCATGAGTATAGGAGGTGTTCACTGTCACCAGGTCTTCCACTTTTTAAAGGGCTTACATTACTGTCTTATTCACAGTCACTGTGAATGCATTGGAAGGAAAAGACTGCAAAGAATCAGTCAAGCTGATTGCAGAAAGCACCGACCTCTCTGAAGAGCAGCTTGCTTTCCTCATTTCTGGCATGTACACCCTTCTTCGAGAAGCACTGAGACTCCCCTTATCGACTTTCAAACAAGAAGTAAGTTGTGGGAGGACCCAGAGCCTTAATGAGTTACAGTTGTGCCACATGTGAGTTACCATTGAGCTGCTGTTTGCCAGAGTGAGGAGCTCCATGTGAAAATGTTGCTCCAAGTTAGAGTAATTAGAAGAAACTCTTAGAAACACAGAGATTTTTTTGCTTGTATAGATTTACAGTAAGCTTTTCAGAAGAGTGTTCCTTAAATCTATAGGAAAGAGATTACTGTATTTTTTTCTGCTTAAGCATCTTGTTTACAATGCATGTTTATTAACTCCTAAAGAAACCTTTGCAAAGTATCATTTCATTGGATCAACGCTCTTTCCTACCCTATGTGCTCACATATATTGTGCATTTTTTTTACTCTTACAGATAAAGAAATAGGGGAAATTTTATGTCTTCATAGCTCTACTGTAAGGGAAGGAAGGAGTTATGGTCAGAACAATCTAGTGGGAACTGGGAGAAAGTGCTGTTTCTGTTTATGCTGTAGATGTTGTCTGTGGATGTGAATATACCTGCCATGGTCCTGACTCTCATTCCCTTTTCATGGCTATTTTCTTTTTTTTTTTTTTTATGTTATATTCTCTTCTGCTTTTCTCATTTTGTTTTTATGTGAGCAAACCTCTTCTGAGCTTCTGACACCTCTCCCTAATTAACAGACTGCGTCCTTATTGACCCAGGCATATTGGGAAAACACACATTGCAGGAAACATTGAGACAGTGCTCATCTTTTGCCACTGCCTTTACTGTTGTTGTAGTTCAAACAAGTTGCTGCAAAGCATATGTGAGAATAAGGTCATGTCATTACTCTGAAGACAAGTAGTGTTGTGAGTAACTACATGAAAGAAATGGCTGGGGTGCAGCTTTCAAAACATCAAGCCTTCTGAGAGAGCTAGCCTTTAAAATTAATTTCTCACAAATTAATTGAATGCTTCTGGAAATTCTTTTCAATCATTTCAAAATTACTGGCACTGACATTAAAACTTTTGGGTGAGAGATAGGAAGCAAGTAGCTACTGTTAGTTCACTTGGTAAGAAATTGTCTTTCATTGCTGTATCCTCTAAAATTTCACCTTCTTTGTCTTTCTAGGTTTTTAAGGAAGACCTGAAGGAGCTCAGGTATGCCTGGTAATGCCTGTTTTTTTCCCCATCTGTTTGTTTTTCATAACTTTTATGTAACTGCCTTCCCAAGTCAACTTTTTTACACAACTAAGTTGGTATGGAAATTACCTGTAAATAACACATAATGCATCTGTTGTAAAATGTCATAGAAAGCCAGAGGAAAAAAACAGGTGTTGTGTAAGACTTGATTTAGTACTGAGCATGAGCAGTAAATTTTGCATGCTGAGATCAGTCTAATTTAGTCTGTAATGTAGGCTATGCAAATGTGAGTGACCTTCTCTTTGCCATCCTCACCTTGCCCTGCAATATTTTTTAACGTGTTTGGTAGGACAGTGATAACATTTCAGAAGCTAAGAAACTGCCCTACGTTTTTCTTCTTTGAAAGGCCAATGATACAACAGTCAAGAAATGCTGCCACCTTGTTCAGCTGTGATCTCTTCTGCCAGTTACCCAACAAAACGTAACATTTGTTACATCAGTCTGTTCAGAGTATCTGTGAATAAAAGTTTGTATTCTGAAAGCCAGACATCAGGTAGTGACGATCTTTATAGGTTATTCCTGTTTCCATAGTTGGTTGGAACAAGAGAATAACAGCAGTTGATGCTTTCATCTGTAGAGAAACTTCTGCACCAAGGTTCAAATATTTTAAAATACTAATTTCCTCCAGTTCTTTGCATTCTGATTGCTATCTAGGATATAGAGATTTCTACTTCCTTCTATTCTCATCCTTATTTATCCGTTAACCTACAGATTGCCTTCTTTCTCAGATCAGTCATAAGCATAAGTTACTTCGTGAGCAACTTCAGGTAGCTCAGATTTAGATGGATGCAGGTGGTGAGTTGGAATCAAGGCCGTGTTGAACGGTGTCTTGTTGATTTTGTCTGAAGCAGAGAGCTGGAGTTTGGCTTTCCTTTTGGCTTGTGAGCTAAAAGACAAGCTGCTTCCTCCAGCACGCTGCAGCGTTCACACCCAGGTTAAAGTCAGTCAGTAAGAAACTGATGAAATTCTTCTGGCCCAGTGGAAGTTGGTGTTTTTTGAGGCGTGCACAGAATGTGTTCAATGTGATTATGGAATAATGAAGAAAAGCTCTGTGGCAGCTTTCTGGAAGTAGGTGAATATTCCACTCTTGAACAGTGGAGAAAGTAGGTATACAGGAGTGTCAGAAATCACTGGCTGGGCTGGCTTTGTACCCTGTATCTGGAAATACAGATTCCTGATCCTCTGTCTTTGTCATCTGACCGTGCTTTAATGCCTTACACTTTTGTATTGTTTTTTGAAGTTCATGGATTACTCATGGAAATACAAAAAGGCGTTTCAGTCTGAATGATCTTTTTTCTCTCCGCTGTATATTGTGTTAAATCTTTTGTGTTTTGTTGTTTTGGTTAACCTGGCTGATACAGCAGCAATAGGTCAGGTATCTGCATTTGTGCTGCTTGCACTCATATGTTTTATGTGCTGCTCGTTGTGGCTTATATGCTCCCATGATTGTTGGAGGTTATTTGGACTCTGACAGTCTTTTTTTTTCTCTTGATAGCTCTCCTCATCTTGTGGCTGAGCTTGCAGAAGAGTAAACAGCTCATTCTACTCTCGAGTTATGGCACTTAGTAAATGCTGCCACCTTCAGCACCTTTGATTCTCCTGGGAAATGTCAGCTTCTCTGTTTCCCAATGCAGCTGGGCCTGAACGTGAAATGTTTGCATCTACTAATTACATTCAGACTTTTATCCTCATGCTATGACTCCTGCGGGTCATCCTGTGATCATGTGCACGAAGAACACACACAATTAACTGAGAAGCATTGTCTTAGCATTATTGGCATCCAGTGTTTAGGCAGGTATTTTGCATTTTAAGGCAGAAAAATGCTTATTTCTTACTTTAATTTTCTTTGCGAAGGTGTCTTTTAAGAGGATTGAGATCTGAGCTGGGTTACGTGTTTTCATTTCTCATTCGTAGTTTGTTCTTTTGAGTGAAGCTGAGAATTAGCCTAATTCCATCCGTACAAAGTCTTGTCATCCCCAGTTTCCTGGTGATGCAGCTGATTTTGGCTTCTAGTTTTATTGGAAAGCGAGAGGCTGGGAACCACGCTCACTTGTGCTGAGTTAGATCGTTCGTACTGGTTTCATAGGGTTGCCGTACTGTAGCCTATATTTTTTTGTCCTGACTAACTCAACCAGTGAGAATGAAATCATACTAAATTTTGGATGCTGTTTTTTTCCTTCCTTTACTAACTCTTTGGCTCAGGACAATAACATGGGGTTGAGACATCCTTACGGTAGATCTTGTTCTTGGAATGTTCCTTTGAGAAACTGATTACCACCTGTAGCTCAGGCCTGAGCTGCACCATGTTCTGTGTCTAAAGTGCTTTGTATGTGATAAGCTGCTTGAGTTGGGAACAGAATTTTCAGCAAAATCATTATCTTCAGGGCAAAAACAACGAAGCATAAAGGTAGCATTAATGCTACTATTTTAGTGACCTGCAGACTTGACAAGCATTGTGATAGTTATCACAGTAATTGTATTATAACCCCCTTTCTTCAGCTTTCTGCTTCTTTCAGAGGTTATTTGGTGGAATTAAATGATATGCTTGTACAGGTAGCATAGGTACTTGTAGCATAAGTAGTGCTTGCAGAAACTCTCATCTCTTCGGAGAGACACATGCAACTAAAAAATCAGTCCAGTCTCCCATCCTCAGTTCCTGGTTTGCCTCAGCTGACTGGCTTACTAGTATGAATTCAGTTCTATCCAAGTACTATTTAAAAACCTGTCTAAACCCCATGTTTTCTTAAAAGGGTTCAAACTCAAATAACTGCCATTTCATTTTCCCACTGTGTGAGTTGATGAGCTGGTTTTTTTTTCCCCACACTGTTAGCCCTTTAGCACAGGTAACTTCTTTGTTTGCTTTGATTGTCTTTGATAGACTGCTGTGTATCTCAAGGCAGTGGTGAGTAATGTCTCAGGGCACTGATTGGATTTAACTGTGGCAGCTGAAGCAGTTACTTCTTCCACTTGTCCAGCATGCCTCTCTGCAGGAGGTTACTGTCTCTGTGCAAAGGCAGCTGATCAGATAATGTTTGCTCTGCAGTCTGTTTGCAGCTCACAGCCTGATATATTGAACTGGAAATTAGCAGGAGCTTATTTGTAAAGCAGCAGCAGAGGAATGGTAAAGTAGTGGAGTGCAAAAGGCAGATGGAGTGAGTTAGTCTGTTCAGCTTGTTTTAATGGGCTCATCAAATTTATCCTTGCCCTCCCCACAAAAGGATATGGTTCCTCTTTGTAAGTACTCTCAGCTACAAGGGCTTCTGTTCTTACTGTTAAGGGAGCAAGTCATTCTGTCTTCTTTTCATTGCTCTTTTAAGGTGAAAGTGAAATGAAATGTATAGGCTTGGGATGTTTATAAGCATGTGTTGTCCATCTGCCGTCCGTGCTTGTTAGAGACATCAGTAAAACTTCTTTATTAAGAGAAATTAGTCAAATACAGGGTTCTTCTGAAACTCCCTGTTGCCATTTTAGGTAGCACAGGAGGTTGTAGCACAGCTTTTAGGGTTCTTGTGAAAACAGCCTGTCCTCCTGAGAGCATAGACTGAGTCAATACTGAAGTGCTTACATAAGAGATGATGGCAATTTTAAGCAATGCAAAATGGAAAATGTTGATACTATTTTTGTGTTCTGCAATAGGTTTTTGCAGCTAAGCCCATATATTTGTGGTTACAAAACACTTATCTATTTTCTGTTGCTCTTTTCTTTAAGGATACCAGAAGATTTCATCACAGACTTTTCCAGTATTGTCTTTGGTAACAGGTCAGTGTTTTTGTGTATTATGCACTGTGCAGCCCTGCAGGTACACATATTGCAGGCCTCTTGAAGAAACAGCAAAATTCTCTAAACACACGAGAGGAAGATTTGTCCCATTGTTTGCATTTAGTATAAATATCTATAATTCATGGTTATGTGTGCAGTAAGTAGCTTTCATGTCATTTTTCCATTTTTTTCTATGATCATCACCAGTTTTTATAATGTTCTATATCCTCTGTAAAATGAATCATTACCTACAGATGAAGAGTAAATTGCAGAATTAAGTGTTCTTATCATCATCATTGCAAGTTAGAGCAAAAGTGAAAGGCTTGCTTTGTTGAGAAACAAGCAACGAGCATCCTTCTACATGCTGTGATTTGTAGAAGCTTTCTCAGACAGCATTTATCATGTCTTACTGTACAGCTGAATTCAGACTGAGTGACTTGATGATATATATGAGATATCATCTGCTCTACTAGCTGTTACTCACTCACCAAGCAATATACCTCCTTACCTTCAGACTGTGACCGGTCAGAAACTTCTTGAAAAGGCTCTCGGCTTTTCCTTAGAGGGATTCCCTTTTTTTCCTATCCTTTTCTACTCAATTATGTTCTCTACTCAATTATATTTATGTTCCTCTGTATGTTGAAATTGCTTGAACTTCTTGCATATGTAGAGCTTTCCTCCTTGAGACGTGAGGTCACTCAGAACTTGGTATCACCAACGCAGAGCTGTTTCAGATATGCTGACAATCATCGTTGTGGTGTCTCACTTTCCCTCAAAAGGGTCTGAATGCTGTTACCAGCATTTAAAATATTTTTAATTTCCTTGATTAAAATCTTACTTTAAAATGAATCCCTCTTGGGATAAAAAATAAATTCAGCCTTCTCATGTTTTCTGTGTTATTCTATTTGAATTATAGGTGTGAAAGAATGCAAAATTCATGGTTGCAAAATGGAAATATTGTTTGCAGTGGAGAATGAAGTTAAATATAGATGTCATTTGAAGCATGCATGATTGTCTGTTTTCTACTGCGAAATCACGATGCTGGAAAATATGGCTTTTTCTCATTTCAGAAGCTGTGATTATCCAGAGTAATCTTGCTCTGTGTTTTGAGATCAGAGAAAAGCACCTCGGATTTGATTTCTAGACAGATCTGCTTTTATAGTTTTAAGTGTAGTAGTGAATCATGCATATGCTTATTGAATTGTAAATATATGTGACTGTGATGATAAGAGAAGTATTAAGCAATGGCATCTGATAAAAAATTCACTATGAGCTGGATAACCCAGAAAAACCAGAGTTTTTAATACTTTTTCTGGCATCATATTCTATTTTTGACATTTTGTTCATTAAACACCAACTCTGAAGTGCTGAAAATTGAGCATTCTTATTTCTGTTTCTCCATAGTTCCATCAAACTATATAGACTGAAAGGGAAATAAAACTTGGCATATTCACACCATAAAATGAGCGTATGAAATTAAAACTTTTTTTTAAGAGACAGCATAGCCATAACTTCCCCCACTTTGAATGTTTATAGTAAATGTACTGCATGTTTTTTTAGATAGCATAGCTTTAGCTTCTTCCAAGAGTGAACATTCCATGTGCCATTTGACACTACTAATCTATACATTTTCTCTGTTCAGTGGCCTGCTGGCCTATAATGATTATGTGCATCACAACCCATTCTAAATTTGTCTCCAGTTTTGATGCTGTTATGTCAGTCACTGCTCCAAATTCGCAACTCTTCCATCTTCAGTTCTTTGTTGCATCCTTTGGCAGGTGATGTTCTCGTCAGCAGGCATACCATTTTGGATGTTCTGTCACTGATCCATGTTGCTTTACTCATTCTAACCTCTGCCTTAGGCACTGTACGTGAGGTGACAGTGTATTGCAGCTGTTGGCGCGGAGAGTTTATGAAATGTAGTTAAATTGTGTAGGTTGTGGATTCAAGGTTCGTTGAGTCTTTTTCTGCTCCGTTCTGCTATTCCTCTTGGAAGCTGATGGTTTGATTAAGGGTTTTTGTAATATCTGTGTGTATGTTGGCCATTACGCACACTGTCAGCCTTACAGGATTCTTGCAGTTGTAATCTTCTGCACCCTGAGAAAGTGCTGACAGAAGCCGAACCTGAGATATAAAAACTGTGACTCTGAGGAGCTGGTGTTGAGGTGCAGTTCATTTTGGCACAGGAATGCTATAACTTAACAGCCTCTGGACACTACTGACCTTTCCCATCACTGCTAACTGTAACATCTTCCTGTTATCTCTGTTCATTCTGTGCCCAGTGCTGCTGCTACGCTGAATGGATTGTCCTCCATTGAAGGGAGTTAGCGTGTCTTAAGGATGCAGCAGCGGTGTGGCTGTTTTTAGGCATTTCCCAAATTAAGCAATGCTCTGGCAGCAACTCACCACTGAGCGAAAGGCCTGTTCTTATTCTTTAATCCTGCTAATGTCCATTCCAGTCTGTGACTCCTTATGGTTGCACCCAGCTGTGTGACCTACTTCCTATTCAGTACTGTACCGTGTGTAGGAACCAGCTGATCTATTTTCTCCGCTCATTACTTTGTTGTACCATTGGGATGTATGTCACTTCTGACCAGCACTGCCCCCCAGAAAGGAATACATTCTTTCTTATATTACTTTCGCTAAATGCGAGAGTATTGGAGATCCTAGCTATCAGTATTTGGTACCTTATCAAATCTTTAATCTTTCTCAGCAGTTTCTAAAAGGACCAGCTCACTTCTCACTAAAGAATCCGAGTTCCTATGGTCTCTGATTTGTTCAGAGAGGATTCTTTTCTGAGGTAAACTCTGTAATTAGATTATGTCTAGCACCATGGATAAAGGATGTAGTGTTTCTTATCCTGCCCTTAGCTGGAGTAGCTTTGAAATGTACCGTAAATAACTACCAGAGACATGGGATACTTAGCAAAAAAATAATTATAATGTAAGTAACACTTAAGTCCAGTCTGTCCTCCTAATGGACCAGCTGAATGATCTCATTCTGAAGGTACTTTCTTTGTATGTCAAAAAATGGGTGGTTGTTATGTCTTGGTATTAGATTCGGCTTGTTAATTTACCTGGAGTTTAAGATGCTATTAAAATTTTAAAGACTGTCAACCACCTGAAGTTGAATCTATGTCGACTATATTTGCTCACAGAATGCAACTTAGGCTCGATGAGCCTGATTCTTCCTGTAATATAAGTAATAAAGGAAGTATGGGCCTTCTCAAACACTAGTCTAGACAGAAGTCATGAAGGTTGTGCTGGGGTTGACACGTATATTACATAAGGAATTTGGAGTTTATAAAGTATGCTGGATTAGCAAGAGCCACTGTGGGATTTTATTTTAAAATGTGCTTCAGAGTAAACTCTAATATCATTACATTTAAAACACTGCTGTGAGCTAATACTAGGTGCTTTCTGTTGAAGGAGCACAATGAGCTTAGTTCAGTTTTGTGGCTTGAGTCATCTGTCTTCTGTTCCTGCTTGCTTGTTCCTGCTGGATTTGTGCGAAGATGTGTCTGTATGTCCTTTTCTCTGTGCCTTACAGTTGCTTGAGAATCGAAATAATAGATAGGCCAGCCACCACAACGACTAAAATCTATAATGACCTGAGTTTACTGGAATTACACAGATGAGCTTTGTCTCTCTTGTTTTGACAGCTGCCAGTTAAACATAAGAAAAATGGGTAATTTGAGTACAGCCATCTTATACCCTCAACTCAGTCAGACCCGTTGTGTCATCTGTGTGGGTGACTGAGCTCTGGCACAGGTTGCCCAGAGAGGTTGTGGAGTCTCCCTCCTTGGAGGTGTTCAGAACAAACCTGGACGTGTTCCCGGGCAACCTGCTCTAGGTAGTCCTGCTTGAGCAGGGGGTGGACCACATAGCCTTCCAATCTCAACCATTCCATGAAATCTCTCTAAGTGATGATAGATTTACAACAAGAAACAAGTTCCAGACAGATTTGTTTTGAGGAATCTTATTCTCCCTTTAGATTGTTGTTGCTTTTGTGAATTTGCATTTCAGCCTCTTGTTTCTGATTTGCTCTACAGGCGTCCTGTTTCTGAAGGCACAGCTCTGTCACAAGCAAGTAGGCTGCCAAATGTCCAGGACTTCAAGTGGAGAGTGGATGTGGCTATATCCACAAGGTAAAAAAGAGAATTCTGCATGACCACAGCAGAGATTTTGTCCCAGGTTAAACTGACTTCCTATGCTGCCTAAAATATTAAGTGTTGAAGTGTATCTTACTGCGTTAAATGGTAAGATAAGAGGGATTTCTTTTAACACTGTATGTCAGATGATATGCAGAAGGTTACGTGCACTTACCAACAGGCTGCTGTCTTCATCTTCTGCTAGTGATATATTTTTTTTTTTATGCTTCTTATTTGTTTACTGTCTAAATCCCTTGTGCTAGAATCATTTAACTCCAAGTTTTGGTCTCTCATTATTTTAAAACCTGATAGATCCGATGCAACTTCATAGTCCTCCCTAATGCTGGAAGCAATTAGATGGATTGAGCCACAAGCAGCCAGCCAAGAGAAGGGGAGGGAAATTGTCTATTCAGTTTCTCAAGTAGGCTATCATTTATGTTTAGTGTGTGTTAAATAAAATTTCATACCCTATTTACATATCTACGGCTGTAGATTTGGCAGAAAGGCTTCAGAAGGGCACCTTCACACTGCCATGGTTATGCAATGGTCATTGACCTGCCTCCTAATTTCTTTCACAAAACAGGAATAAAAGCCTCTGTGTAAGCATCTTGTCTATGCTTGCAGTGAATGCCACAGCAGAGGCAGTTATGGGATGGATCTTTGGCTAGACAGGAAGTAGAAACCTTTTGCGATCTTTCCTGATTTTTGTTTCGGATGAAAGAAATTAGAGGATGATCCAATCTTTGTCAGTAGCTGAAATTGTTAGCACGAGTGACTTCGTGTTGTGTTCCTGCATTGCAGGATCTGAGAGAGGGCTCAGTCTCACTGCTGACATAGTTGAGAGAGCAATAAGTGACTGGGGGGAATCTTTCTAAAAACGGGAAAAAGGTCTCCTAAGTGAAAACTGTGATGGCCACAAGCTATAAGTTCAAGTGACTCTCAGATGAGCAGTGCTGAAAGCACCACACAGGTATCATGATGCAGAAGAATCTATGCTTATAAAAGAACAAAATGTACAGATAAACATCCTCAAGCACAACTCTTGCAAGCTTTGGGCAAATCCTATGATTGCTTTCCAAACAACACAGGAGCGATGTGTTACCCTTTTCTGTTTGCCTTCTTATTTTCCTTTACAGTCATCCTTCCCATGGGAATCCTTGTTTATCATTCAGCAGCAGCCTCTGTGGAGAGGCATGGCTTCTGGCTGGAACACCTGTCAGTACCTGAGCAGGTTTTGGCAGCATCTGTTGATGAATGCTGCACAACGATGACTCATTTCCCCTCTTTGGGTCATCATGTAAAATAAATAGCAACCCAAATTTGCTAATTTAGTATGAAGACTGGGAGAGCTTGGTTCCTCAGATGAGATGGCAGTTGAAAGAATGAAGGGATGGAAAGAGTTAGTACAACATAGGCAACTGCACTAAAAAAAATGTGCATTATTGCTAGCCAGACTTGGTCAGCTCTTACGCCTGTCATAGTTCGTGTAAAATGAAAATCCTCTTGTTAGCATTTTCTTGCTGTTATTAAGATATTCAAACTTTTTAGTCTAAATTGTGAGGTAAGTTTGACAGGACTCCCATCTTTGTGGCTCTGTAATAAAAATTACTCAGGTAAAACCAGTAGGAACATTTGAAGTTGTACAGTGTACAGTGGTGTACCTGTCACACCACTGATGTTTATTGTTGTAATACTAATATTGTAAATAATTTCAGTTCACTGGCCCGTGCTCTTCAACCATCCATTTTAATGCTGATGAAGCTTTCAGATGGGACAGCTCATCGCTTTGAAGTAAGTCTGATTGCCATAACAAATAAGAAGGCACTTACAGTTCTTTTCAGGAAGTTGAACTACTATTTAAAACATTAAAGCTTTTGTAAACAGTGCATTATCGGTTTGCGTTCCTCCCGTCTGCTGCAACCACATGCAATATATAACTGACTGCCAACCAAAATCATTTCATACCTCATTCCTATGCACATTTGGCTGAGAGCTCGTTTGTTATACGAATATTAGTTATATTAGTTACTGGAAAGTACTGTTGCATAACACCTAGTTTGTTTTAAAATGATAGTTTTGATATCAGCTCTTACCTCCAGACTTCATGATGGCTTTTTAGAGAAGGAAAATTACTAGGGTAGTTTATATAAGATATGATGCACTACTAGACTTCCTGCCTGGTAAAACATTCTTTTCTGTGGCAGAGATAGTTTTGTTTTCTTTAGCACACATCTCACTGCTAGAAAGAAAGTAAAAAGCTTATTTGTTTCTTTACCTCAGGATCAGTCAGCAGCAGTATTTCTGATACTGTATGTAATGGCTTGCAAAAAAAAAAAGCATACATTCTTTCATATTTTAACCTTTGAAAAGGAATGCTATTTGTTCTATAAATAACATGGTAGCGCGTACAGGAGTTCAGTGCATAACTGAACAGTTGTTGTCACATTTGAACTCCTAAAAGATTTTGGCTTCAGTACACATATTAGTAGTAGTCTGGAAGAAGCACCAAAGCACTCTAGGCTCATAGAGTTGGACTGACTTGAGTGTAATGTTTCACAGTACAGCTGTTGAGGAAGGTATAAACTCTGTGCTACATTGCCAGGTGTTGGGGGTTTCACTTCACAGAAGATCAGATTCACCCCAATGTGGGAAGTCCTCATAGCAGCCTGTTAGCACCCTCTGAGATCTTCATGGAACTTAAGTGATACCTTGGTCTTCAGGCTGACTCTTCTCAGCATGATGAGTTTCACTTGATAGAAGTTAGCACATGCTCTTAACTGTTATGATTTGGGGCTTTGCTTCCAGCCTGCTGTGGAGATGTGTTGCTGTGCCTGGCTGCTGCATGCAGAAGTGCAGATATCTGATAGCAAATTGAATGCCTCGCTTTTCAAGTCAGCTTTTTGCTGCCAAGATCTGAATACCAAAGATCTGGCTGTAAACAGGATTTTTTAATGATGAGTGATCTTCCTGCAGATAGTAGCTCTTTGATCCAAAACCAAATGCAGGTAAACATAGTCCTCCTCTCTTCAGTTTTCTTTCATTCCAACAAGTACTGGATGTCCTGTTAACCTACAGGGATTATGTAAAATGATAAAACAGAAGATAATCCCATTATGAACGGTTTTTAAAGTGTATGTCACAGAAACAAGTTGTCCTGCTTGGTCTCCTAGGTTTTGTTTTCTTTTTCTAAGCACAGTGAGTTTTCTGACAATGAATGTTTTTCAGAAAGCAAATAATAACTGAAGCATTTTGAGTTTTGTGGTATGACTGTGGCTGGCCCCAGAGAGAAAGCTCAGCGCTGCCCTCCGCTCCCTGTAAGGAGCTGTGGCTGCCACGAAGCCTCCCCACGACCCCCTCTGCTTTGGGCCCAGCAAAACCAGGGGTCTCATCCATTCCTCATACGTCTTCCCCTGCATCTGGAAATTGCAAATCAGGTGCTGGGTTCCTCTCATACGATTGATATCAGCTGCAGTGGCAGCGTGCTAAGGGACTCTGTCAAAGAACTGTGCGACTTCAATGTAGACAAAGAAGCAGAGTAAATTAGCCAGTGCTCTGCAGAGCGGTCTGGGCTGCACCAATGCAGACACAGGCATTTGTGCACTGCGCTGCTGTGAACCCCTGCCCCTCAATCTAAGCCATTGCTCAGATGTGTTCTCTGAAGGGCCTTAACAGTGCTCAATGTACTTCCTTCCGTTTGGCTTCTCAAGCTTGAAATGGTACAGGAAAATCTGTGAGTTTTCTCTCCTCCTCTCAACCCTCGCAGTGAGTCTCATCCACATCAAATCATATCTCATGGGTGCCATATTTGCATGATCCACAGAGAGCAGACATTATACTTCCATAACCTGATTTGACCTCTTAGCCTTTGAAAAGCTGATCTCCTTAGCTCTGAAGCTTGTGCTTAA
This sequence comes from Tetrao urogallus, assembly GCF_951394365.1. NCBI lineage: Eukaryota > Metazoa > Chordata > Aves > Galliformes > Phasianidae > Tetrao > Tetrao urogallus. Next base: position 2,646,902 of record NC_136826.1, read on the forward strand.
ACAAATGCCTGTTATCAGTTCATCCAGTTACTTTTGTAGCATTTGCAGTGCTGAATTGCAGCACATTGTTTTTCGCTCTCTCAGGCTGTCATCTCTTTGAAGATATTATCTTGTTAGCTTCTTAATCGATAGTCTAATTTATGAAACTAACTGTGAACTTACAGTCAGTGCACACAGCCATAAGGCAGTGCACAGTGCCATAAGCCATAAGTTACTCACCATTAATCCCTTGTAAAACCAGGTTTTAACCAGGATAGGTGGTGAGATAGGGAAACATGTTGTATTCAGTTTGAATGGAAAGCTGCTGTGTTCATTAGTTAAATAGTTTTCTGTGGTAATATTCTCTTCTAAACGGCAATTTAATTCTTTACGCTTGTCTCCACTGACATGTACGTATCACCTGACACAAGTGTTTAGTTGAATTCAACAGTTTTTAAGTAAGTTAATTAAATAGTTTTCTAAACTGAAAGCCTCTTGCTTTGGGTGCACCATTTGCAAATGGAATATACATTGAGGCCTACAGGAGTGTGCAGGCTCAAAGAATTCTTATTTGAGACATGTAAGTGTCTTTATATGTCATGTTTATACACTTCTTCAAAAATTGAATCTAATCTCTTCTAGTTAGCATCCACAAAACCTCAGCAGTGTGGCACCCCAGGGTAACAGGGAAGCTCGATTTTGAGATGTAACAAATCTGAAAAAGTGACTAGTATACAATCTGGGACTGGATTTTTATACCCAGAGCGTTGTCTCCCTTACTTCTTACAGCATTTCAAAAGGGGATTCACCCAAATAATCAGAATTTTTATGGTTCTGACCATGCTATAAATATAACTTTGCAGAGAATGTGGCAGGGTATCATGTGTTTATGTAGGTTAGATATTTTGGATTTGCTGATTTGAAAATTTTGACCTCACATTGTAAGAAGGATTTGATGGCAGCAGTTGTTTCATTGCCACATTTCTTTAGCCTAGAAAAAGTAGATGGTCTGACGTTCCCATCTGGGTTAAATAGTAGTGGAGAGTTAGGGCAGTCCTGAGCTAGCTAAGCCAGTGCTTTCAGGACTTGGTTTTCTGTGCACTTTTACTGCACCAGTCCGGCTCAGACTGCTTGCTCAGACCTTCATCTTGTGCTTGTGATGTCTGGATACATTTGTCTGTCTGATATTCCCATGTTGGTTACAAGTACCGTATGAGTGAGAACTGGAAGTTTCCTTTGTGGAGATTTGCACTATCTTGAAGTCACCACTGCAATTTCTGTTAATTAAATTGTGGTTTCTAGTCAGCTAGCAGGAGCTCTTCTGTCATTGGCTTTAGCTAATTTTGGCCATCCTTAAGTTGCCATAATTTTTTTCTAGTGTTGTGATTACATCTGTTTTCTCTTCTTGTTTAAAATGAGAATGTCTTGTGGCTGCTTTCCAGGTTGATTTCTGTCCTCTCATGTCAAAGCGAAAATAACAACCTCTTGTGTGGCCTGTCTTTAGCTGTAGCATTCAGGTGCTTTAAAGACAAAGGCAGCTGATGGTTTGACAGAAGTTAGTAACAGAACTGGGTCCAAATTAAAAGGTCCACACATCACAAACCCTGACTGAATCTACTGAACCCCCCTTCTTTTTCTTAATGGAAAGTAAACAGTGGGAAAGAATTGCTTTGGGCACTGTAGACTAGCTTGTAGATCTGGCTGGATGTTTATTTGAGTGTTCTAAAACATATAGAAATATCAAAAAAAAACCCTCATTCTTTCAGTAACAGAGAAGAGCACCTAGTTTCATGTTTCACAATACCTTCTTAGACTTAACATTTTTGTGTGGAGCCTTGGGACTCTGCAGGAGCTTAGTGTTATTGAGATCCAGCTCCTGGTATGTACAAGAGATACCTGCTGGTTTTTGGCAGCAGAAGCTTCCCTTTCATTCATACGTTACGAAGACAAACAGCCTCGGTGAGATTTATTAACCTACAACACTTTGTCTTAACTCTAACATATATTTGTTTATTTAATTAATTTGTTTATATTAAAGAGAGATTGGACTGACACTCCATAGGCGTGCCCTGCCCGAAGTTTCTAAGGTGTATCATGCTTGTTAAACTGAACCTTCTGTTTCAGGTACCGGTTGCAAAGTTTCAGGAGCTGAGATACAACGTAGCCCTTATCCTGAAGGAAATGAATGATTTGGAGAAAAGAAGCATACTGAAAATCCAGGACTGAACGCTTCTGAGCTGGGATGTTAGCAGAACAGATGTGAAACCTTCGTTGAATTTGGTGAAGGGTAAAGCGTGGGACCATCACCACTTTGCCTGCCTTGTAACTGCCATGTAGCATTTATTATGTCTGCTGTAAATATTTTTTCAATTCAAGTATTAAAAGCACAAGCTTTTTTCTTAAGACTTAGAAAAAAAACCCAAAAAAATATACTGATAAAAAAGCATAATCCTATTTGCAAGCATTTTTTGCATGATTCATCAAAACATTTTTTAAATAACTGTCTTAAATGTAAGAACCATTTCTTCCCAATTATGATTCATCACTCTAATTATTTTTGAAAGCCTGCTACCGGAAGCACCATCAATGTGTATCAGAAGAAAGCCCTGCAACGTGTCAAATAAAACATACAACTACTGTTGTGTTGTAGTATGACAAATGTGAATTTGCATTTGAGTTTGGCATAAGTAAAATTGCTGTCTGACTTCTTGATAAGTGACTCAAGTGTAGGTACATATATTTAAAAACTAATTTTGTAGAAAAGTGGGAGTCTGAGAAAGAAGTATGGATTGAGCTAATTGAGCGGTATTGCAAAAGAGGAAATGTGTAATCTAAGTCTTTGCCTGGATGATCACTATGCACTAAACAGGACTAATCTTGTAGATTTCTAAGTGGGAATGCCTGCTTTGTTTCACGTATTTCCCATGTTTGTCAGCTGAATTGTCTGAGACTGAATTGTCTGAGCCTTATTACAGGGCAGAAACCTCTGGCACAGTGACGATATCCAGCAGCAGAAGACAGGAGCCTTGTAGATCACTACAGCTAATATACTTCTTAGCAGCACAAGCCAGACCCCAGGATGAGGAGGCTGTATGCAGTCCCTGGGATGAAAGTCAGAGGTGAAAGCATATCCAAACAATACCCAGGTCAATAAAATAGTCCAGAATGGGCTGAAGGCTCCATTGCTCCATTTGTCAAGCTTGAAAGAACTCCCCTAACTGGAAGCATATGTTTTAAGTCTCATTTAAACTCAATGGGACCACAAATATGTCCCTAAGGGCGTTGCTAAGAAGGGATGCATTCCTGAGTCTGTGCCTGGAAGAGTTTTCCCCCAAGAGTAAGGACATGGAGATTGAACAGCTAAACAGCACAGCTCATGGGCCTTGGCACAGGGTTTACCCACCTGTCGCAGGTAGTTGAGAACACATATACCACTGCCGTTGTCAAGCATTGGATTTTCTAGCTGCTTGCTGAGGCAGTAGTAGTGCCACCCGTACTTCTCTTGTTCGTCTTGTGTAGAACTTGCTTTTATCGCCCTCATTCCTGGAGGGAAAGAAAAGAAAAAAAAGCTACTGAATATGACATCATGGATTCAGGAGGACTTTCACACTTCCACAGGTGTTTTTGTAGGAAACTTGGCTCTTGGATTTTACAAACCACAACAGCCACAAGATATTATTGTCCTGCTTTTTAAGTTGAGTCTTCTGTGACGGCAGTGCATACCAACGTACAGACAGCTGAATAGCCACAATCCTGAAAGTCTATCAAACCTTTGCATGAAGAGTCCTGTGGATTCACATAAGCGTGTTGTGATGTCGAGCTGTTCAAAAGCCATGTGTTCTGTTTGCTGTCTTTGTAGGCCACCCATCAACTTCCCAGTTTGATTCACGCACCTTAACTGCTCTGTGTAGCTCACACCAAAGCAAATAAAAACAAATTAGCCCCTACAACTTCAAGAGGACTGCAGATTGCATTAATGTGGTGTTTGCTTTTTGGTTTTGCTTTCTGAAGTTTGTTCTACTTTTTACTGGAATCACATTATCACAAAGTGTGAAACAAAACATTTTCTTGTAACTTTGCCCTTTTAAATGATTACATTTATGTGTTTTTGAGCTGGAGAACGTACCTCCACTGAGGCTGTCAGTGAAGTCTTTCAAGACAAATGGAACACTGTGTGAGTGTACAATGCATCCTACTGCTCAAGACATCTGCACAGTACATTTTTATTGGGCAGCATAGAAGAATCAATACGTACTTTCACGTTCTAGATACAATATATTTGTTTGGTGGTTCTCCTGTGACAGCAGTGATATGTGTGCACCAGAAATGGACCTGCTTCCTGGCTGCATGCTGGCGTTCTGTGGAAGGGATGATGGACCTTACAGTCTCCTTTGTCTTGCTGCGCATTATGCAGGAGTTTGCTGTTACTGGTCGTTTACTGTGCACACTGACAGGTACTTAAACATTTGGGCTTTTCTTACGTACAAAAGGAGCTAATTCGAGCGTTGCTTTTGACAGATGATCTTTTCACCAAAATGGCTGGAGAGAATGGCTGGCAGATAGTCCCTCACTTTTGATAAAATAAGCCTTCCAATTGGTGAAGTATTTGTTCAACACTGAAACATCTCAATTTGGTATAAAAATGCTCTGGAAATTGAATTCCACTGAACTTCACATGGGAGCATTGTCATTTCATTACAGAATAAAAATAACTTTCTAAAAGTCTGGGCATGTCTGAGCAGAACTGATTTCACCCAGCTCGCTTCAGGTTTGGTTACACTCCAGGGACACGGTGTGAATCCCTCGTTCTTTATCACACAGGGAAAGATCCAGTTTGAATGGGATACTTGTTATGTGCATCCCAAGGTCTTGTCAAGCTGATCGCTTGATCGAGAGGTGACAAGGACCTTTCCTGGCTCATATCCGTAGTTTTCCCTGAATAAAATAAACCCCTGGGGTTGGTGGGTTGTTCTGTTTGTCTTTTTATTTGCTGGTGCCATCCATTTCTTTAAACTGGTGGATGTATTTAATATCTTAATTCTAGTGATTTTTCTAACCATGGCAAGTGGACCATAGTAAGTTCCCCCTTTACAGCTTTATTGCATAGGGAATGTTAGGCCTTCTGTTTTCAACTGGCTCAGCCACCAGTCCAAAACTGTTCTCACCTACGGACTACTGCAGAGTGTGAGAGCACTTGTGTATAAAACACCTTTATTTGTTACATGGCTTTTAACATCCCTGCTGCTAGCAGAGAAGGAGCTCTGTCAGGAAGGATGGTGGGTCAGAATGTCACATTTAGGGTAGTTGTGTGTGGGAAGGGAAAGGAACAGGATTGCTTGCTGGCTTTGTGGTCTCAGAGTGTGATGCAGATTGTAGCTCCAGAAGAGGGCTGAAGAATGCAGTCGTGCTCTTACACGGTTCTGCCAGCCATTAACTGCTGGAAGAAAACCAGTATTGTGCTCATTGTCATTAAAAGGAAGAAATTAAACCTCCCTTTGTAGAAAAATCATAGAAAGGAGATGTGCTTCTGCAGAGTGAGTCACCTCCTAGCTGTAACTTCTGTTTAAGTGAAAGATTAATCAGCTCCCAATCTCCCAAGCAATACAGGTAGGTAGGGGTTTGCAGCCCCACTGCTGTTCCAAATCCACAGATATCTATGTATGTGAGTATAGGAAAACTCCATGCTTTCAGAATATGACATACAACAAAACGAAAGCAGCATATGCAGCTGTCTTCACTAGGGCAGCATCTGTGGAGCTGAGCTGGCTGTTGGAGCAAGGTGTTCTACAGTGGTGTGCAGCTGAGAAGTAGAGCAGCGCCTTGGCTTTAAAGTGCTGTTGAGTTAGTGGCTGTGATGTTCACTCTGCACCTGGCACGCCCCACGCAATGCTCACATTCACCAAACAACACGCACCAGGAGCTAGCAGAGGCAGAGCTTGCTGGTTTCTCCTGAGAAGTCCTGTTGCCCACAGGCCATCCACGAGATCTTGGGCTTTGGATAAAGAGCTGTGGCTCTATGCCCTTCCAGAAGCAGACAGCTCCCACCACTAGCAGTTTGCAGGCACCACTGCTGCCCTTTCCTCTGAGCCTGTCCTGTGCTGCGCAATCTGCCCTGCCTGTCTTCTCATGTGCTGTAAACAGAAGCTGTGGAACTTCCTTTCAGAACACAAATCTGATCACATTTTCTATGATAATCTATTTCCATTCCCTATCCTGAATTCATGTGCTGTTAGCAAACCTCCCCTTCTACCACGGCTCTTACCTCTTTAACTGCTATGTAACTGTGCAAATACTGCTGGCGTATCCCCGATAGAGGGATTGTCATCGCATTGCTACTGGTAACCAGCGGTTATGTCACTTTCCCTCGCTTGAATTGGCTTTGACTCATAGTGGTTTTCAGGACAATGGTTATAAAATAACACACAGAAAGGCTGCCGAGACGGTCGTTTTGCAATAGAGACAACTGTCGACTTCGAGAAAACGTTTTTCCTTTTGTTAAGGCTGTTGTTCTTTCATAACAGGAGGCTTTCTCGCATGGAAGTTGTAAGACGAGCTGCTAGCATCGGCTCGCTCAGGAAAATGCCCGCCCCTGCGTGCCGGCTCCTGCTCGTGGTCCCGCACATCGCTCCACCCGGACTTCGAGTCGTTCAGCGCTCCTTTCCTGGAATCAGCCCGTATCGGGCTGTGCCGTGCTGTGCCAATAGGCCAGACAGCGCCAGTAGCGGGAAGAATGTCTAACGCCAGCGGCTATTCAATAAACCCTTTTATTCGTTTATTTGAAGGACTCGCTTGGGAACTTTGTGTACAGAGATATAGGTGTATATATCCGAAAGCCTTAGGGAGGGAAGCCAAGTTTTTGGCAGGTGCAGAAAGCCTCAGAACAGGGATGTCAGCAGGCGGGATCAGACAGGTGCACCCCTGCAGCGCGGCCACACGGCCGTGGCCCCTTCCCGCCGAACTCCCCGCTCCGCCGTCCGAAAGCCGCCACGAGCCGACAGTGAGAAAGCTTCAGCGTCGTTAAGAGAGCGACGAACCGCGGCTGGAGGAGCGCCGCGGGGCACCTGCGGAGCGCGGGCGGATCCGGGGCGCGGCGCAGAGCGGTGCCCGAGGATGGCGCGGCGCGGCGCAGACGGGACGCCCGCCGCAGGACGGCGCCGGCTGCCTCCAGCGCAGACGGGCCGCGGGTGAAGCGGGCCGCCCCTGTCGGCGGGCCGGGCCGTCGGCAGCGGTTACAAAACCAGGCGGTTTTGTAACAACCTGCGGGAGCCGCCCAATGAGCGCGGCCGCGCCGCGTCACGTGCCCCCCTTTATATAAGCGGCGGCGGGCCGGGGCGCTCCCGGCGCGGGGCGGCAGCAGCATGGGCCGGCGGGGCCGCGCCGCGCCCGCGGCGCCACAGCCCACGCGCCTCAGCGCCCCCGGCCGCCCGCCCGGCTCACGTTCTCGCTCGTGCTGAGAGACGCCGCCCGCCATGGGCTCCCGCCCGGAGCCGCTGCAGGCGCAGAACTCGGAGGCGGCGAGCGGCGGCCGCGGCCCCGAGTGGCGGGCGCTGCTCGGGCGGGCCGACGCGCTGGCCTTCGGCGGGCGGCTGCACGAGGCGCTGCCGCTGTACCAGCTGGCGTCCCGGCAGCGTGAGCTGCGCGCCGAGCAGCTGGAGAAGCTGGTGGAGTGCCTGGCGCAGGGCGTGCGGCTGAAGGAGGGGCTGCCGGCCGGGAGCGGCGCCCCGCAGCCCCGGGACTGGGACGGCTGCCGCTGCCGCAAGTGCCAGGGGTTCCTCTTCGAGCCCGTGTCGCTGCCCTGCGGACACACCTTCTGCAAAAAGTGCCTGGAGAGGGAGGACCGCGCGTCCGCCGCGCGTTGCGTGCTGTGCCGCCAGGAGGGCGGCGGGCGGCTGCCGCGGGTCAACGTCATCCTCAGCAACCTGCTGGGCAAGTGGTTCCCGCGGCAGGTGCGGGCCTCGCAGCTCCGCCACGAGGGGAACCTGCTGTACCGGGAGAAGAAGCTGCACGCCGCCCTGCAGAAGTACGACGAGGCGCTCAGCTTAGGTAACGCCCGCGTCCCCGGGCGGCCGGAGCCGGGTCCCGGGGCGGGCGGCGGGGGGAGCTCCGAAGCGGAACTGGGTCAGGAGAGCGGCGGTTGCGTAAGGCGGCAGCCCGCGGCCCGGCCGCCCCCCGCCCCCCCGGCGCCGTTGTGTAACCGCGGGGTGGGAGCGGGGCCGCCGCCCCCGGGGCTCCCCGGCACCGCGCCGCGCTCCTCAGAGGGGCCGGGCCGCGGGCCGCCTGCGGAGCGGAGGGGAGGGACGGGACGGGACGGGACGGGAGGGCTCGCGGCGCGTTGCTCCGCAGTGAGCGCGGGCGGCTGAAGCGCAGCGCGGAGCTTCGAGCGCAGCCCCGTCTCAACGCTCCGTGCCGCTGCTCCTCGTGCGGCTGCTGAATGTGCGCAAACCCGGTTAGCGAAGGCTTTTGCCGCTGCGATCCGCGGCCGTCGTGGCGTCCCCGCCTGCTGCCGGCGCCCGCCCGGTCTCCCCGCACGGGTCGCTCCCTGCCCGGTGCCCGTTTATGCAATTTGCCCGGAGTTATGTAATACGCCACCGCCGTTTCGCTGGAGTTGCACAAAAGAGGCTTCCGTATTTCATTTACTACGGAGTTATTTCAGGGCTGCTTATTTTGGGTTTCGGTGCAATTTGGGAGGCGCGACGCGTGTTTAAAAATAAAATTCTAAGGAGTAAAGCTTACATAACTGCTTCTAAACTGGGTTAATCGACCAACTTTTGTTTCCTGCAGCTCCCAATGACCACTTGCTATACAGCAACCGGTCCCAGATTAACTCGACTCTGAAAGCTTGTGAGGATGCGCTGCACGATGCCGAGGCAGCATGCAGGCTGCAACCCTACTGGCTTAAAGTGAGTCCTGAGCCCCAGCACGCTGTGCTTGCAGACCTGGGTGCTGCTCTGGGTGGAAAACCGTTCCTTGCTCAGAGATGGGGAAGCTCCTGTGGCTCACAGGCACTGAGCCATTTTGTCTTGGGGCTCAGTGGGGTTAAGGAAGAGCAGTCATCCTGCAGGAGGAGTTGGTGTTGCTGTCTGTGACCCACCGGGATCTCGAGCCTGTGAACTGTCTCTAAAAACTGAGTGCTGTGCTTCTGTCTTGATAGAAGAAAGCAATCACTTGTTAGAACCTTAGTGTGGAGGGAGCAGATTTGTCCAAGAGCAGCTGGGCTCAGGGACACTGTGGGAATTGTTTTGCCCAGAGAACATCTCAGCTCTACTGCTAGGGCTCTCAGGTGTACGGGCTCTCATCATTGTGCTGTGAAACTTGGGCACTGCTGTTGTCACAGGCTGAGAAGCCGTATCAGTGAGCTCTCCCTGCCCAACTCTCTTTGGAGGATCTGTCGCTTCACCTTGTTCTTAGTGCAAGTTCCCACAACAGAAGAAACAAAGGCTGTAACGATGGCTGTGTTTCATTGCAGGGTCACTTAAGGAAAGGCCAGGCATTGGCTAATCTAGGGAAAACAGAAGAAGCTTTAAGAGAGTTTCTGTTCTGCCTTGCTCTGGACATGGGGAACAAGACGGCCAAGTCTGAGGCTCAGAAGGTATGGTCCCCAAATCATCCAAACCGCATTGTTTTCAGTGACCTATCATAGGGTAAGAGTGTTTCTCCTTCCTCCCCCCTCATTACTGCAGAGAGTCGTGGGGGGAGGGTTGTCCTGACTGCTGCTCACTTTTGGGCTGATGTCCGCCCTTTCTTTGAAGATAGGGAGGTAGCAAGAGTACAGGCACTAAGCAGATAGGTGCTGTGTGGAAACAGTGTTAGCACCAGCAAACTTGAAGTAAAAGTGAATTGCTAATAATCGCCACCCACAGACCTCTGTGATTCCCTGTTGGCAAGCTTCTCGTGTTTCATGGCTTGGCACCACCTTGCCAGTGAGCAAGAGGGAGCTGGTATGGTGTGTTGCATGGGGCTGGGATGCTGAGCCAACATGCAGCACTTGTCATGCTCTGCTGGGAGCAGCTGCTTTCCTCCACCACGGCTGTGCTATGACAAAGGTGGGGAGTGAAGCACTCAGCAAAGAGCTGCTTTAAAATAGTTTATAAGGGTTGCTGCTAATAATTAATGCTAAAACCAGCAAAGCAGATCAGCAAGCTGTTTTTTTTTTTCCCAGTCACGGCCAAGGCTGTTGTGTGTGTTCTTAAAGGGATTCTGTACAATGTGCTGTGCTGTGTTGTCCACCTCCTAAGTAATACCACAATTACTGTGAATGGGGGTTTTGACAATTGATCTCTCTTGTTGCAGCCGAAAGGCTTTGCACCACAGCAGTGACACCTTGAGGTAATAAAAACAGAGTCGTTCTGGTTTCATTGCACTGCACACTCCTTCACAGCACCGCAACCGGCTTTGGGGTTGGAGTGCTGTGACTTGGAATGGTCTGAGAGCACTGTGGCACTCCTGCAGTGAAGCACTGCTCATGAAAGTAACTGGGTTTATAACCTGGGTGGCTTGTAGTGCAATCAGGTCTTTTATCTCACTTTGCATAGGGTTCTAGTTCCTGATTTATTTTTTGGTCATGTTTCGGTTTTGGGATTTGGTAGGACTTTTTTTTTCCCCGCAGTGTTCCATGCACAGTTTTGCTGTAATTGTATCATAATTTGTTTTCATAGTCATGCTGGGAGAGTTGCAGTGCACTAGAGCAGCGAGAGTGTATGTTCAGATACATTTCTGAATTCAGACCCCAAGCAGCTTTGTCTAAGACACCCAATTTCAAGCAGTGGGGATCTGAGGAAAACACGGCTGATTACAGCCGACAGAATGACTTGTGTGACACAGAGTTCATCCATGATGCAATGTCTTCCTGGGCTGTTTCCAAGGCTGTTTGCGTAACAATGACATACTGCTTTTTACCAGATCCTTTGGGTACAGCTGTGGTGTTCTGCCCTTGCTAGCTGCCTGTCCATGGTGTGGGATTGGAGCTGTCATGCAGCTTCCTCAGACTGCGGCAGGATCACTTCAGCACTATTTTGAAATCCATTTCTTGAATGAATTTCCCGCAGTCTGTTTCTTTTATGATCACTGGAAATGTGCCTGCAAGTGGCAGCAAGCTGCTGCTCAGTGCAAGTTCACCCATTTTCTGATAGCAAACGAAGGAATGGCATTTTTCTGCTGCCCTTTTTTTTTTTTTTTGTATTCTCATATAAATGAATTAGAAATAGTTGCAACTTAGTGCATGTGGGTGAAGCCTGTGAGATGAGTGCTTTCTGTGCTCCATAAAAGCTGCTGAAAGTTTCTGATGTGCAGAAAAAAGAAATGAAAAACAAAAACAAGGTGTTGGGACTTCTGGTGAGCTCTGAGCCACAGGACAAGGGTGTGCGTGTAACTGGAGGGTGGTCTGTGATTCATGGTCTTACTCAGCTCCCAAAATCTGTCTGTGGGCCCCGTGCTGCACCAACTTTGCCATTTTTCTCTCATCCCTGTCAGAAGGGCTCTTTAAAAGGGTTTTTTTTTTCAAATGAATGGTATTTCTGTCAGCCACTCCCTTACTTGCTTTGTCGTGGGGAGGTTGCAAGGAAAGAACTAAGCAGTGAAGTATTCTGTTTTATATCACAGCTTCTACTTAGTTTGTTTTCACTCATCCCGGGAAATGCTCAGGAACACTTACCCGATATCCTGCAGCTGTTGTCACATCACTCTAGATTAAAGGGGAACCTCCTAAGTTCAGTGGGATCTGGAGGCACCAGCCATGCCCTGCAGAGGTTGCTCAAGGTAACGAATGAGTCTGCTGTGTGGTTCTTCATTTTGCTGTGTGTTCTGTGTTCACATGGGGAAGCCTTTCCTTTTCATCTCTGGGAGATGGGATGGTGTGTTTTCTCTGATGTACTGCCTTACAGAAAGCAATGCCGATCTGCTGAAGCCTCTTGAGCTGACTTCTCCACCAAATGCATGCAGGCATTGAGCTGTCTGTAGCCCATCCAAGCAACTGGCAGGAAAACAGAGCCTCTGCCGCGTGGGTTGGGATGCCCTCCAAGGCCTCAGTGCCCAAATTTGGGGTTTTAGCTGTAACTGACCCTATGTAAGAAAAAAATCATCCTGTGTTCAGGTTCTATACATTGAGAGATCATTGTGGGCTAGCAGTGTTCTACACTGCTCTACAAGTTTGTTCTCACAGCCAGAGTACTGAGAACTGCTGGAAAGGTTTAAGTTAGCGGGGTTGGGTAAGGACTTCATTAAAACCTGAACTGTGAGGATATGATCTGCCCTATGCCGTACCTGTAGGGGAAAACTTTACTGATCCTAGGAAACGGAAGTGGTGGGTTTTTGCTCAGCCTTGCTGAGGATAAGCAGTGCCTTCTGGAAGGACTGTTCTGAAAGGAAATCCTCCCACAGCACCCGGTCATGATGTCAGTCATTTGAGGGACAGCTCTCTCATCTTTCTACATGTTAAACATTACTGCAGTATCTGCTTTTGGGTTCATCTGTGATGTGGATGTGACAGGCAGACAGTGATGTCCCGTGGCTCTGTGCTGCAACAGGAGCAGCAATGGTTGTTTGATCTTTTGTGAAAGAAGTCTATCACATAGAAGGAAGCTCTGTGCCTCTTCTTTCCTGCAGTCAATTTGGTGTTGATACTGCTTCCTCATGTAGTTCTGGTCATTTTGATGGTTGGTACCTTATCCTCATGGTATAAACAGTACATATTAGTGAGATTAGATTATTAAGGTATAGATTAAGTGACAGCGGCGTATTAAACCTGAGGTTTAGATGGCTCTCTGCCTAAATTGAGTTCCAAGAGCGAGCAGTAAAGCCACACACGAGGGCTGAAAGTACTGAGTGGTGCTGGGGGGTGGGTATTGTCTGCATACATCTGACATTAAAGCCATGCCCCTACAGAGCAATCCTCAAACTGTTCTTCTTGAGCTACAAAGTCCTTCCTGGTGAGCCACAGCATGAAGGGCTTGACAGGTTTGGGTGTTTTTCCTTACCTTGTGGATGAAGGTGGATGCTCTAATGTCAGCTCTCTCTTTGAACAGGCAAATGTGGAACAGAAAAAGGGCTTTCCTGTTCAAGAGGAGCCAAACATAACTAATTCTGGCAGTTTAAGGAAGTCCATGCAAACCACAGAGAGTAGAAAGGACTGCTCAGAGGAGGAGAACAAGCCCACCTCTGTGCCAGAGCCTGCCTTCCTCGTGTCTGAGAAGCGTGGCCTCCTGAAAAGGAAAGGCTGCTTGGAGGAGGCGAGGGCTGCAGAGGTGCCCTGCAAGCTCCTGAAGAAAGGTATGTGGAACTGAGGTACCATCAGTGGAATCTTTGCTTGCATAAAAGCCTAGAAGGATCCAAATTGCACTTCCATTTTTTTTTTTATATTTTCTCATTAGTTTAATTAGGGCACGATGTGGAACACTTCTTGTAGAAGTGTTAGTCTAAAAAGGCAGCTAGGGGAGCTGAGATGATTGCTTGTTTGTTGGCAGGGCGCTGGTTTTTGTGAGCAACATTAATGCCATGCATGCTTTTGCCACCTTCTGAATCAGTTAAAAAAAAAAAAAAGTTTAAAAGCACGAGTTCTGTTTGCATGAACACCTGATGTGCAGCCTTTTTTCATAGTGTGGGATATATTTACAGTGGTGTGACAGAAAAACCTGTCCCCTGTCATACTTCTGGCACAGGGTGTTTTGGTGCAGCACTAAATTCAGTGCTCTGCACGTCAATGTAGTGTCACTGCAGTTAAGGACTGGTGGCTTACTTGTGCCAGAGCTGGATGTGATGCTGTGTGTAGGAGATACTGCAGTGATGCTCAGTGGTTCAGCAGCTTGCACGTCAAAGTTTAAACATCAGTAGTTGGTTGTAGTTGCAGAGGCTGGATGTGCTTTCCCAGCAGTGTGCAGTCATATGGTAATGTGTTTTCTTCTTGTTGCTAGATACAGTCGATACCAAGGGAAGTAGCACTGGGCAACATACTCCATTTGAATCTGTGGATCCATCAGATCTGGATTGCTCCCTGTGTATGAGGTATCCGTTATTTCCTCATAGATGTCTTGAGCTTGTAGAAAACCCCTCCTCTTTTACAATCTAGGTAACTTCTAGCTCAGCTGGTATGTAGTTTTCCCACTGACCTGAAACTGGTCTTTATTAGAATTGTTTTTCCATTGATGTATTTCTCAACCTTTGGTTCTCAGCACCGTGGTGAAAGGTTGGGCTGCCCCAGGTTGGCAGTGGGAAGGACATGAGGTCACAGTGAGAGCTGAGCACATTAGTGGAGCTGTCACATTTCCTCTTCCCATCAGTTACATGCACCCACCACTGGTGCAGTGCACACAGCCACAGGTTTCTCCTTTGGAGTTTAATAGAGCTGTGTATGGTATCATAGTGCATGAAATAGCTAATGAATATTATGAGCACACCAAGCTTGCATATAAAATAGTGTTCTTGCTGTTACAACAAGGTGGATCTTAGGAGCATGTTTTTCCTGTGTTGCTCAACAGATGTGCTGAATTCCTTTGTTCCTGAGTCTTGCGATCTCTTCCTTCAGTTAAATAACAGATCTAGCCTTAAGGACAGCAATGACTTTATTTAAAAACAAAACTCTTGAGTTGCCATCTATTTTACTGATGGCTATGTTTTATATAAAAAAAAAGTTAAAGGGGTTTTGTTACAAATTTCTTGAAGAAAATAGAGAAGATGTTTTACAAGGGTCTTGATTTCTGCTTTGTGCCACTCGTGTTTGGCTCAGTTTTATCTATACAATATATTTTGGTTCATCTTGCACCATATTACTTGAATAGGAGGTGGCTTTGTGGATTTTTTTCTGAAGGGCTGTGACTGGGCAAACATGGCTCTGCTGTGCTTTGCTGTATGCTGGTGAAGGGGGTTGCCTGCTTTTATTTGGAACACTAACATCTTTGAGGGAAAAGTCTGCAAAGGCTTGCTTCTGCCTGGGATAAGTCAGATGTGCCCCCTCTCTCTCCATCTGCCTGCAGCTGAAACGTGCTCCAGAAGTGTACACAGCTGTCAAAACACTGGTACTGCTAAGAGCAGAACTTTCTTCTTGCAGAAAGCCACACAATGGGTCCGAGCTGCTTTTAATGACTGCATGTTTAGAATCATGTCCACAAAATGCTTTTCAGATGCTTTTAATGAATTTAATTAGCCCTACTTCCTCATCCCCTGTTAAATCAGAAACAGGCAGACTAGCATGCGTTCCTGAAGGCGTTGAGCTTGAGGACTGCTGGCTCTGTGGCTGTGGGTGCACTCAGGACCTGACGTCTGCAGGGCAGCAGCTCCGCAGCACTGTAACAATGAGGACAGTCTGTCACTAGACTTTCATCATGCTATTAATGCAGATAGGTCATAATTACTTCCTGCCACGTTCTTCAAGAGTATTTTAGGGATTTGGATGCAGAGACGCTTCGGACTGATTACCCAGTAACCCACTGACCTGCTCACAGGGAGCTGCTATTAGCCTACTTGTCTGGCGAAGCGGCCCAAACATTATCGATCCACAGCAGCTCCAGCAGCAAGCAGAGAATAAGCAATGCTTGCAGCAGTACAGGGAGAAGGGAGGAAGCAGTGCTCACAGGAACAGATGCTTATTTTCTGCTGCTTAGCAGAAAGCTGCTGGTGGCTTCAGTGGAGGCAGAGCAGGATCACTCATCTCAACTGGAATTTCTTGTCTTCAGATCCACTAACAGCTACTAAATAATAACATTTACAAACCAGTGCTCCCTGAAACAATGCAGAGTCTGACATTTGCTGTAGTTCAAACAATAGCATAGTGCAGTGAGGTTTCTGTTCATAAAGCAGCTAATGAGGATTTTCAACCATACAGTCCCATTGCAGTAATAGGTGTGGCTTTTTGGATGCCTCTTTGTGTTCTGTTGTTTTAAATGTCAATATTTGCAGTTACTAATGACATTTAATAAGGTGACTGTGGCAGTTTTGTAAGGAGCCAGTGTACAAGTAGTCATCTTGTTAAAGGTACTAATAAATATGGGTTTATAACGTCCATGCATATAATGGAACTTAGGTTGCTGCTTTCTTAAGCTTGATCAATTAGGAGAATTACTAATTGAGACCCTGAAGTGCTTAGTATGCTGTGGAATATATGCCAAAGTTTCCTTTCTAGTATGGAATGTTTTGTATTTAAAAAGAAAAAAAGAACTTAAATAATTTACATCTGTCAGACGTACTTACTGTCAAGGAAACCTCACTTTGCAATATCACATAACTGTAATAAGCCAAAAATCTGTATGTAGAAATAAGTGTCACAGAGGTACCTGGGATGAGCAGGTTAGACCCTGAGCTATTTTAAAATCTTGGCCCTATGGACTGAAATATTTTCCTAGCTGAAACATGAACTTAATATAATTGCTTTTCCAGACAAGCAGGTTGAAGGTTAAAAACAATCTATTCCGACAGAACTGCTTTCCCAGTCCAGGTTAGAGTTGGTAATAATCCATTTTTTTTGTAGTCACTTATCTGGCCTGTTGCTGCAAAATGACTGTTTTGTGCTTTGCTCTGCACATCCAAGTACCCACATGAGTTCCATGCTACTGGTTGTGTAAGTGTTGCTCAGTTTCATTAGAAAAAGTTGGATGATCAGGCCTCATTTTGTGTTCATCGCTTGTGTTGAATAAAATGAAGCTTGGACCTGAAGCTGCACACATCACATGCACTGCAATCTGAGCTCAGAGGCTGCCTTTCACATTAGACAGCAATAACAAACAGTGTAAGCTGAATAAAGACAAGAGGTGGATGAAGAAGTGAAAAACAAGGAACAACTTTATCTGTAGAGCAGTCAGTAGCTAAATTAGTGGATAAATGCAGCTTTTTTTTTTTTTTTTGGTAATGTCTCTTTCTGTTACTTTGGTACACGATATTGTTGTCGTCTTGTTTTTGGATTTCCCAATCCAGGCTCTTCTATGAACCTGTCACCACGCCTTGTGGACACACCTTCTGTCTCAAATGTCTTGAGAGATGCCTGGATCACAACCCCAAATGTCCCCTGTGCAAAGAAGGGCTCTCAGAGGTAATGAAGCTCAGATGTTCTCAGCATATATTCAAGAGCACAGAATTAAGATCAAGCAGCACTTTTAGAAACCCTCCAAACTCAAATTAAGCTTTGTGTAAGTTAAGAAAAAGGTGGTTGCAAATGTCTTTGTGATTCCTGTGACTCACAGAGCTTGGATGGTCTCGTCTGGTCAGACCTTTCCTGTATTTGGGACGTCTGAGAAGAGAGGGCAGATTGTCTACAGGTTATCTGAAACAATGCCCCCAGCATCAGGAATAGTTCAATAACTTCAGTGGTGGTGCAAGCTTAGAAAATAGCTTTGATGTGCTGTAGGCATAAGAAAATGGAGCTAACAGATGAGTGCTGTGTGTGTACTTTGAAACGTTAGGCACTATCTGTAACTGCCTGTGATTTTTGTTTGCTTCCTTCTGCAGTGCTTGGCTATGAGGAAATACTGCAAAACAGTTCTAATGGAGGAGTTAATAGCTAGATATCTTCCAGAGGAACTCACTGAAAGAAGAAAGATTTATGAAGAGGAAATAGCAGAGCTTTCCAAGTATGTAATCCATTTCCTTAAAATCCTCTTCTGATACGATTGCTGTTAGCTAACAAATGGCTCCTGCTGCTGCAGGACATGCACAGACCACAGGATGGCTTGGGCTGGAGGGGAGCTGATAGGATCCAGATCCCATTCCAACCCCGTGGGCTGGTTGCCACTCAATAGATGCTGACACCAGAGCTTCATCTTTGATATCAGTGATTTAAAGAGAATGGGGTCCTGGTGAAAATCATCTGGTTTTTATGCTTACTCAGAGCACACTGTGTTAAACAACAAACAGGAGAAGAAATCTGGGATGTTGCTTTTTAGACAAGCTGTAAATGTAATGTTTGCTCTTGGTAGCCCTCCATGAAAGCCACAGAGCAAGACATTGGGTGAAAGCAGTTTCACTGGCTGGGGGTTGGAAATTACTGAGTAGGGAAAATTCTAAAGAACATTCTTGCATGAAATGCATGTGGTTTATAGCTTGTCAGTATTTTGGTAAAACGTCATCTGGTTGTGTTTTTTGTGTTTTCTTACAGCCTCAATAAGAATGTTCCCATATTTGTCTGCACAATGGCTTACCCTACAGTCCCATGTCCTTTGCACATCTTTGAGCCCTGTTATCGCCTGATGATTCGAAGGTGCATGGAGACTGGCACCAAGCAATTTGGGATGTGCATTAGTGACCCTGTGAAGGGGTGAGTGAGCAGCATGTTTGGACCATCTGGTCTACCCCACTTAATCTGGAGCAAGGCTTTTTGGAGGGAGGTGCAGATGAGCTTGTGCTGTGGTCATCTCTCGTAGTTCTCCAGTAGAGGAAGTTTCTCTACCAGTTAAAGACATGGAGAAGGCTGGAGTTACTCCTCTGAGCAGTTGGATTCTGCCTAATACAGCTGCCTGTTATTCTTGAAGCATATGGAGCTTGTGGGTTCTCGCACAAAGTTGAGCCTCAGACCTCTTAAAATACATGGAAAGGAAGTGTGTTTTCCACTCTTGAAATCTCTGTAATGCTTTGTCACAAGCCATCAAGTTCAAACAGCAGTAAAGTATGGTGGTGTGTGTTTTTAAAATTAAAATAGTTAATTTTATAACTATATATAAAGAAAATAGTTAAACTATTGGGATGCACTTCTGTCTTCACTGCTCTGAGCATGTTGGATGCTGCAGAGGTAGAACGGTATCTTCCTAAGAGCTAGCTGAGCATTTGCATTGTGCCATTTACAGGCAGTCTTAAAAGCCAGGGCCTTAATGTCCACGTTCAGCTTTCTTCAGGTCTTTAGTGAGTGTACCCACGAGGTATATATGCCATAAAAAGAAGAATGACATGCTCAAAATCCCTACCTATGAAATAACATCAGTTGAGAATGTGGGGAAGCTTTTTATTTATAACATTTATAGTCCTTCTGTAGTTCTAATATTGTGAATTGCACTTGTTCTGTACAAAATGTGTGAACTTGCTGGAGTTATGGACAAAGTATGTTTCCAAGCTGTATAACTTTCGTAAGAAGTGATCTGTCCTCCAAAGCATGTAGTTAATGTTAATCAGATCTGACAGCCTGAATATTCCTGATAGTTTTAAAAACAATCGTTGAATAATTTGAGCTACTGCAGCTCAGTACTATGAACAATAGAAATGAGCTGACACCAGTAAATACCTTTGTGGTAGGCAGTGGCTGTATGGCAGTTCTTTGGAACTAAGGGTGGAGAGAGTAAGAGTTGTTTACTTGCTTTTGTTCTGATTTAAATAGGTTTGCAGATTATGGCTGCATTCTGGAGATAAGAAATGTTGAATTCTTTGCTGATGGTCGCTCTGTTGTAGACAGCATTGGCAAGAGGAGATTTAAGGTGATACAGCACAGCCAGCGTGATGGCTACAACACAGCAGATATTGAGTACATCGAGGATCAAAAGGTGAATGCAGAAATATTTAAGCTGTGTGACATTCGAAATTCTGAGCCCGTGTATTTGGTGAACTTTTTTGTGGAACAGGTTCCAGTAAACCAATCCGTGGTATTTCCTAACTTGTGGTTAAAGCTGGGAGATGTCATAGCTCTGTAATAGAGAAGGTGCTAAATGAACTTCAGCTATTTTCATAATCTTTTGTTCTGTGTTGTGTGATGTTTATGAAAAAAATGTTTCACATAGCATTCCAGAGGTGCTTGTCCTGCAAATGTGTGCCTTTGCTTTGGAACATGAGATAAAAAGGGAAGTAACGGATAAATGAGTTTGTTTTTAGGGAAGAAAAAGAAAAGCTAGTGTTCCTGATTTGTTTTAAAACTCCCTTGGTACTTTTTGCTTGTTTCCTTTGTCCCTCCCCACCCCAAGAAGCCCTAAAAACAAACACTGTGCCTTCCCAGCAGGCAGATCACAGTAACAGTAACCTCCCCCATCTCATTTCAGGTGCAAGGACAAGACTACGCTGCACTGCTTGTTCTCCATGATTCTGTCTACGATCAGGCATATATGTGGTTTAATTCACTCAAGCAAGCACTGAAGAGTAGAATTCTCAGTCACTTTGGTCCAATGCCAGCTAAGGATCCTGACCCACAGGTATCCAGAATCAGTGGCTTATGTAACTTCAGAGACACGGGTAGCAAGGATAGTTGATAAGCTGGGAAGCATCATCTTCAGTGAGGAAAAATAAGAATGTTCATCACTTACCCTGCGTAAGCAGAGCATCTGGGTTATGTTGCCATGCACCAGTAGCAGCACTATTGTGAACAGAAAGCTCATACGTAATGTTGGTAACTTCCTGAGAGTACTTCACCCACACAATGAATCCCGGGAGATGTAAATGCCTTTTTGCCTACTCTACTTCCCCAATTAAATGAGTAAGAGAAAATGGGGAAGGAAACTCATTACTCTGGCTCAAGGACTGCAAATTACAGGGGTCCTGAAAGAACAGAATGTAACAACAGAAATTAAATATGAAACAAGCATGAAGTACAAAGAAGGGACATAAGTATCCCAAACAACTGAATCAGATAATGAATTAGGGGGAAAAAATGTAGAAAGCCAACCTACAGACTTTTTGCTTTTAAAAAAAAAAAAAAAAAAAAAAAAAGTACAGCTTGGCTGCAGTTTTTGTTTCAGGTCAAGCTGTACTCAGCTGTACTAGCAGTAAGATCCCTCCTTGCTAGTCTGCTATCAAGATGGTGTGTTTTCAAAGCAAACCTGCAAAGCTGAGCCCTAACCATGTACTTGTATTCCAACTTCTGCTTCTTTCCCCTTACTGCAGGCTAACCCTAATGGGCCAGCCTGGTGCTGGTGGGTCCTAGCTGTCCTTCCACTTGAGAACAGAGCCCAGCTCCCTTTCCTTGCCATGAAATCCCTCAAAGACCGCTTGAATGGCATCAGACGTGTCCTTACATTCATGTCTCGTACAAGATCGCGGTGATGGTGAGGAGAGCTGTGAAGTCTCCCGCAGTGCTCGACTGTAGAGTGTCTCTTGTAACTTCATCTGACTGCAGTAATGTCTTACAGATTTGTGTCCGAATGTGTCCAGCCTGAATTTCAGAGAAAATAAGTTAAAAGGAGCAAGGGATGTTTATGGTTACTTTAATAGTTTCCATTTGGAACTCGGTTTCTGAGATGATTATTCAATTACTGCACTGCTAAATTAATAACAAATGTGATAAAACAAAAAGTGATCTTGTTTGCCATAAACCTTTTAAAAAGCTTAAGAGGTTTTTTAATTTATTTTTTTTTTGTAGTGGGTAAAGGGTGAACTGTGCAGTTTAATGTGAAGCAGAATTAATAATGTTTATGCATTATTTCAATGAACTGCGTGGTCTTTTCCAAATGGATCAGGTTTTATATAGCATTGTGTATAACAATGTTCACGACTTCCGTTTGATAATTTATTTTTGCACTATGATTTTTTGTTTCAAAATGTGTTATTTATGTGTTCATCCTCTATAGGAAAGTGAGCTGCTCTATTTATAGTGTTTTTATCCTGTATGTACAACGGGGGAAGGGGGGAATGATGATTCTAGCAGTGCACAAAAAACTGCTTTGATCATTTTTCAGCTATTTCTGTTCAAATACTTTGAATGTTTTTCTATTTGTCCCCAGTCCTACTGTAGCCTAAGAAGGCTTTTTTCCTCCCAAAGCAGCCTGCTGTGATGTCTTTGAATACACAGACTGAGAGCTCATGCACAGTTGTTGGATCCTGACTCTCTGCTTGTAACTATGGCTCTGATAGCGCAGTGCAGCCGAGCGCATCCTTAACCGTGAGTGCAGGTGTCGGAGTGCTTGGCTAAGCCAAGGCATGGATCAGTTGATGGCAGTGGGGATTTGCTGACAGAAGGCTCGCCCTTCTAAAAACAAAACTGGAAGTATTGGTGTTTCGTTGTAGATGGACAGATTTTTTTTTTAATTATTTTTTTATATCAACTCCGGTTGCTGTTGAGATTAGCTTCACTTCTGGAGTGTCTGGGATTTGGTTTTGGAGTGTTTGTATGTGGGTGGAGGGAGGGTTATTTTCAACTGCAGGACTAACAGGGCAGTTTGTACCACATGAGAAGGAATATGTTGTAATAAATGCTATTTATGTCACCCCAATGTTCAGCTTTCTGTTAGCTTCAAGTCTCTGCCCAGCCACCTCATTTCTATAGGCAGAGATGGGGTAGGGTTGCTAATAGTAGTTAACTCCTAAGGAAAACAAGTGAATTTTTGGATGATTGCTTCTAGCTAACGAGGCAGGTAAAAACAAGGCAAAAATGAGAATAGCATCAATTGTTTTTTGCTCTAAATCAACAAGCTGTTTGCACTTTTTACTGCTTTCTGTCTACCAGCTTCTGGAGCTCGTCTTCCATGGGGCCAACATTGACTTTCATTAATTTCAGTGGGGGGGAAAGGAAAAACAAACAAACTGTTGTGGAATGCTACAATTTTTCTTGATGTTTTTACCCAGGACAGCACTATTGCCCGTTCCATGCCTTTATGGAACAGTGTGGTAGAAATTAATGTCAGTTTTCCATGTGTGATTTATTTCTCACCATCATTCTTCCATCAGAAATATACATTGAGAGTAATTTCTGTACTGTCAGGTTTCTGTAATATCTTTTATTCCCCCTCTTGTTAAATTTTATAGCACTTTCCCATAAGGGTACCAAAGAATGGAAGACAGACACATTTCAGCTTCATTACGCAAATGGAATATGTATCCTGTGTTGGCATTTAGCTGCTCTAGAAATGCTACAGCTCGTTTCCATACTGCTAGATTGCTGCACTCCTGGCATCTTCTGTAGGTGGTGCTTTCCATGCTTCTCTATGAACAGTGTATAGAATACATGCTCTGAACAACAACTGTATGGTGGCTGAGACCCGCTATGACATTGGTCTTCATAAGTCAAAAGCAGTTCCTACTTGTTTGGAAGTGAAACAGCATTAAATGCAATTCTTCCTTAAACCGTTCTGTATTATGCGTAATGTAAGGAGTCTGCGTTGCTCCTGTAGGAAGTTAGCACTTAGTTCCTTGTGTCTGTGAGAAGAGGACCTCAGATACGTATTTCATACTGTTTTCTCATTGGTCTTGCTGTTCTTTTCCTGCATGTCTTCTGCGTGCTCATTATTTTGTTAATTCAGAAATTGCCATGCAAAGAATCCTCGATTCTACAAGTGAACATTGTCTTTCTTTATTAGACTTGAGTAAAGCTGCCAGAATTTCCTCAGCAGAAATCTGCGTATACATGCACTGTGTTGTGAGCCCCCAGTGTATTTGGTGTGACTTGGAAACACAAACTGCTGCCTGCACTGCATGCAGGTGACCTGTGCATGCACTGCAAATTGACTCCATCAAGAAATTCAATCTGGGACTGCTGTGTGGCCACACATCCTAGGTTAATAGGTAGTTCATGCATTCCTTCAGAGGAAAAAGATCCTGAAACAAGTTTCTGAGAACACAAGCCTGCCAGTAAAAGCTGGACAAGGAGTAGCTTTAGCCCTCAGTGAACTGACATGGTGGTTTCAGTAACGAGCTTTACAAACACAGCTTCTAGTTGTGCCATGCTACGGGTGATTTCAGGTGTATTAATTGGCACAAAGTTGTAAATGCAGTATTTATTACAGGCATAAATAAACAACTGAGCAGACTCGGACACCTTAATTTGAATTATAGAAACTGCATTGATTACATCTAACTGGGGCTGGTATTTTATTCACTGCATTCTAGGCACTTGTTTTATTTCAACCACTCCTGCTTTTATTTATCTAAAAAGAAAAAAAAAAAAAGGAAAAAAAAAAAAAAAGCACTTATTGGATTTACATTTCCTCTGTGGCTGGAAGTAGTGATTATTCTTTTGTAGTGAAGCCATAAGTAATCCGTAGGCTTCCTACTATTGCCTTCAAGGAAGGGCATTTCCTTAGACCCTAAGTGACTGAGTTAGGATTGCTAAAATCAGAAGCTGTTCCATTTTCATAGAAATGTGATCAGTTGTTTGTTTTTTTTTTTTACTGTGATGGAGAGTAAAGCCAATAATAGAATGATCCAAGCAAGTGCTGGTCTCCTGTAGGATATGGTGGTGAGCCATCCAGGCAGCTGGAGACCTCCTGAAAGTGACAGCTTGCATTTGTGAGATGTACTTCATTCATTTGAAATCTCTTCACGCTTCTGTAAATGAAAGATTTAACAAAATACATCAAATAGCAAAGGCTGGCTATATCACCTTTCTAACTTTTTCTGCACGTATTTACTTTCTAATTAAACAGATGGGTTTTCTGAAGGGAATTACATTAATTTTCCCACTTACAGAGTTCTATAGTAACGCTGACTTACGTTGCCTTGCGCAGGAGCAGTTTCTGTGAGAACAGCTGTTAGCTGGGCATGGAGAGCTTTGAGAGTAAAACTGGGGCACAGCTGGATTTTTCAGGTTAAATTGTACAACCTGACTGAGCTCAGACACAGCTGTAGAATGCAGTTTATTAGTATTAATAATTAAATCATAAGTTGGTGCGATAAAATCTAATTGATGGTTTTAGTTCCAGTTGATGCTAAAACAGTTTCAGTTACATAGTCCTCTTTTTTTCATCTTTAATTTAAGTGCTGATCTCTTCCATGAGTGGCAGCAATAAGAGGCAAGCTGTCACACTGCATGGCTGACCAGAGCTGCTCTCCTGTGCTGCTGCTTGTGAGCAGAACACCTGAACCACAGGTCTCCTCACCCAAACTTTAATGAAAATAAAGTCATTGAGATTTGGATGCAGCAGGTCTGGTTTCACCTGCACTGTGAAGAAAGAGCTTTATGAAATTTAGACAGTCTTTTGGTGAATCCTGCTTGGTGCTGAAGTTTTGCTGGTGTTTAAATTAGTGACAGACATCAGTGAAATGCAGTGCTTAGGAATGGAGGACACATTCAGAAGCTTACTTTTAAAAAATACGTGTAAATTAATTACAGTTTTTCTCATGCATACCAGCCCCACTGGAACTGTATGCACTGAGGGCAGTGCTTTCCTGTCCCCTGAGCCCTACATTAGGTGAAAGCAAAACGGGCTGAGCTTGTATTGTCAGCTTTGCAGCCTGACTTGTAAGCGGTGCAGCATGTCCTCAAGATGTGGTGGTCTGGGGCTCAGTCCAAAGCAGCTTTGGAAAATCTTTGAAAGCTACAGCAAGGTGGTAGCTCAGTCAAGTTGCTGTTGTGAGATGCTTTGTTAAATAAATGTGGTCTGGGTACAAGAATGAATCTGCTTTGTCAGGATTAAAATGATGGGTAATACTTCAAAAATAATAACAGTTTAAAAAAAAATGGAGCTATTATGTTGACTTACTCATCCAGGTGTCGTGTGAATTGCTTACAAAGAGTGGAATTTCCTAAGGTCTAAAGTAACCCTCACATAGAAGTGCCTGTATTCTGTTATTGCCATTCTTGAGCTTTTTAAGAGAGTCACAGCCATATATTTTATAAATATGAGCATATGCACCTTTCAATCTTTAAATTTGCAGATCAAAGGTTTACAGAGCAGAAGTGTAGCAAAACCAATGTACTAGCTTCTGTAATTCCCTGGTGGGGGATGGAGAAGTACAAAAATGGGGAGGAACAGACTATCTGTATAAGATGTCTTAATTTGGCACCATATACTTGTCCAATTTAGTTCCATCAAGCTACGTGGTTATAAGAGTGCCAGAAATATATATCTCTCAAGCCATTCTAAATAAAAAGCTCTTTGTTGACCTGTATATTCCATTTGTTTGTAAAACATCATTTTTGTGCACTGTAACGAACTTGAAATGAAACTCTCATGCCACTGAACAGGGCACTGTTCAGCTACCTCAACGTAAGGTTGAAGTACTTTGTTGTTTTTTTTTCCAGATTTGTTCACATTGTCATATAAAATATTTAAAAAAAAAAATCATAGTCCAAAGATCCTGTATTTGTTTGTAGATGTACTTACAATTATGTTGTACCAACAAAGTCTGTGTGAAGCGTTGTTTGCTAATTAAAATTTTTGTGTTCTTTACTCTTTGGCTTGCATAACAAAGTACGTCAGGTGTGAACCACTGTTGACACAGGAGCTGCTTTTTTTTAGGTGTTAGAGAAAAAGGGACGAAGAACAAATCCTAGGCCCTGCAGCCACACAGCAGAATCTGATGTGAAGGGAGGAACCCACAGGAAGGAAGGCGGTTGCCCAAAACTCTGCCTTTGTAAGGGACCTGCAGAGCACTTTCGATCTTTGCTGTAGAAGAGAAGGGGCAACGGGAAGAGCTGAGAGCCTGGCATCCAGAAGGTGTGCTTCTGTGCCTGCTGTGCTGTTTGCCTTAGTGAGTTGCCCCTGTTTCTGTGATTAGAAACAAGCCAGGCTGCCTTCCATGCGTAGCCTTGGCCAGGAAAAGTGAGCCCTAGCTTCTTGTTAAGCTGTGCCTGTGAACCCATGGAAGCGTGACGTTCAGCTTAAAAGCTCTGTAGCACTTTTAAAGTCCCCAGCTTACAGAAAAAAGCTGAAAAAGAGGACTTTTATTCATAAACCCCAGATTGAGAGAACAGCTCCACATTTTATCCTGCTGAAAACATGGAAGAGTCACCAAAGTTTAGCTTTTAGAGATATGTAGGGGCTGCTCCTTCACCTCATCACCAGACAAGCTGAGTGCTGTGGCTGCGCTCTGCTGCTCCAATCCTGTCACCTGTGGCACCAGAGATCACCTCACTGCTCTCTTATGTAAGCTTGCTCAGGTCCTGCATTTATTTTAGAATCCGGGGCACAGCCTGAAGGCTGAATTTAGTAAGCTAACAGCTAATTATGTCAGGGCTGCGGTTTCCTATAACAAAAATCTGAATCTGAGCAGGGAACTATTTTGGTTGAAGTGCTTAAGAAACAGCCAAAGCTGAAGCTTTGCTTGGGAACACGGCAGATAAATGATTCCTTTCAGTTCTCAGTTTTAATTCTGAAAGCCTTAATTAAGAATGGCTTTTAGTTGTAGTTTAAAGCAGAAAATAAATAAAACAAATGTGGGGTAGCAAATATAATTCCCAACTCTATTTGTTCAGCACGCTTTAGAAGAGATTTATTCAACGGACTCGTGAAGTATTCTGAAGTCAATTACTTAATGTCTCACTTTAAAGCGATCACCAAAAAGCAGAAGCAGTGTAAAGCAGTTCCTTGCAAAGCACTTCTGTGCCCTGCGTGCTTCCTAGTGCCGCAGCCATGATGGCTAGGCTGTGATCAGGGCTCAGCCCACAGCAGTGCCTGGCTGTTCTGCCCTCACTCAGTGCGGGCAGTGAGCTGTGATGTGCTGTTAGTTCTCTTGGTGAAGTGTCACGAAGTGCTGGGACGTCTCCCAGTGTGCTGCAGTTCTCTGTAGAGCCGAGTTAAAGCTCTGCCATGTTTCTGTCTCTAAACAGGAGGTGCTGCCTGCCGCCATCTTGGCCACGCAAAGGGAAAATAGAAACTTAGGTTGCAAAGGACCGCGTGGCTGGGCTTTGTTGTCACTGTTGTTCTCAAATCTGTGTTGCTTTCAAACTGAGCACGTTTTCTATCAGCAGCCACTTAGAACTCCAGAAATCACACAACAGAACAGATGAAATGGTTCTTCCTAGAGGGTGGTAATGTCACCTGGCCTTCCCCAGCTGTATTACAACTAGCTGCTCTGTGAAGCTCTACATTGATGGAGGCTACCTGAGAACCAGAGCACCATCAAAGAGCAGGGTTTGCATGCACAGCCCTCAGCTGCTGCACACTGCACAGTTTACCTCTTCTCATGGACAGCTTTCAGGTAGTTAAAGCAGAACTGACAGCCAGAGCATGCTGTTGCTGGCAGCCTTGTGCCAGCATGGCATCTTCTCTCACAGTAGATCTGCTCTTGACTTGTAATGCTGTAAGCGAAAGGAGAATTAAGCTATTTATGTAAGTGGCTTTATTTATATAACTGACTGATGCTGTATTATATGATGAAAAAGGAGGGAAAAAAAGTGGCTTTTTTTTGTCTTTTCTACGAGCTGCAGGAAGATTTTGTAAAAGTAACACTGGTAATAAATGGTTTTCTCTATGCGTTTGATGAGAAGTTCAGCTTCATCTGCATGGAGGCTCTGGCATGCAGAGGAAATGTAGTAATAGGTGGCACCACAGTGTGAAAGGATTCTAGCAGGTCTGCAGACAATCTAGAAGCTCTGAATTCAGAACACCAGCATTTAGACTGTAAGCTCGTTCGACAGAGCAATTAGCATTCAGTCTCTTCCATGGATGACTCAATGATTTGCGCTGTGACTGTTAGCACTGAACGTACCAGCTGAAATTTGTTCTGAAGGTTTAGTGAAGCATTCACGATTTAAAAACGGTTTCTACCAGTATATATTTTTTTAATCAATGAGAAGCCCAAGCTCCACCACGGCTGAAGAACATACAGAAGCATTTTCAACAGAGCCGAATTCATTTTCTTTATGCTTGATGCTGTTTTTCACTCCTGAGCGAACGCCGGCTATTTAATATTTGGGAAATCAGGGTCAGTAGAGTAAATGTTTCTGTAGCAATTTGGCAGACACACCTTTCATAACTCATAAAGTCACTCCTGGAAAGGCACAACTGGGTCGCAGAAGTGCATGGTGGGATGCTGCTTTCCAGTTATGCAACCAGGGTAACTAGAGGTTAGAGAAAGCAGTTGAATAATGAGCTTTTTGCCAGAAAGAAGGGAAGAGAAAAACACAGTGTTTTTAATGCTGGCTTCTGAGCAGCAGCTCCTAATGTGTCTGGTTAGGAGTCATCAAACTGAAATAGAACCGAATGCGTCACAACTTTGAAGAATGGCAATTCACATCCCCAAAGAAAAGTACATCTGCTTGTATTCCAAAAGCAAATCCTACCAGCTCTGTGATTCCCATCGATGATGCTAGAGCCACTGGCAGCATGCTGCTCAGCTTTTCTCCCAGCCCATGTCACTACCTTCATCACTCCCCCTGCTCTTTTTACTGTATCCGTCATCCAGCAACGCCATCGCCCTTGGGGAATCACATTTTGTGTGCACCATTTCTATCACACTGAGCTCAACTCCTCTTTGCCCCTGACAGCTCGCAGCACCTTCACTTCTCCCACATTTTCTTTCCTGCTTTTATGTACTTCACTGGATTATTTCTTAAAAAAATGTAATGAGTGAGGAATTCTTGCACTGTTTCTTAAAACAGAAGAAAGAAAGGAAGTTGTCTTTCTGCACCATGAAGATTTTCCAAAGTTTGGAGGGCTAGGATATGGCCTGAGGGCACCAATTAGCACATTAACTAACGACTAGCTCCCATCCAGTCTGGGGATATCAGTTACTAAAAGTGAATCCTGCACTGCAAAGAGACTAAACAAAACGGTGCTTTTAGCCACAGTTATATCTCCTGTTACAGCTGCGCAGCAGATAAATATATTAATCAAAATGACCTCATTTTAGGCATGAGTAGCAGTGTCTTATATAACCATGTTAAGTGTGCTGTTTTATTTCCCTCCCGCCAAGGAGAAACGGTGTTTGTCTTACAAGGGTTCCAAATAAGTCTGGTTATAAAGCGATGGGGGAAAGAACGAGAGGAAGAGACGAAAGTGGAGGAATCAGTAAGCAAAATGACTCATTCCCCGAGAGCAGAGGCGATGCTACACTGCACTGTTAAATATTAGTTGCTCTGTAGGAAGCTGATGTTGTCATAAGCAGTCTCAGTGCTCCACATGTGCCCAAAATTTCTCAGGATGGGAAAAACAGATGTGTTAGAAGAACGGAAGTGCCTTCTTTTCAGACCTCTCAACCAGTGGCCTCAGCTTTCAGCGTTCCTTGTTCTGTTTCCAAAGCTGTTGGTGAAGGCTGCCCCCAGAAACGAGGGGCTTGCAGCATCCCCTGCCATCCTTTTTGTTCTTTGGAGAAAAGCAGCATTCGATTAATTCTTTTCTGGTGCTAATAATCATGCTTTAAACGAGCTCACAAGCACCCTGAAAAGTAGACTACATCCCCCCACACACATAACAAGGCCAAAACTCATCTGGATTGATGCTGCACTGCAGCAAAAAGGACAGAGAGGCGTACATTTTTGCAATATAAGATCACTCAGGCAGAGAACTCCGATAAGCGCTGAAAATGTGAAAAACAAATGGCAGGGTATGCATTTCCCATTTGCTTAATACACAGACATAAAAGAAACACTGTGTAGGCTTCACTGCAGCATGCCAGTGCATCCAAAACTCAAAGGTTAGTTACATAAATGATAAGGCGTGGGCTTAAATGCTTCATTCAGCTTGTTAATTACTTGCTTTGTGGTCCGAGCCAACATTCTGAAACAGGTTCATCCAATATTGTGTTGCTTCCTCTTCATTTTCAGTTAGTGTATGAAGCTGAAGTGCTGGGAACGATTTGTTGCAGCACATCAGGAGAGTCTCTTTTCTCTTCTAGCAACTCATAGAACAAACTTACTCAAACTCATCCACAGATGCTCTTTAAATGTCTTCCTTAATTCAGAGAATGATGAAATTTACATCTTGGAACATTCCTTTTAAACGGGGGAATTGCTGGCTGCCATGAGCATATCTTTATAATTGACATTTTTTGTTTCAGTAGTTTCTCCTTTGTACCCTTTTTAACCACGAGGAAATGAATGGGAGCCCGTTAGAGAACTCTGACACACATGCTGTATCTCTGGCAGAAACGTTGTAGAAGCTCTGCCTTAATAGTAGATGGAAATAAATA
This sequence comes from Tetrao urogallus, assembly GCF_951394365.1. Taxonomy (NCBI): domain Eukaryota; kingdom Metazoa; phylum Chordata; class Aves; order Galliformes; family Phasianidae; genus Tetrao; species Tetrao urogallus. The sequence continues at coordinate 2,677,553 of NC_136826.1, forward strand.
GTTCCCTCTTCAGTTCAGTGAGCCTGGACACCAGCTTGGTCGATGCCATGGGGAGAACAACTGGTCAGTGCCAAACGGCCCATCCAAAGAAAGGCAGACCACCTCTTATTTCATTACATGCAGGCAGAAAGTGGAGGTGCAGAATTCCGTATCGCCGTGGCAATAAATCACACTGTATCAGGAGCAAACTGTAATCATGCCACAAGGCATCTCACCAAGGTCGTACCTGGGAACCGCAGACTAAGATTTACTTCAAACAGCAGATCTGTTTTAAAAGCAGAACTGTGTAACTTGCCTTGATTTCATCAGGGTATGTTTGCAGACATCTCGATTTCCTACTCAGAATGTTGGATGTCATATGAACAGGAATATGTTTTAACAGCTACAATGAAGTGGATGCAAATATTGTGGAAGTTTTTGACTCCCGACCTTTTAAGAGACGCTAACTCACACCCTTTAAACTTCACCTTCTTATTTCTACATGAAGGCAGCATCTTTCTCCTCTATAATAATGTTGCCAGTTAGAGATTTCTGAGTCACAAATGCAGATTAGCATTTGGATCTGAATTACAAGTCTTGAAAACTGGAGGTTGGCTGAAAGAGAAACCTCATCGAGTCAATCCTATGGACCAACTGCAAAATACAGATTGCAGCTGCAAATCTGGGCTGAAGCAATCTGGCTGTTGCAGTGCTGTAGGAAAGGTGATGAGATGTATCTCCTTGCCAGTCTATGCAAACCTTCTTTCCACATCATTCTCTGGACGTTGCAGGAATGTTGCTCCCAAAGTTACTCATTCCCTTTGCTTCCACACTTCAGATGAGTTTCCCTGCTGTGCTGTCTTGCTTTACTTTCCTCATTTTGTTCTTTCCTGCCCATGGGCCGTATCATATCCTTCCATCAATATTTCAGCAGAACGACTCCCGGTTGGAATCAGAATGGATTGCTGCTTAAAAATTGATAGCACAATATGGCCCCGCATTTCTGTTGCTGTGCACCTGTTCCTCTTAAGCTACACTCCCTCTGCCTTTAATACTTCCATTCCTCAGATTGCTCAGAACACCAGTGTATTCTTAGCTGTATTTAAACGATCAAATGAATACAATTTCTAAATTAGAACGCACACAAAAATGCCTTTTTTTGTCACCAAGTGAAGCTCAACTGCGCAGTTTAGCAGATCTCACCATACAGATCACTTTTGTCTTCAGGCTAAACATTGTTCCTTCAAATTGAAGATGAAAACCGCAATTAAATATAGGCCACAGATGTTCAGGATGCAGAGGACAAAAATATAGGTTTCATAACTTGACAGTTATGCAACCAGTTGCTTTTCACATATTAAAACAAACATTTAATTTTATGCTCTTATTTGCCTTTAATCTAAACACACATACAAAAAAAAAAAAAAACCCAAACCAACAACCTGTGAACTGTCTTTAAAATGGTGAGAATTTAAAGAAAAATGGTCCTATTTTAATCATTGCTAATTACTTTTCCTCAAGATCTTCACTGTTTTGTAATTTAACTTCAGATCCCCCAGTACTCAGCCAGCCAGCTCTCCATCAAACCTCCGAGGCACCTCCATAATGCCAAGATGTAAGCTCTAATCGTGTTGCAGACCTGGTCAAGGCAAGATTACTTTTAAATGCAGTTCCCCTTACCTAATGAATCTCATTCTGAGCATCTACCCCAACAGCCAGAGCCCTCCATGCACCTCTCACCCAACACAGCACACCAGGTGTGCCAGAGAAGCACATGATGAAGATGATGGGATTTGATCCCTTTGCAGATAAAAGCCAGCAGAGAACTAAGCACATTCGGTACTAATATAAAAATCCTTTTCTTCAACTTAGCTTCCCTCTAGTAAATCACACATTAATTCTCTCATGCAAAAACAAAGAAGCAAACCAGCAGAACGTTTGCTGAATGTAAATGCATAAATGAGAATTTCCTCTTACAACCACTGATGCTTTGTTTTGTATGTGTAGGGAGGCTTCATGTACAAAACTGTACTGCCTGTCCACCATCTCCAGTAAGTTTGGACTGGGGGCTGGTTTCAACCAATTTTGCAGAGATTTCTACCACCCCCTCTATATGACAGCAAACTTGCATTTGCAGATTTGACTTCTAACATCTTTGGGAGACACTTGAACACTTTGGCAATAGTAGCACAGTTCACTGAATGAGAAATAAAAACAGAAAGGCTTGTTAAGGATTTAACCTTTTTTTAGTTAAAGTCAAAACCTGTTATCTTTACAATAAAAGCAATAGTAACTACAGAATAAGAAGACAACCAGTTTGCCAGAGTCACCAAAAGCAGCCATTCCCCATACTAGTGATGAATGAGACAGGCCATGTGCAGAGCTCAATCTGTGCTTTCCATCACGGTGTGAATCCGCAGAACCGATATGCTTTGGTTTTGAAGCTAAAGAAGTTTAACTCAGACACAGCCCAGGGCCTCACAATGCCATTTGGCAGTCATAGAATCATAGAATGATTTGGGTTGGAAGGGACCTTTAAGGTCATCTCGTTCCAACCCCCTGCTATAGGCAGGGACACCTCCCACTACAGCAGGCTGCTCACAGCCCCATCCAGCCTGGCCTTGAATGCTTCCAGGGATGGGGCATCCACAGCCTCTCTGGACAGCCTGTTCCAGTGTCTCACCACCCTCACAGCAAAGAATTTCTTCCTAATATCTAGTCTAAATCTGCCCTCTGCCAGTTTAAAACTAATTTCCCCTCATCCTGTCACTACGTGCCCTTGTAAAAAGTCCCTCCCCAGTCATTTTAGAAGCAGAATTGCTCTTAGGAGAATGCAGATAAGAAGAGCTAAGAGCCTCAGATTTCTTAGAGCAAAACCCATGCCAACATCTCAAAGAGCTGTTGACCCTTCTGCAAGATCTGACAAACAGCACAAACAGGACACCTGATCAATGTGAGTTACAGCTGCTAGTAGAAAAACCCAACATGTATGTCTGTTCATCCCACATCCCCACAGCCTTGTAAGGGCAGGATCAGATGTTCCCAACCCCTGAAGAGAATCTTCACTCATCTTCTCTAAGAACTGACACAAGTTGGTTGGGTTTGTCAGGTTCAGCCAATTTGGGTGATACGAGTCAGGAGTAGAGTACTCCTGGTAATGTAGAGAGACAGACTGAGACGTGGTTGTTGGAACCCCTCTAAGACCAATTGGAATGTGGCAGGCCAGTTCCTCCCCACACACAGCCTCTCACAGCCTCTAAATGAAGCACAAAGTCCTTAATGCTAGTTACTAAATGAGAAGTGGCATCTCAGTGGGCTGCCTCGGTGGATTAATTCTAAATGCATAATTCAATACAGACCCACATAAACCTTTATGAATAGAAGTAGGGGTTATGTAAGCATGTTCTTACAGCGTATACTGCAAACTCCTCAGTGTAGCTACCATTTCTGTGCTTTAGGTATACAGCTGTCAGTCGAGCAATTCAAAGAGAACCAAAAGAACAGCAGGCCTACCTCAAACCCATAGGCCATGTGGGAGATGAACCATTTCTGAGAAATCAATTCCTTTTGAACCAGTAACAGTTTAGTTCAGCACACTATGAATAATAATAAAAAAGTCAGATTAGTTTGATGATCCCAGAAATACAGTCATCTTACACATACAAATACAGTCGGGGATTAATGCTGCCTCCAGGGTAAATCCCTTTCTCATTGAATGCCTGCAGAACTGACCTGCAAAAATAATAGCAGCTTCACTGGTTAAAAATACGGTGAAGGGGTTACTACAATTATTATTAAACATAATTGTATTAACTAAAGCAAGAACGTCAGGCTCAAGCTAATGGTAGCAGTAATGATGACTGCATGTTGATAGTAACAGCCACGATGCTCCTGGGCTATGGCTTAACAGCTTAACATGGTTCATAAGAGCTAGAGACTGGTAGGGGGTTAAGGACAAAAATAAAAACCCCTCCAAACGTTCCCAAGCTTTGAGGAATCTCAGATCCAGAGCTGGACCAGAACACTGCATCTGATTCACAGCTCCACAACCTTCAGAACCAAAGCACTGATTTTGGTCTCATCTGCTGAGAGGTCAGTAAAAAAAATGGTATCAAGGAACCCCAAGAAGCCAATAGAGATTATTTTAGAAAGGAACAGCTATTGGTTACCTGGTGAGTTTTGGAGGGGCTGCCTAGGAAACACGGGTATATTTGTTTTAAACATTATTTCACTGTAGAGTGCCAGACAGTGTGAATCTGGGACAATTTCTCTCAAATTCAGAATAATTCTATGCTGAGATTTATGTTTGAACAATACAGAAACAAAAAATGAAACACAAAAAAAATCCCAGTTATAATCTTATTTAGACCAGATAATTCCATTGGCTTTAGTAGGTTTGTTCCTGACTGGCAGAGTTGTTCCCGAGATTTGAAAGAAAGCCCGGAGTGCCACTTAGCATTGAAATCCTTCTTGTTACATTACATTTCCTTGGAAAATTGCATCAAGTCTGTTCTTGCTAAGTCACTCCCAGAAAGAAAACCTCTTTGCTGTGGAACTGTGGCTGCAGACCCATACTGTTAATAAAAACAAATGCAAGAGTATAGCAAGAATATCAGTTCCGTCTAGGAAAATTGTTGGGTTCATCCGCTCAGTCAACACAAAGGAGACTGTGAGTCCGTGCTTCTAAAATTCCCATTCTCAGACTGAGTGACACTGCACAAGGCACAGAAATGGGATGTTCCAGCAGCCCTGGCTCCGCACGCTGCCAACATCGCTGGCTCAACATCTTTCACATGGCAGAAGCCATGAAAAACTCATTTTAAGGACCAGGCTATTATGCAATGGCCTTGGTTGCATCAGCGCAGCAAGGAAAGCACTGGGGGAAAGTGAACTAAAAGCTGAGGCTCTGTGCCTGCAAGGCAGTGGCAGGGCAGGAGCAGAGCCACTGACTTCGGGTGGGAGAGCTGTGGGCTCAAGGCAGCCTGAGTTCCCTGCAGAGTGATCCACCCTGCTGTCTGCCATGCTGCCCTGCCAGCATTCCAGGGACACAAGCTGTCTTTGCAGAGGAGTGGCAGACTCTAAAAATGAACTGGTCCTGGCAGTATGGCTGTATTATCTCATTTTCAAAGGAGAAAGAGGAGAAATCCAAATGAAAAAGGGCGGAAAAAAATACAAAGCAGTATTATGAATGTCATTTCCACTGTCTGCTTCAGTGACTCCAGTTGAGTTGCAAACAAGACTAGTGTTACATGTACTCCATGTAGGTACAAGGCCAAATCAGTGCACGCAGTCATGTGGCCACCTCTGCTGTAGGAAAACCACCACCCCATGTAATTGAACGTACCATGAAGGACACCAGAGATCACCTTTGGACAATTCCTGGCAGCAGCTCACTCAGATGTTTGTGCTGAAGCTGCACAAACACTTCTCTTGCAGCACTGCAGCAGGGAGCTTCTGTCTGGAAGAAAAGCAAAAGGTCCTGCAGAGCTGAGTGACTGCTGGAGCAGAGGCAAGCACGCCGCATGGAGCAGCTACTCCTTGTTTGGATTGTAAAGGCTCCCAGAAGCAACTTACCAAACCTGGGTTTAGGGAAAGTGCGTTTTCTTGGAGCTTCTGACTGACACCATAAGATCCTTCAGATCACGCTGTTTGGTGGTGTTACATTGCCTATTGAGCCTCCAGGCCCTGCTGTATGAGCCAAAGCTGTCTCCAAAAGGTCTGAGGCTGATCACAGCCCCAGAGTCATGCTGACCTGGTTTCCAGCCCTGGATTCCCAGGCAGTAACACCCATCTTCCCACCATCCAGCATTGCTGGGCTCAAGATGGCAACACCATCCTTTGTCACAGCAGCCCCTGTCACTTTACACCCCGAGATGCATTGCTGCAGTCTGCACAACGTGGGAAGGGCCATGTGTAGCACGTGGACGTGCCCTTCCTGAGGTCCCTGGGAATGAGATGGAGCAAAGCTCTATGCTGAAGGACCACATTTAACCCAGAGGCTTGGAGGAGATGGCAGGAAGTTTGCCGACTGCTACTCTGAAGGATAGTCAACAAGCAGGGCCACAAAGCTTTGCTTCCAGCTGATATATGTAGGAATTAAAGGACATTTTCTAGTCAGGTCAGCAGTTAGAATATGCAAGTGGAAGGAGAGACTAGAAACATATCTTCATTTTTATGAAGGAATGTACCAATGTCTTGCTCTACTACAGTCTCATATAAAGTTGTCATTAAGTAATTCCTCTTTAATGCATCATTCCCAGCAGTGGTTTTAATATGATAATCAAAAAACACACTTTTCTGATCCTTGACAGAGCGCTTTGCTGTGTGCTGGGCTTTGGCAATAAGTTATGCTCTGAAACTATTGGGCAAGTAGCAAGTGAGAAATGATGTCAATATGCCTAGCACTTAATATGCAATGCAAATATTCCTGTTGATTGTTCTCTCTCCATATGTAGCACATCTTCACAGTCAGAGCTCTTTTTTTATAAACAAAGTGAAGCAAGGAGACACTTGTTTTCATAAAAGATCATAACACTAAGAGTGCTTATGTAATAAATTGTTCTGTCAAACACAGATGGAAAACACAAAATGGAAACACAGAAAATGAAGCTCTGTTTTCAAGCACCTCTGGTTTCCTTCCACGCAAATACAGATCAGGTCACTGATCTTTGAGCAGAGCTCTGTTGGCCTATGAAATGCTGTAGTGAAAATGCTAAGTCACACCCTGAAGCAGTGATGGAGCACCTGGTGGAAGGCAGGGCCAACCCAGGGGAGCTCAGGTGCATGCAATGCAGCTGAGTGACCAGAATGTGTGGAGCCAGGATCCACCCCTTCCCAGGCCTCATTTAAGGGCTGGCAGTAGATATGAGGGGGGGTCCTTCTGCAGTTCCCTGCGTACCTGAGGCCTTCTGAAGGTAAGCAGCTTCTTTCCTTTGTTTGTGTGCCCATAGCTGTTCATTTGGGTGAATTCTCACTTGCTCCAGCCTAGGACCTTGCTGCTCTGCTTTCCATCATGTTACAAATTATGTGTTTTCCTCTCCTTCGCAATATGCGTGATTCAGGCTCCAAGCTGAGTGAGTGCCTGTTTTGTTTAAAATGCAGCTCTGGTTTTATGTAGATATATCCTAACTTGTGCATCTACTCGTGACAGAGAAGTCATTTTATTTACTCCCATGTGAATAAAACACACTTTCACAGCTCACAAAGCCCGTGGAAATTGTTTCTTCCTGTATGCACAACTGATAACATGCTGACCCTCTGGGGGGCACATCTCCCCTCTGTTTGCTTCTCAGTGACTGTTGCTTTTCTTCACTTGCTCATGTCAGTAGCGATGTACAGCCAGTACTTAGGCCAGCAGGAGTGACGCATTTATAGAAGGCAGCCAGCAACATCTCCTGCTTGCTAGCTCTGCCAGTGCCAATGGCACCGTTAAGGAAGGCTGCTGCGAGCAGCTCTATGGAAACACAACACAGCCCCAGGACTTTGACCCCTTCCCATACATTGCTGCCATTGCTACAACGGCCTTATTGTGTAATTTGGGAAAAAGTTACCTCAGTGCCACAGAAACATATTCCAGAGAAGTGTGGCAAGCTTCTAATTTGGGAACGCTCAACCTCACCCTGCTATGTTGGAAAAATACCTGTAAGTTAAAACTAATTTGGAGGCTGGACTAAGACAGTAGGGAAAATATAATGGAGTATCAACTATAACTGCTTAACAAAATAGATTAAGGAGATTTCTAAGCAGAGCAGCGCTGCCAACACTGACAGGTATGCAATCTTGAACTTGTTAGCTTTTCACTGGATTCCTGTAAGACATGGTTAGCTAGAAAAGAAATTAAGGAAAAAGTAGGTTTGATCCTAGACGTGAAAAGGTAAAAAGTTTAGAGAAAGAAACTCTATTTTTTAAGGAGCTATTCTGAGGCAGAGAGAAGCAAAGATGAGAGTCCCAGGTATGGAACAGTTTTTTGTATTGGAATGTTTGTACCAGTCCCTTCTTTCTGCTTTTTCATTTCTATTTCAGACAAAATTATATTAATGAAATACTCCATGTCTTCAGTGGCTTTCATACCTACTTGTAGTTTTGGAACTAGGTTGGCTCATTGATCAGTGTAGGAATTGGTGGACAATAATCCTGTTTACATCAAGAGCCTGTAGGTTTTTTTGAACTGCCTCTAAAGAAAACAGCTATTAAAAGAATTTATTTTTAAATCCCTCCTCACACAATAGGAACAATAACAGCATCTCACTATTTCCATAACCAATAATCTGCCCCTCAAGTTGGGAGAAGTTGCAGAACTTTGGCTCTGTTCCTTTCTTAGGATCTATGTTGCACAGCTCTGCTATTTCAAGCACTGCACTGCAGCATCCCACTGTGAGCCTTTTGTTTCTTGAGTTGTACCATCATTCTTACACAGGTTCACCTTCATCCTGCCATGCCCCTTCATTCATCCAGCTGGAAATACCTGGGCAGCTTTTCTGATCTGTGAAGATGCATGGTTTTGTGTTCCAAGTTTGGAATTTGCAGTTTATCCCACCTGCTTATTTCTATAAAATGTTTTTTTGTTTCGGTTTTTTGTTGTTGTTGTTGTTTTGTTTTGTTTGTTTGTTTGTTTGTTTGTTTTAAAAAAAAGGTTGCACTCAACCTTCGTAGCAAGAACTGACTCAGGCTGTAAGAACAGCAACACCCATAATGAATAACGACTCTTTGAGTACAAGCCAAAATGCGCATAGAATGCAAGTGTACCAAGCAACAAACCAAGGCCAAAATCCTAAACAGATGTCAGGATTACCTAAATGTGAGGGGTTCCACACCTTAATTGCCAACATTCCAGTGGCAAACGATGAGATGTTTGTCAAACCGGGGAAGCTCAATGTAAATGCAGGTAGGGAAGCATGCACTAGAAGAAAAGACAAAGAGGGACAAGTGTCTGACTCTGTAGGCAGCTAATTGCCTCTGTGGTTACTAGAATCCTTCCAGTAACAGTTCTGAAGGACAAAGTATGCCTAATGCCTTTTCTGTATTGATCTGCAAAGCACTTAACTGAGCAAATGGGACAAGCTCAACCTTTCTAAGCTGAGAAGTTCTACTGTAATATTAAATCTATAGGTATATAAATTCAAGCAATTAAAAAGAGTCTATTGCTGCTTAGGGGACTTTCTCTGTCCCAGCAGGAAACAGGACAGCAGAGTTTTCAGAATGGTCAGTCATTCCTCACTATTCCAAGACCTTCTAAACCATGGTCATTGAAATGAGGACTGGCTCCATGGTGATATCCAGGGGTTTTTGATTCTTTGGGTATATTTAAGGAGATGCTAAGCCACGATCTTGTAATGAAAATGTTTTGGAGTACTGATAGTAGTGTGTAGCTTTGGAGGTCTTTTGAATTATTTTCTTATTTCTTTGTTTAAATGGATTAATTCCTACTTGCCTGCAAGCCCAGTTAATTGTAAGCTGATTCACAGCTGGATGATAACATAGCAGTCTCTTTTAGCCCGATTCATTGTAGGTCACTGTTACAGTAAGAGGAACCTCCATAATCTCCAGTGAGGTGCATGCCAAGTTGCTGTTTGTATCTGTGATCTCTCCCATAAAAACATCAGGTCCTGTATCTGGATGAAGATCTACCTTTAGCCAGGCAGCAGGTGTTCTGAGCAGTAGAACTAAAATTCTAAGCTGCGATTCCCTGCTGGACACAGTCCTGTATCTTCCTGCATGGCCTCCTCACACAACTGAACTCACTACCTTTCCCTATCAGTGGCACCAGTTTTCAGGGACTCCTTGTGGTAAAGCATTTTTTTTCCCACACTTCATAGCTCCAAAACCTCCACCATATCACAAACAGCAACACACCTCACTCTGTCTCCTCCACTTTCACAAAAGCTTCCAGTCTCCCCCCTGTGATACTGTATAGTGAGTTGCGTGTGGGAATCCACTTTCTGCAACACCAGAAGCCCTGTTCTCCTTGGGGATGGCACTAGCACCCTCTGCTGTTGTACAGGAGCACCAAAGCCAGCTGAAGCCCAGTGCCAGCCCTGAGTGCAGGGCATCTCAGGGACAGCCCTCAAGATCCTTTGCTGAAGGCCCTGAGCCACAGAACCTCACACTTACACTCTTGGCAACGTGACTTTGCAGTGACTTTGAGGCAGCTAATTTCCAAAAGCAGTGATTGCATTTGTAAGTGATCATGTTGCTTTGGTGTTTTTTTTTTTGCTTTAAAAAAAAAAAAAACCATGCAGAATGAGCTTACTATGGTAGTTATCTGCACTCATCCATCACCTACAATCTACAAGTGGGCAATGGGAAGTTGGAGCCTCACAAATGCAACAGTCAGCTTTTATAAATGTATCAGTAAATCACCAGTGATTCAATGTTGATTTTAAAACCTCACCTTGTGGTTACATGAGTCTAGTTCTGATTTCTTCCTCTCCAAGCTTTTTGTCCTCCTGGCTGTATAAAGAAACTGGAATAAAATAACTTCAGAAACCCAGAAGGCAAGTAAATACCAAATGCAGCATCACATAATTCTCATGTTCCTTTCTTCTTTCTGAAAGCAACCCCAAGTGGCTGGTGAGTAACTCTGAAATCCATTCGAATGAGTATTCACAAAGTTTCTTGTGATCACAGCAGCGCAAGCTGACCATGACCTATGGGAGCTGCAGCAGCCCCAGAACAAAAGGAGCCATCAGCCCTCTGATGACGTTTTACATTCCTAAATAGATTTAGGAAACCTTAGTAGTATGACCAGCTGTGCTGATCAGTGCCAGACCACACAAAGTCATCCAAGACAAGATCTATGCACTATATCCATACAGAGAGTACATATTAAGCAAGTACCTCTTTTTAATTTTTTCCTTATAGTTTCCTTTCCTTCCTTTCCAAATGAGGGCCATCTATTGCTCACTGTTTCCAAGGAATTGCATCACCACTGGCAACCGCATTTAATAGTAAAATAAAAATGAGAATGGAATACAAAAGGGGTTCCTTCAAGACAAGGATTACAAAAGCATCTGTACATACAAACATAATGGAAACAAGATCAAAAGCAAAAACAGGGACAGAGAGATTCTAGTAACATTTGCAGTACTTTAGGGAAAGGACCACAATTCCCACTAACCAAAAGAGAAGAGTTTGCTGAATAAGGCAATACATGTATTTTACACGGGGTCAGTAAGCGTCTGATGGGGTGGCAGCTGGACAGAACTTCAGAAATCAAAGCTGAGTATGTCCATTTACATTACACTCAAAAGCTTCAGAGGAATACAGATACTTCAGATACTTCTTTTTGCAAAAGAAGAAATTGCTCTTAAAAGAAAGAAAACAAGTAATAAAATAGGCCTGGGTTAACAAACCAGCAGTGAAACTTTTAGTCTTTTTTGTGTCAGTACGAAACAAATAGAATCTATAGCTTCAGTGTGCCTACTTGAGTAAGTTTTCACCTATATAGATGAGTCCACAATCTAGCTCTTAATTAATACTGTTTTCAATTATTGTGATCTATATATTTAAATTTGGGCCAAGACTGGAAGATTGAAGTCTTCCTATGTGATACCTCTTTTTTGTTTTGCAATTAGTCCTAACTTTTTTCCTCAAAAATACCTGCCACCTTTCCAACTAAAAACTGCCCATCAGCCAAGTCAGCCTTCAAAGTTTGCACTGACTGTAAACAAGAATTTAAATGTGCAATCCTGCAAGAAAACACAAAAAGGACCACTGGGTGCCATTGGCTTTTAAGCCACTAACATCATTTTATAAAGCTTTTCTTTCAATAGCCTGCTCCCTTCAATGATGGCATTTTTAGTCTGATATTGGGTTACCAATTAAGGATGGATGACTCACTGGGGAAAGCAGCTCCTTTATCATACAAGAATGTGGAAAATGGAGTGGCCTTTGTTGAACACATGCTGTGAATTTCCAGGTAGCAACAAGTTTCCATCCGCTGCCACTCTTTAAGAGAGAGGGTTTGCTGATGAATCTCACAAAAAAGAAACCACTCTTTGCCATAATTAAAGGAAGAAGTTTTTTGAGGGTTTGGTTTGTGGGTTTTTTTGGTAGATTATTCCAGATTTCCAAACAGACAACCAAAAACAGAGTGGATGCTAGGGCATGATGGTTTTCTAGGATGTGGGAGAGAAAAGGAGGCATGTGCCTCTGGGTCATTCCACCTGGCATCACTAAGCAAAGCACAAGACCTGCAGCATTGTGATTTCAAATTATCCAAAAGGCAAAATGACTCCAACTCACAGTGCTGCTGTTTGGATCCTGCAGCTATCACAAAATAGGTCCATTAGCAATCAGAAGCAAAAGCGGGCCATTACACACAAGTGTGATGACATCAATGCCCATGAGTCACAGTGATGCATCAGTATACAGCATCATATCTATTTTGTAGCATACATTAATTCTTTAGCCAAAAACACATTGCACAAAACACTACATTGTTCATGGAAACTTTAAAAACATATTTAGCAAGGGAAACATTTCAAAAGCCTGAAGCACGTCTTCTTAGAACACCAGTGTCTTTTAGTCAAATACGTAAGTGTATGACATAAAGATCAAGTTTTCCTAGTAGATGGTAGTACAAAATGCTCTGCTTGCTAATACTTCAAAATTGAGCCCCAGGTGGCATTTCTTCACTGTATGTTCACATACAGCAGTCTGAACAAAAATTCTAAGGCTCTGATTTCTCGGAAAAATGATCACAGTGAAGAAGGATTTCAATGGAGTTAATGCAGCTATTGACGGTGCAAAGAAGGATGTCCACGTCATTTGCTATTGTACAATCTGGGGCATTTCACTCCATGCTTTGGCTTTCTTCTTGGCCAGGGATAGCCAGGGTGGTTCAGCAGGACTGCATGGTGTCATTGGCAGGTTAGAAGAGTGTCTTGTTTCCTTTTCAACAGCAGGAATCACAGATGCTTCCTGAGCAATAGGTCCAACTTTACCTGCCAACAAGAAGATAGCCATCACTCATCAGAAGGCTAGAGAGTTAAAAACTCACTTTCTGCCAATAATATTTTTGTTCTCTGGAAAGAAAATCATTTTACAGCCCACAGTGTCTGTGATTCAAGAATAGAAGTCAGAGAAATTACTAAACTGGATATCACTGGCACGATCTGGTCCAGCTACAATGAAGGCTAGGACTAGCTATTGCCATGGAAAAAATTGTATCAAGCTTTTAGTTGACAAAGCTGTCTGCAAAAGAATCTTCTCAGCACTAGCAGCAAGTGCCTAGCCCCTGACGTATGAAGATGTTCTTCAAAATTCTTCAGACCTGAAGACTGCAGTCCCAGGCATTTTTATAACACATCATCAGGGCTAATTCACTTCTTAATCTTTTCAAACTCTTAATTGCCATGACAGTGCCAAGCAAGGAGCTCCACTGGCTTCTTCTGCTCTGTGACTGGCAAGAATATCTGGGAATAAGACTACTGAGTATGAAGGAAAATGGAAGCAAAATACTTGCAGGGCAAGGATCACCCCAGGCTCACTGAAGGCTTAGAAGAAACTGGTAGATGGTCTTCAATTCTGCTTCAGCAATGTTGTTAAATACTAGATAGAGGTCAAATGCAAGAAGGTGGGATTCTGGAGGATTTAGGTGCTCCTTTTAATTGCAGCCTAACACAAGCCTGTCATACTCACAAAGGGCAAAAGACTGTAGATAGGGCTCCTTGTATGGCTTTGAGTTACTGTTTAGAAAAGGCATCCTCCCTCCATCTTCTTAGAGAATTTTCAAGATTGATCACTTCAGACAGCCTGGCATGGGGCATCACAGGTACAGCTCACATTTCTCAAGATATGATTCACAAGTCTTTCAACATTGTGCTCTCCCCATCCCTTTCAACCCATACAGGACATTATTTTCATGTCCAAGTCAAGCTGGGAAAACTCAAACATTTCCTCAGTACCCCATTAGCCTGTGTGTGGCATGTGTCTGGCAAGATGAGGCTGCTGTGCTCCAGCACAAGAACAGAGGCCACATAGGGACTTGTGCAACTCTAAGTACAGGAAGCTTGATCTTGCACACACTTAAATCAATGAAAAATGTCAATCAGCTTCACCAGCCACACTCCAGATCAAAGCCAAGGAAGTTCCATGTCTCCATGCAGGAGGTCTCCTTTCACAGCCCTGACTCAGTGCTATCCTTGCAGGAGGCAAGCTATACTTAGAAATAATGGAGGAAGTGTGCTATCCACTAAAACCAGGCTGCAGCTCTACATGCACAGTACATTTTTTTGAAAGCATCTAGGAGGATATAGGAATTTAAGTGTACTGAAATCTTGAAAATGGGTTTTCGCTTTTCGGGAGACAAACCTCACCATGCTTAAGCAAAGTGAGAGAGAAGAGGCAAGCTGGGTAGTCTTCCCATGGTTATGGAACATGTGGGCACGGGCCGTCACACAGCAAAACAAACCAAACGCACTCAGTTGCATAAGTATCTGATTTCTTGGAATTTGTTTCCAAACTTAGCTGACACTGAGCTGTCCTGGCTTTTGCTGCTGCGTACAGAATGTGCAGAATTGTACACAAGGCCTCAGCCATCTATTATGGGAGAAGAAAACTGCTCAAGTTAACGTAAGCCAAAAAACAAAATCCAAATAAGTATCTCCTCTGGATACTGAATCTAAATCCCCTCCACCAACAGCACCTTCAACTGGGTGAACTGCTGGCTGTGCTAATGGGAACTGAATAGGAAGAAGAGAGTTTATATTTGGGATTCCTAATTTCCTGCTCACGTGCTGATTGTGCTGAGTGTTTCCAAAGTGTGGTTTTCTGAGTAGTTAAGGAGTGATGTTTCCCTTAAACATCAGACTGATTAGAGTTCTCTTTGACATTCCAG